>NW_026622852.1:54627693-55346096 GCF_023065955.2 Ursus arctos | reverse complement strand
CGCCCACGACAGGGCCAACGCAGACTCTAGAAGGTGAAGGAGAGGGGCAGGGTGGTCGGCCCACCCCGCGCCGGCACGGGACAGTATGCGGAGGCCGCGTCGGCTCTCCGGCGAGGACGTTCCCCAGTCACGGGCTGAGGATGAGCTCTCTCCCCTGGGTCAGAGAGGGCTGGGGGCGGCAGAAGGGAGAGAAACTCTGGGGGGAGGCCGGTATTTACTTCCCCCACGTGCTGTCAAACACGGCCGGAGGCAGATACAAAGGCCACGGGCCGGACGTGCATGCGCCCCGGTGGGGAGGCCAGCCCGCTGCAGAGAAGGCCGCCTGGTGGCCCGGACGGCCGCCTGCTCTTCCCCTGCTCCCAGCGAAGGGCGGCTGGGGGCCACGCCGGCCACTCACAAGCGTTTCTTACCTAATTTCCCTACAAAGCCCAGAAACAACGAACCGGTTTTTATTTCCCTCCACAGGGTGTCCGTTACTCAGGGTGAATGTGCTCGAAGGATAGACGCCGTTCTCGCACGTGTCAATAAGGACCAAATACCGGAGTCCGGTCAGGACAAAAAGTGACGCACTCGTCAGAGGGCGATCTTAACTGTTCCTCTGAGCTCCCGGGAGGCAAATGAATCCCTCATCGGTCCGTCGGCAAACACCCAGAGCCCCCTCATGCCGGGCAGGGCGCCTTTTCGACACCTACGCGGCTTGACCAGGCACGGGGCCTCACTTCCGGTCTGTTCGTCCGCGACAACTGACGGCCCGCCTACCCGCCAGGGGCCCTACCGAAGGCGGCTGACGTCGCACACTGGGCACCTGCAGTCGGCGCAGCCGACAGACCCGACGTCACGCCCTGGAGGTACCGCAGGGGCCCCGTCCGTGGTCGGGCAGGACCGATGGGGGCGACCACGGAACCCCGGCAGCGGCCCCTCACCTTTGCCTATGACGAGGCCACACTTATCCGCCGGCACCGTGTACGTTATCTCCTGGACGCCACCGGGGGCTCCCACGCTCCAGTCGCCGCGGCCACGGCCTCGTCCTCTGGCCACCGCGAGGCCTCCGAAGCCGTCTCTCTCCTGGGAAGGAAGCAAAGCTCAAGTGACGATTTCTGCCACTGCCACCGGGACCACGTTTCAGCCCCCGGGAGGAGGTGAAGTGACAGGATATAATCAATGCCACACGCAAGAACCTCGGCACCTTTCCACATTTCAGCATCTGAAGTGCTCTTTCAAAGCCAGAATTAACAAAATCCCAGGCGTAGTCAAAGAGGACGTGTGCAGACGGACGCGTGTGCTTACACGGGCAGCCCCACGGCACCCAACTCAAACAGGCAGTCGCGAATAAACTCCCGTCAGACCCGGTGCCCGGTCGCAGGGACTCTTCGTTACTGGGCCCGAATGTCCAGGTGTCGGGCGTCGGTTCTCTCGTCCACACCGAGGCAGCCCTTTCCCCGTGGCTAACATGCGCTGGGCCTGCCAGACGCCAGGCGTCAGATGCGAGAACGAGCTGCGGGCATCTCAAAGTGACGCCTGAGCGGCAAGCAGGCCTGCAGCCCTCCCGGCCGCAGACACTACCCTCACGTAGTTGGGGCACCTCGCAAGCCAACTGGCGAAGGATAAAAGGCTCTCAAGGAAAGCCGGGTTGTCCCGTTCTCCCCAAAAGGAGGTAACAAACCCGGTGCGTGGGCCCACGGTTCAGGGGCGGAGCAGCCTCGCACAGCCTCACGCCGGGTGCCCAGCAGAGCACGAGCCATGGCCAACACCTGACAGAGGAAGGTTCCTTTCGCTCGGGGGCAGCCAATCTCACTGGAGGTCTTTGTCCCGAGTCGCTCGGGGGCTGCAGCACGTACGCCCTTTCTTCCATGTGGAGGGCAAAGCTGGCCAAGCTGAGCGCCCGTCCGTGGAAGCGAGAGGCTGACCCGATGCTCAACACAGCGGACAGCATCTGGAAAAACCTGCCCGCGCTGAGGAGGAGTAAACTGAGCGCTTACGTGGCAAAACCTGCCCGCGCTGAGGAGGAGTAAACTGAGCGCTTACGTGGCAAAACCTGCCCGCGCTGAGGAGGAGTAAACTGAGCGTTTACGCAGAATCCAAGCCAGCAGCGAGCAGAGATGGCTGGAGTGCTTTTTTCCCTGCACTTGGCTTTTATGAGAAATGAATAATGAGTAAACAAGGCCACTGTAGGGATTAATGTTAAAAGGCCTGCGCGCACGCGCACGCACACATGGCCGACTCCCTGGCCTGCGCCAGACTCTCGGAGGTGAGGCTGTCTCCCCGCCGCCCTGCGCCTCTGCAGCTCGGGGTCTGTCGACTCCTCCGGCTACGAATGATGCCGGACTCACTTAGGCCTTCTCTTCTGAACTTGCCTCATCCTGAGAATTGCCCAGGACTCCGGCAGAAGCCCAAGCCCCTCTCTGGGATCTGCTGACTGGGGAAGTGTGCGGTGGGGGCCGTCAACCCGTTTCTCCAACACGGATGCTTGCTGACTTGGGGGATCTCGTGGGCAGCACACCTGGTGCACACCCCCCCACCGGATCTGCAGCTGAGACCTCGGCCCGGGGAGGTTCAGAGGCCTGTCCCAGCTCACACGGCTCACGGCAGAGCAGGGGCTATGGTTTCCGATCCCGTGCTTCTCCTCGGCTCCAGGTGTTGTTAAACTTTCCCTCAGTCTGGCACACCTGGGACATGTGCTGACCTAGCGTCAGTCACAGGGGTTCCGGAGCACGTCACAGCAGGGGGCCGATGGCGATGCTAACAGCGTCACACAGGCTTGCTCGTGTCCCCGAGACAGACATGTGCGTGAAATCCAGTGCGTGGAGACAGCTTTAAGGCTCTGGAGGAGCTCGGAGTGTTTTCTGAAGCCAGGATTAGAGTTTATTTATTTATCTTGTAAGTAGACTCCATGCCCAGCGTGGAGGCCAATGCGGGGCTTGAACTCACGACCCTGAGATCAAGACCTGAGCTGAGATCAAGAGTCGGACGCTGAACTGACTGAGCCCCCCAGGCGCCCTGGAGTTGACGTAATATAGTTCCACACGAAGTACAGCCGATGGCTTGACATGTGCTGACCTGTGCTGTACTCCTCCCAATAGCTGAGTCAGGAACTTACTTTGTCAAGAAAACCTAGACCCTGGGAAAACGGAGGCAGGGCAGCAAGAAGCGAGTCACAAAATAGGTGAAGGCGGGAAACGGGCAGAGGTGGAGAAGCTGCCGGCCCTGTCCCTGGAGGCAGGCAACTGACAAGAGTGCTGCGTTCCAGAAACGTGACCCAACAGGGTGTGGCCGCCCTACGGTGCTGCCCTGAGACCCCGTGTGGCACTTTCCGCTTGTGCGGGTGGCGCATCGGAACCCCAGAGAGCCGGACCCACCTGTGCTGTAAGAATAAGCTCGTTGATGACGTGTGCTGCATGCTGACACCGATCTGGGGGTCCCATGACTTGTGCGGCTCTCTCCGGACTAATACCATCGTCTGCAGAACAAAGTGAGAGGCGGGGTTAGGAAAAGCCCAACTTCAGCTGGAAACAAAGGTCAGTCTGACTTGCATACTGAAGCACAGACGGCTATATCATTTTGCATGGCCCATGTCCACACTCACTTCCTACGTAATTACAGGCATTTCAAAGAGATATCGTTCCAGAAACACAAAACAATAAAGCAAAAGAAAGCAGAATTGAGCTACGGCAATGTTGCCAAAAATGACCCTATCCCAATGTTTTCCCATCTTCAGAGAAATGAGGAAAATTAAGACAATGTAAATAATTTTGCTCATGAAGGTAAATCTACGAAATTTAAAGAGCTGTCTTATTCTAAGATGTCAGTCCTTTTTAAAAATGGTTTTATCTTTAAATAATGAAGTCAAAATAATAGTTTTTTTGGTTTTTTGTTTTTTTTTTAAGTCTTTACTTAACAAAACTGAAAGCTGGAAATGCTATGAGGGCCCGGAGGAGAAAGCTAGATTGAGAATTTGGTAATAGTATGGGGGGGGAGGGGGGAGCTCGAGAGAGAAGGAGGGGGGAGGGAACACACACACACGAGCTAATGACACAGTCCTTGTCTTGTTAAGTGCTTTGTAAGTCTTCACAGCACTAAGGAGTTGCGACATCACCGAAACCAACCTGGCTTGAACTGAATCCTCACCCCGGCATCATTCTGAATCTTCTTGATCATCTCCCCGTTTCTTCCTATTACAATCCCAACAGCAAACCTTGGCACAGAGACCTAAGCACAGGGAAACAAAACCTGATCAGAGCTGCCTGCAAATCTGTTACTTCTTCAAGGATACATTAAAAAAAAACAAACCCAAAAAACAAACCACTCGATCTTGATTGCAGCGCCTTCCTGGAAATTTGATAGAGCGTATTTTTCCCTCTTAGGAAAAAAATCGTGATTGATGACCACGTTCCTGCCTATTACGTGTATCTGCTGCATCTGAGATTTGATCACAATGGTTGTAACAATGAAGTAAAGAATAAGCCTTAAAGATAAAAGGTTACAAATGGCAAGCTCATCTTCCCAATCCCATGAAATCAGCGTGAATAGACCACATACACTGATTATACTGGTGGTCCTTGAAAAATTTTTTTTAATCTCCCCTTCATTCTTTTATTGTGGTAAAATACACAGAACGTAATCTTTATCATCTTAACCATTTGTAAGGATACGGTTCAGTGGCATGAAATATACTCACAACGTTGTGTAACCATCACCGCTCTCTATACCCCACAAAACCTTTTCATCAACCCCCCCCCCCCAATTCTGTATCCATTAAACAGAGACTCTTTCCATCAGCCCTGGTCACCTCTGCTCTACATTCTGTCTCCATGAACTTGCCCATCCTGGGCACCTCGTGCAAGTGGAATCCCACAGCATTTGTCCCTCTGTATCTGGCTTACTTTACGAAGCATGATGTTCACTCCATCCCTCGTGCTCTATCCACGGTGCAGCGTATCGCAAAACTTCATCGTAAAGGAAAGCTTTTCGGAGCACCCGGGTGGCTCAGTTGGTTAAGCGTCCAACTCTTGGCTTTGGCTCAGGTTATGATCTCAGGCTGTGACATCAAGCCCTGCGTTGGGCTCTACGCTCAGCGGGGAGCCTGCCTGAGATTCTCTCCCTCTGCCCCTCCCTGCCCTTGCACACACACACTCTCTTTCTCTCTCACCTAAATAAATTTAAAAAAAAATTTTAAAGTAAAGGAAAGCTTTTCATCCCATTCCACCTCATCAGTGAGTTGGGCTTCCAGATCTGATAGGGTCACAGTGCAGAGTGCCGAGGAAACCTGGCCTTTGGTCTTCACCTGGGCAGCAGGAAAAGCCTTGAGGCAAACCTCATAACCAGGAGGATGGCCCCATTCCCTGAAAGTCCCCTCCCTACAGCCGACGATCTCCACTATCTCGGTCCTTCCTCACACGCACCCTGGCTTCGAAGATGAGACCAGAGCTCACTCCCTCCCTCAAGGTTAAAGAGCTAACCAAAGTGTGGCGCATTTGCCTGGGAACCGACCTGCGGGGCAAGCATACCTCTATGCTGCCTCCCCCAACTCGGGCACCGAAGTCACCTCGGACACCGCGAAAGTCAGCTTGGTCTTTCTCGCGGATGATCTCTAATACCATTTCTCTTGCTTGCTGCGTAAACACAGAGGAAAGGCATTATTGAAACCAAAATCCTAAGAAAACACATGACACCAGGTGAAATTTCAAGATCAGACCCTGTTACGTGGGGCTTAAAGACTCAGAAGGCGCTGAGCTGTGAGACAGCTTACTTCCTGCGTTACCATGTGGGACACAGGCAGGCTGCTGGGGAGGGTCCCATAGATCAAATCCTAGGTGACGTGTTCTTTACGCGGCCCAAGACATCCACACAGACAAGGGCCCGCCCGCCTTTAAACCACGGTCGGATCAGCACATTTGTGCTGGGTCGGAGCTGGATTACCACGGCCTGAGGCAGTCTGGCACAGTTTCTTTCTGAGAGCTCTGTGGGTCGGCTCCACGGAAAAGACATTACAAGGCACCCCATCGCAGAGGAACTCCGGGGAGGTAAAGGGAAAACGCCAGCCCAGGGGGCCTGAAAAGATCTGCCAGCACCCAGAGATCAAATACCCTAATTACCAACTGGCAAGACGACCTCCTGTGCCTGATGCTCTCAGAGGCACAGTGTCCTCTGCCCCCAAATGCACTTAAGTCGGTCCATCCTCCCCACACCAGTCCCAGCCCCACAGGAATCTGCCCTGAACATCAGCCGTACGTAACAACTCAAGGTCATGGGAACCCAGGCTGCATCCTGGTTCTGGAAAAACCAAACCAAAAAACCCCAAAACAGCAATTAAAATCTTCAGACATTTGGGAGAAATTGGAGTGCGGGACTGACTCTAAGACGATGTTATGGGATTTGCTACCATTTTCTTAGGCCTGGTTACAGAAATTAGTTCTTAATTCTTAGGAAACTCGTGCGGGCTCTAGGGGCAGACGGTCATGACACCTGCCACTTCCTCACTTACGAGTGGTACGGGAAAGCAGAAATTAGTAAATAAGTAAGGCACACACCCACACAAGCGTGGCAAGATGACAGGCAGGGTGAGGCTATGCACGTATGTGTTCACCGTTCTATCTTTTCAACTTGTATGTTTAAAGTTTTTCATAATACGAAGTTGGGAAGAGAAAACAAACGACCAACAATTTATCCTAAACATAGCAAATGGCTTTTCCCAAATAAAAAAATGTGGAATATACATAGTTTTAAAATTTAAAAAAAAATACTAAAAACCTTCAGTTGTCATGATTTTCCTGCCAATTCAGGGAACATCAAGGAGATAAGCTCTTTGCTCCAGTGTTCTTTTCATAGAAGAACCAAAGGTTCCACCAGAGAAGGCAAGCAGGGAGCCCACCTGCATGTGTTTAGGGAGGTTAGAAGCTCTGGGGGGCAAGGCACCTGGGGGACCCTAGCCTGCTGGAGGGGTGTCAAGGGCCGCACCACTGACTGGAGCCCAAGGGAAGAGGCCGTTTTCATCACTGGCCCTCCATCCTGTTTTAAAACCAAGACTTTACGTTTGTCCCTGGACCGGAAGGACTACCAGTGATACCACCTTGGGTTAAGCTGAACAGCAGCATTCAGCCCTGGGGGAAATGAACAGGTGAAGGGGATTAAGAGGTACACACTTGCATTTATACGAGAAATAAGGCACGGAGCTGAGAAGTACAGCACCGGGGATACAGTCGCTAATACTTTAATCACTCCGCACGGTGATGGAGGGTAAGCACACTTATGGTGAGCCACTTCGTAATGGATACACGTTCCCAACGTGTTCAGTCGCTATGTTGTACCCCTGAAACCGACATAATATCGTGTGTCGATTACAAAAATACATCCATATGTAAATAAGCACACACATAAATCCATACGTGTGTAAATAGAGTATCGTGGGAGGGGAAGAATGGGGGAAATATTTTGCCGGAGACCGGTAACCTCGCTGCCTCAAAGCCCCCGAACTCCTACGGAGAAACAGCTGCTGACAGACTAGCTCACCAAGGTGCGTCACCCTGGAGCTCTTCTAAATGCAGCAAAGGCGAGCACGCTGCAGCGGGCAGGAAAAGAACATTCGGAGTTCACGGGAACAGACGCGTTCCCACACCCGCAGCCCACTCACGTTCCTGCTGACAGTGAGGTCGGAGGGTGGCTCTGCCCCACAGGGTCTAAGACTAAGCCCCTTACTGCTTTCAGAAATGGGCTGTCCTCTGTGGCTGGGCGCTCAGGGCACAGGACGCTTGCTCCGAGGGCACACGTATGCCTGCGGGCTGCTCACCTCCCACCGGAGCTGGAGGTCTCGCAAAAATGCGCCAAGAGAGAACAAGCAAGTGAGAGCCAAACAGAGCCTGCAGCTGAGGTACCCGGAGGCCAACAGACGGGAGCCTGCATCTGACCAGTGCAACAACACCGTCTCCATTTACGGGGACGTTCCGTACGCGCACTGTCCACGACCATCGCTGCCATCCTCGTGTGGCTCTTCGGCTCTCAAAATACGGCCGCTGTAAACGAGGAGCTCCATTCTCATCTGAATTAATTCAAATGGCCACCTGTGCCGAGTGGCTCTGGCAGAAGCAGGACAGCCCTACAGCCCTTCCATCATCACACTTGGTTTGGGGCAACAGTTCACCTTAAATAAAAGCACATTCAGCTTTACGACTTCTTGAATGACACGCAAGCTCTACACATTCCTCCCAAGTGTGACCCCCCCCCCAACACCTAGGACCCACGCGATCCGAGCTTTCTCCCCTACCTGTACTTTGAACGGGTCTCCGGTGATGCGGAGAGGCTTGTCTGCTCCCGTTGGCAACGGGCCGTCCTGGATCATGACCATTTTCACACCCGTCCGCTCCTGTGGGGGTAGCACGCCAGTACCAGCCTCACCGCCGGGAATAAGAACGCGCACGCAGCACAAGCATGGGGCTGGGTCCCGGCCACCCTCAGGCACGTCCCACCGACCACAAGGTGCCGCCCTCTGAGGACGCCGGCACGCAGGCCACGCTAGCCGTGTCCCAAAACCCTCCTGCTTCCTGGTCCCCAGAATATCTCAACTTAATGAACTAGTTTTCCGAGGTGCCAGGCGCTAGCGTCATCTAGTTCGGGCCCACGCACAGCTCTGAGACGGAAGGGCTCCCGTTGCCCTATTTCACTGATGGGGCGGGTCCTGAGAGCAGGCTGCCCAAGGTCCCAGAGCTGAGGCAGGGCGGGGGGTCAGCAAGAGGTAGATTCTGGCTTAAAGGACCCTAGAGCCCGCATTAGAGCGCCCACCAGGCCAAGAGCTGGGCTGTGAGAGCCCATGACCCCTGACCTGCAACTTCAAAAACCCAGGAGTTTGGAAATAAAAGTTTGTGGATAACTCATCTGGCAGCAAAACGAAGCTGAACTCTCGGCAGCGTATCTGTGGCCCTTCTCTCACTGAGCCTGACTGTTGTTACATCTGGCTAGGCCAACAAGCATCTGATTACGGGGTGCGCTCCGGAACCTGCCGGGGCTGTTCAATTCTGAAACACGTCCAGCTCCCCGTGGCTCACACGAGGGATTCTGGAACAGTAGCAGCTAATGTTTGGGGAGTATTTACTCAGTAACGGGCTCTGTGCTAAGGGTCTTATGTAAAGATAAAATCACAGGTATTACTTCAGCTTCAAGACAGCAGTGAGGCCCACAAGGACTCTGAGCCCTAGAGAAATACACAAATATATTCAAGATCCCACAGCTAGCAAGGGGGCGTATGGCTGGCTAAGAGCCCCAGCTCTGGACGCGGTACTTTCATCCGAGATGTCATCACGTGGTGGTAAAAGCAACCCTCACAGAGCGCCACTGCCCCAACGGGCCACAGGACCTGGCACCATACCTGGCCTCAGGCCCGGCCGCAGTAACCGCTCATAAAGCGTCTGTCCAACAGCACCGTGGACACCACCGGAGCAGAGGGAGCAAGGGGAGCTCTGCACCGAGGGCTGTACAGCCAGCCCGGGGGGGGGGGTAGTCTGAGTTAGGACCAGCCCTTTCCCCCCAATCCCAGGAGGCCCGTTGAAGCGCTGCTCTGCTAAGGGCTCACATACCTGCAACTGCTTGATTGTTTCCCCTCCTTTGCCGATGACCAGACCCACTTTAGACGCAGGGATAAGAATTTCCTGGATCGTGCTATTGCCGTCTATGTCGTTATGAAAGCCAGGTCCGTTCCGACAGCGGTCCACAATCTGCCCCAGGAGCCGTTTGGCTTGTCTTTGGGAGGGAAAAGAATCACAAGAGAAGGAGCATTAAATGAACATGCTAGGCACCCACGAGAGGGAAACAGCACCGGGGGAAGACCACGAAGGAGTCAAGGCAGCCCTCCATCCAGCTCCAGCTCCTGCCCCCACAACCCGGGAGGTCTGTGCCATCTGCCACGCTACCGGGCTGGAAGTTAAAAGCAACACACACCACACGCCAACGTTCCCACACAGCCCTGTCCGGCCTGCCCTCTGCTCGTGAGGGGGTCTGGCATTGCCATCACCAACATGTCTCGTCTCCTATCAGAACCGTCAGCCGCTACGGCGGGGGAGACCACCTCTGATCCCTCTGCGCCTCTCTCTGGTCCCCAGTCCGACATAATGCTTCCCACAGAGGAGACACTCAAGAGACACTGGTTAAATACGGGCAGGAGAGAGCAACGAGAGAGATGGGAAGAAAGCAAGCGAGGGTTAGTAGTCACCATCTGAATTCCCAGGCTCCGAATCTCTTCTCCCTAACCAACCTGCCCTACCACTTTTGAGCTCAGGCTATGGATCGCCAGTGTGGTTTCAAGGGCTGGGAAGAGGAGGCCGGGCCCTGGTGTGGCTCCATGCCTGTCTGCTTGGATTTTCAGGCCCCTGCTTCCCCTGGGATGCTGTCTGGTGCCGGGGGACTTGGAGGCGGGGGAGGGAGACTGCAGTGTTGACACAGCACGCCCAGCCTGGCCCGCCCAGGCCACCTGTCGGGGCGATTGCCTTTTCAGCACCAGAAGCTCCCCTGGCTGGTTTGTTCTGCAGTATCTGTTCCTTAAATCACCATGTACGAACTATTTTTTGTATCCTCCCATAGGGAAGAATTCAGCTACTATGCAGCACCCGAAGAAGAAAATGAAACTGTTTCCTCCTAAAGTTACAATCCCGTTGCCCGGACTGCCTGGGTAGAAGAGGAAGCAGGAATGGTTAGAAGAACAGAGGAAAGAAGAGAAAGGGAGGAAACAGATGTTGCCTTCCGTCGTCTTGAGCCTCTCTGTGTACAGAATCGGCCTGGCCGGTCTTCTCAGCGACTCCAGCTTTTTAATATTTTGCTTGGGTACTAAATTAACCTGTGTTGGAAGAAAAATGCCTTGACTCGAGCAAAACCATCCCGCTTGCCCTATAATACACGCCTGCCAGCGATATTCATTCTGGTTCACTGCTTGCAATGTTGTGGCAGAACAAGAGAATTTAAACTCATCTGGACTTCCGGAGAAATGGAAACAGTAAAACAGCCCTAGCTACTGAGCCACACGTAATCTGAGCACCCCCGTCCCCAAATGCAACGCTACTCAGTCAACTGAAAGAGGAGAGCGAGCAGACTCTAAGTTAGTAGTACGTCCCTGTTCCCCAGGAGGTTCGTGGACTGACAAGGCCTGCCTCTGATATAAGGCTCTGAGCCCGGGTGTCCCACGGTTGGAAAGCAATGCCAGCCGTAAGGTGGTCGCAAGCCCCCCACCCCCCCAAAGTCAAGACACCCTCTGGGAGGAGCAATGGCCACGAAGAGTCAATTCATTTGGTTCACAAATGTCAGAAGGGCAATGGGATCACCCCCAGGCAAAAGGCCTGGTACCAGGGTTCTCGATGGTTCACCAAGTGACAGGCTCACGAAGGCAGACCTGCTCAGGTAACGGAGGTGTTACCAAGGAAGAAGTGCGCTGATCAGAGCACTCAGGCGGGGTGAGCGCACGCTCTTAAAGGACCTGGTGTATGAAGTGGATGTTATGACAGTGGCCAGAAATTCTGTAGGGCTTTGGGGGAAAAAAAAAAAAGTGATACCTTCCGTGTTTTAAGTACCAGAAAACTCCCCTGGCGTGGCAACCTCCCAGATCCTTCTCCACAGAAGCACCTACACTCGTGGCCAGGTCGCAGCAGATCCACAGTGCTCAGTAACAGTTTTGCCCTTCCATGTCTCCCCATTTGGGGAAGGAGGAAGAAGAATGAAAGGAAAAAGTAAATAAAATAAACTTACTCAATACTTTCTGGGGTTCCGGTAAGTACACAGGGCCTCTCTGGAATCCCAGAACTCTCTATAAGAAGAATCAAGAAGATGAGGTGTGTTGGTGGGCTTCAGGCAACCGTGCACCTGAGCCTCTGTGTACAGATGGTCTCTCTGGGCTGGTTCCTACGCCGGCCCCGCAGAAGCCCAGGCCCCAGAAAAAGACCATTTGCTTCCACTTGTGGAGAGAACAGTAGGCTGGTCACTCCCCCCTAGATTCTCAAAGTAGAAACAAATTCTGCAGGGGGGCGGGCAGGACGCGGCGGAGCTCTCAGAGTGGGTCCTAATGAGTGGTCTCAGCTTCATTTCTGACCCATTTGTGTGCTAAGAAGTGCCTGAGTCGTGTCACCCGCTGTTCCTCAGTTTCTCCGCCTGCAGAGGGGTTAAGGTCACCTGTTTGCACACCAGTGAGCCATTTAACGGTAGATGCGCATCGGGCCTATTACCAGGTAGTGAATGACTCTCTCAAGACAGCAGTGACATGTATGTGGAAACAGTTCCGGGCCATTTGACAAGAGAGGAGAAGCCTGCTTTCCAACACCACACGACGCTTTACTTTGCTCCTAAAAAAACTGCCCCTTAAAATTCTTAATTCCAAAAAAAAAAAAAAAAAAAAAAAAAAAGACGACTAACAGCAGTTACCGCCTTTGAGACACTGTAATTCGTATCTTTTAAACAGACAAATGCTTCTCCAGTCAACGGTCCTCCGCACCCCCTCCCTCCACTATGGAACGAGACCAAACTCAAGAGTTGTTCGAACTATTAACAACATAAGAACGCTTCTTCTCCTCAACCAGTCTCTCTCCATAATGCATGGTCAAAACAGCCCCAGCTGGGAAAGGTCCCGAACTGTGTTTCACATGTGCTAATTAAGCCAGAACCCCCCAGCTGGCCTTGGCCTCTTTCCACAACAGGGGGTGGGGGGTGGTCTAATCCAGGGGAGTCGGTGAGCAGTCCCCAGGAGTGACCCCCAAAGCCACAGCGCTCCTCTAGGCCCCACATCTGGCATAACATCCTGGTGCAGAAAACAGAGGTCCTAGGGTAGCAGGTGTCTGGCAGGGGCCATGCGGAGCCACAGAGCTGGCGGAGGGCCTCCTCCAGAGGCTGAGGCGGGCGGCCTCGTCTCGGGGCCTGCTTTGGCCCAGCTTTTCTGGGTCTCATCCGGGAGCCCAGCTCTACAAGCACAAGGCAAACAGCAATTGCATATACTTACCCGGGCCCCTAAACTTCTAAGCAACGAGCAAAGGTAATGATCTAGAAACCTTGGCAAAGTACTGATTTCTACTGAACTGAGATCTATGAAGAAAGAAGGCTTACCTGAAGCAATCTGAATTTTGCAACCAGATTCTGCTTGAATCCGTGAAATCTGCTCACCTCCCCTGCCGATAACTGAAACAAATGGAACAGGGTCAGAACACGCTTCCGTTCCACATTTAACCAGGCATGAATGACTTAATGAATTCAGCAAACATTTACACTTGGCTCGTGGCACTGCAAATCAGGGCGGCCTCAGTGAGCCTCGGAAATCATGTGAAACATAGCGGACAGCTACAGGGTACTCAGCTTAAGTGAGGAGAGAGGTGGGTGGGGAGACAGATGGGTGGGGGGCACATGGGTCTCTATCTCTCAGCCTGGAGAGAGACCTGCAGCCCTTCGGAGCTCTGGGGGACACAGTGTGCAAAGCATTCTACCACAGTGATGGCCACAGTGGGAGATTAATCAGGGGAAAGTAGAGAATGGGGATACTTACTAAATCCCACCATTTTATCAGGCACTTTGAATTCTTCTGTTATTACTGCCCTAAAAACAGAGAACATTTTGGAAAAACATATAAAGAATTTCACGGCCACTTTAGGTTCCCCAAATTTCCCATTATTGGCCATGCCAGAAGACAGAGACTTAAAACGAATCATGCCAGTTCGGCCAACAAATCCCCAGCCCTTGAGAAAGAGCGTCATCTAACGGGCCCTTTAGTCAATCGCTTTTCGAAAAGATCCAAGCCTCCTCTCTCGCTATGTCAGAGGAAGAAACCTCTGATTTTTCCTTAAACTGTCAACTCAACTAACAACTGCCTTTTCTTCTCAGTGTTGCTTGACACTTAAAAGATTCTCTGGGGCCTGCGAAGTTAGTTTAAACTTCTCTTCCGGTCTCCTTGTTAGACAGAGATAGCAATGTCGAATTTTTCTTTAACATTCCCTGTTTCCCCATCTTTTTATTGCTTTCTGGCCTCCCTCTACTTTAGCTGTTGTTTCGGGTGAGATGCTCCAAATGGAACCAGTACCCAGCAGAGGCCTAATCAGTGTCGACCAGGACAGAATCATCACCTCATTTGCTCTGCAAAGTTCGTTCGTTAAATGCTATCCCATCTATTACGTGTTGGGTTTTTTGTTTTTGTTTTTTTTTTTTTAAACAACTACTGCATTGGTTCTTTCAAACAAAACCTCCAATTTGCCAGAGTGTATTGTGGACCATATCCCATGTGCCCAACGCCCCAGAAAGCAATGAAATCTAAACATGTACCTTAGGAGGAAGCTAAGTGCAAGTAGTTTTAAAAGAAAAAAGGGTAAGCATTTTTAAACATCTCTCACACAGCGGGATTTTTACCCATCAGGGAAGGGATCGAATCAAGTGCGTGTTTTTAGGGAAAGCGTGGGACGCAGGAGAAAGGCAGCAGCGACAGCCCCTGCGCCCGTATCAGTTCGAGGAGAGCAGACAGTCTTCTCCCCGAGGAGTTTACCTCCCCCGGTTTATACATGAGCAGAGATCGTCTCTAAGTCTTGGGATGTCTGAGCTCGTCCCCAAATCAGGCAATTCCAACTTCCTAAATCAGTTACACCGAGGACAAAAACACCAAGCCTCGGCGAGCCCAACACATCCAGACAGGGCACGGGGTCCCTGCGGGGAGTGCTTCCCCGCCGTGGCGAAGGGTGGCGGTGCTCCTGTGCGCGCAGCCACGAGACTGCAGCTCACGTGTGTAGCGCAGTCTCTTCTCAGCAAGTGCGACTGTGGAATTTACTAGAAGCGGTTCAACGCTATCACAGTAGGGTTCCTCAGCCCTCAGGAATGGCAGGAACGGACTCTCTCTGAGGAAGAATGTATGAAGAGGAGCTGCTCTGGGCCCCCCGGTAGACAAAGCTCCATTCTGACTGCGAGGCTGGAACTTGTCGAATGTACGAAGTATGAACATTCTTGGGAAAGTAAAATCTTCATTATGGCTTTATAGGAAAATGATGTTTGATACTAACAGCCACATCATTTAAATTATTCTAATGCATGAAAAAACAAAACAAACCAGTAACACAACAAAATCCAGGTTAAATGTTTTGGTTAACTGAGACCTGATGATTTCTAGAAAGTCCCAAACATTTGTGTAGAACACAAGAGGGTATAATTGCATCGTTGCTGGTGAAGATTAAGGATAATATGTTACAGTAACGGACGCACAACACAGAATGTCACCCACGAGGGAAGAGAAACTGTGGCAGTTTCCTGAACATTTTACTCTTTTTGAAGGGTTCCATTGTGACAACACCCTATCTTACAGACTGGCCTTTTTAAAGCCCACACGTCTCTGTTTCTCTCTAAATCCTCAATATTTAAGGGAAGGCTATGAGGGTAAACTGAGGCAGGGAAGCAACTGGGCCCTTCTCCAAGGTTCTCTGGCAAGTCCCTCCCCAAAGGCATAGGGTAGAGCCTGGCTTCTGGCCGCCCAAGCCCATGACTCCTGGAGAATCACAAGCTTTATCTTGTGAAAGCCCAACGATGCACGCTTCTTGGGGACGCCTTTGCTCAAATGAAGGCATTAAGGATTTGTAAAACACTGGGGAAGCCATCAAATCAGGATGGAAAATTTCTCTCTTTAAATTAGAAGTACGTGGACAGAAAAGAGCAGCTCCCACACTCTAGAGGTCTGTTAAGTTTACATACAATAATGGTTGACTTTTAATACCTCCTGTTCGTCTATCCTTCGAGCTTACGCTGTCTTGGAAAGGACTACAAAACTTGAGTCTTACAGAAATCTAGCCCCTGTTTTTTTCCCAATCTCAACCTCTGACTTTCTAACACTCTCGTACAGATGGTGGATCAATAAACAATTAGAAATGATCAATAAATAATAAAACATAACCCACTGCTTACCTTTGATGTACCAAGGCCCCTAACTGGTTACCTACTGTGGCAAAGAGAAAGAGAAAAGAAAAATCAAAGCATTAGCACGGATAAACTCACTCCATCCTTACACGACTTCTTACCATTTTGGGGAGGGGGAGGGAGGAAAGGCAGAAAGAAAGCAAACAGTAATTTAGGCTCAGTGGCTGCAATGAATGCGTTACATGATATGAAACAGGAGGGGACGTCTTGATCAACACAGTCTCTAACCCAGTGTCCAGCTGAACGCAGGATAAGAAATTGATCTGCGTGTCCACATGCTGAGAGGCCTGGGAGAAAATCCCGCCTGCCTAAATCCCTCTCCCTTCCCACCTCCCTCCTGCTCTGGATCCAGACTCTATGTAAAGATAGTGAGAGTTCCCTCTTTCTCTTTCTCAAACAAATGAGAAGGTTTAACCTCCTAGCCTGGGAGCATTGTTAAGGCTCGCTCCGTGGCAGCTGTGGTCACTAGGAACATGCACATATGTTCCTGCCGGCCACAGGGCACCCCCCCGCCCCCGAACATAAACATCTCAAGGAGAGGATCTGGCATCTTCCTTCCTTGGGCCTCTTCGTTGACCCACCACAGCAGTCCATACGCAGTGGCCGCTACGAATGAGCAAGTGCCTTTCAAGCCCATTTCACAGAGACAACAGTGCCAAACAGCCTCTTATTATGAAAACCAACTCTGTAATCACATTCCCACAAAACCACTTTAGCTACGCTTTTTGCTCCAGTTTCTCCTCTTTCAGCTATTGACGAGCGTCTCCCTCACCAGCCATCAGCAAAAAGGATTCTGTGCTGTTTCTCTTTTGGAACACGCAGCCCAGGAAACACAGTCGGGGGACAATGAAAAAGTATAAATCTGAAACATATTCCGAGGAACCGAACGGACCTTGCAGTGTGCTAACCAGAGCATTCAAAGATATGTCTCTGGGGAAAGTCAGGAGGAGGACAGACAGGAGATCAGCGGGGAAGGGTCAGGCATCTCAGCCCCGAACAAAGGGTGGAGTGGTCTGACATCTGAAATCTACGACTCCCAACTGCTCCTCTTCCTGCCTGAACTTAACCCTGTCCTTCTGACTGGACGGGAGCTGGTCCTAAGACGACAAAGGAAAAGAAACCGGATCATGGTATTTTAAAAGAAGAAAGAGCATGAAGACACAATGCTAGTAAAAAGTAAACGAGGCTACGGAGCAGTACCATATTTCTTCTGGATCAATAGCAAGATAATGGTTTGCAGCCAAAATATTGACATTATATACTATTATCCTGCTTCTCTCAGGGATAAGAGAATTGTTTTTTTTACTGAATCTTCAGATTTTCTTTTTGCATCTCCAGTCTGAATGTGACAAATGCTCTCCCTTGGGAGAGGTGGTGCTCAGGATTCCAATCCCACGTGAAGACTGCTCAGCTACAACCTTGGACAAGGAGTCCCCGTCACACACTCGCTCCCTGGATGGTGCACGAGAGGACCGTCCACCAACTAAGGCAGTGGGTAGGAAAAAAACAGGCTGCAGAAGGATGTCCACAAGAGTGCCCTTGAGTCTGGTTGGAGGTCCCTACTCAAGGGTTCGGCTCAGTCTCCCTGCTCACTGTCAGAATGCCTCTCAGGGGTCAAGAATACACTGAAGACGGACTAAAGACTGAAATGCCTTGACATGCCGAGAACACAGAGGTGCCCGGTCCCCAAACAGGGCAACACGGCCGGACCTTGGCTCCTGGCCCATGGTGCTGTTTGGCAAGAGATGTCAAAAGGCCGATGATCTTCAGATATTTTGGCCAGAAAAGCCACAGAAACAGGGTAAAGGGCAACGCTACCGTAAAGAACTTGATGAGATTCAGGGGAACATTCAAAAGGCTCTTGGTCAAAAGCCATTTAAAATGTTGTGCTTGTCCCACAAAAAAGGGCAATTCCTTTTTGTTGGTAAGTTACGTGTCACAGGTGCCCAGTGCCTCGCTGATAAGGGGAGGAGCTCGCAAAGGGCCGGAGCGGGGCGCACACCCCAGCATCCCGCCGAGAGATGGCCTGCTGAGAGCCACGACACCAAAGAAGGAAATCAAATTCCCACCCCGACTCAACCCGGAGTTGGTGGACTCTCAGAAAGGACACACGTCCTCCTTCCCCGTGCAAATGCTGTGCCTGCAGGCCGAATCGTGCGATTTATTCAAGTTTCGGTCCCTGCGCAAATGGCCCCATCTGACGCCTACAAGTGAAAACCAGCAGTCAGATGAGGGGCGTGGGGCACTTGCACGGCGACGGCTAACGTCCACTCCCCTCAGTCTTCACAAGGAAGAGGGGCCCGACGAGGGAGGCAAACGGGGACCTATCAAGTTCAATTCCATGGTAACTACAGTTATTTTACTGTAAAAAAGGCAAAATGCTGCATATAATCAGTCCTATTTCCCATTAATGGTGCATGCCGGCCCACAATGCTTCATCTCCCCTCAGAAGTTCACCCCGGCTCCATTCCAGCACACACACACACACGCACGCACACACACGCACCCAGGTGTGGTTCTCGTTCACCTGGCACACCACATAATGGGAAGCTGTCTGGGCTAGGGGAAAACGAGCTTCCCATAGAAAAGATTCATGCTACAATATGAGAAATTTTTTCTAAAGAGTAATACTCTGCCAATTTCAATAACGATCTTCAAAAAAAAAAAAAAAATAAGGCACTGGACACATCCTCCCCCACTAGTGAGGAGAAAAACGTCTCCCTTTTTCTTCCCCTAAAGAAATGCTACAAAATATCACCGAGGAACATACCCAACTTTAAAACATGCATCGATTTTAATAGTTAACCCCCATGCGCCCCTCACGAAAGCCCGAGGAACGAAAGCCCCCGTCCTCCTCGTAGGAGCGCAGACAGCACGCGCTGGCCGGGGCACAGAGCAGCAGACCAGAGGCAGGTGAGTGGGTCGGCCGGGAGAGAAAACATCGGCACTTTTTATATAACTGATCAAACAAGTACATAAACCAAACCTTCCTCTGTCGATTTCGGCAACAATCCTGCACCCGTCCCTGGCTCCCCGGCTCCTCTGACTCTGAGCAATGCCTTTCCAAGACCCCGTTACGGTCAGTAATACCTACAGTCGGCTGCAGGGGTTTCTGCCGTTTTCAAAGCACTTTTATAAAGCTTTTCTCCAAGGACAGTACAAAGGCTTCCTGTGTTCTAAGGCAGCAACTCTCCACCCGGGGCCACAAAACACTGACCTGCTGAGGTCAGCTGAAAGTCCTTAGGCAAGTAATCCGTCACTAATTTTGCAAATTATCATTTTTTAAAAAGCGAGTGGGAACTCAAGCTCTTCTCGGTAACGGCACCCCTCCTTTGCAGGCTCACGGGCTTTGGCGAGCTGTGTTCTAGGCGCCTCGCCTGCGGAGCCCACTCCGGCCTACAAGAGCCCCAGGACGCAGACACTTTATCACCAGGCCTGCTCTACCAACCAGGGAGGTGGAGGGCCCAGGAGAGTGCCTGTGCCCCGTGAAGGCACGCCAGTCACATCTCTCTGGTCTGGGCACTGGGCCAGTCCGGGGGTAACGCAGTGTGCGAGGCCATCCTGGCCCTCGGGAATCAGAGCCCAGCAGGGCCCAGAGGAAGCTCCACGTGAGCAGTAACCTGCTCTAGTCTCCCAGGCTGTGGGGGAGTTAGGAACCCCATCTGCACCCCTCTCCGGTCCCAGTGCCTGCCCATAGCCTGACCTGAGCAGCACTGGAGTGACATTAAGAGGAAAAACACGTCTACGATATGTGTTTGTAGCGCTGGGCCTTATTTTCCTTTAGACCACAGGTCATAACATCAATTTTGGGGATCATGACCAGCTTTATTAAAAACTAAAATCGAAAACAGAGTGTATCATATACAGTAAGGGCATATATTCCATAAAGCTTTCATTCCAGCTACACGTGGTTTAGTGTGTGTACTAACTAGTTCTGATGGAGATATTGTGAGTGAAAATAACTTTTCTAATCCTTAGCTCATGAGGTCAGTATTAACTCCATTTTACAGGTAAGGAAACAGAGGCTCAGAGAGGTTAAGCAACCTGCCCAAAGTCACACAGTTAACAAATGGCAGAGCTGGGATTCAAATTCTGTTCTATCACTTTGGAGCCCGTATCTATCCATCTATCTATCTATCTATCTATCTATCTATCTATCATCTTTCTTTCTTCCTTCCTTCCTTCTTTCTTTTCTTTTCTTTTTTCTTTCTTTTAAAGATTTATTTATTTTGAGAGAGAGAGAGCGTGACTTCGTGCACGTGCACTACTGGGAGGGGAAGGGAAAGAGAATCAAGTAGACCCCGCACTGAGTATGGAGCCCAACACGAGGCTCCATCTCACGACCCTGAGATCATGACCTGAGCCGAAACCAGGAGTCGGATGCTTAACTGATTGAGCCACCCAGATGCCCTGCAGCCCATGTTTCCAAGCATGCACTATCATGGCACGAGAGACAAAGACTCAGGTTCAAGTCTTCCCTCTGCCCCTTCTCAGGCATCAGCCCTTGGTCAAACCACTTCTCCAGACACTGGTTTCCTTATCCACATGAAAATGAATTCAGCCTTCTGGGTTCCTTCCAGCGATCTTTTCTTATTCTATACAGCCCCCCACCCCCAGCTCCATCTCTACATCCTGGCAATCACTAATCTATTCTCCATTCCAAAAATGTTACATAAATGGGATCACACGGTATGTCACCTTTGGGGATTGGCTTTTCTCACTCAGCTGAATTACCTGCAGATTCATCCAGATTGTTGCGTGTATGAATAGCTTATTCCTTTTGTTGCTGAGCAGTGTTCTACCGTACGGTTGTACCATTTTGTTAGCTATTCGCCTGCTCAAGGACATCTGGGCTGTTTCCAGTTTGGAGTTTTTACGAATAAAGCTGCTACAACGATCTGTGGACAGGTTTTTGTTTCTTGAGAATAAACAGGTCTAACTGTGGGCTGAATGGCGGGCACATGCTTAATTCTGGGAGTTTTCTAGAGAGGCTGTACCATCGGACGGGTTTTTAAAAGCTCCTTGGGTGGGTCTCACACCTGGCCAGGGTAGAGGGGCACTGAGGGTCACACATTTCCTAAAAGGATTTGAAAAACTATAAATCCCCTCCTAACGTAACATCTAAAAGTCATCCCTAGGTTAACAGGTACAAAGAACAGGTGTACAGAAGCTTCGGCTGTGTCTCTGTTGTAACACGACGCTACACACTTAGCTCATTCGTTTCTGCAGATAATCTCGAGCTACGGTGTGTGGTATCTAGTGGGCTAAGCTGACCATCAAGCCGTCAGATCATACTCTGCCAGGGGAAAAAAAAAATCTCACTTCCTTTTTCCAACTCACACATACATGTTAATATGCACCCACATGATGACCACTCACTTCTAAATTTTAATCCTAAAACAGATGGACGGATGGACGGATGGGGAGGAGGGGACCATCTGAATCTCTGCGATGAGTTGCTACCCGAATAAAAATCAAAATCCGATCCTGTCCCTTTCAGTATTTTTTTTTTTTTAAAGATTTTATTTATTTATTCAACAGAGATAGAGACAGCCAGCGAGAGAGGGAACACAAGCAGGGGGAGTGGGAGAGGAAGAAGCAGGCTCCCAGGTGAGGAGCCTGATGTGGGACTCGATCCCAGAACACCGGGATCATGCCCTGAGCCAAAGGCAGACGCTTAACCGCTGTGCCACCCAGGCGCCCCCCTTTCAGTATTTCTTACCAAGACTCATGTTTTATTGCCTGGGGCTGCCCCACCCGGAACCCTGGACTCACGCCTCTTGAGGCATCTGAGGATGATGATGCGCCACCGTGAACCAAAGGGAAACGTGGCAGGGGACACGGAGATGAGAAGGGCACGGTGTCCCCAGCACAGACCCGTTGTCCGAGAGATCCATTTTAGGGAAGAGGGGGCGCATAAATGCGAGAGCTGGGACAGGGCTCTTGGAAACCCCTCCCCCGGGGGGTCTTCACTCCGCCTGCTTGAAGACTACTGCTGGACAACACTCCCGGCCCCCCAGGCCTCAGGGACTAAGGTTTAGTCTCAGCTCCTCCTCCCTGCAGCCTCCGTCATTCTCCTCCTTCAGGGACGGTACCAGCACGTGTTGGATTCTGTTTCTCTCTTTTCAAAGCAGAGACTCTGGGCCCTGCGGGCTCCTGCCAGAGGCGGTGCGGGCCGTAGGTAGTGGTTCACGTGCCTCTGCCACCCACAGCAGGAACCCTGGCCGTCCCCACTACCTAGCGGCGGCACCTCTCATCCCTCTTCTCTTTTGCAAAGTGTGCATTTAAAAAAAATCTTCCCTCCTCATTCTTGTCTCCTCCTTCTCTTTGTCCTGGGCCACAGATGCTGAAACAAAACTCGGCGGGGGCCACAGTGCTACTCTGTCCCGATCTTCCTGTAAGTGGTTCATGCGAGAGCACACTCACCCCCTCTGCCTTCGCTCACCAGGAACGCCATCTAGAGAATGTCAGAAGGCGTGGGACTAGCTCAACAGTAGTACAGAAACCTCGAAGACACCGAGGGCCTGAGGGCCAGCTACACAGCCCTGCTCCTGCCTCCTGTGCTTCCCGATTGTCTCTGGCTGCTTTCAAGCTCTGACCGCAGAGCTGAGTCGGTGGCGCAGAGCCCATATGGCCTGAAAGTCTAAAAAAATTTACTGTATGGTCCTTGAAGAAAAGTTATGCGAACCCCTGATGCAGATAAAATTTGCACTTCTAGGGGCGCCTGGGTGGCACAGCGGTTAGGCGTCTGCCTTCGGCTCAGGGCGTGATCCCAGCGTTACGGGATCGAGCCCCACATCAGGCTCTCCCGCTATGAGCCTGCTTCTTCCTCTCCCACTCCCCCTGCTTGTGTTCCCTCTCTCGATGGCTGTCTCTATATCTGCCAAATAAATAAATAAAATCTTAAAAAAAAATTTGCACTTCTAAGCCTCTTAGCTAATACTACTCTCTTTGATTTGGATTTTACTTTTCACAAAATTGTTTCTTTTCTCTTTTTGAAAATTTTATTTATTTATTGATTTGAGAGCAAGCGGAAGGGAGAGAGACCAGAGAGGGAGAAGGAGAAGCAGACTCACCGTTGAGCAGAGTCTGATGCGAGGCTCATTCCCAGGACCCTGGGATCACGACCTGAGCCGAAGGCAGATGCTTAACTAACTGCGCCACCCGGGTGCCCCTTCACAAAATTTTCTAAACGTTAATTGTAGGACACGAAGAGAAAGAACATCAGCATCAACTGTTTATTCAGCTACTACGTAAGGGAGGTGGGGAAGGAAAGCCCATCTCCAGATCACACGGCCCGCAGAATCTAGTAGAAACACACGACGGACCCTGGTATCTGCAGAATAAAGTACACGTGAGCCCTGGGAAGGGGACAAATGAACTGCTTTTGAAGTTCAGAGCAGAATGTGATCTGCTTACTCTCTGGTCAGGTGGGTGTGTGCAAAGGGGAAAGGGGGGACAGGGGAGAGAGGGAGAACAGGGGGCAAGAGGAGAGGCTAGGAGCCATCTCACTAGGCACTGAAGAAAGTTGAAAGATGGGGATGAGGCCAGGTTCTCGGGAGGATGTCCCATCAATTCTGAGACCTAAAGACCGAGCAGGACTTCTCTGGGTAAAGAGCTGGGAGGTGAGATGGGTTTCAGGAAGAGCAAAGAGACGACACAGACGACCAGGCTGCTGCAGAGTGCAGAATGGGGTGGGGGGGGCAGAGTAGAAGGGTAGGTTAGGAAGGGCTGGACCCCTCCTGGTTACCGGAAGCTGCCACAGGTCTTAGAACGGAGGAATGGAACTGGTCAGACTGGCTTCAGCGAGAGGTCTTAGCTGTAGCAGAAAGAAAGTACCAGATGGAAGAGCTGTCTGCCACACTGAGATCAGCAGGAAGATTCCCGAATTGTCAGGGTGCACCTCGCAGACTGTTATGAAGCATGGGTGCCCACTGAAGATGCTAATACTTACAATGACTCGACCCAAAGCAGAGGGCAGTGGAATGACTGTTCGGCCCAAGTCAGGGCACCGTGGCAGGCAAGGAAAGCCGGGCTCTGACCCCTTCTTGCTGGGCTCCAAGCCAACAGAGTGACGGTTCAAAACTGCCTAGGACACAACTAACTGGTCCCTTCCTACAACAAGAACAAATCTTTTCCCTTATTTCACTTGTTTTTGTCCTCCTATTCGTGTACTTGTTTGCAAATTTCAGTGTCCCGCAGAAACCCCAAGGCTTCCAAGGGTTCTCTCTGGTTGACTTACAAGTTGAAGCACTTTAGACAGACCCAAGTAACACCTGCAGAAACTTCTAGGGGACTGAGCTTCAACCCTCGAGAGGTTAAAGAATCCAGCTTCCCAGGAAAGTGAGAAAGTTCCAGCTGCTAGAGAAGTGATCTGGTGAACTTCTGTCAAAAAAACCCGAGCAAACCAAACAAATGAAAAACTGTGAAGCCTTTGGAAATCTTTATTGTTCAGAAAAAAGGGCAGGAATTCCTGCTTGTTCGTCTCTGCTTTTCTAATCTCTCCTCTCAGGAATAGCACGACCGTGACCCCTGGGAAGCTGTCGGGTAACCACGATCATCACTGTCCTTGACAGGACCCATTGATTCACATATTTACTTATCCAAGGGAAGAGGAATGGCCCAGTGACCTCATTACCCCTGTCAAAGACAACCGCGGCCTGCCCTGAACGCGCTCCCAACGCCCAGAGTTCTCTCTGAACTCGAAGGCCCATCTCTGACGCCACAGGTGGAGACCAACTTGGAGGAAGACAATTGACGTGATTCTGTTGTTGGAAAGGTACTCCACTGAAGAGGACTCACTAGCAAACTGTCATGCCCAGTGTGAAAAGCCTGAGGGAAGTTTCTCGTTCTTCACACAGTCTGTTATGTAAGACAGAGAGTTGGCCCCAGACAGGAAGGTTCTCAGTTCTTCCCTACTGTAACGAGCCTTCATATTTAGAAGGAAGAAAAAGGGAAACGGTGTTCGTTTTCTGATTCCAAGGACCCAGTCCCCCAAAGGCAGACACGGAAAAAATTACAGCTCTCAAAACGGAGGGGAATATACGCCCCAGAATAACGAACGGGAGTTCCGAGTGAGAGTCTGGACTTACCCGTGACTCCCTCCCTACACCTGCCTGCTCCCGAGGTCTCTTGCTCGGTAAACTCAGAGCCTCTCATGAATTTCTCTCAAATGGGTGTGCAGTGGATTCAGGGGAGAAGAAGTTGGCCCTGTGCCTGCGGTGTTATTGGCAAACATCTAGGCGCTCTTTACGCAAAGGGCACACTGATCGCCTGTGCCAGGCACACACAGGTTTCACACTTCCCACCCCGCGGGGGGTGCAAGCAAGGCGGGAGCTGTGAAAGGTATTGATCGTGATTTCTGGAAACAGTGGGCCAGAGGGACTGTCCATTACCGGGGCATGTGCTCAGAGCCCGACAACTTAGTTTTATTTCTGTATCGATGTCCCATAAGAGGAAGCGAAGCATGATTGCCCTGAAAAGGTAAAAAGGTCACTTTGCGTTACAGTTTTTCAGGTCGGCAAAAATGCAGATAATGCAATCGGTCATATTTCTTCTAAGAAATCACTAACACCAGTCAAATATAAAAAGATCACAGTGTACCATTTTGGAGTAGCAGTCTAAATGGTCACCTTAGTTCCAATGGCTCTGGGGTAGATTTTGTGTGTGTGCTCCTTTAAATAGACAAAAACTCTGACACCCAGAGGAGAGCAGCCCCCTTAAAATCTTCACGCTGTGTCCCAATACAGTTATTCCAAAAAGGTTAGCGCATTTAAAAACCATGGGAATCTCCCCTTTAGGATCCCCTAAGAGATGTGAGAAACCAGTCACACCACATTCTATTTTTTTCTACATACATCAAAATGCACTTTTTTTGATAAAGGAAATTACACCGTATCTACTGTTGTACCTTGATTTTTTCCCACTTAATAATACCCCGTAGAGCTACGTGCATACACGCACGGTTGGGCGCACAGGCAGACGGGCAGAAGGACGGTGGACGCGGACTCAGCCACTGCGTGGCACATTCATGTGCGAACTAGGACACCTCGGATTCCCTTTTATAGTCATACTTTGCAGGACACAAAATGTGATCAAGGAAGTCCGAGTTCTCCGTACACACACACCTGACAGATACTCTTGGCCAAGGTGCTGGTGACAGGCTCTTCAAAGGGGGCTGAAGGAAGGCAGAGACCGAAACCAACAAGGAAACACACGAGCGAAGGAAAGACGGGCGCTTCTGGAGACAGCCCGTCATAAACGGGAGTGGTGAAAAGCTCAGCAGACTGCCGAGAGGTCACCACCCCCTTGCCCTTTCTTTAAGGTCAGGATATAGCCACGGCTTCCTCAGGGCCATGCACCAAATCTGAGCTTTTCTCTGGAGAAAAGTGGGAACTTCAATTTCCATGTGTGTGTTTGAAGAACGGAGGGCTACATCAAACAAAATTCTCCAATCAGTCAAACTACTTCCGAGCTGATGCGCAAAGGCCGAGTCTTTTACCTTATTGCTCAGCTGAAAACATTCCTGTATTATCAACGCAAATAAGAACTCAAATGCTGGAGAATTGCGGAGAAAAATCATCCCCAATATGGCCCCCTCCTCCGTTCCTCTTCAGAAAGACGCTGGCGAGAGCTGTTAAGGAAATGGCTGGAGCTCCAACTTAACTGGCAGGTTCGCTACCATCTGAAAGGCAAAGACGTTTACTGCAACTTACCTCCATCATCCAAGGGCCGTTTCTGCACTCCGTATCCATACACTGAGGGGTCCACTAGAGGTGTGGAATTATTCAAGTGAGGAACTGAATCAATTTTAGCAGCAATCTACAGAGAGAATCAGATTTAAATACTCAGTAACAAATCCTGGCTCCATGTGAGGGAGAAAGATGAGAGTCCTCTTAAAAGGCCTGTTATCCCATTTCTCCCCCTGACCTAGATTAATGGAAGGCATTGTCACCAAGGGGACAAACACTTTTCACTGCTAATTCAATTTTCTCTCGGCCTTAACGTCTTTAGATATAAAATACTTCCGAACGTTTGTCTTCTACAAATTAGTATTTTTAAGTCATCACTTAAAATACAGGTATACCGTAGCATTCTAAGAAGAAAAATAAAGGAGGTCAACAATACGAAGAACGTCGTTCAAAAACTTTTATCACAGCATTCCCTTAAGAAACAAGCTCCCCAATACTACTTAAAAGGCTGTGTTTGCTCAAACATGACAACTCGTTAGGAAAACACCCATCCCATAACTTCCACGCCTATAAAGTGATGATGTCCCGTATGGAGCTCTAAACCAGTAAGCTGCTCCTCGCTGGAAGTGTCCACACAGGGGGCAGATGACCATCTGTCCAGACTACTTTAGAAGGATTCCTGCACTGGAGAAAGTGAGATAACCTCTGAGAGCTATTTCAATTTTTATTATTTATCAGTTACAAAAATGATCATATAGCTATTAAAGTGTTTTTCCCCAGAAACGAATGCTATGTGGGAATTATTTACCTACTTTGTTCTCAGTGGAAAATTAAATGTGATCTTCATAAGTCAATGCTTTCATTTAATCAAAAGAATATTTATAGCCACTGCTCTTAATGTTAGTCCCTAAGTTAAGCTTAATAAGTAGGGGTGGATTAAATGGCAGAGAGAAGGGTTGTCCCACAGAGAGTCTTCAGCGGTAGTTCTCCTGAGCTTGTCCAAATGTGCCCAGAAGTCTGAGACCCTCTGGGACCAACATATATGACTTTAAACAAATAAACCACCCAAGATAATCATGACACTGAAACCCCAAGGCAGGACCTAAATGTCAGGGATCTGGGGTCAGGTCTCTCCCTCCGGTTTACTAGTTCTGTGGTGTTGGACAAGCCCCGCCCCCCCCCCCGTATGAGCCCCTCTGGGTGGACTACCGCCCGCTGCAGAGTCTGGGGAAAGTTAACAACATACTCTCAACACAAAGAAGCTTTGTAAACTAGAAAGCACTTGGCACATGGCATGGCTATTAAAATAAGGCAACTCATCCAGCCAACGTCGAGTGCTACTACGTGCCGGGCTCTGTCCAGGCACTGGGGCTCCTGTGGTGAACAAAAGTAACCAGGCCCTGGGGCGCCTGCGTGCCTCAGTCCGTTAGTGTCCGACTCTTGATTTCAGCTCAGGTCATGATCTCAGGGTTATGAGATCCAGGCCCTCATCAGGCTCCGCGCTGGACATGGAGTCTGCTTAAGATTCCCTCTCTCCCCCTGGGGCGCCTGGGTGGCACAGCGGTTAAGCGTCTGCCTTCAGCTCAGGGCATGATCCCGGCGTTCTGGGATCGAGCCCCACATCAGGCTCCTCTGCTGGGAGCCTGCTTCTTCCTCTCCCACTCCCCCTGCTTGTATTCCCTCTCTCGCTGGCTGTTAAAAAAAAAAAAAAAAAAAGATTCCCTCTCTCCCCCTGCCCCCCTCAACTCTTTCTCCCTCTAAAAAGAAAGAAAGAAAGAAAGAAAGAAAGAAAGAAAGAAAGAAAGAAAGAAAGAAAGAAAGAAAGAGAAAGAAAGAAAGAACGAACGAACCAGGCCCCTACTCTGAGTCAGCAGTCAGTGGGGAGTAACGGGCTAACCAATAACTGATCATTTCAGCTGGTAATAAGCATTATGCAAATAAGAGAAGATAATGCCGTAGCGCACTCTGGAGAGCTGCCTGAAACAGGGTGATCAGGGAAGGCCACTGCGAGCACACCAGGTTGTGTGACCTAAGACCTAACAGATTAGGAGGAGCTGGCTATACAAAAATCTAAGGAAGAACATTCCAGACAGAGGGAACAGCCTGTATAAAGGCCCTGAGGCAGGAGCCAACCTGGTAGGTATGAGTCCAGAAGAGAGAAGTCAACATCACGAGCATAGAGGGAACTAGATGTGTTCCAAGACAAAAGCAAGGGCCGGTTCCCTAGGGCTCTAGGTCACGGCAAGGGCTTGGATTTTATAGGAAGGGTGACAGGAAGCGAGGTGTACTAGGGGAAGAAACATGTTGGTTTATGTTTTCAAAAGCTCCCCTTGACAAGGAAAATAGATCCTAAGGAGACAAGAGTAGGAAGACCATTTAGGAGATATTCTAGGTGAGGGGTCAGCAAACTACAGCTGGTGACCCACTTGCTTTCATAAATAAAGTTTTTTTTAGAATACAGCCACACACATTTTTTTTGGTTGAGGAATTGCACCAAGACCGTATGGTATACAGGGCCTACACAGGTCATTTATTTATTTTTTAAAAGATTTTATTTATGCATTTGAGAAAGAGAGAGCACAAGCAGAAGGAGAGGGAGAAGCAGACTCTCCGTTGAGCAGGGAGCCCGATGTGGGGCTCGATCCCAGGACCTGGAGATCATGACCTGAGCTGAAGGCAGACGCTTAGCCAACTGAGCAACCCAGGTGCCTCTACACCGGTCGTTTATTATACGGACCTTTAAAGTCTGCCAGTCCCTGCCTAGGCTAGAGATATGGCACCTGGACAGGTGCTTGTTTAAAAATATTAGTAGTATGGGGCGCCTGGGTGGCACAGCGGTTAAGCGTCTGCCTTCAGCTCAGGGCGTGATCCCGGCGTTATGGGATCGAGCCCCACATCAGGCTCCTCTGCTATGAGCCTGCTTCTTCCTCTCCCACTCCCCCTGCTTGTGTTCCCTCTCTCGCTGGCTGTCTCTATCTCTGTCGAATAAATAAAATCTTTAAAATAAAAAAAAATGTTAGTAGCAGTAAATAATTAAAACACTAAGACTGCTGATAGAGACCCAACCTCCTGTACCCGAGAGGCCATTTGCTCCAAAGCAAACTGCTGTACAAGCCCGGCCTAACAGCACTCTACCGCTGGCTGTGATCTTGCTTTCCATGTTTGTTTTGGATAAGTTTATGGAGGCTGGCTACTTACTTAAGACGCAAACGTGACCTTTAAGGACCCAGCTGGTAAAGCAGGTAGATTAAAAGGAGAGAACACTGCCGTGGCTCGTGCTCCACAGACACTCTCGCATCTGCTACAATAAACTGACTGGTAAATGACTGATGTGGGGGTTTTCAGGATTACTGGCCCAGCTGCTTTTAAAAACGGCCCAAAATGTTCCCGGCAGATGGTGGAGATGACCCCAAAGCACAAAGAAAGGGGTACAAGGGCTCGTGATTATCAGAGTCCCCCTACAGCGTACATGTAAAACGACTCCCACAGAACCCTAAATATCAACTCGACACATTAGGCACGCTCCCTGCTCCCTTCTGATGATACTTCTTTGCTTCCAGATCTTTTTCCTTCTTTCCAAAGCAGCTAGAATGTTATTCCTGCGTCTTTGGCCTTCCTTTATACAGTATGTTTCGCATGTTGCTGGAATGTCATTTTTTCCCAAAGCTGATACGCTAAAAATGTTACAATAGTTTCCTGTTCCTGAATTTGATTAAAGGCTGAGGCTTTCAGATTTGTTCTTAAGTCATGTTTACTTCAGTTATCTATAATTTGGGAAATTTCCACTAAGAGAAAAGCAGTACACGCTACTTGTTAAGAGGTGTAGCCCTGAAGTCGACAGACTGCATTTGAACCCTGGCTGAACAAATGTTAAACAGGAGTTTAACAATACAATACACAATTGTATCATAATTCACATGGACAGTACACTGTACATAAAATATTCTGTAAAGAAACAATGTATTCTTTAACTCATACAAAAGCAACCTTACCTTATTTTTTGGGTAGGCTCCACAGGGTGGAGCCTGACGTGGGGCCTGAACCCACAACTGTGAGATCGAGACCTGAGCTGAGATCAGGAGTCACACGTTTAAATGACTGAGCCACCCAGGCGCCCCCAACCTTGTTTTAAGAAATTAATTTAAGGGGGTGCCTGGGTGGCTCAGTCATTAAGCGTCTGCCTCCGGCTCAGGGTGTGATCCCGGCGTTCTGGGATCGAGCCCCACATCAGGCTCCTCTGCTGGGAGCCTGCTTCTTCCTCTCCCACTCCCCCTGCTTGTGTTCCCTCTCTCACTGGCTGTCTGTCTCTCTGTCGAATAAATAAATAAAATCTTAAAAAAAAAATGAATTTAAATGTCTACTAAAATAATGAGTTAAAATTTAGTAAGTGTTTACTACGTGCTGGGCACTCTGCAAAGAGCATTTTATTACTTTTTAAATAGTTAAGACTGTTTTTTTTTTTAGAGATTTTTATTTGAGAAAGAATGAGAGCACAAGCAGGGGGGAGGGCAGAGGCAGAGGGAGAAGAAGGGTCCCCGCTGAGCAGAGAGCAGGATGCGGGGCTTGATCCCAGGACCCCTGGATCGTGACCAGAGCCAAAGGCAGCTGCTTGACGGACTGAGCCACTCAGGTGCCCCAGGAAGAGCACTTTAAATATTCTATCTCATTTATTCGTCACAGTGATTCTCCAGGAGGTTGGTATTATTTCCATTTTAAGACAAGGAAAGCGAGGCTCAGAGCAGCTGAGTGCCCTGCCCACAGTCACACACCTCCGAAGTGGCAGGAGCCCTACTTAAGTCCAGCCTGCCTAGCTCTAGCCTGTGCTATTACCCACAACACTAGGCACCTCCCTTCTTCCACCGAATACTTTATTAAACATATTTCATTTCCCAAGGACTTAAAACCTAACGATTTCCAGGGCATAGAGCTCAAACAATTCCTCACACCGTAACTGATCGCTCTGAAGGGTAGCTGCGTAAGGGAAGTGAGGTGCATTCTCAGCTGATAATGGTGTAGGCCAGAAAACAAGAGACTCCCTGAAGCCAGGATAGCCCGACAAAACCAAGGCCACTCCTGTCCTTGCCCTGAGAGGACTCTGCTACTGATTTTTTAGCCACTCGAGTCCCTTTCCCCCGTTTTTTGGGGAGAGGCCAGGAAGAAAATGTGTTATCTCACTGCCTGTGCTATGTTAGGCACCGTAATAGATGAGCTGTAAGTCAACATCACAGACATTTGACCTCGACTCTGAACAGTTAGTGGAAGCAAGGAGGGGAGCACTGAACCAGGAGTCAGCCAATGGTCCTGGTCTTCCAGCCAGCTCTTCCGGTGTATGACCTCAGGTGAGACCTTCAGTGGCCTTGTTCCTTGGGGTTCTCGCCTGTAAAGGGCAGGGACAGGCTACACCAGTGTTTTCCAAAGAGAAGTATGCAGGCATTTTGGGGGGTGCACGGATAAACGTTTTTAGACTCGTGTGTGTGTGCTACAGTTAAATTTATATGTGTATATATATTAATGTCTCTTACAGTTACCTTCTTGCCTGGCAAAGTTTTTCACTTACAATAGTGATTTAGTTTCCTTTAAAAAATATTTTAAATAAATCCAAATTTTAAAAAGATTTAAAAATATTAAATAAACAAACACTGAGGGTTCAATGATATGGCAAAAATCATAAAGCTGGTACACAAATCACTAAACTTAGGAAACATAGCGATTATTCCCAGCGTACATTTTTGCAACTAAAATTCTCTGACAAGTTTCATAATCGAAGTAGTTCGCCTCATAAATCTGAAGAGGAAGCTCTGAATATCTCCACAGCTTTACATTTATTAAAACATTATACTCAACAGAAACAGGCAAAGCCATCTGAATGCCAAGTCATCCACATCCCGTGTCCATACTATTAAATACAGCTACTGTTGATTCTCCCGGATCCAGCAAGCAGAGCTGAAAGCTCACACGACCTCCGAGGGAGCAGGAACTCAACTTGCTTCCTGGGAACTTCTGCTCCACAGTCACCTGAGTGACCCTGCCTAGGCCCTGGAGAATACATGGGCTGGACAGAAAGTCTCTGCTCCCCACGGCGGGAAGACGCACACAGTATGTAACCTGCACGCTTAAGCCCAGTGGCTGAGATCAAGTCCTAGATGGCAGGTTCTGGAGTCTGATGCGTAAGAGCAAGTCCCAGTTCGGCTTCCCACTACCTAAGAGGTCACACTGCGGACAGTAGTGTATCAGACTTATTGCACACTTGCTAAGTGCCTGATGGTGTCCTCAGTTCATCTCCATGGCGACCTTATAAAGTAACTACTCCTCTCAAAAAAAAAAAAAAAAGTAGCTACTCTTATTATTGGGGGATTGGGAGCCCATCTGCCTGGAATTATATCCATGGGGATAATGAGACAACAATATAAAGCCCCCAGAATGATGCTGGGCACATGGTAAGAAATAAGAAATGTTTGCTATTTTTAATCTTTTATTGCATAATAACACAGACGAGCACACAGATCGTAAGTCTACAGCTCACTGACTGTCCCCCCACTAGCACCTGTATAACCAGCATCAAGATCAAGACACAAAACATTATTGGGGCCCCAAAGTCTGCCTCGTGCCCCCTTCAGTCACTACTTACCCTCACCTCCCAAGGGGAACCTCCTAACTTCTATTAGCTATTAAAAAAATTATTACAACCACCAATGACCTCCATTTTCCAGATGAAGAAACTAAGGCTTAAAGAAGCTAAAGAACTTGCCCAGCCACTAAGCTAGTAAGTGGCAGAACCAGAACTTGAACTCACATGGGCTAAATCCAGTCTTTTTTTTTTTTTTTTAAGATTTTAATTTTATTTGAGAGAGAGTGAGAGGGAGCACAAGCAACGGGGAGGGGCAGAGGGAGAGGAAGAGGGAGAAGCAGACTCCCTGTTGAGCAGGGAGCCCAATGTGGGGCTCAATCCCAGGACCCTGAGATCAGGACCTGAGCCGAAGGCAGACGCTTAGTAACTGAGCCACCCCACGTGCCCCAAATCCAAAGACTTAATAAGCACTTCACTGTCCAGTACCCCCCCACCCCCAATCCACGGAGGATATCCCAAGACTCTGGATACCTGAAACCACGGACAGTACCGAACCCTCTATGTATTATATTTTTTCCTATACATACATGCCTATGATAAAGTTTAACTTATAAATTAGGTACAGTAAGAGATTAACAATAACCAAAAATAAAATAGAACAACTGTAACAATACACTATAAAAACTGTTATGTGAATGCGGTGTCTCTATCAAGACGCCACATGCACTCGCTCTTCTTGTGATGACGTGAGATGAACGGCAGAAGGCCTGCGAGGTAGTGTCAGGCTACTGCTGACCTTCTGACATTAGGTCAGGAGGGACAACTGCTTCTGGACTGCGACTGACCACGGGTAACTGAAAACCCGGAAAGCGAAACCGCAGATGGGGGGGGACTACTGTACTACCCCCTGGGGACTTAGTGACCATCAAGTGAGAGAACATATATGGAAGCCCTTGCCTGGCATCCAGCGCAACAGGGGCTCAATGAATGCCAGCTATTGTTGTCATTAGAGATGGGGCCCCGGCTGATCCTGCCCTATTTACTGGCATTAACCAAAACAAGGAATTCTACATGCCAATCAAATAAGGCACGGCTCTTCGGAGCAGCTTTTCCGGACAGCTTCATGCCACCCACATTTGGGCAGTAATTAATACTCCCTTCTCTGTGTTTGCAAAGCACTTTATAAACTACCTCTAAATACTGTAACTCACTGAGAAAGTTATTGGTTATACTGTCTCCCCGCTGTAGGGAGCTCTCTGAACGGCAGACTTGTCTCAATCCTCGGTACGGCTAGGACAAAGTGTTTTTTAACTGGGGACTCCAGGGCTTAGCGTTAGAGAATTCACAAACCTCCTGAAATTACATATAAAACTATTTAAATATTCCTGAGGTAAGGTTCAAAGTTTTCAAGAGTTTTAAAAAGGTCCATGTTCCAGGAAGTTGAAGTGCAACTTCCCTAATGCATAGCAAAGTGCTTGACACAAAGAAGTAGTGCTTAAAGGTTTGCTAAATTTAAAGTGGATCTGGAGAAGCCCATCTGAAGGCAAAATGCTAAGACGACCAGCTGAAGCTCTAAGCTGAAATACTGCTCCAGCTGGGACCTCCAGAGGGCCCAAAGATGACAGGTCCATTTGTTTTCTACCCCAAGTCTCAGTTAATTCCACCAGCATCCCCTCGATGCTTTGTTCAGATTCTGATGCCTCAGAGATGGAAAGTTACCCGCTACCTCTGGGAAGGAACCAAGTCCTCAGAACGCAGACGACAGTGATCCAAAAACAACTGTGTATATTAACTATTTGTGTGCCTCTGAGAAAACAGCTTTATTTCCCTCTGGTTCATCAATTTCAAATATAAAAGGAGAATTAGAACCCTGGTCCTATTTCACCTGGCTGTTGTGAGGACTAACCCCACAGTAAAAGGAAACCAGCTGCAAACCTGTCTGCCTTATCTTTGCACGGGCCCAGCACGCAGGCAGGAGGCCCTGGAGTCAGCACATCTTCAAACAGCGGCAGGCAATCAGAATCACATCACTACTTCTATTAACACGACTCAGTCTCGCAAGTGATTTACTATTAGCTGGTATGAGGATAAAGTATGGTTTATGCCTCTAAAAGAAGTATTGGCTATTCTTTCCCAACTGTCTTGATAACAAAACCCTAAATGTAAAACATTTTCAAGAGATGTGACTCTTAACAGAGTAAAAGGACTGCACAGAAAAGTTGGGGAGAGAGGAGTTCGAATAGATGCCCAATATAACATAATAGGAAGCAAAAGAACCAAAATGATAGGGCCAATTTTTTTTTTTTTTTCCCCAGATCTAGCTAGATGACAGCTCGGAATGTTCGAGGGCTTGAAGGAACTATTGAGATTATCTAGCTCAACATTTCCTGAAATTTGATCTGTAGAATGTGACTCGGTTTTATGACAGTATGAAATTACATAACTTCAGGATATTTACAACACACATCCCAAACTCTTATAGGACTTAATACCCACAAGCATATTAAAGGTTCTAAGAAGTCCTGCATTAAAAAAGCCGATTCACCTTTACTTGACCCCGAATTCCCCAACTGTATCTGTCCAAGACTCCTTTTCCGTGGAAGATCCACGAACAGCCTGTAGATCAAGTGTTGGGAATGGCTGACCCAGCCCAAGGTCAAACAGCTACTCGCAAGAGACTCAGGTCTCCTAAATCTCCCTACACCGTTCTTTCCATTCGAAATTTCAAATAAAAACCAGAGATGATGGACTCACAATCTGGAAAAGGATGAGGGGGAAAAAGTTGTTGATTAGGCATCCCAATGGCAACCCAGAGTCAATGCCCCGTGTAAAGGGGCAGCTGCTCTCCGCTCCTGCGGAGTACTGCCGTTCCAGAATGTGGGAACAGTGTGGCCAGATCTTTTCTTGAGAAGCTAGAGATCCCAATTTTTATGTGAAACCATACTAGTTTCTAAGTATTGCCATTGTGTGGGATCACACAAAGCATGCCTGCAGACCCACCGTGAGCCTTCTTCAGCCCATGGGCCACCGGTTTGAGAACTCTGCTCTGGCCAATTTGTATGTACAGAATAAACGGGACTTCAGGAGAAACCAAAGTCTGATGCTACATGTGGGCTATCAGATCTTAAAAGAAAGATAAAGAAGTCTCTGATGGAAATGAGAAAAACCTTAGAGACACTGAGTGGAACAGAGCGTGCATGTACTATCTACTTTTCAACACCGAATAGGAAGTTCAGCGCTTCCATGAAAGCAGAGATCCAAATGGGCTCAGTCCCATCACCAAAACCCTTTCACAAGGACTCACTCCCGCTATAAAGGGCATGCCGCTGGGTCCCATCAAAGCGAAGATACAGGAGCTGCCCACAGATTTCCTGCAGACGTTGGTTTTCTTCAAGTGTTTGAGAAAGCAACAATGAATGTACATTCAGGAGTCAGTCCCTCGTGAATCGATGACTTGAGCTACTGGAACTGGGTGTGTAGGAGATAATCTCAGGGGCATACAGCTGGAGTCAATGGAGCGCTCAGCACATTTGCCATGAGTCAGAAGCATCATGTATTAAGGAAGCAAAGGCAGTCTCTCTCAGGGAGTGACCAAGAGCCAATGAACAAAGGCTTTTTCTTTTAATGGTGGATGTACATTCTCGTAAAGGCAATTTTGTGCCTGTACACGGCACACAGGCCAAATCATCTACTGCTTAGGCTCCAAGCGCCAGACAGCAGCACTAGGAGGCATTCTTGGGAGGACCGAGGAAATTCTGAGACCTCACGCCAATGAACATTTCCCAAAATAAAGTGCTGGTGAAGAGCACGTTCTGGGCCTACGGAACTGCCAAAAGGTTCCTTCCTGTTGCTTCCACAGGGGCTTGGTCACAGTCATTTGGGTGCTGAACCACCATGATGCCCAACTCCGACCGGCACCCATTACACCGTGTTTATGTGAAGGATACCCCAGAGTCGTGCAACACAAGGCACTGACTGGGTCTAGATCGAAACAGAGGCTTAAAGTCCTGAAAAGCATTAGCAGTTAGGCCAGAGAACTTCTTCTATTTAGGCAATGACTGGCACACAGCTGGACAACCTGGGGAAGGCTGCTGGGAATCTGTAAGACACTGTGGTGTTCCACTGTCCTGTTAGCACGCAAATGCGTGCGCTACGTGACGGGGGCCACGGAACCACCGGCGGCGGGCGTTCTGGGAACATTTCTGTCTTTAGAATAGACAAACCAAACAGAACAGAGTGGTACCTACTTATCCATAATCTCTGTGAGGTCCTCCAGTAACCGGGACAGACAATCGGGGTAGAAGGGCACTGTGGCTGCGGAAGAGGACGGCCTCGCCTGTTCCAGCTTCGAGTCCACATCCCACCCTTCACAGGATCCTGCTCTCTCTAAATGGTGACTTTAAAAAACTTATTTTTGCTGACCTGCCAATGTCTTGGAGAACTGAACGTGTTTTAATATCCAGCAGTCTTAAATCTTCATCCATGGGACTGAATCAGACCACACTTCTACACTTGTATACTTGCCTACGGAACAGCTGTATTATTCGTTTGTGCCAAGCACTGTTAACTCACGGAACTTCATGCTGCTGCGGAAAATTTTACATTTTACACGACATCTTCATAGACTCCCTTCTGATCTAGGAATACCACGCTCAGAGGAAACGAAGAGTAACAACAGGTTCCCTATGTTGGAAAGAGTCCAAAGGATATGCAGGAGGCTTCAAGATGCCAGGCAGGAAGCTTAGTGGATTCGGTACTGGGCTCTGCATACCTGACTTAATAGAAACTGTGGGTTCAAACCCCAGCAGGGTCGATTCGGACTCTGTTACGATTTTCTAGATAAACTGAGCACAAGACAGCTACTGTTCCCTAACAAATTCCTGAGGGCTTTCTAGACCATTGCTGGTGTTTATGAGGACACATTGGGGGGGGGGGGAGATTTGCAATCACTGAAATACAGAAATACCGTATTTTTATTTCGAGTTACCAGAGAGGGAAAAAGCACATTTCTGCAACATGCTGTGAGTACAACGAAGTAGAACCATCATCATCCGGATGCCCCAATAATACACGACCCATCGCGGTGCGCTTTACTATAATAAAGCATACAACAGTTTCAATTTCTAACATTCCATTCTTGCCCAATGCGAATCTATAAATAAACCTAAAAATTACCCACAAACCTGTTTTTTTCTTTAGTTTTTAAAGGCCATCAAATCCTTGGAGATAGTATCGACCTCCAGCTGTTAATATTCAGAAGTAATACACTTACAGCACTGTCTCCATTGGGCTTATTACTGCTCCAGTCAATGGTGCATTTCAGAGCTGGGAACATTTCCAATGAAGTTTTCTTTGCTAGTAGTAAACACCACTGCTTCAACAATCCACATTAGGTCAGCATTTAACAGAGGGTCTCCCTCCCTCTTGAGCAGGTTGTCCAAGAACATGAGTTCAACCACTGGCTCAAGAGAAGCAGAAAGTCTTCTCAATGGTTCAAAATTCATTTTATGTTCAACTACAGGCCTTCTGCAAACTGAGGATCTGAGCTCTTTAGGGTAGTGACTACAATTCTTCCTGGATAGAGAAGGCCAACAGGTGATTGTCACATATCAGCACAAAGCGAAAGCCATTACATATTAGTAGCCAGTGAGAAACAAGGTTCAGGACCCTGTACTGTAGAGGAGAGCAGTGAAACACGCCGGCAAGCAGAGTGGTGCAAGGGGAGCTGGATGGCATATTCATCCATTACAGCCACTGGTTGGCTCTGAAGTCTAAGTAAGATGGATACTCACTACTGTACCGGTTGACGCCTAGGCAGTAAGTAACAAGTCATCGGATAAAATTTTAGGTGGAACCACAGGTTTGGAAAGTTCTGGGATCCAATATAATGTCTACAGGAGCATCAGTATTAAAATGAAAAGTCAGTATCTGGGAATCAGGTAGGGTTCCCGCCCCTGGAATACTGGAAAGAGATGTAAAGACCATATCTTCAAGCGACCAAGTGGAGACCTTCTTCTAATACAATGAGTCCTGTGGCTTTCTGTTAGGAATCAAGCAGTAATTAGTTATAGCCCAACTTTTAAGGTGTCAGTTAGTACGCCTACAATTAAATAGGAAGAGATGATGAGTATAAGACACTCAGCAGCAAAGGTTTAAGTGTCACAGCTAACTTGTAAGTTTTACACACGATACAAGGACACATTCTGCTCTAAGCACCATGCCAGAAGCCAGAGTATTTCTGGCAGGTCCCATATTCATTCTCCAGGGAAGCTTGCAACCTCTTAAAACCCAAGTTATTTAACTCTGGCAAAATGCACGACACTGTCAGGTGGCAAGGTTTCACTGTTGGGATGAGGCCATATCACATCCTCCCGGAGAGAGGAACCTATTGCCCGTAAGGGATTTCTACGTCTTGTGGACCACCCACACCTATTTAACATCTTCCTCTCTCCCCTCTCCAAGAGTAACTTCAAAAGTAAAATACCCTCGAATTCCTGCCGCTCCACCCTCCGAATACAGGAAGTCCGAAGACGATGTTTTCTAAGTTTTAAGAAGCTACAGGGCCTGAGACGGCCGCTTTCTGTCTACACCCGGGTCCTCACCGTGAGCTCCCCAGCCCCCACCCCTCGCGAACCTCAGAAGCCCACGCTGGATGCCCTGCAGATCCAGCCCGGGCGTGGGGGCGCGGTGGGGCCAAGCAACCCGGGCAAACCCCTTCCCAGCGGCTGCACCTAGGAGAGCCGCCCGACAGGCTGCTCCTGGGCCTCGCGGTGGCGCCTCAACCCTCGGCTCCTCCGGCTGCAAGAGCCCCAAGAAAAGGCCAAGCCCCGCTGAGGCGTCAGCCCTGGCTGCCTCCCGCCCCCAGGCCCGACCCCCTCCTCCCCATCGGGCCCGGCCCTGCCCCGCCTCGGGCTCCCGTGCTCCCGCCAGCCGGCCGCACCCGTACCTGCCGGACCCGGTGCAGGGCGTCCACGAAGCCCTCGGCTTTCATCCCCACCGGAGCACTCTGCCCCTGCACCAGCTCCGCCATTACCGCCCCCGCCGCCGCCGCCGCTCGGCTCCCCCGTCCGGCCTCCAGCTCCGCTTGGGGACCCGTAGCCGGAAAGGGAAAGTCGCCCCACTTCCGGCGGAAGGGAAGCCGGGACGCTCGGCGCGAGAGGAGCCGCGTCTGTGGGGCGGGGTCAGGGCATGTGATCATGGCCCGGCCGGAAGTGGAGGCGGGGCCGTGGGCGCGTGGGCGTGTCCAGCTCGGGAGGTAGCTGTCCGGCCTCAAGAAGCAGGTATCTGTGTGTCCCCAGACCAGATCTGGGCCAGGCCCGTGGATGATGTCGTGACAGGCCCTAAGGCTCGAATGTGGCCCGAGGTGTCCGGTTCTCGGCTGTTTGGAAACCCAGGGAGGAGTGATGTGGTTTTTCACAAGACAGCACCCAAGCTGCCCTGGTTCACTAAAAACCTGACCCTGGCAGCCCCTCCCAGGAAAGGCCATTGGTTTGAAATATTGGGACTGAGCTCTTTGAAATGGCAAGGGGCAGCACTACGAAATGTCAGTTTCTCCAGCGTTTGCAGAGCGAACCGGGCCGGAGTTGAGATTGCACAGAGAGTGGGTTACGCCATACCTGGGATTGCCTGGTGACACAGCTCTGGAAGGACGCTCCCACTGGAAAGCCCTCTTACACACTCCTTCTCAAACCCCGGGACTCTGGGGAAACAGGAGATAGAACAGGACCATCATTGCTTCCATGCCTGCTGAGTCAAAACCCTACAGCAAGGAGGCTTCTTGGAATACTTAAGTAACTTTCTTAATGGTACTAACTAGGTATAGACACTGCAAAGCAAAGAAAGGAATCTTAGTGCTGGAACACACTTTGAGCTTTTGAGGTGAATCTTACAAATGAGCAAACAAAACCCCTGGAAAAGAAACAAGGCTTTGGGGCTTTGACACACATCCTATTAGTAGCAGGTCCAAGGTGGGGGCTCCCATCTTTTGATTAACAAGATTACCCTTACAATTAATATTTCCCAAGTCCTGTGGTGCCAAGGAGTTGAATTTTAATGGAGAATCATGTCAAGCATTTTATGCCCCTCTTGAAGTTAGGAAGGGAGATAAGCACTAAAAAGGGAATTAAGGGGTGCCTGGGTGGCGTGGTCGGTTGAGCATCAGACTCTTGGTTTTGGCTCAGGTCTGGTCTCGGGGTGGTGGGATTGAGCCCTGTCTTGAGCTCTGCACTCAGCATGGAGTCTGCTTATGTTTCTCTCTCCTTGCCCTCTGCCCCTCCCCCCCGGTAAAATAAATAAAATAAATCTTTAAAATAAATAAAAAGGAAATTAAGAAGTAAAATATACTGTGATTTTCTTTGATGATCCTTTGTGTCAGCACGCTAGGAGAGCTTTGGGTTTTTGGAAAGAAGTGTGAAGAAAAACTGGCCAGTAATCAAAGAATAGTTCTTCATTTGTTAATGACTTCACTACCAGACTGAGGTCCTTTAGGACAGAGACTGAGTCTCATTTTTCCCTGTGTCCCTAGAATTTGACACATAGCTGGCAAGAAAACTTATTTTGAATTGAATAATACCAAATTGGGATAATTCCTAGATTGTGGTAAAATAAAAGAATTTGGCAAAACTGTAAGATTGAAGATTATCACTTTCAGACAAATGTTTCAACCCATGTAGGAAAGCACACAGTTGGCTGTGTTGCAGTTGCTGGTGAAGGGCTGTCATGAGGCAGGACCCACACGGCAACACACCTATTTGTGGGCAATCGTGTGTGTTCTGTTTTAATTGTGCTATGTTTGTAAAACTCAAGGATAGGCATCAACCTTCAGAAATGGGGATGGTTTTACTGACCTAATATCATGATGCTTGCGTTTTGAATATTTTTTAAAAAATCAGAGGTGAGTATGTTAATTAATCCAAATTCTAGCTGGCTCTCCTATGAGTATGAATAGTGAAAACAAGGTTATTGGCCCAAACTTAAAGGCATATTTCAAAGACACAGACTGCCTAAGTAGGAAGACAAGGTCCTGATTCTCCCTCTCTCACTGGTTGAATAATTTTGGGCAACTCACTTATTTCTGAGGGCACATAAGAGGAAGGTGACCCACACCCGGTCAAGTCCAAAATTATATGTTCTACTAACACATTGGACTTCATCATCTTAACATTTATCACAATTGATTTTAAATCACTGTGCAATTATTTATTATTTGTCTCTTCCACTAGAATAACATTAACAGTTTAGCTAGTTACAGAACTCGGGATTATAAATAATTCTTCTTTAAAATATTGAAGGCACCACTCACTGTCTCTAGCATCTAGTATATATTGAAACAGCTTTATTGATGAAAATTTGATATACAACAAACTGCACATATTTAAGGAGTATGTATACTTTGATTTTGTTTCACGTATATACACACCTGTGAAGCCATCATTACTATCAAGGTCGCAAATGTATGTACCACCACCAAAAGTTTCCTCATGCGCCCTTCTGATTCCTCCACCCTACCCTTCCACAATTCAGCCTCCACTCCACTGGCCTCCCAGCCACAATCAACCACCAATCTGTTTTCTGTCATTCTAGATTCGTTTGTGTTTTCTAGAATTTTATGTAAATGAAAGCACACAGTATGTACTCTTCTGAGTTGTTTCACAGCATAATTATTTTGAGGTTCATCCTTGGTGTGCTGTTTTTTAATAGTTCATTCCTTTTTGTTGCCTAGTAGTATTCCATTGAATGGATATACCACAATTTATTCATCCACTTACTTGTTAGTGGATATTTGGACAGTTTCTGATTTGGGCTATTGTAATTACATTTGACTGTCAGTCTTTATATGGACATACTACTATTATCTCTCTTGGGTAAATACCCAGGAGTAAAATAGCTGAGTCATATGGTAAGTGAATATTTACAGTGAGTTATGGTTTAATGGGAACAGAGTTTCCATTTGGGACGATGAGAAAGTTCTGAAGGTGGATGGTGGTGATGGTCCTACAACGCAAACATTCCTGGTACCACTGAGTTGTACATTTAAAATGGTCAAAATTGCAAATTTTTATGTTATATGTATTTTACTGTAATAAAAACTTTTGATCACCCTAGGAAATAAAATTTTGAGGCGTCCAAAAAAGGAGGGGATCTGTTGGACTGCTGCATGCCCTTAAAGGAGTGGGGTTGGCAATGGAGCAAGGCTGGCCAGTCAAGAAGTGCTCTCTCTCTTCATCTCTCACCTTGGTCACTGTCTTGTGCCTTTGTTGGCTTCATCCTTCCTTGTGGCCAACCTGCTATTTCTGCTCCTCTGACTGTATGTTGGAATATTGATGCAAACAGCACCGGAGTTTACACATCATTTCCAGCCACCTGAAGAGAAACCGACTTCTTTATCTCAGTTATGTCTATATTCCAGTTTTGGAATTCCAGGGCACGATTCTGATTGGCTCAGAAAGGCCAGGTGTCCACCCCAAGCCAATCAACTGTGTCCAGGAGTGGAGCTCACCATCTACCTTGAAGCTGGGGGGCACCGGGGTGGCTCAGTTGGTTAAGCAGCTGACTCTTGGTTTGGGTTCAGGTCATGATCTGAGGGTCCTGGGATTGAATCCCACATTGGGCTCTGCACTCAGCGGGGAGTCTGCTCGAGGATTCTCTCTACCTCTCCCTCTGGCCCTCCCCCCACTTTCTCTCTCACTTTCTCTCACTCTCGCTCAAATAAATAAATAACCTAAAAAACCCCTCAAACCTTGAAGTTGGAATGGGAGTTGGAATGGAACAGAATGTTTACGGGGCAGACAAGTTCAGTGCCTGTTATAGTTACACAAAGATTTGGATTCATATTTGTTCATCATATTCCTATTGAGGAGCTGAAATTACTCTTATCTCTTATCCTCTTGTCCTTTCCATCATCTTTGTGACTCAACATAGATAAGCATCAGATCCATTTTATAAGTGGAGAGAGTAAGGCATAGGGAAGTCAAATGGCATATCTAATTCCCAATAGAAATTAACTGTATGTATTCCTAACACCAAGTATCTGGTCCCTAAGTGACATTGAAGTATATTGGGTGGGTGAATTCCAATTTATCAAATCCTTGAGTATTACCAATTGGGTAGAGTTTCCTCTCTGGTAGAATTGAAGTGGTGTCATTGGTTCCATCCAGAGCTGTTCCACTCCTTGCTGACAATAGGGCAATTTCTCTAGCTCATTATTCAGGTCTCACCCTTGTTGGATAGATTGGCTGGATATAGAATCTTAGATTGGGATAATAATTTACAAGGCATTCTTTCATTATCTTCTAGCAAGCATTGTTGCTTTTGGGAAGCCTGAAGTTATTCTAATGTATAATCCTTTCTGACTTTTTTCTCCCTTTCTCTGGAAATCTATAGAATCTTCTTTTTTTTTTCCTCCAATATTCTTAAATTCCACAGTGGTGTGTCTTGGAGTGGGTCTTTTTCCGTCCTTTATGCTGGCCCTTTCAATGTGGAAATTTATGTCCTTCAGTTCTGAGAAATTGTCTTGAATGATTTAGTTGAGGACTTCCCCCAGCAGTTTCTCTATTCATCGTTCTACAGCTTCTGTTATTATTGGGATACTGGACTTCCTGGACTGGTCCTCTAATTGTCCTATATTTTCTACTTTCTATTTCTCTTTCTCCTAGCTCTTCTTTCTGGGCTATTCCCTCAATTTCATCTTCCAATCTTTCTGTAGCATTTTTAAATTTATGATGTCATGTTTTTAAATCATAAGAGCTCTTCTTTGCTCTCCTCACAATCCTTTCTTTAAAAATAACATTGGTTTCTTGTATTGTGGCTGGAATACATTTCCTTATCTCTCTGAGGATTATAGTATTTTTTTGAGAATTATAGTACTTTTTCAGAAGTTTATTCTTTCTCCATAGTGTATATTGCTTGTAGGTCACTGTTCCCAGTTATTGAATGTATGTATGTATGTATGTATGTATGTAAGTAAGTGGGCATTATGGTCTCTATCTCCGTGTTACAGAATTTTCTCAGACGTTTGGCAATCCATGGTGGTCTGCACATGCCTCTGGGTAGGTGAGAATTGTGACTCTGAGCTTCACTGAAGAATGGTCCAGCTGGGGTGTTTGTTGGGCACCCCCCAATGTCAGCATCTTTAAGCCGTTCCTCTTGGGCTGGTTAGATTACCTATAGAAAACTGTTCCAGCCTCCTTCCTGGAAACCAGAGCACCTATTTTAGTTTAAATTATATTTTCATTCCTCTCATTATTTGACCAATAGCTGTGTCCCTCACACGCCCAGGAGCTTTGGAGATGGTGGTACTGGGTCCATGTTGTTTGCTATTGTATCTCCAGCATTGAGCACATAGGATATGTTCGATGAATGCTTATTTCTATAAATTAATGAATGGACTCTTTTGGCAATGGCCTGTCATATTCTTTTATCCCTGCTTTATTATTTTGTATTATGAGATATTTCAGGCATACAAAAAAGTAGAGAGACTAGTGTAATGAACGGCCATTTCCCCGATACCAACGTAAGAAATCAGCACTGCGGTTACTGGTGAGGAACCCTGTGTAACCTTCCCCCATCCTCTTCTAGTCCTTCCCTCTCCAGTGGTCACTGTCTTCCTGAATTTGGTGATCTGCGTGCTAGTGGATATTGTATTCTTGTGCGCATTTATAGTGAATGCTTTTAAACATCATACAAATGGTATCAAGCACTATGTATCCTTCTGCAATTTGAGCGGTTTTTTTTTTTTTTTTGGCCCCACATGTATTTTTGAGGTTTATCCAAGTTCCCATATGTAGCCATATCTCAGATACTTACACTCCATTCCACTATATGAATAAAGCAGAAACTATGTATTCTTTCTCCTGTGGATAACCATACAGTTTCCTTTTCTCTGTTACAATGTTGCAATAAGTCTTCTCCAACTTGTCTCCTTGCCTATGTATTTGAGAGATTCTCTAGAATATATTCCCAAAGGTGAAGCTGCTGAGGGGCCAGGGTGAGTAGAGAAAATGCCCCTTAGCTTTGCTCTGTAAAGCCAAATTGCTCTCCAACATGAAAACTATTTCTCCAAAGTGGGACACACATCCCACCAGCTAAAGATGAGCTCTTGCTACTCCTCATCCTTGCTGACGTTTGGTATTCCCACAATTATGATTTTTTTGAAATCTAATGAGTTAAAACATTTTAAATAAATATTTAAAATTTAATTTTTGTATTGTGGTAAAAGACACATAACCTAGAAATTACGTTAATTTTAACCACTTTTAAGTTTACAATTAAGTGTCATTAAGTACATTCATGGTGCTGGGGAACCACCACCACCATCCATCCCTAGAACTTCTTCATCTTTCCAAACTGAAATTCTGTGCTCATTAAACACTAACTCCTCACTTTCCCATCTCCCAGGGCCTGGCACCCACCACTTTACCATCTGTCCCCATGAACTTGACTATTCTCGGTACCTCATGGAAGTGGGATTGTATAATATTTGTTTTCTTGCATCTGGCTTCTTTCACTGACCATGATGTGTTCAAGGTTCATCCATGTTGTAGCAGGTGTCAGAATTTCCTTCCTTTTTAAGGCTGAATGACATTCCATTGCACGTATATACCACATTTTGTTTATTATCATCTGTCAAAAGACACTTGGGTTGCTTTAACATTTCAGCTATTGTGAACAATGCGGCTGTGAACATGAGTGTACAAATATCTGATAATAAAATTGAATTTTTTATTTGTTCTCATTTATCTGAGAAAGAGAGAGAGAGAGAGCAGGGGGGCCAGGAGAGAAACACAAGCAGACTCCATGCTGAACATGGAGCCCAACGTGGGGCTCGATCTCATGACCCTGAGATCATGACCTGAGCCGAAATCAAGAGTTGGACACCCGACTGACCGAGCCACCCAGGCACCCTCAACAAAAATGGTTTTAATTTATGTTCTTTTCTTGGGGTGAGCCCATACTAGCTCTCTAGAAAGATAAGTCCCTTCAAGGCTTACCTCTATTCCCCTCGGCCCTTAGTATATAGTGAGTACTTAAAAAATAATGGTCGGGGGCGCCTGGGTGGCACAGTGGTTAAGCGTCTGCCTTCAGCTCAGGGCGTGATCCCAGCGTTGTGGGATCGAGCCCCACATCGGGCTCTTCCGCTACGAGCCTGCTTCTTCCTCTCCCACTCCCCCTGCTTGTGTTCCCTCTCTCGCTTGGCTGTCTCTGTCTCTGTCGAATAAATAAATAAAATCTTTAAAAAAAAATAATGGTTGGCTCTTTGGTAGAAAGAGAAGGTTGTATTTCACCCTTAGCCAGTCATGGTTATGCCATCTGATGTACCAGGCCACTCCATAATTATTCATGGGGAGGTCCTGAGATAGAGTCTCACCAAAGTCCACATCTCTGTCGAGCAACGGGAATTTCCCTATGGACCACATTCCTCAAGCCAGGATGAACTATTCCGGGCTTGCTTGTTACTCTAGCAAAATAGTTGCCGCTTGAGATAAGAAGAGCTTTATTCATCAAAGGAAGGGAGTCAAGGCATATAGCACAACCAAATATCGACCTTTGACCTTTGCTGTTCACATTTCACAAGTGCTCGACTGACAGCCAGAGGAGGCAGGATCTGATCTGCTTGACGGTGGAGGGGCTTGGATCTCCAAGGAATGTGTGCAGAAGCCCTCTCTCGTCTCCCTCCTATCCTGTTTACTGAGTGCTTTCCCATTCTGAACACCTGATAGATACGCATCCCTCATTTAATGCGTGAACACTCCTAGCAGGTGGGCACTGGCATCTCTGTTCCATCGATAAGGACACCAAGGCTCAGAAGAGTTGAGACACTAGCCGCAGCCACTCAGCTTTCATCTGGAAGAGTGCACTTATAAGATTATATTAGTTTTCTATTGTTGTGTAACAATTAACCACAAATTTAGCAACTTAATTTATTATCTCACAGTTCTGTGGGTTGGAAATCATGTCACAGTATAGCTGGGCTTTTTTCCTGGGGTCTCATAAGCCTGAAATCAAGGTATTCCTGTGGCTGAGGTCTTATCAGAGGCTTGGAGTCCAATCTCATGTGGTTTTTGAATTAATTTCTTCACATTTGTAGAACTCACAGAGACAGGATTTTCACAACTAGTAAGAACACATCTTTCTGACACTTCGTCTTCTTCTGAAGTGTCAACTGATTAGGTCAGGCCCACTCAGGACAATCTCCCTTTTGATTAATATAAAGTTAACTGATTAGTTTATACGGGATGTCTACATCAGGGGACAAGAGCTTTGCATGCCATCTTAGAATTCTGCCTACCACAGAAATCAATGAAGGATTCTCTTCCATGTAACAAAATAAGATTGATGGGGTCTGGGGGAGTAAGGAGGGTGATCAACCATTCAGGTTTGCCTGGGAATGCAGGGTTTCCAGGATGTGGGATTTTGGTACTAAAATCAGCATGGTCGTGAGAAAATTGGGATGAGTTGGTCACTGAAAATACAGGAAGAACAGACCCGTAAGTCTTGCTACCTTAGCCATCCCTAATTGTTGCTTTGGGCTTTCAGGAGGAAAGGAGAACTGAAGGGTGAATAAAGCAACATAAAAAGGAAGGGAGACAGTGGCAAGAGAATCAGAAGGGGAATAGAGCCTTGACTGAATCTCTGTACAATTCTGGGAGTGGAATTAAATCTAAGAAATACACTCACTTGTTCATCCATTCATTCAATGAGCGTCAAAATCTTTTTTTCCTAAATACAAAAGCAAAACCTGCCTTTATAAATACAGTGGTCTCAAGAATACCTCAGGCAGAAAATAAAGTTCCCTCTGCTCCCACTTCTAGAAATCTCTACCAACACAGTTTTGTAAAATGATGATGGTGATGGTGATGATGTCATTGTAAATACGTATGCTAAGAGATAACGATCACATTCAGTACCCAGAAGAGGAGGAAGTCACTTTGTAATGGGCGCAGAAAAAACAAGAGAGATCAAGAAAAAATCTGATGGAGAAAGTGGCATTTCAGATGGGCCACATGGATATTTGGAGATGTGATGGAAGGGCATTCCTGGTGAAAGCAACAGTGTGAACAAAGGTGTAAAGGCAGTAAAACGTGGTATCTAGGTGAATAGCTGGACCTGGAGCTTGATGCAGGGACTGGGACAGTGTCCCTGGGACCTGATTTCTCTGTCTCTGGACTCTGCTTCCCTGTCCTGGATCCATTCTCAGATTAGGTATAGATATGACATCCCCTTAGGCTCACGTCCAGCCAAAAGGAATGTCTGGTTTTATCTCAACATTCCTAGAACATGAATCGTTGGCTTGACTGGGTTGTGTCCTCATGCCTGAAATAATCTTGTGACCAAGGTAATGAGATTTGCTAATTGGTGTAGACAAAGAGCATTTTAAAACACCGTTAAGAAAGTAGAAAGGTGGGAGCACTCCTAACCGTTTCCAGTTGGGCATTGCAGGACTAGAATCAATGTTTGTTCAAATAAACTCTCAAAAAAAAAAAATAGGAAAGTAAGCCACAGACTGGGAGAAAATATTTACAAAACATACATCTGACAAAGAACTAGTATTTATGATATTTAAAAAAATTCCCACAACTGAAAAAACAACAACAATGAAATAGGCAAAAAAAAAAAAAAAAGGTTTTTTTCCCCTCTTTTGAACATGTCACAAAGGAAGATGAATGAATGATCAACAGGTACATGAGAATATGCTCAACATTCTTAGCCATTAAACAAATGCAAATTAAAACCACTCCCCACCCACCCGAATGGCTCAAACTAAAAAGACTGACAACACTGAATGTTGACAAGACTATGGAGCAACTGGAACTTCCACATTGTTCTTGGGAATGAAAAATGGCACAACCACTTAGGAAAAAAGGAGTAGAAGTTTCTTAATAAACTAAAAATATATCCACTCTATCACCCAGCAATTCTACTTCTACATATTTACCCAAGAGAAATGAAAATTTGTGTCCACAAAAGAAGTTGTATGGTAATTTTCATAGTGGTGTTATAACAGCCTAAAACTGGAAAGAGCCCAAGTAGTTGCCTCTGAAGGTTGAGGTTGGAGATGAACTGGAAAGGGGCATGAAGGAACTTTCTGGGGTGATGGTAATGTTCTACATATTTTTTAAAAATGTTTTTTATTTATTTATCAGAGAGAGAGAACAAGCAGGCTCCCTGCTGAGCAGGGAGCCTGATGCGGGACTCGATCCCAGGACCCTGGAATCATGACCTGAGCTGAAGGCAGACACCCAACCGACTGAGCCACCCAGGTGTCCCTGCTCTACATCTTCATAGAGATTTTGGCTACATGGTGTATATAAAGCTCAGCAAATATTAGGATTTGTATGTTTTAGTGCATGTGTGATTTGGAATAAAGGAAGCCTCATTTAAAAGGAAGTCATGAGGCTAGAAAGGGAAACTCTATGTCCTACCATTCATCGTCAATTGCAGACCCCAATAACAAGAGACATACCTTGCATTCTCATTAGAAGAAGCCTAGGGGTGCCTGGGTGGCACAGTCGGTCAAGCACCTGACTCTTGGTTTCAGCTCAGGTCCTGATTTCAGGGTTGTGGGATCGAGCCCTGTGTTGGGCTCCGCATGTGGCGTGGAGTCAGCTTGGGATTCTCCCTCCCTTACCCTCCGCCCCTCCTGCTTGTGCTCTCTCTCTTTCTTTAAAATAAATAAATAAACCTTAAAAAATTCTCTATTAAGAAAAAAAAAAAAAAAAAAACAGGAAGAAGCCTATATTTTACTACCCCAACAGGATGAAGGAAGATTTTTCTCTTTGCCCAGCAGCAGCCCATCTGATGAAAGACCGTCACAACTCAGCCAGTGAAAAGCCACAATACTTCAAACTCCTAGTTTACTCCAATGGACTTTTTGTCTATACCAGTTCCTCTCAATTACCCCCTTTTCTTCATAAAAGAGAAGTTCCTCTCCTTTGTTCTCTGGATTTGACTATGGTTTTGCTATAGCTTGCATGTCCCAAATTGTAATTCTCTTCTATTCCTGAGTAAAACCATTTTGCTGGTAAAACAATGGGCTGTCTTATTTTTAAGGTTAATATTTATAAGTTTTACAAGGAAAAGCAGATAAACAAATATTGGACTCCAGTCAATGATACATATGTAGGAGGAAATGTACTGATGTTACAGTTTACTCTCAAATACACCAAAAATGAAATGGATCGATTGCAAGATAGAGGGATGGGTACAGGATAGACATGAGATAAAGCAAGTATAGTAAAATGTTAATGGTAGAATTTGGTGATGGGTTAATGGATGTTTACTATTAAATTCTTTCAATTTTCCCCTATGTTTGAAAAAATAATATGTTGGAAAAGGAGATTATAGATGTCATCTTTGGGGTAAGGGATTTGAGCCATAGATCTCAGCCATAGAGTTCAGAGATCTCAGAGCCACAGATCTTGAGTGCGAGTGAAGGGATCAACTCACCAAGGGAAAGACAGCTGTTAACAGAAGACAAATGGATACGGTGCAAATAACCACTCTTGTCCACTACAGATGGTGACATACAAATATTCAAGGAGGTAAAAAAGAAACAGATTTGTTTGAAGAGGATAAATTCAAAAGGATCATGCTCATAGAACATTCAAGAATATGTGTGCTCCTGTTGGACACAATCAACCTCCCTCATCCTTACCTAAGCCTCAGGCAGACATATCTTCTTCCCCGGCTAGACCAATACAGAACCATTTGGTTGCCTATGAAACTGTGTCCTTTCCTTCTTCATAGAGAGTAAAGAATGGTGGTAGGAGCTGTTGTGCTAATCTTTCGTAATTCCACTCATCCATCCATCCATCCATCCATCCACCCCTCCACCTGTCCATCCACTCATCCATCCATCCATCCATCCATCCATCCATCCATCCACCTCTCCATCCACTCACCCAACCATCCATCCATCCATCCATCCATCCATCCATCCATCCATCCATCCAACAGAGGCTCTTCTTGTGGATGGATTATTGACATGAGGGTCTCTGAAAGGCCCTTGCCTTCAATAATCCATTCTCAAGAGCAGGGCATGATATCAGGAAAAAGACAGCTAGCATAGAGCTGGAAATGAAATCTGGGGAAGAGTTGCAAAGGACACAAGATAATAACCAAACCATCAAGAAAGGCTACAATTAATTGATGTCTGTGACAGAAAAGAGGCATGAGTCAGCAGATAGAAACAGGTGTGTGGGGGGGAGCAGTGATGAATATCGTGCTGAATCAACTGGGTGCAGAGGCCTCTCTGCTAGCGATGAGGGGAAAGGACAGGGCAAGGACTGTAGAACAGTCACTGTTAGAATGAATGTGTGCTCTGTTTGTTACCCAGAGATTTCTAGAGATTCTAAAATTTCAGGGCTTTTGGTTCCCTAAATTAGGGATATGGTTAGAATTGTCTGTGTGGTGTGTGGGGCTGTGTGGTGTGGATTGGGTTAAGGCTGGAAGTATCTGGAATGGACAAAAGGCAGGCCAGCTCCCCTCTCCTGGTCACATAGGTAGGCATCCTGTGTCTGTCTCACGTTTACTTTAGGAACACTAGTTTTCTGCTCTGCAGCTTGGCTGTTGTACTTGGCTCCGCTCTGGACCTGGAGGCCAGGGTGAGAAACGATGACTACACCACTGAGAACGAGCCTGCTAGGAAGCAGGAAAAATGTGATGCTTCCAAAGAAAATTCCGTCCTGTGTGGCAACAGAAAGTAACCTGGCTGCATTTTCACCAGAATGTCCATTCTCTATAAGGGTGTTTCATTTCTAAGACAGAGTCAGGGGCTTGGATTGCCCCAAGGGTCAAAAAATCTGAAAGGCCGGGGGTGCCTGGGTGGCTCAGTCGGTTAAGTGTCCGACTCTATGTTTCGACTCAGGTCATGATCTTAGGGTCAAAGGATCGCAATCCCTGCATCAGGCTCCACACTCTGTTTGGAGTCAGCTTGAGATTCTCCCTATCCCTCTGGCCCTCCCCCCACTCACACACACTCTCTCTCTAAAGTAAATAAATAAAATCTTTAAAAAAAAACCCGAAATGCCAGGTTGTGGCTTATCCTCTATTGCCCGAGTCCCTGGACAAGTTCTGATTCCAGTACTAAATCACAAATTGCTTTTATAAGGCTCTGGCGTGTATTCCAAAAGCACGGTGACACGTGCTTTTCTGTTTCTTCTTATTGATTATCACAGCTTCCTAAGACTTGTGGCTCCAGAAAAGAGGCTTGGACAACAGGCCTGGGCCTCAAAGTCTGTAAAGAAGAAACAAGCAGAGCTCACAGAGAGTGTCCGTCTCCCCCACGGCTTGCCAGAGTTGATAGTCTGGCCTCACTGAGTGGAGAGTAAAATGCTTTCATGTTTTAGAACCTGAGGGGTGATTCAGTCAAAGAACTATTGTGGTTTGTTTGCAAAGATTAAATAGATACGCCGCAGAGAGAGCAAAGGTGAGTACACCCAAAGTCAAGTGCCCCAGCAGACTCACAAGTAGTTTGGGAGTTGCAGGCTTTCGATGAAATTTGCCCCAGCTTCCAGACATGGATCCCCTCCTTCCTCACCTGCAGTGGTAAATCCAAAGAGGTGATACTGAGTTTAAAAAAACAAGTGGGGCGCCTGGGTGGCACAGCGGTTAAGCATCTGCCTTCGGCTCAGGGCGTGATCCCGGCGTTATGGGATCGAGCCCCACATCAGGTTCCTCTGCTATGAGCCTGCTTCTTCCTCTCCCACTCCCCCTGCTTGTGTTCCCTCTCTCGCTGGCTGTCTCTATCTCTGTCAAATAAATAAATAAAATCTTAAAAAAAAAAAAAACAAGTGGTAAGGTCACCTGTGTGGCTCTGTTGGTTAAGCATTTGACTCTTGATCTCAGCTCAGGTCTTCATCTCAGGGTGGTGAGTTCAAGCCCTGCATTGGGCTCCACGCTGGGTGTGGAGCCGACTTAAAAAAAACAAAAAGCAAGTGGTAGAATGATATGAACGGTATGAGCAGTCTGCTCGCTTTATGTAAAATCAAACCAAATGTACGACACACACAAGCCATTCAGTTTATTTCAAAAGACAAGTAGGTATGCATGCAAATGCATAGGTGAATGTCCGAGGCACACACAGCCAAGTGCTAATCGAGATGAACGCTGGAGGGCGGGGCAAGGGGCACAGAAGGGGAGGGGCCAGGGGCGCCTGGGTGGCACAGCGGTTAAGCGTCTGCCTTCGGCTCAGGGTGTGATCCCGGCGTTCTGGGATCGAGCCCCACATCAGCCTCCTCCTCTATGAGCCTGCTTCTTCCTCTCCCACTCCCCCTGCTTGTGTTCCCTCTCTCGCTGGCTGTCTGTCTCTCTGTCGAATAAATAAATAAAATCTTAAAAAAAAAAAAAGAAGGGGAGGGGCCTGCAGAACAGGCAGTCAAAAGAGACTTAAGTCTTACCTATAATGTTAGTATTTTAAAAACAAGTAATATGTACCTGTATGTATTTGCTCATGCAACTAAAAATCAATTTTTAAAAATATCTTATTCTGTAGCACGTATCAAGCTGGGTGAGAAATGATTTATAGATCAGATAAAGGAATGATGGAAATTAACTTTTGCCCATTATTTGCATGATTACAAGTAATAATGGTGGTGGTGATGACGATGTTGGGTAAAATCAACTATTCCCATTTTACAGATGAGGAACCTGAGGCTCAGAGAGTAAAAGGGATCTGCCCAAGTGTCAGTATATTGCACAGCTGGATTTCAAGGTCATCTCTGTTGGATGTCAGAGCCTCAACTTTTGACCACAATGTTATACCATCTCCTGCTGATTCAGACCCCCTCCCCTACCAAGAATGTTAGGAGGGTGGGGAGTGTAGGGGAGGAGGGAGGTGGAAGGAGGAGAAAGGGAGGCAGGGCAGAGCAAAGAGGTGCTGCAATTGCTGTGGAGAGAAGCCTCCAGACCCTGAGTGTCCTGAGCAGTGACAGGAAACTCAGCCAGATGCCCTGCCTGGGCTGTGGCAGTGTTGCTCAGTGGCGAGGAGCACAGGTGTTGAGGTCCGATGGAGCCCCAATCCCAGCTCTGTGACTTAGTAACTGAGCAAATCCCTAAGTCTCTGACCGAGCCCAATGTCCTCCTCTGGAAAATGGGTATATCACAGGGCTACTCTCTGGAATGCATGTGGGATATGTCCGAGCACTAGGCAATGGCAGAAAGATGCTCAGAACTGCCTGTTTCCAGGATTGGCATCACCAATGGGGCTGAGGGCTGGGTCCCAAGGACGGAGCAACAAAACCGTGAGTACTTCTACTCTGTGGCAGAGACCAAGGTAGGGACCAAGGCATGCCGCAGGAACGTGTCCCCAGCCCAACCAGGCCGGCCTCGCCTCCTGAGGGTTCTGAGAGTGGTCAAAGGTGCCCTGAGGGCAGATCAGTCCTGGTCAAGCCCCAGAGAGGTAACCCCATCTTTCAAGAGAGAGAGAGCAGACTCTGCCAATGCCTGGCTTTGTGGCAGCTTCCACATCAACCGCACAGAAGTGCCAGGGAGCTGAGGAGATGCCCCTTGGGAGGGGTGGATAGAGGCAGTCCAGGTTGCTAAGCCCCAGAGTCTGGCTCTCACCATGCATTTGCAAGGGTGTCAAATGATCCAGCACACTTTCCCTTTAGAAGCCGTAAAGCCATGCTTTTAGGGACCATACAGCATTGAGGTGCCAGGCTGGGGAAGCATAGCATATGAAGGCTAACCTCCCATCAGTTCCTGCAGGCATGACTCTCGGTGAGAAACAGCAGCAAGCTAAGGGGGAGAAGATTTTGTTAACCAGTTTCCCTGCTACAGAATGGCCCCTCAACCTGTGTTCTGGTTACCTTCACTAAATAACAAATCGACCCAAATGTTATGAAGTCTCAGGTCTTCCCCATATGGGCTAGATTGGGCTTCCTCACAATATGGCGGCCTCAGGGCAGCTGGCCTGCTCACGAGGTGGCTAAAGGCTTCAAGAACAGGTATTCCAGCAAGCAACAGAGACACTGCTTTGCCTTTATGATCTTGCCTGGGAAATCACCTCTGCTTCTTCTATTGGTAACAAAACCCCACTCAGGTTCAAGGGGAGGAGACACAGACATCAATTCTTGCTGGGTAGAGTGTCGAAGTCACCTTGTCCATAAGCACTGGGATGGGGACATTGTGATGACTCTGTCTGGAAAGCGCAATTGCTCACTCCCTGCCATATTCCTAAATCATAATCTTAACCCCCCCCCCCCGGATTTGGCCACCTGCTATAATTCCCAAGGGAGTGACCAGCCACTACCAGGAGAGATTTGGGATGTAGGACCACCACTGGAGCACCATCAATTTCTTTTGAGTGGGGCTGGGGTCTCAAAGGGCTGGCTCTGGCCAAGGTGATAAAAATAGCTAACCCCTACTGATGATTTCCCCTATACCAGACACTGTGCTACACACATGTTCTGCTCATTCTTTAGGAGGAAGGACGATTAGGGTCCACATTTTACAGACGAGGAAACAAGACCTAGAGAGGCTAGTTACTTACACGGTTGAGTGGTGGCTGAGTTCCCCCCAGAAATGGACCCTGAGACAAGGACCAGGGTGCAAGCGTTGTGGGGGAGGGGGCACCGAGACCAGGGCAGGAGAGCCGATAGCCGATCTCCAAGGAGCTGGGTTAGGTGATTCTAAGAATGGCCACAAATTTCCACGAAGAGATGAGGACTATGCCCCCGTCCCTTGAATCTAGGAAAGCATCTTTCAACTAACGTCTTCCGTCATGAAGATAGAAGCGTTTTCCAACGTATGTATGGCAGCATAAGGAAAGTGCCACACACCCTAACTCCAAGAAGGGACACTGTGTAGAAAGCATCTTTCAACGAACATCTACTAGGTGTGCTTGTGATCCTGCAGTCATTCCATAAAGCAGAGGTGACAATGTGTGACCTCCAAGGTGAGGTTAAAAAAGACAATGCTGGGGCGCCTGGGTGGCTCAGCCGTTAAGCGTCTGCCTTCAGCTCAGGGCGTGATCCTGGACCCTGGGATCGAGCCCCACATCAGGCTCCTCCGCTGGGAGCCTGCTTCTTCCTCTCCCACTCCCCCTGCTTGTGTTCCCTCTCTCGCTGGCTGTCTATCTCTGTCAAATAAATAAATAAAATCTTAAAAAAAAAAAAGACAACGCAGCCTTCCACCCGGTCCACTGGGACACTTGCTTTGGGAGCCCCGAGCAGCCATGTAAGGCTGCCATGGAGTGAGGAAGCCCAAGGTACACGGAGAGGCTTGGGCACGTGCTTCAGTCCCCTGTCCCAGCTGAGCTGAGCCCCTGCAGCGTAACCAGAATGGTTGTGTTGTGCCACTAAGTTTTGGGGTGGTTTCTTATTCAGCAATAGTAACTGGAACAGGTGGCAAGTAGGGCTCATTTTTTTCTGGGCGTCCTCTGAGCCATTTGCCCTACCTCCTGCCCATCATTGGTTTCTGGTTTGCCTCTCATGTGGGCCGAGCACGCTCCCCCAGGCAGGGAGGAAGGAAGCCCGCAGACAAGCTTGGGAACTGTGGATAGCCTGTGGAGACGGCTGCGTGGGGAGGGGCTGACCAGACACTGGCTGCCCAGAGGTGGAGTCGGGATTTGAACCCTGAACTTTCTGTCTCCATGGAGCCCAGTCGTGTTAGCAGACTCCCCTGGGGACAATGAGAGGCCCCGGCACAGACAGAAGTTGTTTTGTGACATCTATCCGTTGCACGAGTGAGGTCAGCCATCGATGCACAAGGGTGAGCCTGTATACCGACACATCCCCGAGCTGCCCTCTTCCCATCCTTGGCTGTCTGTGACTATTCCAGTCCCTGCCCAGCGTCGCGAAAGCAGGGTGACATTCCAAGTTGCGCTTTGCATATTTGCCCCCAGGTCTGCCTCCCCAACCAACCCCAGTCTCCTATTGGGCTTCAGTCCCTGGGGGACCATCCTGGTGCCCGGCTCTGGCTCTGGCACCTGGCTGGGAGCTCTGGGAGGGCAGGGGCGCTGCCTGCCTTGCTCACACTGTAGCTGAGAGCCCAGAGCCCTGCCTGGCACACAGTAAGTGCTCGGTAATTATTTTCAGCGGAGGAAGAAGATTGGGTGCTTGGTTACGCTTCCTGTGTGAATAAATAAATATATAGGTAAATAAATGAAGTCTTCTTCAAGTTTTATTTATTTAGGTATCTCTACATCCAAGATGGGACTCGAACTCATGACCCTGAGATCAAGAGTCACACGCTCGTCCAACTGAGCCAGCCAGATGCCCCTAAATGAAGACGTCTGTGTGACAGCCCAGTCCACACAGCCTTCCCCTTCTCTCTGGAGGTCTCAGCATTTAATGCCCCCGAAAGGCAAGTGCGGAAGCGTATTTTCTGGTTTCTCTCAGGCAGCCTTGGCTCCATCTGAGCGGTCCCCTCTACGGCAGCACCTGTTTCCATGTGAGATGAAACATCACGATGATGTCACAGCACAGGTGTTTATACATAAAAGTACTGAAAGCTTCGTTCCTGTTCCTTTTGAAAAGGATGAATTGCTGATTTGCGCTCCTGGCCGTGCCCTGAGTTTGTGAACATAATTATGGGTAGATTAAAATCGTCAGAATTCAATTCATGACTTTTGCATCTCAATTTGTAGGAGAAGTGCCGTAGTCTGTGGCTTTATGTGCCGTGTTATGACTTGGCAATGAGGTTATGCAAATGTCATAAGGGAAATTGGAAAGCTTCCCCTCTTTTCTCTGACGTGGAAGAGTTTGAACCTTGGGATGACTTGTTCCCTGAACGCCTGAAATAATCCAGACTTAAAACTTCTGGGGCCCAAGTCTTTCTCTGGGGGAGGGACGTTTTTAAAAAAAATGTCAGTCTCTTCCATAGTTCATGTCTTGTTTGGTTTTCTACTTTTCAAAATTTTAATGATCTAATTTAAAATTTTTTTTTAAAGATTTTTTTAATTTATTTATTCGACAGAGAGAGAGACAGCCAGCGAGAGAGGGAACGCAAGCAGGGGGAGTGGGAGAGGAAGAAGCAGGCTCATAGAGGAAGAGCCTGACGTGGGGCTCGATCCCAGAACTCCGGGATCACGCCCTGAGCCGAAGGCAGACGCTTAACCGCTGTGCCACCCAGGCGCCCCTAATTTAAAATTTTTTTAATTTTAGTAATTTTACAATTTCTTGCAAATTGTAAGTCATTTCATCTGGAGTTTTGATAGTATTAGCTTTGACTACAGATGGAATCTGCCACTAACTCTCGAAATCCCTCCTTGGGGGTCTCCTCCTTTCCATTCCTAGTGGCAGATACTTGCTGTTCTTTTTTCATTTGTTTTTAGACGCCAACTTTTTAGTTTCCAATTTTTAAAAAATTGTGGTAAAATATATAGAACGTAAGATTTACCATTTTAACCATTTTAAGTGTCCCGTTCAGGGGTGTGAAGTACGTTCACATTGCTGGGCAATCATCTCCACTGTTTCCAGAATTTTTTCATCTTGCAAAATTGGAAGTCTGTTGCCATGAAGCCATCACTCCCCGTTCTGTGCCCACCTCAGCCTCTGGCATCCACCATTCTTCTTTCCGTCTGCATTAATCTAACGACTCTAGGTATCTCACCTATGTGGAATCACACAGTGGTTTTCCTTTTGGGTCTGGCGTCTTTCATGTAGCATAATGTCTTCCAGATTCATCCATAGTGGAGCAGGGGTGACCGTTTCTTTTAAGTTCGAACATCGTTCCGGTGTGCGGAGAGACCACATTTTGTTTATGCATTCATTCATCCAACGACACTTGGGTTGTTTCCACCTTTTGGCTACTGTGAAAAGTGCTGCTCTGAATGCGCACACATAGAAACTGACTTTTGGGGTCACCTGGGTGGCTCAGTCATTAAGCATCTGCCTTCGGTTCAGGGCGTGATCCTGGATCCCTGGGATCGAGCCCCGCATCAGGCTCCTCCACTAGGAGCCCGCCTCTTCCTCTCCCACTCCCCCTGTTTGTGTTCCCTCTCTCACTGGCTGTCTCTCTCTGTCTGTCAAATAAATAAATATATAAAATCTTAAAAAAAAAAAAAAAGAAAGAAAAAGAAACTGACTTTTGAAGCCATCGCAGGGATGGGGTAGGGAATGGAGGGGAATTGGGAAGGTGGGGATAGGGGAGGGGGAGCAAGACCTCCCTCTACTGGTTCCTTGCTGGGGGAAATCAGGATGAGGAGAACCACCGGTTGGCCAAGACCCTGTTATCTCTTGCGCAGATGAAACAAAACTCAGAGAGGGCAAACGACATGTCTGAAGTCACACAGCCAGGAAGTGGAGGAGTCCACATTCAAACCCAGAGCTGCTGCACGAAGCACGACTTCCCAGGACCTCTGCCACTCTTGTCCGTCCTTTCCTGAAGCCTGTGAGCCCTGCTGGTGTCTGCTCGGCGGTGACAGGTCCGTCAGGGGCCCAAAGCAATCCTGGAGAGGGCGGCTCCTTAGCACTGGGCGAACGGGCTGTGGGAGCCTGAAACCCGCTTTGTTCATTACAAATGAAAAGCAGATGTGATTTTAAGTGCTACGCTTCAGCTGCTAGTGCTGGATGGAGCAGAGACCCTGCGAGCAGTCACACCAAATAAAACGTATTATTTAGGACTGATTGGAAGGCAGACAAGCTGAAAACATTGTGCACGGAAAGGCTACCGCTATCCACCCATGAGCAGTAAAATCACTTTCCCTGGCTCAGACATGGATTCACATTTAGGGCAATTTCCCTCATGGTAGCACAACTCCATGAGTGGGCTCGGGCTTGTGGACGTGCGATTTCCCAGCCGAATGACTTCTAGCCCCAGCGCGGAGCGTGGGGAGATATTACCCCAGAAGCAGTTCCTGGGCCCTTGAAAGTCATTTCCCCAGTTTCTGTGGGGATGAGAAGAGTGGGCAAAACCTTGACCCCATGCGTTGGTTGAGTACTCACTCTGCACCGTAACCAGTGGGCTGTAAGTTGCAAAGTAGGAAACTGGGGCTCAGAGAGGTTAAGGTCCATGTCCAAAGTCACACAGCTTCCCCAAGGAGCTCCAAAATGAGGGGAAGGTAGGGCTGGCTAGCAGGTGCAGTCCTGTGTGGTTCTGGTGCCCCCTGTATAGACGTTCAGAGGGAGGAGGCAGTGTAGGGCTGCACAGGTTATGGTAGATGACCTTCTGAAGACAAACACCTTGCATTAGAACTCTGAACTGGGGGTCTGAGGCACGGCCACAGGCTGAGGGATCCTGATGGAGGGTGCTGGTCCATCTTTCCCACACTGTGGGTGGAGGCAGGACCGAAGCTATAGCAATAGGCAGGAGGAAGCCTACAGGGGCCAAGAGCCGCCAACCCGAGGTCTTCCTAACAGAACAACAAGGAGCCCAGCTCCTAGAGACTGAAGGGCTGGGGCAGGAACACTCCCCCAACTGCAGACGCAAACATACAAGGCATCCGCATGGATTTATGAGCACCTGGGCTGTGCCGGGCTCCTGGATCTCCCGCTCTGGCTGGAGGGAGCTGTGGAGCCTTGAGCATAAACCATTCAGCAAGGCGTACTAAGCATAAGCACTGTGCTGAGCACTTCGGGAGAGAGTCACTCTTCATGCTCGCGAGAGCCTGATGGGGGGTGTGCTCGTACGAGCAGGTTCACCGTCGCAACAAATGACCCCACGAGAGGGGCTCGTTCTGCTCCCATCACAGCCCGCTGTGAGGCAGGGGCTCAGGTGGGGACTCGACTCGGGTGGGCCCAGGAAGTTTGCGAGCCCCTTCCTCGCACGGTCCAATGGCCAGAACTCGGGCGCACGGTGGCTGCAGGGGAGCCTGGGGAGTGCAGTCGAGCTGCGAGTTCTCGGAGGAGAAGGGAAAGAGTTTGGGGGACAGCAGCCAGTATTCGCCACCAGTAGGAACCACTAATATCCCAATTTTGCCTTGGGGACCCCGAAGCTCAGAGTGGACCAGTTGCCTCGCTGGGAGGGGGCGGTGCTGGGATGCAGCTGCCGGCGCTCTGAGTCCAGACGGCGTGCCCTTAACCACCGCCTACACTGCCTTCCTGGAAGTGAGTGCTGAGCTAATGAGGGGCCCTTCTTCAGGCAGTGTGTGTGTTGAGAGCAAGGACAGCCCAGACTCGCCCGGTTTTATTCCCTGACTCGGCCTCCGAGCAGCTGTGTGGCTTTGGGCAGCTCACATAAACTCTCTGGGCCTCAGGTCCTCCATTCCTGGAGGAGGGTCCTGGCTTTTTCTCCACCCTTCCCTGCTCTCTCCTGGGGACAGCAGGGACAGGAGGAGGAAGGCAGGGCAGCACAGGAGGAAACCAAGCAGCTCATGCCGGGCACGTGGGTGGAACCAGGAGAAAGAGAGGAGACCAAGAAGTAGGGGCCTGGCCACGGCCTCGTGCATCCGTGGCGGTGCTGTTTGGTGATGCCGGTCCCAGGGTCACACAACCCCTCCTTCTGTAGCCTCTGCTCTCTGACCCCGGCTGCGCGGTAGGGGGTGTCCCCAGTGGACACACTGTCACTCCGCTCCCTCATTTAACCCGTTCTGTAGACGGGGTGCTGCACGACAGCCACTAACCTGGGGGCTCCGGGGGGCAGAGCTGAGGCACCAGGAGGGACAGGCCCTGTCGTGGGCCCCAGAAGCCACGGATGAGGAAAGCCAGACCGGGCCTCCAGAGTGTGTGCGGAAGAGGAAGGGAAAGCCAGGGCGCGTCTGGCCCGTTTCATCCTTCACCGGGAACCAGGGTGCGCGGTTCACACAGCTCATCCCATCCCAGCCCCTTCCTGCTTCAGATACTCCCTTGTGCTCCCCCAGTCCCCGCAGCCCCCACCCTGTGTCCCCAGCTCTGCAGGATCAGGTCCTGCTTCTCCAGCCCCCCCCCCCCGTCTCGAACTCCAAGCACCCACCTTGCTGCCCGACGGGGACCCCTCAGGATGGGCCGGTCCGCGTCTCCACACCTGCTCGCTTGCTGGGGCTCCTGTAACGAAGCACCACACGTGGAGTGGCTTAAAGAGCAGAAGTCTGTGGTCCCACACTTCTGGAGTCTAGCAGTCTGAGATCGGGGTGTCCGTGGGGGTGGTTCCCGCTGAAGGCAGGAGGACCTGTCCGCTATCCCCCAGCTGCTGGGGCTCTGGTGGCAATTGCCAGGTTGTAGAAGCATCACCCCGATCTCTGCCTCGTGTTCCCTTGGCCTTCTCCCCCTGTATGTGTCTCTGTCCACTCATATGGGGTGAGTGTCCCCTCCTACCCCAGCGTGACCTCATCTTAACTAACGACAATGGCGATGGTCCTGTTTCCAAATCAGGAACGTTGACCACGTGAATGGGGGAGGGGGACACAATTCAACTCCTAACACCAGCTTTTGCCTGTGCTGTTCCCTCAGCCTAGAGCTCCCTTCCCCAAGCGGTCCAGCAAGCAAGCATCCGCCTGCTTCCAGAAGTCAGCTCAAGCACCGCTCCTCGGCCAAGGCCTCAGAATAGCTGAACTGACAGTGACCTTCTGTCCATGGTGCCCCACCGTCTTCACACAGCCACTGGCCAGCACCCCAAATGCTTTGTGCCAATCCGTCTGCCTCTTTGTCTCCCCGACTCCACTAGACTGTCATCTATCTCCTCAAGGACAAGGATCGTGCCCTATGCCTTCTGGGGCGCCCAGTACCCCGACAGGACCAGCACATAGGACGTGGCCCTGGGTCAACACACGCTGAATTAATGCATGAATGAGGAGGAAAGAAGTTGAGGAAAAAGATGAAAAAAAGAAGAGTGGGGCTTAGGGCACCTCCTCTACCAGGGAGGCCTCCATGGTTGCGCTCTCTGCCGGCACGTCAAGAACAGAGGAGGTGGCATCTGAGGCCTGTGTACGGCCCAGCAACTTAGGGTGGCGGAGGTGGGGGTGCCTGTTGGGGGGCTGAGGGGGGCGGAAACCCACAGGGCCAGGCCCAGCCTCCCACAGGAGCAAACTGCGGTCCTTAAACACTCCCCAAACAAATGTCTGATGTAAATCTGGTTTTGAAATAATAACCATAATGATAAATAAAAAAAGGAAGGGGACGCAAGAGGGAGGGAAAGGGGGCCCCGCCAGGCCCCTCCCCCCAGGCCACCAAGCAGGGGGAAAGCACATGGGAAAATTGAAATTAGTTGTGACAGCTGAAATTCTCTGCTCTACAGATGACATTTGACAGGGTACTTAAAAAAATAATAAGAAAAGGGAAAGTGGTTTGGGTCGCCCGTGGAAGGGGGGGGACGGGGGATTTCAAGTGACACAAGACGCATAATTCAAGCTTCTTAGATTGCAAAAGCTCTTCTTACCTAAGGGGCCCGCTGCCTTTATTTTTATCCAAATGGCTCAATTACTGCAAAGCCCCACAGAGAAAATTACGGATGTTTGCCTCTATTTTCTCCTCTTGTCTCGACAACTGGAGATATTTTGTTTTCCTTCTTTCTCTTGCTCTCTCTCTCTCTTTTCGGGGGTGGGCGGGGGGAGAGAAGGGGGTGTTCAGATGGGCTGGGGGGCCCGAGGCTTCTGAATTGCTCCTCAAAGCCCGCATCCCACACACACCCCACCCCCAGCTCAGGCCACACCACCACCCCCCTCTCTGTGTGTGTCCGTGCGTGTCTCTCCTTCCCCGTCCCTCCCCGGCCGGCCCTCTGGCGCCCAGGCCTCCTGTGCCCTGCTCCTGCCACAGTGGCGTCTCTCGGGGCCTCTGCTCGGCCCAGCGGGCACCCCTCCTTGCGGCTCTCCTTCCAGCTCAGCTATTTCCAAACCCAGCAATAGACGCAGGGAGGCACAGAGGTGCCCATTTTCCAACCTTCTTATCAGGTCTCCATTTGTCATTTTCGGAATTGGCGCTCTGGGGAGCCGGGCCTGGAGGCTGCTGCGCTCACACCTGCCCACTCTGCCAGGCGAGGGGGCTGAGCCTCAGAACCCACAGCGGGCTCCAGAAGGGGCTCTTTGGGGGACTCTGGGGGGCACCAGGGGACGGTGTCTGAGCATCAGGTCCCAGGACCCTGAGGGGCGGGGACACACCGGGGAGGGGTGCCTGCCCAGCCATTTCACCTCTACTGGCCTGTGGGGTCGAGCCTCCTTCTCTAGCCCCTTCCCTGACCTTCCTCCTGGCCATCCATACCACCTCTGCCCCCACTAGGCCACAGCCTCCCTTCCTACCCACCTCCCTGGCCTCCTCTGCTTCTTCCCTCTAAGCCAGGCTCCTCCCTTGCCTAGAACCCCTTTCTGGTGCACTGACCTTGTAATAACACCGAATCTCTTCCCCTGGCCCGCAAGGCCTGGCGGCTCCGGCCGCACCCCAGCTCCAGCTCCATCACCAATGCCCCCCCCCCGCCCCCCGCCACCGGCTGCCCCAGTGGCACGAGCCCCGCAGGCCTGGGTGTTCCCACCTGGCTTGCCCTGCGCCTCTCGCTCTCCGTGTCCACCTAAACTCACTTGGCCTCAGGTAGCGCAGGGAGCCCTTCATCAGGGAGCCTTGCTGGTCACTCCCTCCCGCCCAGCAGGCCAAGCCCCCTTTGAAGCTCTCGTGGCCCCTGCACGTGGGATTAATCTATCAACTACCACCGCAGCCCGGAGCGAGTACAACCCGTCAGAGTGGGTGCTGGTGGGGTCCCGCAGCGGGGTCCCGCAGGCCCCCCAGGCTGAGCCGGCCTTCACCCTCTCGCGGGTGGGCGTCCCGAGGCCTGTGCGGTGGGTCCCACACGAGGAAATCGACGCAGCAGTACTCCAATGGTTTCACCCCTGTTGCCCCCGTGACATTGAGCTTCCTGTCCGCGTCCTCCAGGGGTCTCCCCCCACTGGGAATGCCTGGTTCGAGGTCGGTCCCCTGCACCTGTGCGAGCCGACTGTGGCTTCCTGCTCGGTGTTGTATCCGAGGCGGCCCACGTAGTGGGTGATGGATGAATAGCTGTTGACCGACTCTAAGGCCCTTGGGACCAGGCCCTTTCTGGGGAACCCCTGAAATCTGGGCCCACCGCATGTAGCTTAGGCAGCAGGGGGAGCACAGTCCACGTGGAACATGACCTTGGCGGCCCTGGGCATCCTGGTTATACTTCAAAGGCTGTAGGATCCAAGAGCCTGCAAGCCGTGCTCTCTCTGGGTGACCTTGGGCAATTTTTTTTTTAAGATTTTATTTATTTATTTGAAAGAGAGAGAGAGAGAGCATGAGCGGGGGCGGGTAAAGGGAGAGGGAGAAGCAGACTCCCCTCTGAGCGGGGTGTCCTACACGGAACTGGATTCCAAGACCCTGAGATCACGACTTGAGCGGAAGTCATGCGTTTAACCGCTTAACCGACTAAGCCACGCAGGTGCCCAGACCTTAGGCAATTTCTCGAATCCCTCACCTGGAGGGGACATGCTAATGTATGTAAATTACTTAACTCCTTGTGCCTGCAGGTAGTATGTTACTGATTTAGCTATTTCCCTTATCCCCTTGCCTTCCATAGTCAAGAGGGACCCCTAGTTGATCCTGCTTGCCCCCCCAAACCTGCTGTCCATGCCTCCGTTCCCTCAAGACGGATTTACTGAGTGTCTGTTATTCTCTAGCTGTGAAGATACAACAGCGGACAAATCAGACAAAGAGCCTGTCCCTGGCGGCAATGGGCCGTGCGGGGTCCTGGGCTCACAGCTCCACACAGTGTCTCTCTGCAGGAGAACCTGTGATCGTCCTCATCTTACAGCTGGAGAAACTGAGGCTCAGAGAGCTTGAGTAATTCACCCAAGATCCCTCACTCAGCGGCAGAACCAGGATTTGAAACTCAGGCCCTTCTGAAGCCAGACCTTGAACTTTCATCTGCCAGTTGGATTGAGCTACTCCTTGCATAATCCTCCTCAGTGGCCTCCCCAGTCCTGAACCACCCCAAGGGTCTGGCACCTTCTCCCTCAACCCTCTCCTGTCCCCTCGGAGCCCCTCCACCCTGGCTGGGTGCCTCCCTCCAGCCACACAGGCCCTTCTGTTCCCCAGGCAAGTCTAGCATTCTCTTACCTCCTAGCCTTTGCACATGCTCTTCCCTCCGCCCAGAACACCCTTCCCTTCTGCTTGCTAACATTTCCTCTCCTCCAGGTCTCAGCCAGACCCAGTGTCCTCAGGGATGCTCTCCTGTCTCCCTGAGGCTGTGAAGCAACCCCCAACCTCTCCGCTTCATACCCTCCCCATGTGGGGCTTTCCCTGTCCCGAAGCTGGTGTACTAACAGCCTAACTCTCCTCCTAGCACATGAGTTCCCGAGGCCAGTGCCTTCATCAGCCTGTTCCAAAGTTAGATCCTGAGCGCGCCGCACCGAGCCTGGCACACAACAGGAGCTCAACACATATTTGCCAAATGAACAAATGAATGAAAAATCGCAGAAGTCACTCTCCTGGGCTCCTCTCCCCCATGAGGCAAACGTGCGCCGTAGCCACATAAACGTAATGAAAACGGCTAGTTGTTTACAGAAGTATTGCCTTTTTATAAACTTGCCCTGTCTGGGAAACACAACTCAAAATAAGCCTTTCACTAGAACAACTGCTTGAAGAATTTTCTTCCCCTTAAGAAGAAAGATGCGAACAACCCGGGGAAGAGCAGTAAACTCTGTGGGTGGAGAGAATGTCCCGTGAGAGGGACCATATACTTTGGAGAGAGTGCAAAGCGGCTCCGTGAGCCGGGAGCGCACTCCCTGACCCCTGGTCCTCGAACTCCATGTGGGTTCTTTGCAGCTTCATCCGACATCAGGGGTGCAAATAATGCAACTGCTATGTTTTTGTGATTTTTGAAAAAGATTTATTTATTTATTTAGAGAGAGAATGTGTGCAGGCGTGCACCTGTGCATGGGGGGAGGGGCAGAGGGCGAGGGAGACAGGATCTCAAGCAGACTCCCCTCTGAGCACAGAACCCACTGCGGGGCTCCATCTCACCACCCCTGAGATCATGACCTGAGCCGAAAGCAAGAGTCAGATGCTGTTGACTGAGCCACCCAGGCGCCCCCAAAGCACAGGCGCCACGAGAAATGTACCGCAGGGCGGCACTTACTGGAACCTCCGTGCCAAGCCGCACGGCATCCCTCTTGTGCCGGAGTCACACAAGCATTTGCTGCCAGGCCTGAGCTGTCAGATGTCAGGAGGTGCCCTGCCGAGCAGAGAGAGAAGAACGAGGAGGTCCTGTGGGACCCGCCCCCCCCCCCAGACCAACCATCTCCAGGAAAGGCCAGGAAACGCACAGGCGCGGTGTGAGAGCGAAGAGGACGAGATGGGGCTCCTGTTGGAGTTGCCTCATGGAGGGAGAACCCCCAGAGGAAGAGCAGGAGGCCAAGGTGGCTGCTCCAGCACCAGCATCCTGGGCAGCCTCCAGGGCCCACATCCCAGGATGGGAAGTGACTGCCCGCAGGCTGGAAGGCCCCAGCAGACATTGGTCATCTCAGAGCCAGGGCACCACATCGGGAAGACGGGACAGCACAGGGGCCTCTCTGTGGAACCCCAGATGCAGAGCTCCCCAGATTCTCCTGCTGAGGCAGGGATGGCCAGAGGCCGGAGACCTGGGCTCGGCCAGGCTGTGGTTCTCAGCCTGCAGGTCTCCGGGCCCCCATGGTGGAGTCAGGAGTGTCTGAAGGTGGCAACCAGGCAGGACCAGACCCCAGCTCCAAGCTGTCCACAGGCCAGCACTAACGTCTGCTCCTTCCCCTTCCTTCTAGTACCATCTCCGGCCTTCTCCTTCCTTGGAAACCCTCCCTGGCTTACTGAGGAGGTGGGGGCCAGTTCTCCAGGGAGCATCACAGCCTGGAGCGCCCCAGGTGGGCGTTCACCGTAGCTGGGGGGCCACTGCCCCACCTTCTGCTGGGAAGTACCCGGTGGGAGGGTGGTTGTAAATGTGGGCCCTGGAGCCGCAGGCCCTGGGTTCGAGTCCTGCTTCCATGGTTTAGCTGCTATGTGGCTTTAGCAGCTGGCCTCATGGAGGAGCGTCAGTTCTTGCACCTGTAAAATGGGTTGGGAAGAGTCAGTGAGACATGGTGTGTGGAGCCCTTATCACAGAGCAGGTGCTGGGTCCCGGGACTGGTGCTGGCTGTGGTGCTTATCATGATTCTTTTTTTTTTTTCCAAATTTTTTATATGAACATATAATGTAGTATTTGTCTCAGGGGTACAGGTCTGTGATTCATCAGTCTTACACAATTCACAGCGCTCACCGTAGCACACACCCTCCCCAGTGTCCATCCCCCAGCACCCCAGCCCTCCCACTCCCCACCCCTCCCTTCTAGCAACCCTCGGTTGTTTCCTGAGATTTAGAGTCTCTTATGGTTTGTCTCCCTCTCTGGTTTCATCTTGTTTCATTTTTTCCTCTCTTCCCCTATAATCCTCTGCCTTGTTTCTCAAATTCCATGTATCAGCGAGATCATATGATAATTGTCTTTCTCTGATGGACTTATTTCGCTTAGCATAATACCCTCTAGTTCCATCCACATGGTTGGAAATGGCAAGATTTCATTTTTTGATGGCTGAGTAGTATTCCATTGTACATATAGACCACATCTTCTTTATCCATTCATCGGTCGATGGACTTCTGGACTCTTTCCGTAGTTTGGCAGTTGTGGACATTGCTGCTATAAACTTTGGGGTACAGGTGCCCCTTCGGATCACTACATCTGTATCTTTGGGGTAAATACCCAGTAGGGCAATTGCTGGATCGTAGGGTAGCTCTATTTCAACTTTTTGAGGACCCTCCAAACTGTTTTCCAGAGTGGCTGCACCAGCCTGCATTCCCACCAACAGTGCAGGAGGGCTCCCCTTATCATGTTTCTTTTTCCGATCTGGGAGCCTCCGCCTCGGCCAGCCACTGCCCTGTCAAGAGCTGACACTGCTTTTGAGAAAAACTGGCTGAGGCTAAGGGCACGTCCACTCCGTGGCCATAAACACAGATCAAGTGTGAGCACCAGCGTCCTGAGACCCAGACAGGGGGCACTCGTGCACATTGTAGATCGAGCCAGGACAGGGAGCCAAGAGAATCCTGACCCCAGGCCCAGGACACAGCATCCCCCAGACGGGGCCTGGTGCACACGCCCTCCCTAGAGCCTGGGGCAAGGAGGGTGGCGGGTGGGGCTCAATCAAAGTTTTTGAAGAACAAACAAATCATAAAAATCTGGTCTTGTCACTCCCGGCTAAACACCTCCCCGACCTGCAGGAGCGGTTTCAAACATGCTCGCTGCGGAGCCCTGCAAATGAAATCCTACCCAGAAAATCTAATCGTACCACCAGCAAAAGTACAGATTCCTTGACTGAGGCCAGGGCGGGGGCTGGCTGCAGGTCTGAGCTGGGGCCACCTCCTCTCCGTTTCTCTTTCTCCAGGGCTCCCGGGAGCCTCTGAGGAACCCTTGGAATTCCAGCGAGCTCCTTTAGAACCGTTGGCTGAACGCTCAAGTCCAAAGGCCTGAACAGAGTATTTAAGGCCTGGCAGGGTGCAGCCCGCTGACCGCCTCTCACGTCACCTCCCAGCCCTTCCCTACATGCATCCCTATACCTGGCGCTCCCACCTCCAACGGACTCACACCTTTGGCCAGTCCCACAGACTGTTTCCTCACCTTCCAATGTTTTCTGCTCTGTTCCACCTGGCTGACTGTTATACCCATGCATCCTTCAAAATTCAGTCAAACATCACCTCCTCCAGGAAGTCTTCCTAGGCCCCTGTGGATGTTGGCACTGTCCTTCCTGTCCTGGGCATACCTTGCTGAGGGCATTTATCACCTGCCCTGTAGGATCGGAGATGTGCCAAGAGCCAGTCCCACGTAGGAGCTCAGAGCTTGGGCCTCGGCCTCAGAGACTTGGGTTTGAATCCTGGCTCGCAGCTCAGCCGCTGTGGTTCCCTGGCCTGTCTGAGCTGAGTTTCATCATCTACAAAGTGGGAGTAATAACAACGCTTGCTTCCCACGGTCATTGTGAGGATCAGACGAGATCGTGTGTGCAAAGGGCTTGGCCTGGTGTCTTGCACATGCCGCCCACGGCTGCTGCCCTTCCTGCGGATGCCCTGAAGTCCCGCTCGGGAACAGGCTGGGCCAGGGCTGCCAGGAGACGGAGGCTGTGGATCTGCCCTCCAGGAGCTAATAATCCAGGCCCTGGACAAGTCTAGAGGCCGGGTAGTGAAGTCAGGCCATACCAGCTAAGTGCAGGCAGAAAGGAGTGAGTCCATGTGGCTGCATCTAAAACAGACGCCCCATAAATGCTTGTTGAAATGAACAAAGCTGAGCTCAATGGAAGGAAAGGCAGCCCCAGGCCGCGGTGGTCTAGGGACCCTTTGTGGGGAGCAAGAGCCTGAGCTGGGGCTCCGGGGTGGGCAGCATGTGCATGGGAAAGGGAAAGGGGCCATCGGGGCTGGAGCTGGGGAGCCCAGGCAGGGCAGGGGGACAGACAGGGCACACCCTAGTTCTATAAAGAGGGGACCTCCTTATTCCAACACTGTTACCAACTGCCTGAGGCTGCTTCACAATCTTCTCTTGGTTTTGCTTCTGTCTACCTTTCCGTGTAGTCTGCATGTTTTCCCTAATGAGCAAGTTTACTTTGAACATCAGAAAAAGCAGTCAAGTTATTTTCATTCGCAACTCTGTCCCCCTTAAATCACATGCACAAGGGACCGTCAAAATCAAGCTTAAAAAGAAAAGACAGGGGAGGCACTAGAAGCAACGGTCAAGGGAGCGGTAATTACACCAGGAACCTGGGAAGAGCGAGTTATTTTGACCAACGGTTCACTCTGGCTTTGAGCTGCCAGAGCCGAAGCCAAAGGGGCAACGGGTGGAAGTAGATGGGATCGCGAGATCACTCCTACCTTGCAGCGCGGAAAGGCGGGCTTGCGGAAGCAGGGAAGAGCAGTGGTGGCCCCAGTTTGCCGAGCACGTCCTCCAAGCCCAGTGTCTCACTGGGACCCCTCCTGGCCCTCTGGGGAGCCACCACCGCTGACTCCACTGCGCAGATGAGAGACCAGATGATCAAGGATCGGAGGGTTTGAGTATCACACCCGAAGTCCAGGAGCGGGGAGTGGTAGACGTGGGTTTCAAACGCAGGCTGCCCAGACCCAGAGCCCACTGTGTGCCCGCGCCTCTGGAAGGGACAGGAGGAGGCTGCCGCATAGAGCAGCAGACAGAGCTGTCCTCAAGTACAGGCACAGGGGGTGAGGACTTGCCCCCCCCCCCCCGAGGGGACCCCCGGCCTGACAGCTGTGAGCTGCTGCCTGGGCCTCCCTAATGGAGTCCTGATATGGGGCACAGTTGAGCCGAGAGATAGCAGGGTGCACCAGAGCCTGTGTGAGAGAAGGGACAGGCCACCGGCAAACCTGTAATCCTCTGAGTTCTGTGAAGCGGTGGTGCTTAACCCCTGCCACACCCATGGGGCCAGGGAGCAAGGGGTCTCGAGGAACCAGGGCAAGGAGCACCGGCTTCCCGCTCTTTCCATCCAAGGGAGGATGGGTCACTTCGGCCACCCAGCCAGTGCTTGTTGGGCGTTCAGAGCAGCAGAGGGAGAGCTCCCTGCTTCTGCTCTGTCCCCTACTCTCAAATTCTTTCCACCTGGGAGGCAGGCAGGGCGTTTGGAAGAGAAATCTCGTGGGAACACTACACTGCTCTCTACCCTTCCGTGGCTCTTTATTGCCCCCTGGATAAAGGCAAGCTCCTTACCACGGCCTTCAGGGTCCTTCTGACCCAGCTGTTGCCATTTCTCTAGACTTTCTCTCTAGGCTCCTTTCTGATCCTCCAATTCAGCCCTGCCTCAGGGCCTTTGTATATACCGTTCCTGCCCTGCCTCTGCCCACACCCTGTGCCGGCTTGGTTCTTATCCTTTCCATCTCAGCTTAACCCACCCTGATTCCTGAGACTGGGTCAGGGTGCCCTGGTATAGGCCCCAGCAGCGCCCATCCTTTAGACCATGAGCTCCTGAGTGCTGCGGAGGGCCTGTGCTCCTGGCTCCAAGACCCACACGGGCACCATCTCGGCGAATTCTTGCAGCACCCGACGAGAGCAGGCACTGCATTACCTCACGTTCTCGATGAGGAAAGCAATGCTCAGAGAGGCCGAAGCGGCAGGTCACACAGCCAGTCTGTAGCTGAGGCAGCATTTGAGCCGGGGTCTGTCCGAGGATCCCGGAGCGCTATACCAGGCAGCATCTGGAAGCTGAAAGAGACCATAAAGCCACAGTCCAAACCACCCTAGTGATACATGAGGCTATATGGGGATCTACGGGGAAGCTCAGACTCAGAGATGGGCAGTGAACCCTCCAGGGCCCCATAGCAAGCTGGCAGGAGCTAGGAGAAAATTCTACCCTCTTGGTCCCGGGCTTGCTTCTTCTCCCCACCCAGGAGCACCCCCCCCCCACGCAGGGAGCCTCCTGGTGCCGAGGCAGGGGAGGGAGGCGATGCCCAGGCCAGGCCCCCTTCCCCAGGAGCTGGGCTCAGTGGGGTGCAGAGGGGCTTCTCCCAGAAGTGCGGCCTGAGGGCTGAGCTGGAGGTCCCCTCCCTGCCCCTCCCCCAGGCCGGCTGGCAGCTGTTTAGCACAATTAGCCAACAAGTGGCTGTTTTGTGGAGTTACTGCTGATGTGTTTTAAGTGGCTTTCTGAGTGGGAAATGTTCTGTAAGAGAGTTGGGCAGACAAAGGGGAGTGAGTGCATTAGGTTTTATTGGTCTGTTTTGCACACATCTGACATCATTCTTTGAAGCAAGTTCTGTTCAGCCCTGGGAGAATGATAAAGAGACAAGAGGGAGAGAGAGCAGAGAGGCAGACGCGCTTGCTCGCTCGCACGTGCTCCATCCGGTCCTCCGAGTAGAGGCATAATGGCCGGAGACATTGGAGCAAACTGTCCGACAGATGGGGCCTGGCCTGTTCCGAAGGGGAGGCTCCGGCTGCAAAGAGAGTCTTCAGGTGAAAGAGAATAACTGAATTAGCCAACCATTGTGCCGTGAGAGGGTAATGCGTCCGCCTCTTCCTAATGGCCGCCCCGTCGCCAGAGAATGAAACCTCTTCTGAGAGCACAGACGATCCAAGGACAAAAGTCACTGAGAGAGATGGCAGAGGGAGCAGGGAGGAGGGAGCCCCCCACCTGGGCTGAGGCTGGGACAAAGGGCCTGTCTCCTCGCCACCCTCAGGCCCAGGGCTTTGGCTCCAGGTTTGGTGAAAAGTAGTGAGCGAGAAAGTAGCTACCCGTGGAGGGGAGTAGCTACCCGTGGAGGGGAGTAGCTACCCGTGGAGGGGAGTAGCCACCTGTGGAAGGGAGGAGCTCTCCATGGAGGGGAGTAGTCAAGTCACCTGTGGAAGGGAGTATCTATGTGTGGAGGGGAGTAGCTCCCCGTGGAGGGGTGTAGCTACCCGAGTAAGGGAGTAGCTACCCATGGAGGGGAGTAGTTTCCTGTGGAAGGGAGTATCTACCTGTGGAAGGGAGTATCTACCTGTGGAGGGGAGTACCTACCTGTGGAGGGGAGTAGCTACCTATGGAGGGGAGTAGCTAAGTGTGGAGGGGCTGCTAGGTGTGAACACTGGGTGGGGCAGGGGCCCTGGCATCAGGGAGGAGTGTGGCAGACAGGCATCGATAACAAAACACAAGTAGACGATGGGCTACGGTCTGGAGTTAAAGCAGCTTTCCTTAGCCTCAATTCACTGCAACCATCTTTATAAGTCCCTCTTTCTCTTCATGCCTTAGTTTCTGCTTCCTTAAAAGGAGAGGATTTGATTTAATCCATTGTCCATCTGTCCATCCATCCATCCACCCACCCAGATAGACAGGTATTCATTAATAAGCTTTCTTTTTGGAAGAAGGGTTAAAATGTTTTATTTCGCTGTTCGTGCAGCTTCAAGTCACTGAGGTTGGCACGCACTCTCCTACCCCGTGTCCAGTCCAGTCCGCAGCCATTCCTGGTAGCTCCATCTTCCGAATGGATCCTGACCCCAACACTGGCCACCACCTCCACCTTATCCTGGTCCAAGCCCCTACCATGGGTCTTCTGGACCGAGCGGTAGCCTCCTAATGGTCTCCAGACTGAGCCCCTTCCTCAGGCTACTCACTCAGCAGCCAGCAGAGATCATGCCATTGAAAGGGCAGGGGGCCAGGACACACACTGCCCCAGAGCTTCCAGACAACTCTTCCTCTCACTCAGAGCAAAAGCCAAAGTCCTCCTCTGCCCACAAGACACTGAATGATCTGCCCTCCTTCCTCTTCTCGCTCCCCTTCTCTCCTCTACCCACCCTCCCACAAGCAGCCCCCTTGCTGATCTTTGAACCCATGACCCCACTCTTGCCTCAGGACCTTTGCACCTGCTGCCTTGAACACCCATCTCCCCATATCTGAGGGACTAGCACAGGTCACTCCCCAAATGTCACCAATTCAGAAAGCTTCCCTCAAGACCCTGTTTAAATAGTCCCTTCCTGATCTGAGGGGAGGGGGGAATGGGGAGTTGGTGTTTAATAGGCACAGAGTTCTAGTTTAGCAAGATGAGAGAGTTCTGGAGACGGATGGCTGTGGTGGTTTGCATAACAAGGTGAATGTATTTAATATCACTGAATGGTACACTTCAAAATACTAAGATGGTCAATTTTATATGTATTTACCACAATTAAAATTTAAGAAAATTCAACCATGAATGCGAGCATAGCAGATGTGCTCCTCTGGGTGGGACTCATAGATAACCCAGACTCCAACCTATGGGCAGGATTCTTCATTCTTTAGGACTCTGACATGAAAGCAAGTAGATGGTTTAAATGCTATTTTCAATGACCAAGTAATGCAGTGGCTATCGGAGGGGAGGGCAATTTCAGCATTCTCCACCATGGAGGTAATTATAATAAAGGAAGGACCAATAAAAAAAAAAGTCCCTTCCCATCACTCTCTACCTCTTTTCTCTGCTTCATGTTTCTTTCTAGTCCCATTGACTTTTTATATACTTGTCTCCAAGTCTATGATCTGCTCCCCCGCCCATTGAGCATGGGTCCCATGCACACAGAAACTTGGTTTGCTCACCATGGCATCTACAACACCTGGTGGACTGGAAGGTCACAGAATGACTGAGGCTAGACCAAACACTGACCTTCCATCACCTTCCGTCCTTTCCTCATTCTCCATCTCAGCAATCGAAGCAGGGAACGAGGTGTTTTCTCCAGCTTCATTTACACATCCATCCATCCATCCATCCATCCATCCATCCATCCATCCATCCATTCATCTATCCATCTATCCAACCATCCATCTATCCATCCATCCATCCATCCATCCATCCATCCATCCATCCATCCATCTATCCATCCATCCATCCATCCATCCATCCAACCATCCATCTATCCATCCATCCATCCATCCATCCATCCATCCATCCATCCATCCATCTATCCATCCATCCATCCTACTCTGTCCCAGTTGTTCTTTCTCTCAAGAGCGAGTTGTTCTCTCTCTCTTAAAAGAACTCTTTTAAGAGTTGTCTCTTTTAAAAGAAATACTTTTATTTCTTTCTGTCCCTTCTGGTCCACCCCCGCCCCGGGCTAGCCCAATCCTTGGCACACCAACCACCAGTGCCACAATGTGGAGAGTGCCCTGTGCACCAGCAGGTGAACTCTCTCTCTCTCCCATTGGGTCCCTGTCACCTTGGCTGCGGGGATAATCCTAACTATGAAGGGCTCCAATTCCTGCCATCCTGTGTGAGTGAGGTAAGGAAGTAGGGGTGGGAGAGAATGGACACTTGCAGAGCTTGGGGGTGAGTGATCATGGATTTCCATGTTCTAAGGGTAATTTGTCCAACTGAATGAGATGTGATTTTGTTTTCCTTCTCCCTGGCCCTGGCGACATAGGAGAGGTTTAGAACAACAACAACAACGAGGTTGGACTTCAGTTGAGGGCACCAGCTCCAACCCACACTGAAGGACCAAGATGTTAGGGAGATGGAGGCCCTTGGGGGGCTCTGCCTAGCTGCCTCCTGGTGAAAACACACTGGCGAGGGAGCCCAGAGTTGTCCTACGTGTTGGATATTGTTTGGCCTTTATTTCCTCTTAACATCTCAGGCAGACAAATAAATAAATGATTTTAGTAAAACAACAGTGAGACCCAGTAATTCCACTCCTGAGTAATAACAGATGAAGACTGTTCAAAGGAGTTTGACTCCTGGGTCTCTAGTAATTTTTTATTATATCCTGGGCATTGTAAAGAAACATTACAGAGATGTTGGATTCCGGTATCTTCTGAAGACTATTGATTCCTTTTGGAACAGGCAGTTTAAGTACTGGCTGATCAACTTGGACTTAGCCATGCTTGGTTTTACATCTTGTTTGAGCAGATCTGTGGGTAGACTAATGTGTTTTCAAACCCCTCTAACTTGGCAGGACTTAAACTCCAAATCCTCCTGCCCCTCGTGGATCTTGTCATGGCTTGGTTTTAGGAATTATTAGGGCATGCAGGCTTACTCTAGGGCATGGTCCTTATTCCTGAGGTCCCTATTCCTCTTCTGATATCAAATCTGGATGCCCGTGATGTTAACGGGATCTCTCCTCTCTGGCTGGACAGGAACTCCAACATCCCCCAGCACTGCTCGACTTCCAGTCTCTCTGTTCCACCCCCCACCCCATAGCAGTGGATCTCTGGGAAGACTCAAGTAGTCTTATCCTGGGCACATGCAGCCCAGATTTGGACTACCTACTTGCTTGGAAACCCACCCCTGTGGAGCGCCCCCTTCTCCAGTCCCACAGATTCCAGCTGCTCCAGCAGCCCCAAATCCTGACCTCTGTCTCCCCAGCTCAACGGAATGCTTCCATTCATCTGGGACCCATGCTCTGCTGTTGAGAAACCGGCCCCAGGCAGAGAGCTAGGTGACTATAGGGCTCCTGGGTTTCCTTTCTCACAGGGATTAGTCTCATGCTGTCTGAAAACAGCTGCCTCACACATTTGGTCCAGTTTCCCGGATGTTTGTGGTGGGAGGGCTAGTTGTGTGCCTATCTACTCTACCACGGCCAGTAGCAGGTGTTCCCTACAAGCTTGACTTATTTGCTTCTTAAATACAAGTTTTATTTTGGGATGATTTCAGATCTACATAAAAGTTCCAAGGAGAGGGCAGAGAGCTTCTCTATGCTCTTCCTCCAGTTTTCCTGTTGTTAACATCTCATATATAACCGTGGCTCATTTGTCAAACCAAGATATTACCGTTGGTACACTATTATTCATTAAACTGCAGACTACTCTGATTTCTCCAGTTTTTCCACTGATGTCCCTTTAGTGTTCTAGAATCCAGTCAAGGGTCCCACATGCTAGCAGCTCTGTGTTAATAGCCAAAAAGTGGACCCCACCCAAATATCCCTCCGTAGAGGACAGGGCCGTCAATGGTGCGTTCACCTACTGAAACACGATGTAGCAGTGAAAAGACGCAAATTGCCAACACTGGCAACAAATCTCATAGACGCAGTGTTGAGGGAGAGGAGCCTGAAGCTAAGAGGCTGTGTGCTTCCATTGCGGGGAGTTCTAACTGATGATGACAGAGGGCAGAATAGTTATTGCCGTTTGTGGCAACAGACCCTAGAGTGATCCCCCTGTAATTGCTACCCACCCCCCCGCCCCGTGGTGTTTACACCTGCTGTAATCCCCTCGCCTTGACTGTGGGTGGGACCAGTGACGTGCTTTTAGGCCACAGCACCTGACCGAGGTGAAGGAGTTTTACAGGTGGAATGGATGTCCCGTATGTTTGATTTCCAGTTCACACAGAGGGTAGACCGGACTTAATCATGCAGAAGCCTTAAAAAGAGAGACCCTCCTGCTGGCTTGCAGGAGCAAGTTTCTGTGGCGTGAACTGCCTGGGAGGAGGGCCATGTGGCCAAAGGAGCCCCCGGCTGACGGCCAGCAGGACAACTGGGACCTCGGTCCTACCACTGCAAGGACCCAAATTCTGCCAACAGCCATGAGATCTTGGAAGACAGCCCTGAGCTCCAGAAAGGAACGCAGCCCAGCTGACGCCTTGGCTGCAGCCTTGGGAGACCCTGAGCGGAGGACCCAGGAAGCCGTGCCCAGACTCCTGATTCACAGAAACTGTGGGATCCTACATGGATGTTGTCTAAAGCCGCTATATTTGTGGTCGTTACACAGCGGGAGGTGACTAACACACCCCCTGGAGGGAGAGTGACTGGGAGGGGGGAGGGGGAGCTTCTGGGATGCTGGGAATGTTCCATCTCTGGATTTGGGTGGTGGTATTAAATAGTAAAAATTCATCAAGCTTCACAGCGAAGCTTTGTGCGGTTCACTGCCTGTAACTTACACCTAAATTTTTAAAAATTTAAATTAAACAAAAAATCCCAGTGGCGAGCACTATAAGATCACCAGCCCTTATTTTCTATCCCAGTCACATGAGGACTGAAGACAATTTGGACTCAGGGCCCTCCAGCTCCCGGCAACCTTCCTCCCTAAATAAAGGCTGCTGCCCCTTCTGGGGAGTGAGGGGGTCTGAGCGCAGTGCCTCTGGCTTCTGCTCTTGGTGGGATGTTACGGCCGAGCCAGAATACTGTCCTAAAGGTCTGGTTTCTGCTGCACATGAGTCAAAGGCAGGGAGCTCTACTCTGGTGGTATGGTGGGTCCACTGTGGTCCAGCTCAAAGGCTCTGGGAGAGTCAGACTTGGCCTTTCGAGGTGCCAGTGACATCTCAAATACCACGATTGCCTCCTTTGCTCACAGAAGAGGACAGAAGAGCTGAGCAGGGCGAATGTCCCATGGGGAAACCAGAAACCTCCTTGAACTTGCTCTGTGAACTTGAGGAGTACCCCCAGCCTCAGTTTCCCCATCTGAAGCCAAGGCAGCGGGACTCCACAATCCCGGCTCTTGCAGGGTTATGCCTGAGACATTTCAGTGGAGAAGTGGACAAGCCCAGAGATGTCCCAAGCCTGTGTGCTCACATAGACCCCAGCTCGGCAGCTGTCACCGTGAGACTTCCGGGGAAGGGAGTCCTTCTCTGCTGTCCTAACTGGCCCACATGGGGCTGTTTTTCACAGCACCATTGATCCAGCTAAACCAGGGAGATGCATTATGTCTCCCCCCGAGGTCAGGGGTTGGGCAGCCCCACTGGTAAATCGCCCAGGGGCAGAGTTTTAAAGCCCTGCCCTGTGTTCTGGACCCCTGGGGCCCAGCTTGGGAGTGAGGCTGGGGTCAGGCTGCTGAAGCCTGATACGGCTCTGGGGGGCTGGCAGGGCAAAGGGCTACAGCCAAGGGAGGGACAAAGAGATCGATGGGTAACTGCCACGACCTGGTGACCTCAGAGATGGCTTTAAACCATGGTCTTAACACGCCCTAGGAAATCTGGGCGTGGATCTGCCTCCCCTGGGGACAGCGGGGACAGGGGCAGGGGAGGCGAGGAAGGGAACGGCAGGACTAGATGCCCAGTGTCCCTGACCGGACTGGGTTTGTCTGCTCCTTTGTCATCGTATAATGACACCACAGACTTCACGATCTGCATGGAACTCTCTATGCGTCGTCCTTGCTGAGACAGCCTCTGAGGGGCCGGGTTCATGGCGCCTCTGACAGCGGGGGACCTGGCTAGACTCGGCCCAGGCGGCCCACCTTGCTGGTGGCGGAGCTGTGGAGAAGCTGCCATTGGGTCAGTCTGGCTAGGGGACAAAATTCAAGGGCGCCTGGACAGGTGGTGGGGTGGGGCCTGTAGGTGGCAAGGAGCGCCTCCAGCCTTAAGAGCCACGGGAGGGTGTTGGCTCATTGCAGGGAGGGGCCTGACCCGATGCAGCTTGTGTTCCGGAAATCTCATGCTGTCACAGTCGCTGTGGGGCCAGAGGGGAGGCAGGTGTGGTGGGGAATGACTGGGCTTGGGTTTCCCTCCCAGCACGGCTCCCTGGCCCCCACCATCTTCCCAGGCATTCACTCCGCCGTCCCTGGAGTCTGACAGACCTGGGTTCGAATCCCATCTCTGCCCCTGACTTGCTGTATAGATGTGGGCGAGTGACTCTGCCTCTCTGCATGTGGAAGGGTTAGCAGCACCCGGGGTCAAGCGGTGAGCAGGGCTGCCACGATTATCTCACTCCCCCTTTGGGCAGCCTTAGCCTCCCCTTCCTCCAGCATTGAAGACACACCTGCCAGGTCCGTGGTGCCCAACACAGACGGTCCAGAGGCACAGACTCCAAGCAGGCCCCTCTGCTCCCCTGGTGGCATCAGCTGTCCCTGCTGGACCCCAGCACAGCCCCCCCAGGGCTGAGGTGCATCCTGAGGCAGCCTGGGTTCCAGCCCGGGCTCTGCTCGACCGGCCTTGTGCCCAGGGGCTGCCCCTCGCTCTCTCTGGGCCTCCACATCTGTACAATGATTGGTGTTTCCCAGAAGCAACAGGTACCCCTGGTTCCCACAAGCGGGTTTAGGATTCTCCCTTGTGATAAATGACATTGTCCATTTAATTCCCCTCCGTTCCTTCCCATCGTGCCGGGAAGCCTTGGGCTGGGGATGATTTATCTTTAGCGCGTGCCACAAAGTGTCTCATGGGCATTAGAAATGATCCCCAAGGAGGCACGGCACGGACATCATGGCTGCCGTTATCCGCGCCCACTGGGGCTAAGCAGGGGTGACAGAGACCCGGCTGGGAGGCACCACCCCATGCACCTGGGAAGAGTCTGCATAGGGAATATCAGCCCTTCCAGCAGGTTCTCTTTCTGATTCACGTTCCCTCCAGTCTGCCCAGTGGTGGCGAAGGGCATAGATCTTTCTCGAAGCTCCTTTTCATGTGGAAAGTTGCCCTTCTTGTCAGTTTGTGCCCACTCCCGGGTGTTTCCCAGGACCAGAGAAGGGCAGTGGGGAGCAGACCCAGGAGATCCGGTTACGGGCGCCCCGGCCTTACCTGCCTCCTTTCTCCCACAGGACGGGGACCGCACAAAGGCCCATGTCACTGACCACTGCGATTGAGTGACCAAATTGCAGGGGTGGCGAGGAGGGATGGGGATGCCTGTGTAGTCTTCTTGTCTTCCTCTGAGGCCGGGCTCTGACCCGCTACTCCCCCGGGGCACCCTTTTGTCCCCGGACTCTCTCTGCATCTGTAGCCCCGGGACTCAGGGCTGCCGCTGCTGCCTGGCTTCATGTGCTCGCACGGACCGCCCGCTTCCCAGCAATCTGGCCTAGGACACAGATAAAGCCGCCTTTCAGAGCTCCCCCTCAGGCCGCTGCAGGGGGCCTGGGGAGGAGCGCTGGGGTCCTCAGCACCGTCAGACAAAGCTGCCTTGTTGGGAGGGCTCAGAAGGAGAAGGGACCCCACTCCCTGGTGAGACCCTTCCCCTCGGGGGCTGTCCAGGGTACATGGGGCCAGCTGCTCCCAGGAGCAGGGCCATCAGCCTCACTGAGTCCCAGGCACACGAGGGTGGAGGTGGGGGTGCTGAGGGGACTGGATCCCTGAGAGCTGGACTCCTGGGTTTGGGAATGACTCGGCTGCCTCTTGACTTGGCTCTTCTTGGCCACATGAGACAACCATGGTTTCCCTACGCTCTTAAAATAAGCCCAAGGCCCATGAGGCTCCCCATGGCCTCCCCAGACCCTCCATGTCTCTCCCTCTCTCTCCTGAGCCCACTCAGCCCCTTTGGCTCCTCAAACCTTGGGTCTTAACCATGCTGTTCCCTCTGCCTGGAATGCCCTTCCCTGTACTTTTCACACGGCTCCCCTTGCTGGCCCCCCTCGGGGACCCCCCTGACTCCCCTATCTAAATGACCCCCTACCCCATCTCTGTTTACCCCCCACCACGTGTCCTCTGGTACATGGGGGGGCTTGTGTCTCCTTCCCCTCTGTGTCCCCAGCCCCCGGAGCAGGGTGGGGTGCACAGGGCAGGTATAAGGAATAACCGTGGACCGAATGAAGCATCCCTGATTCCCCAGGGCGAGTCCCCTAGCAAGAGGAAGGGGCTGTCAGGTAATCTCTCATCCACAACTGTAGAGTGTCTCCCCTGGGCCACTCCAACCCCAAGAATGCGGGGGCCGTACCCCTCCCTCTGTCTTATCACCCACCCCCCATCCTCTGAGTGGTGCTGAAGGGCTGGGGGCTGCCTCCGTCAGGGCCATGGCCCTGGACATCTGTCTTCATGAACAGGCCCAGCAGGGACAGAGCGAGGCCCAGGGGAAGACCCGCGAAGACCAGTAGGAGCTGAGGGCGGGACCTGTGCCCGGGGAACATGGACATAAATAAATGATCGCACCGGGGATAAACAGCTGGGCCGTGCGAGGTGAGGCGGGGGGCAGCGTGCACACAGGGATTTCTCAAACCTCAGGCAGGAGTCGGGTCAGCCGGGGTCCCAGATGGAAAGGCCTCCTGTTCCCAGCCGCTTCATTACCGTCTTAACTGAGTGGCCGGCTGGGTCCCTGTTAGCCCCAGTGGGGGTGGCTAGTGTCTTGATTTGTCACAATTGGTGCCCCCTCACCCCCAGGGCCGGGGTGTGGGGGAGGGGCTGGGGGAGGGAACCGTGCCGGGTGGGGGGGTTTGCTGGTGGATTTGCGATGACCACTAATAATGGAACAGGTCTCACTTGCTGAAGAGTTAGCAGGTGTCTGGCCTGTTTTAAGCTTTGTATGTGCATAATTTGATTAAGATAAGTACTATCTTGGACCCATTTTGCAGATGAGCAAATTGAGACTCAGAGAGGTCTGCCTGAGTTCTTGCAACCACTGTGCTCCCTGGTGTGACTGTGACTGTGCAGGGAGCCCTCAAAGGCCCTGGCAGCTCTGGCTATCTTCCCCAAGGAGGCTGGCCAGTGGGGGTCGAGTCTGCACAATCCTGATTAAACACACAGCACTCCACCTGGCGCAGATCCCACAGAGCCTGGATGGGTAAGGAGGAAGCATCAGGGAGCCCTCTGCCTTCCCTTTCATGGATGCAGTTAGCCTCCATCTCTCCAGGCCTGTGGTTTCCAAATTTCAGCGGGCATCAGCGTCAACCAGGTAGCCTATTAAACAGAGGGGATGTCTGGGCCCCAGATTCCCGACTCGGGAATCTGCCTGTTTTTCAAGAAACATCCCACTCCCTGCGGCAAATACTGCCCTGCCATTTCGAAAGCCACAGAGGAAATCAGCCCAGAGTCCTTTCATATTGGTATACCCAAGCTATTCCAGAACTTGGACAGGTGGGCCGGAGTCATGTCTAAAGTCCTATGGCTTGGCCCTACTGAGCTCTCCAGGCTACCACCAGCAGGGACCCCTGGAGCTTCATGACGGGCTTTTGCAACCTCACAGGCTGTAAAAAGGACATTTGAAAAGAAAGGGAACCTGGGAGCTGTGAAAATCCCAACCCTTCGTTTTACATGCAGGGAAACTAAAGGCCCAGGAGGTGAAGGCACCTGGCTAAGGTCACACAGCAAATTAGTGGTGGAGTCAGTTCAGCAAATTTCCATGACGTCAAGCTGCCTGGGGTAACAGGTGTCTGGGATTCCACGGTTCGAGGGTCAGTGCTTCCTGCCAAGCTCCTGGAGGCACACACGAAGCCATTAAAATAAAGGGCTTTGTGTTAGCTGGGCTGATGTGCCCCAGGGCCTGGCATGGGGCCTGGCATAGAGTGGCTGCTCAGTGAGTTGTTTTGAACCGGGCACTGAACATCCTTCACAGCAGTGGGCAAGATATATGGGGCCCTTGCTGTCCCAGGGCTCACAGCCTGTCGCCTGTGTGGCTTGTGAGCCTGGATGAGGAAGACTGAGCAGGGGTCCCACTTCTCCAGGGGATGAGGCTGATTCTCTTCCTCCTCATCCCACTCTGCTAAGACCTCGGTCTTACTAATCCAAGTCCAGACAGGTGACGAAAGTGAGTAAAGCTGGCCGAGTGTGAGACATTAAGAAGCGGCAGGGACTGCGGCCAACCTTCATGGCATTTGAAATCCGGTGTTTTCAAGAAGCATTGAGCTGGCCAGTAGAAAACCGCAACCTAACTAAGGGCCAAGTATGGTCTGTGGCCACGAGTTGGCCATGGCCAGCGTCCACAGTACTGGATGAGGAGTCTGGAGACCAGAATTTACTTCTGGGACCATCTTCTGAGTGTGTGACCTGGGACAAACCACTGATTCAGTCTCCCCACCTGCGCTCTGGAGGATGGGTCATGTTCACCTCTGAGGCTTTGTGCCAGGAAGTTGCTGGAAGACCCGGACGGACGCCGGCGTGCAGTGAGGCAGCTGCGGCTTTGAAAGTGCCCGGCAGCAGCAGAGAGCCGTGGGCCACCTGCGGAGCCCTCCACAGCTGGGAAGATTAGTCTCTTCCACAAGACAACACCCATTACCATGTTCCAATAGCCATCACTTCCGCTAGGAGAGCCACAGATGAGATATCGATTGCGCTGACCCCAAGCTAGCCCTTTCCCCAGCCTGAGAGGCGTGCAGATCAGCTCTGTGCCTGGGCCTTGGCCGCCAGGCCGGGCTACTCCTCCCCGCAGCTGCCTGGGGCCTTGAGATCCAGGTGAGGCGGACAGCGGCCCCACCAGGTGGGCCTGTGGGCTGGCCGGCGCCCGGGCTCCGAGCCTTTATTCCATGAGCTCGTTGCTGTCCAGAAGGGCAGCTGGGGAGACGGGGGGTTTCCCATGAGCAGAGGTGTGCACGTGGGAAAGGAGGGTCTGCGTGGAGCCTCTGACGTGACGTCTGGCTGGAGAATGGGGAGAAGTGGGGAGTGAGGCTGCAGTCGGGGGAGGGCAATCTGATGCCAGCATTTGGACCGGTAGGGCAAGCTTTGGGGCAGGACGCAACCTCACCTTTGTCACTTGGGACTTTGGCCTCCATCCCAGGAAGTCCAGCCCTCTGGCAGCTCCTCACGTCTGCTCCTTCTCCCACAATTCAGGCACCGGAGCACTTGAAATGGAGAGGGGAACACCCTCGGACCCGCGCTGCAGGGGCAGGCCGCCCCAGCATGCCGCCCCCACCGCAGCCCGCGGCCACGCACATCACCCATGCGTGAGCTAAATATCTTAGGAGAGATCAGCTGAGAGCGGAGGCAGGTGCAGCCTCCTTCCTTCCTTCATTCTCTCATTCACTCATTTAGGGAATCCCGCAGGGCAGGAACCAGCCACAGCCCAGAGCTCTCAACAGGCAAGCAAGCAGCCCTTGGGGGTCCCTGCCACCAGCACTGTGACCGGGCGGCCTCGGTGGCTTTGAGCTTTGTCCACTTTCCCATGTGCCCAACGTGCCTCCATGAATTTTTGAAAAGAAACAAGGTGTCTTTTTTCTTCCCCCAACCTTACGATTTCGCAGAGTCTCACGGTGGCACCGGGGAGCCTTCTGGGCACTGGCAAGGTTCCCTGTCTTCATCTGACTGGTGCTTTCACGGGTGCATACAACGCACCACGCTGTCCACTGCAGATTCGTGCACGTCACCGTCCGTGGGCGTGCGTGGATGTGGGCGTGCCTTAGTGTGTCGGCACGTTGTGCCTCAGCAAAAACCAACGCCGTCTTCCACCTTTGACCAGGAATGTTCTGCTTCTTCTAAGAACAGGGGGCCTGGAAGGTGGGCCTGGCCGGCTGCCTGGTGGCTTGGATCTCTCCTTGTCTCCCCAGCCCCAGAAGGTGAAAGGGCTCTAGGGTCCTTGCTCAAGACTGAGGCCCAGGATACCAGCACCTGACTTCTCGGGATCCCATAGATGAGAAACCCTCCCTCACCCAGCCAGGAGCTAGAGGAAGGAGAGGGGGTGCATTTAGAAACAGTAATAAAATAATAACTAAGATGGGATGGAAGAATTCATTCATTTAACATAATTTCATTGAGAACGTCTTATCCGTGAAATCCTGGGCTGAGCGCCAGGTGATAGAGTGATGGGCCCCGTGTCCACGCTCACTGCTCTCAGGGTACCTGCAGCCTGCAAGGCAGACGGAACCCATCCCGGGAATGTCCAGCACTGAGTGTTTACAGAAAGCTGGAGGATGTGCCCCTCCATCTTGAAGGACAAGAAAGTGGCATTTGTCAGGGTCCTGGGCTCATCAGCTCAGAGCCAGTGGCTGCTGATAAGTCAAATGCAAAGTCAAATTGTCACAGGCCAAACGCAGCAAGGGAGTGCCTGTTCCCTGGCAGGCCTGCTACGTGGGCTGACAACCACGGCTGGAAACCAGGAGCCCTGACGCCCACGGTTGCTGCGTCATAAAGTGGCCCTGCGAGGCGGGCACTGTAATTATCTGGGTTTGATAGCTGAGGACACTGAGGCTGATGAGAAATACTAAAGAAGTCATCCCAGGTCCCTGGTTAGGAAGTGGCAGAGGCATAATTCGAACTCAGGTCTGAGCAGCCTCACCTGTAAAACGAGGGTTCTCCACCCCCTCCTTTTCTCACCGTGATTGTGAAGCTCCCATGGTGTAAAGAAGGAGGAGAAAGGGCCTTGTGAACTGTCCATCCGGGGTGCGCATAAAAGGCAGTTTTTATTTGCAGTGATCAGCCTCTGATGCTGCCGTGCCTCTCCCGTGGAGCAAGGATGGAGACCAGGCTCTGTCCCAGCAGCCCACCGTGCGCCCCCGGGCGTCCTCTAATATCCCCGGGAGGAAGGACCCATTATGATCCCATCCTACAGATGGAGAAACCAAAGCTCATGCGTGTTAAGTACTTACCCAAGTTCTCGAGGGGACAGAGGAGTGGCCGGGAGTTAGTATGGGTAGCCTATGTCCGGCGCCTGAGCTGCCCCCGTGGCCCCATTCCACCTGCCTCGTCCACAGCTGCCTCGTGAGAGTCCTTTGCTCCACTCTGGCTGGACGCCTTCCTCGCCTGCCAGGGGCTGGCTCCAGCCAGCGCCTTCCTAGACCATGCTCTTCCCCATCCTTTCTTTAACACTGGCCATCTTTCCTCCTTGCATCAAAAACATTATTTTTTAAAAAGATTTTATTATTCATTTGAGAGAGAGAGAGGGAGCACAAGCAAGAGGAGAGGCAGAGGGGGAGGGAGAGAATCTCAAGTAGACTCCCCACTGAGTGCGGAGCCTGATGTGGGGCTCGATCCCAACCTTGAGATCATGACCTGAGCTGAAACCAAGAGTCGGACACTTAACCAACTGAGCCACCCAGGCGCCCCTTGAATTTCCTGATTGACTTGAGAGCTAAGAACATGCCTAGAGAGAGATCTCCAATGTTGGCAATGAGCTGGTTCAGACATACCTGGACTTCTGTGGTGGCCTGGGGACAACTTCATGGAAGCCTATAACCAGGGGGTGAGGGAATCGTGGGTCTCCCAAGGACAACATCTACCCGAGAGAAGCGGAGTCATTCCTAATGAGCTAATCCCTACAACAAGAACTGTAGCTAGAGGACAGACAAGGTGTTCCACTGAGAGCTGGGACTGTTGGTTGAAACCATCAGCAACCCAGACCACTTGGCCACACCCATATGCCTCGATATAGTGGGGCTGTGTTACGTGAAACGCTAAGAGTCCTAACATCTCAGTGTCCAAGCAACCCTACTCTAGATCCCTAAGGTGGTGGTTTCCTCCCACTTCTCAGTGGAGTTGGGGGTCCGTGGTCGTGAGAGCAGGGACAGTGGCATGCCAAGGTTGTAGGTAGTGGCTGGAACAAGGTAACAGGAGCGACAGGAGGTGAGTGAAAGCAGGACCTGGGCTGTGGGATGATGATTGGATTTACTTCTAGAGCAGGGTTGGGCCCCCAACTAGGGGGGAGAGGGAGTATGTCTTTCTGAAGTTCCTTGGACGTGGCTTCTGAGCTAATGAAGACTGGGTGGATATTCACTCATTCAGCAAATACTTACTGGACACCGGTTATGGACCAGGTATGGTTTCAGCAGCTGGGACACAGCTGTGAATAGAATAGACCTGATCTCTGCCCACATGGAGCTCCCTGTCCTGGTGGGAGGGACACCCAACAATGCCCAGCATCTAATAAAAAATTATTAGGCACACAAAGTAAATCGGTGCATAACAGGTCAAGCGGTGATGCGTGATAAGGAGCAGAGAAAGGCAGGGTAAAGGGTGTAGCAAGTGGCAAGTCCGGTCTATCAACAGCGAGCCTTGGGGCTGTCTCAGGCAGGAGGCTCTAGGCAGAGCCGGCCTGCTTGGGGAACAGCAAGCTAGAGAGTGGGCTGGACAGAGTGAGAGGGAGAGTGAAGAGAGGTGAGGAAGGGGGTTAGTAGGGAGCCAGATCCTGAAAGGATTCGTAGGCCACAGTAAATATCGATGATCTGTTTCTGCATGAAAAAGAACCCAAACTAAACACCCTAGAACCAAACTTTATTCATTCTCATGAGCCTAGAGGGTGTTGTTTGGATGATTCTTTGGCTGGTCTCGTGTGGGATCATTCAGGCAGCTGCTGTCATCTTCTGGCTCGGCTCATGCAGTCTCACTTCTGTGTCCGGTGGTTCGAGCTGGCTGGAGTAAGGACTTCGGATTTTATGTCGAGCGAGATAGGAGCCACAGTGGAGACAGCAAGGATGAGAAACGATGTGATGTATGTAAACTGAGAGGAAAAACTGCCCAAAATATTGCAAATTTGATAAAAATCCATGGATTCGAGCTCAATGAACCCACAAAATAGACATAAAGCCATAACAACTCCTAATCAAATTGCTGAAAACCAGCAATAAAGAAAGTCTTAAAAGCAGGCAGAAAAAAGAAACGTTACAGAAAGAGGGACAAAAAATGCTGTTTCTAGTTAATTTGATCGAGAAAACACAAGGACACAAATTACCAAGGTAAGTAATGAAAGAGGAACATCACTATCGATCCTAATACGTTAAAAAGATAATTAGGAGCCTTTCCAGCGGTGACGACCTCCCCGTGAGAACATGCCCCTCTCGAAGGACCTCCTCTACCCGTCCTGGGAAGAGGACAGAGGAAGACAAGAAGGAAGCGCCTGGTTCAGAGCCCCAACTCCTACTCGCGGACGTGAAATGTCCAGGATGTTACAAAATCACCACTGGCTTTAGCCATGCACAGAACGGTAGTTCTGTGTGTTGGCTGCTCCACTGTCCCTTGCCAGCCTACAGGAGGAAAAGCGAGGCTTCCAGAAGGATGCTTCTTCAGACAGAGGCAGCGCTAAAAGCACCCTGAATCAAGATGAGTGGGAAACCATCCCAATAAACACATTTTGGGGGAAAAAAGGAAAAAAGATCATAAGGAAATATCATGAAAGGCTTTATGCCCATAAAATTGGCAGCCTAAATGAAGTGGGTCAATTCCCCCAAAGACACAAATTAACCAAAGTGACCCAAGAGGAAATGGACAATATGAATGACCCTATGTGAATCAAAGAAACTGAACTCACACTATAAAAGCTTCCCACCAAGAAAATTCCAGGCCCAGATGGCTTCCCTGGTCAATTGTATCAAACATTGTAGAAAGAAACATTACCGATCCTACAGGAGGATAAATACAAAACATTCCTTTCTTATTTTTAATCGTTTAAAAATATTTGGCAATCCAGGGGCGCCTGGGTGGCACAGCGGTTAAGCGTCTGCCTTTGGCTCAGGGCGTGATCCCAGCGTTATGGGATCGAGCCCCACATCAGGCTCTTCCGCTACGAGCCTGCTTCTTCCTCTCCCACTCCCCCTGCTTGTGTTCCCCCTCTCGCTGGCTGTCTCTATCTCTGTCGAATAAATAAATAAAATCTTTAAAAAAAAGATATATGGCAATCCAAAGCAAAAGAAATAGCAACATACTAGGGGTTTTGAAAAAAGTAATGCCTACGACAAGAACACAAAAGGGAATGTTCTAAGGTTGTTGTGTTAGAAGATTCTCGTATCACGCACGAAACCCTAGAGAATCCACCAAAAAGGCAAAAAAAGTATAGCTAATAAACCAACCACCCAACATACTCAGTTGAATTCCATAAAGGGCAGGAAAACAATTTAGATGTGGAAAAACGAAATCCATAAATGGGAGAAAGTTGGGTAACTTAGTTGTTTTCCCCTCCAATATAGCAGGCTATTATGTAGCCGTTGTGTGTGAGAAGAGATTTGATGACGTAGGGAACCGTTCGTGATACAGTGGTAACATTTTCAAGCACAGTGCAACATCGGCTTTTAAAATACTTTAACCTAAAGAACGCTGCAAAAATATTTAAAAGCGTCGAAAAATACGACCGTAAAGAAATACAATAAGTATAAGCAGTGTTTGTAACTGGGATGGTAAGTGGATGGCTGATCATTCTTGCCATAAAATTTTAATTTTTCATAAGATGCAGCCCACATGATGATTAAGGACATAAACAAGGCTTTGGGGGTCAGCCAGGCCAGGGCTTGGTTCTTGGCTGTCCTCTTGCTTGCTGAGTGACCTTTGGCAAATCCATTTCTCTGCATCTGTTGCTTCCTCTGCAAAGTGGAGATGGAAGTGTCTACCTCGCACTGTTGTTTTGGAGTTCCAGCGAGATAATGTGAGCAAAGCGTATAGCAAAGTGTTTGGCAAAATTAATACTGAAGTAATTCATTTATAACTCTTATAATCAGAGAAAAGTACATTGTCAAGACATAACTTGTTTGGAAAGAAACCCTCATTGACAAAGGCAGTAGAATGATCAGAACCAGGGCAGGGCCCAGAGGACCAGCACTCAAGTCTTCCCAGTAAAGATGCTCCTGGTTCCACGTATGCAGAACTCCCTCATCAAGCTTAAGCCCTACAGGACAATTGGTTATGAGAACCCCAGGGTGTCTTACAGAATCTGGACTGAGAAATGGCACCATTAATGCCACCAGCACCGGGGTGCCTGGTTGGCTCAGTTGATTGTCTGCTTCTTGATCTCAGTTCAGGTCTTGATCTTGGAACCTGAGTTCGGGCCATGCATCGGGCTCTGTGATGGGCACGGAGTATCCTTAAAAACCAAAAAAAACCTTCCATCAGCACCATGGTTTATACCAGGGTGGGAACTGGGGTTCTTGACCTAAAACCCACTCTTCCCATCTCCTTCCTCCTGCTTCTGTCTACTCCCTCTGCTTTCCCCGGCACAGAGCATCCTACCCCGCCCAAGCGTGCCTGTCCTCACTTCCGGCTCTTTGTGCCAGCCCAGTTCCTGGGAGTGAGACTCTGATTGGCCCCACTTGGGTCAGGTGTCCAGTCACGGTCCAATGAGCTAAGGCTGAGGGGGCGGAGTCACTGTACAGACATGGCGGCTTTGGGCTCTGGTTGGTGGAGGAGCAGTAGCGGGAACCTTGCAGGCCAGGTGGCGTCACTCGAGAGTGTCCGTGAAATTCTGTGCCTGTCTTTTTCTGTTCTATGTCCAGGCCTTTCTTCTTACTGGGGGGCTCCTCCTCCTCCACAATTTAGGCTACTCGAGACCACCGTGCTGTGGCGGGGGAGCCTCGTGTGGTCAGTCATGGCCACCATTCCCAGGTGTCGTCTGTGGGCAATGGCGGGACAGCTCTCCGGTACGTCACCCAAACTCTCCTTGGTTACCCTGTGACATGGCGCGCGGCCACAGTCGGTGACAAAATGCCAGGCTGACCCAGGGGGGCATATCTGGATTCCCTGGTTTTTGTTGGAGGAGAGACCTTCCGATCCTTCCAGAAAAACAGGTTCCCCGGCAAAAGGTGGCTTTGGCAGCGCTTAAATCAGAAAACACAGAGGTTGGTCTAAGAAGAACATGACTGACTACACACGCGCGCACACACACACACACACCCCCTCTCTGCAGAAATAAAGAAACAGAAGACTCATGTATCTTTTTTTAATAGTCATTTTACATCTCCCCACTGCAGCGCCCCCCCTTCCCTCCGATGACCACTTCAGCAGGCTACAGGGGAGCAGGGAACAAAGCTGGGGCCTGGCACCCCCACCAGGCCGCCAGCCCAGGAGAACAAGTCACAATTACAAATTATCATAACAATTAGCGCCTGTACTTGGGAGATGGGCAAATGAGGAGGCCCAGCTCCTCATTGTCAGCCGGTCTATTTGGCAGTGACCTTGCTCTGGAGGCGATGATATTCCTTCAGCCTGTAAACCAGATTGAAAACAAAGAAAAACGTAAATTAACAGTAACAACATGCACTCCGTTCAATTAATTCAGGCAGAACCCGGGTGGCGGGGGCAGCTGTTAGTTAAGATGTGTGTGAAGTTGTCTTTTTTCTCCCCCTCTGTTCCCGCTCCTGCCCTGGCCCCTCCTGCCCTCCAATCAGGATAATGTAATTAATTTATCTTTGGGGGAAAACATTGCTTGGCATTGTCGAAGACAAAGCATTTAACTGGCAATGGGAGAGATGAAGAGGCCATTATGAAAACCCGATGTGTTTGGAGCCATTTAAAAGGGTTTATAGTCATAAAATACAGAGGGCGAAGGAGGCGGGGCGGTGAAGGTGATTGTTGGAGCGGAGAGCGCCCGGGAAGGTCAGGCCAGATTCAGCGTCTCTCCCAGTCTCTCGGCTCCAGGGACAAGAGCCTAGCGTTGGGAGAAAATGGTGGCTCTGTGCCCAGCACATGTGTCAGGGAGACAAGAGAGACTCGTGCCTTCTTCCCAATGCCAAGCTCTGAGAGAAGGAAGTTGGTGACTCAGAACTCAGAGTTGGACAGACACACCTTCTGAACTTAGCTCCACGGCTTCCTAGCTGTGTGACTGCGGGCAGCTTACTTGACCACTCTGGGCCTGTTTCTGGAGTTGTAAATTCGTGTAAGAATTCAATGCGACAACCCGGGAGAGTGCCTGGAAGTTGGCGTACGGTAGCTGCCGGTCAACGACCCTGTTTGCCTTTGTGCGTGCCCCTCCCGGCCCCGGGTCACACCCAGGCTGAGCACGGGAGCTGCCAGGGTCTGGGCTGAGTGCTTGATTTCCCGGGACTCTCACAAGTTTGCCACACCTCTGACGTGGCTGTGGTCAATACCCCGCTTGTGTTCCCAGGGGTCCGGAAGGGGTCAGACCATCCTGCAGAGCCAGGATCTGAACCCAGGTCTGGGTGGCTTCAGATGACGCAAGCTACCCCGACTAGGCCACGGGCGTCCACGTGGCTACGACGGTTTCCAGCTAGACTTGCAGCTCAGGTATGGTGACAGGTAGGCACCAGGTGCCTTCTGGCCTCGTGGCTTTTTGAGGTCCCTTTCTACCTCTGGGCCATTTGCCTTTCTAACCTGCCCACGCAAGGAGCTCCTAGTGGAGTCTTTCTTGCAGCTGGACAGGGTGGAAGGGAGTGTCCGAGGCAAAGGGCAGGATCCAGAAACAGGGAACCCACGTGCCCAGGACCCTGTGTGGCTTCCAGCTATGCCTTCTGCCCCTCTGAGAACAGGAGCAGGCGGGGCCCAAAGCAGGCACTGAAGATGCTGTGGGCAAGGGGCAGGAGGGTGGCGCTTGTCTAGGACAGGACAGCGGTCGGAGCAGCTGCTGCCCACACCTGGGGGGTCCAAAGACCCATCAGGGCCCAGAGCTGCTCACCTGAGCGAGTTGATATTGATGAACCCCGTGGCATCGACTGGCTCATAATCGCCCTGCACGTTCATGCTGCAAAGAGAGAGGAGAAGCCCGTCAGCACACCCCACGCCTTGCTTCCGACGTCAGAGGATCTCTGGGGCCGGGGACAGCTCAGGCTCGCAGGTACCCAGGGCATCTCTGCCGGGTTGGCCCAAACTCTGGCTTCTCATTGAGCTTCTGTCCAATTCAGGAGCCCTCCTACGGGCCGGGCCCCGTGCCCAGGGCTGGGGAGCAGGGAGCCTCATCCCTCCCACGTGAATGGACAGGGAGGGTCCCGGCTCCGCCAGTGCCAGCTGGTGAAATCCTCCGACGAACCAGAGAACTGTGTAAGGCGAGGACACACCTGGGAGCCAGCTGTCCCCTCAGGGCTATGGGGGGGCTCTGAGAGGGATCTCCAGCAACAGCTGATGGCATCCAGTGGCCCGAAGGCCCAGGAGGCCACGGGGTGCACCCGGGAAAGCCTCGGATTTGTGACCGTGCCCTTGAAGCTCTCAGTGCCGGGGAGGGGGGCCCCAGCACAAGATCCATCCACAAACCTGCCCCCTGCCCCCTGCCCGGTTGGCCCCGAGAAGCGCCTGGTCGGCCGCCACTGCTATAAACACTTCCCCCGTCTACAACTGCCATCTTCCACATGGGACAGCCTTTATCTTCCGGGCTGTTTTCACTGAGCCATCCTTTGAGAAACCCTTCCCAACCACAGTCCTTCCGGCCAGGGGCTACCTCCGAGCTCTGCCACCCCTCCCCGCCACAGAGCTTAGGGCACCTAGTCCTACTCAGGCTTTCACTTGCCAAATGGGCCTCTCAGTGTTACCACTGGCTCCACGTGAAATCACGTAGCTGCCACACCTGGCACGCTCTCACTATGACTCGTGTCATTCATTCACTCATTCAGGCATTTAGTAGGCACCTACGGTCTATAGGTGCCGGGGAAACAGGAGCAAGATGGGAACGGGCCCTCGGTGCGTGGGTGGGGCAGGAGACGTCAGCAATCAATCACCCATCTGCCTTAATCACGGCTGTGATAAGCTCTTTGAGGACAAGTTCAGGGCACTGTGGTCTCAGATCTAGCTCGGCACGGCCACCCTCCAAGCCTCTGGTGGGGAGGGGTCCCTCCTCTGTTTCTCACGCGTCCTGCTCTGAATCAGCCCCTTGTCCTCATGTCTCCAGAACTCCAGCCTCAGGACAAAGCAGTCTCAAGGGTCTAGATGACAAGGAGGCAGCCTGTCCCCTCAGGAGCCTTCTCCGGAGAGGTGAGCTTGGGGAGGAGGAGGGCAGAGGGGAATCTGCTGGGTTTTTTCCCCCCCGAGACCTTAAGGCTGTGCCCCTGGCGGGCTCTTTGTGGACTGTGGACTTTTTACAAGTGGGGTCTCTGCGCTCAGCTGTCCTGCAACTTGTTCAGGACTTGGGATCTGTCGCCCTATCCCCGCCGTGCCCCGGCCCTGACCTTCAATGGGCTGCCCTGACCTTCAATGGGCTGCGAAGCTGCACATGAACTCCTGCCCCTTCTCTCCTCCTCCCCACCTCCACTGGCCCCTCCAGGTCTCAGGTGGCGCAAGCAGCAGGAGTAGGCCAGCAAGTCCCCTGTAAGGGGGACGATGTCGGACTTCGGAGGGGCTGCTTCTTGGCACCCCTCGCAGGGCCGAGAAAAAGCTGGACCAAACTAAAGCCTGAGGCTCCGCAGCTCCCTTTTACAGGCCTTGCTCTGGATGAGAAAGCTTACCCCTCCCCAGAGAAATCAAATCGTGGAACACACTCCCACTGTCTGAATCCCCGTCCCCTTCGGAAGGACCCCTGTGCTCGCTTAGGGAGAAGCCACGGTTCAGAGCCCCTTCCAGCTCCCCTCCACGCACATCTGCCTTTTCATCGCCATCTCGCACGTGTCAAAACAAACTTTCCTGCTCCCCTCCCTGGACGGGCGTCCGCCCCACCCCAGCAGCCCCGGCAAAGAGAGGCCCACGTCCAGGGACACACTCCTGCACGCGAGGCTGCAGAAGAGTTCCCAGAGGTGTTTCTCGTGAGCTGAAAAACCTCTTTTTAAAATTGTGGTTTGGGGTGGTGGCGGGGGGGTGGAAAAAGAGTTTACAATGATTTTTTTTTTTTTTTACCTCCCCTGACGGTCTACAGAAAACCTCTGTGCTTTTATTTTTGTTCATTCGAGTGGCTCTGACCTGCTCTATAATTACGTTACTTTCTGCCTACTGTGCCGCGGCATTTCCAGTCCTGCTACCTCTCGCGGCTTCCTCGCTGGTCCCTGTGAGGCTGTCACTCAAGGGCTTTCAAGTCAGCGATGTAGAAATCAAAAAGAAAGGGGAAATGGTCGGAGACACAGTGAGAATAAATGCGCCTGCTTTTCTCTCTTTTTTTCCTTCCCCTTTTTACTTTCTTCATTTAATCTCCCTGAGTGAGGCTGGAAGGTTTAATGAAGGGTTGGGCAGATTATTAGAGGCTGCTGATTCGGAGGGGGAGGGAAGAAAGAGCCAGAGAGAGAAAGAGAGAAGATAATTTGACATTTACCCCGACTGATCTAAACTGATTCGGTTATATTTATGGCTTATAAAGTGTTTAGAAAGATGGAAGGGGGGAGAAGCTCAACGCGGCGAGGACACGGGAAAGAGGGAAAGCATATTGACCGCCAAACAAAACTCGCATGCTAATTCCGAACGGGCCTCCGCTGGGGCTAAGCTGGGCCTGGGACTTGAGTCCAGTGGGGCTGTCGGTGCCCACCTCTTGCGTGGCCGGCTGATCTCCAGAGGGGATGCCGTGATCCTCGGTCAAGGCCATAGTCCAGGCACAAGTGCGGATGCAGCTTCAGAGCCGAGGCTGCCTTTGACCCAGCCCGCCAGGGCTCCACAGCCCGTCCGGGGGCCTGGGCAGCACCGTCAGCGTGGCCTCGAGAGCCCCCTCGGCTCCCCTTCCTGGCTCACTCTGACCCTCCCCTCCCCCACCAGCTTCCTCCTGGCTTCGGAAAACCTGGAGATGTCTGCTACTCTGCCCTGTCTTCCACCCACTTTCTCCTCAATGCCAGACCCGTGTGTCCCAGGGCTGAGCAGACACTCTCCTGGTCCGTCTCCAAGACGATGCACCCTCAAGGTGTCTGAGCCCAAATGCAGGATCTTCCCTCAAGAATCCCCTCAACTCAGGAACTGCCACCCACGTGTGCCCAGCCGGGCGACTGTTAACCTCTCCATCCCCCTCCACATCTAAGCCCTTTCCGTTCTTAACCTTGTAACCACTTGTCAGAGCCTCTGTTTCTCTCATTCCCACCTCACCCAGATCTATCCTCCAGAGCACCAGAAGGACCCTCGAAAAACAAAGGTCTGAGGGCTCCTTCCCTGTAAGATCTGGCTCCGGGATCCTCACCCTTTGGCCCCTGGTTCCTAGTGTTCTTGTATGCCTGGAATGTTCTGGATTCTTCCAAGGCCCAGAACCTCTGTATGTGACCATGTCCCTCGAAACCTCCCTGCTCCCTCTCCACCTGGTTAGCTCCTGTCTTTTGGAGGCCAGCTCAAACGTGGCTTCCTCAGGGAAGCTTCTCCACACCCGTTACTATACCCAGCCAGCCTGTCCTGTGCCTCCTCACAGCCCGACGCCACCTTGCCCCGTTCTACCTTCAGGTGATCATTGGACTGGTGCCTTTGGAAGGTCCACGGGGGGTCTTGGGAGCATCGGTTCTCTTCGTGACTGTCTCCCCCATGCCCTGCCCATGCTCAGTCGCATCTTTGTGGAGAAAGCCCATCAGAAGGGATACTGGCCCTGAGGGTCTGTTCCTCAGCTGGGGGGCAAGTGTGGGGGCACCTACCTCACCAGCTCCTCGTTGTAGAGGGACAGCGGGGACTCCCGGCCGAGGATGTACACCTGGCCCTTGAAGACAGACACCTGCACTTTCCCTTCCACACGCTCCTGGGACTTGGCGATGCAGTGGCGGACGAATTCGCACTCGGGGCTGTGCCAGAAACCTGAGGGGAGGAAACAGCCAGGGCGCCCACTGTGCTGGGGCCTAGGACTGGGTGTCGAGGGAAGGCACCCTGTGCCTCCGTCCATCATGGCGGACCTTGGCGGTGGGGAGGGGGTCTTGGCACCAAGCCCACTTGTCCACAGCCGCACCAAGGATCGAGCCCGCATGCCTGTCCTGTGACCTTGCAGGTGTCTTGTGGGTAAGGAGGGGCCCTCCCTGCCCTTGCAAACAGTCCCCTCTTAAGGATCAGGAGGAGGGGAGCTCACCCTCTGCCTCATGCCAGACATCCAGGGAGCACAACGGGCCAGACCCTGGCAACACACCCGGGAAGGGCCGCTGTCATTTGCCCATAGGGAGCTCGGTCTCCTGGGGACGGCAGACGGCTGTGGGGCAGCAGACCTCAGGTAAGACTCAGACACGTGTGAGCCCGGGCTGAGCGAGGGGAGCACCCAGCAGGGGCAGCTGGGTGGTGGTTCCGGGTCAGAAAGACCACGAGCATGTGGCCTCCGCTGCTCTGAGCCTCTGACTCCTCATCTCCTGAGAGGGGATGGCCCGGCACCGCCCTCCCAGGACCAGTGGACTTATTGTGTGTGGAGACCCCGGGCATCCACACGCTGGCGTCCTGGCCGAGAGCCAGGAAGAGTCTACATGCTGCTCGTATTTTCCTAGGCAGATATTTGAACGGATGAAGCACAGGCTAAGCTCTTCCCTGGACTAGCTCTCGAATTGTCAGAAACAGCCCTACGAGAACACCGCTCTTGGCCTCTCTCTTCTGAGCGAGCAGTAAGGCTCAGGGAAGTTGAGGCTTCTCCAAGATCGCACACGGGCTGCAGCGGGGGCCTGGGGCGGACCTACGTTAGAATAGCTCTGCCTCAGATGATAATCTGGGAGTTTTCCTGTCTGGATGGGACATCCATCAGTATACAAGGTGCCTGGGAAATGGGCTACCCCCCCCATCCACCCTCTGACCCCCAGAGCCCTCAGGCCAGGGAAGGCCATGTGCTCGGTTCCCAGGCTGCCCTGGGGCCGGTATCTCGGCACCAACGTGCTCAGACGCACAGACGGCCATCTCCTCTCCAGTCTCTGCGGAGGGCAGGCGGGCCGTGGCCAGGGTTGGGGGAGGGACAGCTCGAGGGGTAGAGTTTCCCTGAAACGGAGCTGGGAAGGTGAGCCCACCTGGGCAGCTGTGGGGCCAGATGGTGCGAGATCTCCTGCCCTGATAAAGGGCCAGGTCAGCCCCGGGTCTGCAGCTATTGTTGGAGGCCCAGCCTCCAGGGGCACCTGCTGAGGCTCTCCGTGGGAAAGGGGAGCAGGCCTGCTCTGGGACAGGGTCCGGCGGCTTGCAGAGGTGGGGGAGGGCCGGGCAGGGAGAGAAGAGACTGGTCCTCGCCTTCTGGCCACCTGTCATTTGGTTTTGCAGGCTGCCCCACGCTGACAAGCAGGGTACTCTCTTTGCACTGGGTTCCTCATTTGCACAATGAGATATTACTAACCACTCTCCAGGGGGTGTATGGATTCCCCGATGGGATGCAGGCCGAGCACTGAGCATATTAAATTCGAGATTTGAATATAGCCTCCGCCAGCCCTCCCTGTATACAGGGAGACAGGCACCCAGAGAGGTGTCCCCAGCCACAGTGAGATCCTGAAATGTGCTCCTGACTCTAGCCCAGAGCCCCATGGGAGGGGACACTGATCCCCCTCCCCCATGCCCCAGTGGCTTGGCCCTCTTGCTAAGTCAGGATAATTAGACCATTAAGCTCTCCGGCTGGAAGACAGGGAGGAGATGGAGCCTGATTGGGGGGGGGGGGGCAGAAACCCACGTGGGAGCACCTGGCCTGGGATTTATCTCAGGATCTCCCACCTCCACCACATGGGGGTCTCTCATTCAGATTTCTTTTCCCAGCAGACCCAGCCTGGGGCGAGGGACAGTGAGCTTGGCGTGCTGCGTGGGTATCTCAGGTCTGGGGGTGGCCCAAGCACTGTGCTAATCGGGGTGAGAGCCCTCGGTACGAGCTCTGCATTATACCCGCCCTCTTGCTGAAGGAACAGGCGAGGGAGAGGAGGTGAGCTACGTGCCTTAAAGGAGATGGTCCTGAAGCTGGGGTCCTGCCAGAATGAACCTATGGGTTGGGACCAGGGCCCGTGCCTGGATGGAGGGGGTCTGTACAAGCCCACGGGGAAACCTGGGGTTGGGGTGAGGAGAGGGAGATGAACAGGGCATCTAGCAGTGGGGCTGAGGTAGAAGGGCTTCCTTGTGCCTCAGTCTCCCTATCTGTGTTTCCGAGGAAGGCGCATGTCACAGCAGAGCGGCAGGAAGAGACCTGGCCCGGTGCCCTTTATTGTACAGGAGGGGATACTGAGGCTCAGGGTAGACAGACCTACTCGAGGTCACAAACCCAGCCAGAGGCAAGGCCCCAGGTCCCTGACTCTATCCTCGAAAACCACACCGGGCACCTGTAGTTCAGCAACCCACACTGAAGCACTCCTCCATGTCCCAGATTCTCCATTGTTCTAAGCCTGTTACCAATGGTTACGTAGTGAGTCCTAACCATGTGACACGTACATTTATGATCCCCAGTCTGCAGATGAGGGAACCGAGGCACAGGGAGGTTCAATAACCTGCTTAAACCGCTCTGTAACATTCATGTCTCCCTAACGTGAGAAGTCACATCGCACAGCCCCCCTGAGCTGTGGCCGGGACAGGCTGCTGCCCGAGGCGACACTGAGATCTACAAGGGCCTGATGACGTCAGGGGCACCTGAGAAGGGAAGTATCAATAATCCTTTGAAACCTCCTAATCACTGAACCCCATTTGGGGATTTGGAGGGCTCGGTGGGTAACAAAGCAAAGATTCCACCCCACCGGTCAGGTGTAGAGGGCCCATGGGCCAAGCTGTGCCCCAGCCACCGAGGGACCCCCTGATCTCCCTTCCTTAAGGGCCCCAGCCCACCTTCTCGCCCACCCTGGGATCCACTGGGGTGGCCAAGCACCTGGCCTCTGAAGCTGGCTTGTCCTGGGCTCAAACACCCCACTCATTAGCCGTGAAACCGTGTCCAAAGGTCCTGGCCTGCCTGGGGCCCAGCCTCTTCGCCTCGGTGCAGCTAAGATTAGGTAATGCCCACAGGTGCCCAGCTCAGGGTCCTGCAGCAGGAGAGGTGGCGGCCCCTCTATCGTGGGAGGGGAGGGCGGCTGGCGGCCTGCCCTCACTCGGCCTCCCCGGAGGAGCCTCCGAGCCAGCAGCCGGGCCAGGTGCTCTCCCCTATGGGCCTGCCATGCTTAATGACTCTCCTACTTTGTAACCAGAATCCACCTTTCTGCCGAAACCCCGCTGAGCAAGAGAGCCTGCAGGAGACAATGGTATTTAAACACCTGTCTGTACCTGGGGGGGGGGGGGGGGGTGCCTGGCTTCAAAGCTGCCGGATACAATGGGAGGGAGAAATCACCCAGCCAATAACCACTGAGTCCCCTTGAAACCCCAAGATGAGTTACAGTGATTAGGAGCTTTCAGAGGAAATAAAACCTACGAGGGGGAGAAGGAGGGGACGAGAGGAGGGCAATGGAGGCTTATCCTAGGTCGGGATTATTAATATGCACTTTCCCAGGTCCCCCCGATTGTCCAGGCCCCCGAAGCTGTCAATCCCGCCTTGGGTGGCAGCCTGTCCCCCACCACAGCTCAGAGGTACCGTCTGATGTGACTTCTCACATTATACAGCAAGGTCAGCAAACATTTTCAGGAAAGGGCCAGAGAGTAAATATTTCGGGCTCTGCAGGTCACGTGGTCTCTCTCACCAACTCCTCCACTCTGCCCTTGTAGCTCAGAAGCGAGCACAGACAACGTGTAAGCCAGTGCACGTGGCCGGGCCCCAAATGCTATTTACGGACACCGGAATTGGGATTCCCTGTCATTTTCATGGGAAATGAAATAGTATTAATAAACAGTTTTTCCCCCAACCATTTCAAAAATGTGTAAGAAACTAGGCTTCACTCATGGGCCGAACAGAAATGGGCCAAGGGCTGGATCTGGGGACCCCCCGTTACACGGTGTGAGGGATGGGCTTGCAGTCAGGGGGCCTGGATTCCAGCTCTGTGACAGATAAGGTTCCGAGTCTCACCTGTAACATGGGACCCCCCCCCCCCAATACCATGGACTAATGTCACTCCATGCATGGGCTGCTTCTGGCTCAGGCAATGGTCAGGCCGGGGGCCAAGTTCTTGGTCAAGGCAGGCTTTCCCTTGCTTGTGGCAGCTCCAGGTTCTGCCTGGTGACAGCGCGACCTGGGGTCAAACCCAGCTAGGCCACTCCTGGTTGTGTCACTTTGTACGAGGGCCTCTTGCCCTGAGACTCCGTTTCCTCCTCTGTAAAAGGAGCCGGCTGAGGCTCTCCTAGGGACGTCGGGAGGACCCCCTGGGATGGCTCGCATCCCCACCTGGCACATGCTGGGTAAAAGCTGGCCACCCTAGGGATGACACTGCCAAAGCTGTGCAAATCACAGGGGGCAGAGGCAGCCGGGCATCGTAGGGGGACTGGCACACTCCCCTCAACACCCCATGAACAAGGCAGGTCCCGGGACCCCCACCCCCTCACTCCTTGTTCCTTGCCCTCCCGCGATACCCTCCAACCTGCCTCTTTCGGGCTCTCGCGAGGATGGCCGTGGGTGGGGCGGGACTGGAGGAAGGTGCTGTTAGCTTCGGGAGGGGTCGACTCACCCGTGTATACCAGCTCGGCGAATTTCAGGCCCAGGCCCTGTTTGATTTTGCGCACTTCGCGATCCATGGTGAAGGCCTCGATGTCTAAATGAGCGTGGTAAAGGATCGTCCCTGCTGGGGTCTCGTAGATACCTAGCCATTTTTCCAGGCAGGGGGAAAAGGAGAAAAAAGAGAGAAACACATGAAACCCAAACTGTCAGCAAATGACAAAAAAAAAAAAAAATAATAATGACTCGTCTGACAGGAGACAAGCCGGTCGGACCCATTCACTCCCAGCTTGTTGCAAAATGCGCCTGTCATTATGCTCATGCTGGGGCCACGACAGTCCACTCTGCGGCTTGTGGAGAAAATGTCTGGATGCCCCCCTTTGAAGAGGCCCTCAGACGTTGGAAAATGACAGGGTTTCGGAGCTGGTCCCCCCTCCTTCCCAACGCGTGCCCACCGGCCCGCGGCTGAAAACCTGTAATTAAACCAACTGCAGCGGAGCCCAGGGCCCCAACTATCCCTTCCTCCCTTCCACTGGGAGCCGGGGAGGGGACAGCTGTGCACACACTTGCACACACATGCACACATGTGTGCACACACACGCCACCTTCGGCCAGGGGCTCCCTTGCCAGCCACGTCTCTGCAGATAAAGCCTGACGGTCTCCTGCACCGACCCCACGTGCAGATGGGGAAACTGAGCCCGGGAGGAGACCGAACGTGCCCCATGTGGAGCTGGGACCTGGGTCAAGGCACCGAGTCCCTGACCGGTGCGGTCTGCTGCCCCGTGGGTCAGCTGGCGGTGGGGCCCAAACCCAGGAGGTCGTGGGAAGATGGTCTTGCCCGAGCCCCCTCCCGATGACCTCAGGCCCCATGTTTGCATCTCCTCAACAACCTGCTTGGGCCTGAGGGTCTCCAAAGTGACCCTGAGGCGCCTGACCCTGAGCTGAGCAAGGGCCTGGCTGGGGGGGAGGTCTGATTAGTCATCCCACCCTGGATTTGAGGACATGGAGGCACCAGGAGGCAGGACCGCCCACGTGCACACGGCTAGACCCTCTCGAATAAAGTCAGGGGAGCACGCTGAGCTGACCACAGGCAAACCTGACCTGCGTCCGCTCTTCCAATGGGGGAGCAGCAAGAAGGGTCCCCATCCCACCAACGGAAAGCTTCCTTTCCTCCCACCGCATAACGTTGCAGTGTTAAAGGGGCACATTTTCAGTGATCCCGAGAATTTACCACTCTGGCTGCTTTACAAATCAGAAAGGATCTGTGCGCCCGTGTTCGTGGCAGCACTATTCGCCACGGCCAGGAGGTGGAAGCCACCAAAATGTCCATCGCCGGGTGCACGGATAAACACAACGTGGCACGTACACACGGGACAGTACTATCCGGCCTTAAAGAGGGAGGGGATTCCTGACACCTGCTGCAACGTGGATGCCGCTGGAGGAGGGCACGCGGAGTGATGTAAGCCGGGCCCAGGAAGACAGATACTGCCTGATTCCACTTACATGAGGGCCCTGGAGTCCTCGAGTTCACAGACAGGACGTAGGATGGTGGGGGCGGGGGTGGGAGGGCAGGGAGGAGGGGACAGTGGGAAGTTGTTGTCTGGGGGGCGGGCTACGGCGGGGGCTCTCAGTTTGGGAAGGCAGAATCCTGGAGGTGGATCGGGATGACGGTACAGTGTGAACGTACTTACTGCCCCTCAACCGTTGGCTTCAAAACGATTAAAATGGTAAATGTTATGTCTATTTCACCACAACTGAAAAAATGCTTTTAACCACCCACCACCACCCCCCAAATCAGAAAGGAGATTGTTTTTGACCCTGGAGCCCAAAGGCACCACGGGCATGGCTGAGGGTGCTGTCACTAGCCAGAAACGTCCTCCTCTAGAGAACCTTCCGGTCTTCACTCTTTCACTCTGGGAATCGGAGAAACGTCAGCTGCCAGGAGAGGCCCTTTCAGACCATTGGTGGCCCCGTTCTTCTAATTCTGAGCTGTAAACCCATTATTCAAACCGTCTTTGCCAGAAGCCCAGCATATAGAAGAGACAGCCCAGGCCCCGCTGGCGGGAGCAGAGGCCCCTGGCAGACCCGGGCTCCACCAAGAAGTCCTTAAACTGCCAGTCTGGCCCGACATCACTTTTACAGGGGGCAGACTGAAGCCCGGGAGGGAAGTGACTTGCCCGAGGCCAGCGGGAGCAGCACGTGGGTCTCCCTTCTCTGCTCCAGGTTGCTCCCCAGGTGCTTTGGCAAAGCGATCCTGTGCTTACCAGGGCACGAAAGGGAACGCAAATCTGGGGAACTGTGGCCAGGGAGGAAAAGCCTGGGCTCCCAGCCTGGCTCCAAGGCGTTCCCAAGTAGAAACTGGGGGTGAGTCTCTTATTGCAAACCACTGATATCCCGGAGGGGGGGCATACATGTCAAAGCCCCATCTGGAGACCAGGTCCTGATATAGTTACGATGTGCCGTGAAAGAGCCTGTCCCGTTTCACTAGTGTGGCCCTTGGGTGATTGTGCTGTCCTGATCCAGTTGTGACCTTCTGGGGGCAAATGGCCTCTCTAGCAAGAAAAACACCAATGCTCCAAGTTCACGCACCAGCCCCAAGCCTCGGAGTCCCAGAGTGATGTTCAGGCCCTCGCTTGGCCTCCTTGTCACTCTTGCAAACACAGTTCAAACAGGCTCTGTCATCTATTTCCAACGAGCAGCTGGGAGCCCCAGACCAGAAAGGCTGTTGGAGGCGAGATGGATGGATGGTTGAGAAAAGCCAAGTGCATGAAAACGGGGAGTCACGGAAAACCTGCAAAAACTCAGCCCAGAAGTCACGGCCCCTTCTGGGGGGACAGTGAGGGGCCACAAACAAGTGGCTCCCAATGGCCCCCGGCCCCGGAGGAAGGCCCAATGGTTCCGCCATCTGTTTACAAAGGCACCCGTTTGCAGAACATTTAGAAATGTCTGCCTCCGGAACGGCAGACATGACCACCGTGTTAAAGGGGCAAGTGTTCAACTATCCTAGAAACTTTATTGCCGGGAGTATAGTCATTCCCCAACAGCCACCTAAAGCAAGACACACGGACAGAAGCTTCCTGGGCTTCCATCCTGGGACGTACTAAGTGCCTCCTGTTTATCGAACTGGAAACAGGCCTTCTAATGATTAGTTTTGCTACATTTCGGAAAAACCCAGAAACTTTCGAAGGCTGTCCGTATATTGGCACACAGACAGTCTCAATAGTGCCAGCGCCGGCAGGCCGAGAGCTGGGGCCCTCCTGCTTTCAGCTCCCGGGGAATCTGACTCCTTGCTTTTCTGTCTTGGGCTGGGCCAGGCACGGGGCACGGTCCCAGCTGTCTCTGCAGGGCTGAGGCCGGGGCATGGAACTTACACCTTCACAGAGTTCCCAGCTCAGCTTTGCTGGGTGCCCTTGCCCCACCTCTGGCACCTTCTGAGCCCCAGGCAAACTGCTCTTCGTTCTCACTTTCACTGAGACCCGCCTGGAAGGTAGGTACCCGGACACACTGTCACCCCCATGTGGTGGGCACGCTGAGGGTTTTGTCTCTAGAAGACCAGGGCCGACTCCACAGCCTCACCTCCCAGCCGTGCAGAGAAGCAATGACAGCGACTGTGTGCAGGGTGCCAGGACGACACCTACACTTTCCAGCCAGCGAGAGCTATGACCTGCCGAGGGCCACCTGCTGCCAGCCCACGATAGCTGTTCCCCAGGAAAGGAGCAACAGAGCTGCCCGCCCCTGCGCACTTAGAACCAGCCTTATGGCCATCAACCCTCCCAGCCAGCTGCTGGAAGTGTCGAGGGCAAGAAGAAACGCCACGGCCCTCAAGCACACCGCACAATTAATATTCCTGCTCCTTTTCTTAGGTGTTAAAGTTAATTGTGACTTATCAAAAAGCTGTTTTCGGGTTGCTGCTGTCATGTTGTGTGTGTGTGTGTGTGTGTGTGTGTGTGTGTGCGTGTGCGCGCGCGCATCTGAAAGATCTCCCCTCTCCTCTCCGCAGGGGCAGGGGGTACAGATGATTTCTGTGTATTCCTTCTGGGGAAAAAAAATGACTTTAAAAAAACCAGTGACAGAAACCTGATGCTAAAAGACTATGGATTTGGGGCTCTTGACAGTCGGCATACAAACCACTGTGCAAGGAGAAGGAGGAGGTGACAGGTGAGTCTCGCTGTCGCGGTGGAAGAGACAACAGACATCTTCGCAGTGACACGCACAGCGGCTCCAAGTGTCTATTTTCATCTCCCCGTGTTTACAGGAAAAAGACAGAGGTGTCAACTGTTCTCTGCGGAGCAGCTTCAATCACACCATAATTACTGCCAAGGGGGGGATGGGGAAAAGGGCAAGGAGCCGGGGGGTGGGGGCGAGAGTGGACCAAGGAGGAAGAGGTGGGGACCAAAATGTTGCTGCAGCTTAAATCTGTCTCCTCTGTTCCTGAGGCTGCCGGGTTAACCGGGTGGCACGATTTGGCAGAACGGAATGGGATCCCCAATCCGCTGGGGTCTGGGGTGGGGTGGGGTGGGGTGGGGGTTAGGGCACCTGGACCAGAGGCTCTGGTCCCTTGGGAAAGCAGTATCCAGAGGGAGATATTTGGAAAGGCCTGGGGAAGGGAGGTTGGCTGGAGCCCAGGGGCTCCCCTCTTGGGTACCAGGGCCAAGGATGGAGGCGGTTGCCATGGTGACAGGGAGGCAAGTCATGGTGGGTCTCTAGCCATCCTCTAGTGCCCCGCAGGCCCCAGCCCGGGGATCAGGGTGGGCTCTGAGGGTACAGACAAATTTGTTTCATAGCTCTCCCTCTACTCTCCATCTGGAACATTCCATCTGAACAGAGCCTCTGGGAGGCCTGGACAGGTGGGCAGGCAGGTGGGTAAGTGGGCGGGCAGCCCTTGCTTCTTCTTAGTCAGAAAGTGGAGGAGTCAGGAGGAAGTGAGATAGGAGGGGAGAGTGGGAGACAGATGGGAAGGGTGGAGGAGAGAGGGACAGGGGAGGGAAGAGGAGAAGCAGGCAATGAGGAGGAGGGGGAGGGAGTCTGCAGAGGGAAGAGGCAGCGGCAGGCAGAGTGAGACCCAGAGGTGAGACCGGGCAGGGACAGGGCTGAGAGCTAAGGAGAGAGCCGAGCTGGCTAGAGAAGGAGGGAGAAGGTGAGCGGAAGGACAGGCACTGGCTCCTTCCCCGCTTCCCCCCTGCCTGCCCTGCCCCCCCTCTCCTCCCCACTGATTTCATTTACTTCACTTAATTAGCCCCCCTCCAGAGTTAAAAAGATAATGTGATAATGACGATGTGAACAGCCACAATACAGCAAAAGCTGCTCCATCTGCAGCTCCCCCAGCCCCCTGCCCCTCTGACCCCATGACCAGCCCAGACTCAGGGCACTAACCCTGCCCAACTCCCTAACCATCTCCCCCTTACTCCCCCCCCCCAAAAAAAACCAAGCCCTTTAACGAATTTCAATTATGAGCTTTGTAAAATCAATACCAATGACATTTCCCCTTGTACACAGAGGTATGGACAATAGCGTCTTCCGGCTCTGCCCTCAATATCATTGACAATTAACAGCTTCTCCCATTACCGGAGACTTAATAAAAACCGAGGCGGGCGGACGTCCCCAGCACCCTCATTAACGCCCCTGCTCCTTCTTCCCCACGATGAATTACTCGGAGTGCAGACATAGAAACAGGACACCACCCTAAAGTCATGCGGCGACCTTCCGCTCTCAGCCCTCTGACCCACGTAAGAAAACAGGCAAATTATAACTTCCAGGGGGAAGATCACCCAGGCTCGCCCCACCTTTGATAGCTGGAGTCACTCAGAGGGAAAGCCACGTGCTAAGGTCACACGGCAAGTTCCTGGGAGTCAGAATCCTGACTGCCTTCCCCAAAGACTGTACAACCCTCAGGCTAAATTCCATGCGCTGAGGGACAGCCATCCGCAGCTACACACAGTACCTGGGCACCGTGAAGCTGGGCTCCAGGAACCTTTCCTGGTGGGGGGTTAGAAGCCAAGGGAGTCAGAACTGAAGGCTCATCTCAAGGCTCTGAACTTCGGGGGAGATGACCTCCCCACCCCGCCCAGTTCGGGGGAACAGGTAGTAGTCTACCATCCAGAGCTCTCTGTATTTGTTCCACGCAACAACCCATTTCACAGATGAAGAAGCCGAGGCTCTAGGAAGCTAAGTTGCTCTCCCAGTGGTGATGGAGCCAAGACGGGGACTCCCATCTGCCACCAAAGCCCAGACCCTCTGCATGTGCCTCCCTCGGGCTCCTGGGGCTCAGCCCCCATCAGACCGAATGGGCCACCTGGGGTGCTCCCTACTTTCTCTCCTAATCTCCCAGAAAGTTCCTACTCGGCCCTCTCTATTCCACATCTACCAGCTGAAGCCCATTCTCCTGCCACCTCCTCCAGGAAGTCTTCTAGGCATAGCCTAGTTCAGGCCTTTATCACCAGCCCCTTCAGTCCAAGTTTACTTGACTGTCCCGACCCAGCAGGATGGCATTTCACGGAGTGACCTCAGGCCCATCCGGGGACGCAATTCATTTTCACCACAGGTGCCGAGCCAGGTTGGTTGGTAGCGTAACTACCCGCACCACTGGGACACATCCACAATCAGTTCGTGATGGCGTGGGAAGGGCATGACGGCAGGTGCCACAGAGGACACCTCCGAGCCACACTGAGCTCCCAGAGGGCACAGGCTGCCTCTGACCTTTCAGCCTGCCCCTGGGGCCACTGCCATTTATGGGGCACCTCCCTGCACCAGACCCCCCTATGAAACACGGGCCAGAACCAGGATCGACCCCACCCCAGAGTTCTAGCTCTTAGCCTCCACTCTGTGCCTCTCTGGGTCTGCGCATCAGTCCCGGCCTTGGTTTCCCCTTCTGTAAAAGCAGGGTGCTGGTCTGTGGCTCCCCAAGGCCCCCCCAGGTCTGCCTTGCATGAGTTCCATTGTGTTGTCTCCCAAGGGCAGACTGAGACAAAGGGACACTTAATCAGACGTTAATACAGGTAAGAGGCAAAGGTTTAAGCGAGGGCAAAAGGGAGCAGCTAATTAGTTATATTGTTCTGACAAGGCCTTCCCCTAGAGTTTCAATCAGGGTGCTTCTCGCGAGCAGACAGAAGCTGCGTTGAGGAGGAAAAAAAAATCACAGGAAAGAGGCAACGTGGCCACTTCACTTCCCTCCTCCCCACACCTTTTGAGATAAATCCAAACAGGTCAGAGCCGGAAGGATCTGACCTCCACGCCCGTGACCCCCACATCACACGTGGGGAAACGGGGCCCAGAGATGACAAGTCAGAGGTCATCATCGGGCAAGGCAGGGCAAGCTTGAGCAAGGACCCCTGCCTCCTGTCTCCCGGACCAGCACCCTGTTCTAAGGGTGCTAAATCTGGCCATCAGCTCTCTGGAGTTTAGAATCTTAGCAAAAACGTCCCAGGGGACAAAGCGCCGTGACTATACCTTGGCCTGGTTTCGTTTGGTTGTGTTATCTCCTTAAACTGACCTAAGCAAAGCAATTTGAACATCTGTCAAAAGAGGGGACCCTTGGGGGGCGCCTGGGTGGCACAGCGGTTAAAGCGTCTGCCTTCGGCTCAGGGCGTGATCCTGGAGTTCCGGGATCGAGCCCCACATCAGGCTCCTCTGCTGGGAGCCTGCTTCTTCCTCTCCCACTCCCCCTGCTTGTGTTCCCTCTCTCACTGGCTGTCTCTATCTCTGTCAAATAAATAAATAAAATCTTTAAAAAAAAAAAAAAAAAAGAGGGGACCCTTGACCTCACCGCCAGTATTTAAAAAATGAGGTGCTCAATGTGGGGGCTCAAACTGCTGAAAGATTGCCCCCTCCCTCTTAAAGTTCCCTGAGGACACAGCATTGCTCTATCATCTGTTGGCGGACCTGCAGGCACAGGAGATCCCCTCATACGGGGAAACTGAGTCTGGGAGGGGGGTGTGGTTTGATGACCTGGTGAGCGACCGATAGAAAACCACAGGGAGGGCTCTGGTTAATGAGAGAAGATAGAGGCACCTGCTTGGTTGGGACCAACCTCTCTTGACTCCCTGGCCAGCCGGAGGGGGCGACAGGCCTGGCAGCCTAGCGAGAGGCGGCGCCCCGCCCAGCCTGGGCCATGCCTGACCCTGGGACTCATACCACCAGCGCAGCTCACAGCGCCCACCCCTGGTGGGATTCCTGCCCGGCTTGGCTGGCCGCCTCCTCAAAGCAGCGTTAATGACTGTGAAATCGGCCCTGCACGGTCTGCCTCCAAAGCTGGCCGACCCGCCCCGGGCACAGGACAGCCTGACCTCCAGGCCTGTCCCCGGCCTCTCCTCTCCTCTGAGCCCCTCCTGGACCCCCAGTTTCCTCCTCACTCTCGGGACAGCGCTTTCACCATGCCGTTGAGAGTCAGTGGCAAAGGGCCCACGGTCCCCACCTCACAGGGGAGAAACTGAGTCTGGTGGGGGAAGGAACGTGCCCAAAGTCACCCACGTAGCAACACCAGAATGGGATGGGAATCGGAGGGGCCTCTGGGGTCTCTGGGAGCTGAGACACGCCCCCACGCCCCCTAGGGCGGTGAGCAGACTCACCTCGGGACTTCATCCCAATGAAACGGTTCTCCACGATGTCAATGCGGCCCACGCCGTGCTTGCCCCTGTGGGGAGAACGGGTCCCTTAAAACCACAGGCTGCCACAAGGATTCGAGTCAGACGCCACCCGCCTGGCTGGGCTCTCAGCTGCGGGACGCCAGAGCCACATGCAGGACGTCAGGCACCACCCCAGGACCCAAGACACAAAGGACATTGGAGCCAGGTCACCTGCTTCAACTGCCCACTGTAGCGGTGGGGAAACTGAGACCCAGAGAGAGAAAGGATTGCCGGTGTCACACAGCGAGTTGGCAACTTCTGTCACCTCTGTCCTGGGGCCTTGTGCAGCACCAGCCCTACCCACTGCTCATCTTTCCTGCTATCTGGGTCTCAGGTCTGGCAGAAAGCTCAGAAGCCCCAGTCGGACCGTCCCTGGGGGCAGCAGACCTGGAGGGGAGGTGTTATTAACCTTCCAAGGCTGAAGACCACCAGAGGCTCCCATCAAACCAGGAGACCCCATGCCTCTGGGCTGCACCGACACTGCCTGTGCTCCTTAGCCCCTGAGCCCCCAGCCACAGTGGCCTGCGCCCCGCTTGCCCGAGGGGGCAGTTTCCCAGGAGGCCGGGCCAGCCTGTGGGCACTCACGCGACTTCATTCAGGTACATGAAGAGCTCCAGGGACGTGCGGTGGGTGGTGCCATCCTTGACGTTGGTCACCTTCACGGGGACCCCTAGTGCGGGAGGAGAGGGCAGTGGGCCCGTGGGCCGGAGCTGGCTCGGGGCAGGGGCCTGGGCCTGCCACCCCGCCCTCTCCCTCTGCCCGCAACGCCTTAAATGGATCTGACAGATATGGACTCCAAATGACTCCTTGAAAAGCCCTGTGCAGGTTGGGGCCTGCTGGAGGGAGAGAAGGGGCGAGAACGCCCCCCAGAATGAAAGGGAAAATGCAATAAAAACGCGCCCCCCACCCTTCCCATTCTCTCTGTCCCTTTTGCATTTAGGGGCTGTGAAATTGGAACCAGCCCTGAACTAATTGAATTTCACGCTCCACCATTGTCTTACGCCGGGCACCTTCTGTCCCACCAGCTATCCAGGCCGCCTGGCCGAGGTGCGCCGAGCTCGGGCTCGTGCGCGCGCCTGCGTGCACACGCACGCACGCGCACTCTCGCAGCCCCCTGCCACGTCTGCCTGGTGGACCCCAGCGCCCCCCGACCCCGTGTCCCGGACCGGCACAGCCAGCTGACGGCTGGGGTGCTGCGGTGCCCGCTCCGGCAGGCGACGTGTCGGAGGCGTCGGTGAATTCTGAGAAGTCGGGTCTGGGGTGGCAGGAGGGCAGCAGGGGGGCGGCCGCGGCTCGGGGAGGGGAGGGCAGGGCTGAGTCAAGGGGGGTGGCAGGGAGGGGGGGCAGTGGGTGGGTTCAGGGTTGACTTTGAATAGCAAGGGGCACTTTCTCGAGCGGTGTGAAATGAGCAATAAATGTATTAGGGGGCTAACAAGAGAGCTGTAACAGTGACAAAGGAAAGCTGTTCGAAGTTGGCGGATAATCCCCCACCCATCTGCCCAGCTCATTACCATGTAGCCAGCGACCGGGTGCCAATCAGGTCTCAATAGCGGCTTTCGAGTCTTTATTAGGCAGGCGCAGCTTGGAGGGGCTTCCCTCAAGGCGCTGTCACCTCGCCATTCTTCACCCCCATTTCCAGGGGTTTTATAACTTGGTTGTAAATTGCTATTAAATGTAAGTCTGCCCAATAATGAACCTTAAGCCCCTCTCGCCACTGCCCGCCTCTCCCCTCTCCCTTTCTCTCCCTCCCGGTCCTATTATGGTCTTCGCAGGGGCCTTGGCTGGGGCCTGCCCCAGAGAGGAGCTGACATTGTTGGTGCTGCTGCCGGAGAAAGCCTCTTAGCCTTTAAAATAGTTAATAATTAGATTAAAACTTCAAATAAATTAACTAGAGGGTGAATGGGAGTAGTCGGGGACGGCTCCTCCCGTCTTTTTTTTTTTTCCAGACGGTCCCCAAATCATTAAAATGGATCACGTCTCTTCTCTGGCTCAGCCCTTGGGGCTGCCCTATTTCTGGAGGAAAGGCTGCCAGAGCCTCGTGTCCGGGACCCCCACTGCCCGCCTCCCACCCTCACCCAGGCTCCCCCGGGGGGACCTGCCAGAGGTGCTGCCTGGGGCCGTCCCACCACCTTCTCAGAGATGATGCCCGAAGATGTCCCGCGCCTGCGGACCAGGCCTGGGTCAGACAGAGTGGGCACTTAGGGCTCCACCTACCATCGGAGACCTCAGCCCGTGGACCCTTTGGTCCCTAAGTAGTGTGAAATTCAAGGGTTTGAATGGATGGCGGGAGCAATGGAGATGCCCACTGGCTTGGCCAGGCTCTCGGGAAAGGCCAGGAACAGGCACGTTATTCAAGCACTAACGGACTCCGTTTCCCCACACCTTGCTCCACACACCATACCTCATACCTGTGAGCGTCATTTCCATGGCCTGTTTTATAGACAAGGGAGCCCAAGGCCCAGAGGGCCTCACAACAGCATGAGTGAGGGCAGGGATCTGAACCCCCACTTCCCTTTCCCCATCTTTGGTCTCTGAAGTGCCCTGGGAGGGGCCGAGTTCCTCTCCCTCTGCTCTGTTCCAGCCTGGGCAGCCACCTAGTGGATGGACTGTCCAGCCTCCTTGTCCAGGCTTGGGATGCCCTCACGCTCCCTCTTGGATCCTCCAGCTCCTGCCTAGCACCACCTCCTCCAGGAAGCCTCCTTGATTTCTGTAGCTGCCAGGACAGGTCCTCTCCTTGGGTGCCCTGAGCCCTCAATCTGAGCCTGGTCCTGCCCCTCTCATTACCAGGCTCACCTTGCATTCTCCTCTGTCCTCCATGGCAAGAGGTGTGCCTCATACCAGGCTCAAGACCGGGCACTCAGGCCAGGCCAGCAAACACGTCTTGTCGATAGCAGCGAAGTTGGGGGGTTTAGCACACCTACCCATGGCCACTGGCAGTTTTGAGCTCGGCGTAGAGGGGTGGGGTACAATGTAGGACTAGCTGAGGTGTTAGTTGTGGGGTCAGAGGGGCCTCCGAGGCCAGCTCTCTAAGACCCACCATTTACTTAGCACGCACTGGGACCCACCATTTCATTAGCATGTCCAGGGCCTGGAACAGGGTGTATCTCTTCAGACAGCACTCTATAGCATGAAAATGCCAGGCTGCAGAGGCTTTTATCCCCAGTTTACAGAAGAGGACACTGAGGCCCATGAAAGCCGAGTAACTGTCCAGAGTCCCAAAGCAGCTGGCAAGTGACCACTTAGGGCCTAGAATGCTCTCACTCCGGACCTGGTATCCAAAAGCCCATGTGGCCGCTGAGGATGCTTTCCTCTCAAGTCTGGAGGCTTCCATGGACCATGCCATCCAGGGTAGGGGGTGGCTGGGAGCCTCTGAAGGCCCTGCCTGAGCTCTGGCTTCCAGGAACAACAGGAGGGATGCAGTGGGCTCGTGCCTGGGCTCCCAGGCAGAGGGGAAGTGAGCCAGGGCCCCAAGGACCCACCTCGAGTCCCGACAGGTGGGCACCTACCTTTCTTGAACTCGATCTCAAGGATATCAGGGCTGTTGGGGGCTTTGGCGGGGTCCTGGGTCTTTGTGTAGAGGCCCGGGGGCGCTTGGTTCTGACAAAAGACAGAAAGAGGCTGGAGGATGGGGTGTCCAGAGCCAAGCTGTGCCCTGCCAGTCCCCACACACCCTGCACCCCACCTCCCACAGAGATCTGCACCCCGTGCCCAGAACCAGGGGGCTGTGGCACCTGCCGCTGACTGGCACAGACCCATGGGCCTCCCAGCCCCCAGCCCAGAGCCGGCCCCCGCTTGCCAGGGGCCTGGGAAACAAAGGGCTCAAGAAATCAGACAATTTTTCCCCTCAACTTGATCTCATCTTTTTCTTCGACGCCCCCACAGCTGGAGGTAGAAACAGCGGCAGAGGAACAAGTCAGGCAAGAAAAGTGTGAGTTTGGAGGAGCGAGGCAGCAGCGGGCTTCCCGGGAGCGGGCGCTCGCTCTCCCAGGCGCGGGGAAATGGGGTTTATTCTGCACTGACCGCGAAGCTAATGACTACGTGTGACCCCAGCAGGTGCTCTGGCGAGCCGAGCCGTCCCCGGGGTCCTCGAGGTTAATACTCACAGGGAGAAAAGAGAAGAGCAAGCAAAAACCCATTTGAAAACACATCAACCTTTATGTATATTTTTCCTTGGGCATGTTGGAAAATGGGCCTCTCGTCTTGATGCAGTGGGTAGAGGGGGCCACCGGCTGCCTGGGGCTCTCAAAAGTCCCTCCCGACTCCCAAAGCCTGAGGCCGGAGACCCCGCCCCCCCCTCAAAGCTGCGCTTGGACCCTGGCCACCAAGGGCGAGGGGAGGCCTCTCCTGTGGGCACCTTGGGGCCCAGCTGTCTCCACCTGGGACACCCGGGGACATGTCGTTCCTTAAATCTTTGCTTTCGAGACCCTGCGGACATTCACTGGTCACTTTCTATCTGCGGCTCCTTTTGAGTTCTCAGCTGCCCCGTTTGGTAAGAAGGTCAAGTGTTGTCACCCTATGTATAGATAAAGAAATGCAGACGGAGGGGGAGGGAGCCCCCTCCCCCCCAGTGAGTTCTGTGTGGGGCCGGGACCCAGCACAGGGCAGGGAACCCCGAGGCCGGCCACAAATGTGTGCTGGGATTTCAGCACACATTTCACTGGGATTTCAGTGGTGGAAACTAGCCTCCAAGCCAGGAAGTCAAGATCCCCAGCCGCGGGGCGTTGGCCAAGTTGCTTTACTTCCTTGGGCCTGTTTTCCTCACCTGCAGAATGGGGAAAGGATACCTCCCCTTGACTGTCTTACACCTATAGATGGTTTTTGTAGTTTTTACTGGACAGGAACATTACCCAAGAAAATGCCAGGGAAGACCAGGTGTGAGCCGTAACCCGCTCTTCAGGTGACAAGGACAGCTGGAAGGGACTCCTGGTAGGGCCTGCCACCCAGAAGAGCCCCCCCCCCCCCCGCCCAGGAGGCAGGAGGGGTGGCCAGCAGAAGCGCCTCGGATCCCTCACCTGTGGTCACTTTGCTTATTGGCTCTATGTCTGGGTGACCAGTCATCCTGGTTCCCACACCCCTAGGCACCCCTCAGTCCTGGGCAAGGGCGGTGGTTGGCCCTTCTAGCTCTACCTCTGAGCTCAGACAGGGGCCTGGGGTGGACCCGGCACCTCCAGAGTGCTGTGTGACACGGGACCAGCTGCATCCCTTCATCTGTTTCCATTTGGGGGGTGGGAATAAGGACCCAGAACTGGCCTCAAAGACAGACTCAAAGAGGGGGAGGGTCCTTAGGGCCCCTAAGCCTGAAGCTTCCATGGACCACATGGAAAACCAAGGCCAAAGAAGCGGCTTGACCAAACCATATTGCCTGTCCCTGTCATTGTGGAAGCCCCACTGTGTGGGGACTCTGGACTCCCTGTTCAGTGCTCTTCCCATCACCCCCTGCTGTTTCCCAGCTCCTTTAGGAACCTAAGGGCTGAGAAACAGCGCAAGGCCTTTGGCCAGAGACAGACGGCGTCATCAAGGATGGGGACAGGCTTCGGGTGGTTTTGGAGAAATGCCCGGCTCCCCAGGCCCTGCTGGGTCCTACCAACCACTGCATTCCTTGGGCACAGACAGACCCGATGACCAACCATCCTTGGCCAAAAGGCAACGTGAACCAGGACTTGGGCCTCTGGGTGTCAACGTGACTCCACAGCCCCTTCCCTGCCTGCCCGGGGCTCCCCACCGGCCCCCAGCCCAGGATGAACCCAAAGCAGGGTACCAGCGCTGAGAGCCACCCCTCCCCACCCATGGCTCCTTCGCCACCTGTGCTGCCTGAACTTCTCCCGCTGCCACACTTCCCCATGAAGCCCCAGACGAGAGAGGTGGGCAGACCGGCAGGACTGGTGACCCGCGCGCTCGACGGTGCAAGTTGGAGACAGCCGGCATGGTTTCCGGCACCCTGACAGCGGAGATTAAATAAAATAACTAAATAGAAATAAAGTGACATTTGCTTTGCATTCCGAGGTGGCGGGGGTGCCTGCCTTCTTTTTACTCTCCCTCCTAAAAGCCCAGTTCAAATGACAAATAGTTTGTTGCCGAGTATCAATACCATCTATTTATCCGACCCAGCGGGAGGGCTCACTTCCAATGTCATCTTTGGGGGTGCTGGGGGGAGGGAAGAGAGGGAAGAAAAAAAGAGAGAGAGAAAGTGGGAGGGGGTGGGGGGGGAGAGGACGAAAGAAAGCATGAAACAGGGCCGAGAAGGAGAAATTGGAAGCAAATGGCCCATGAACTAAACCATGATGTAGAGGCATGATCGATGCTGGAAATGGTTTATTCATCCATCAGATACGGCGGGCCGGCGGCTGAATGCACTCTTTCACTGGGTGCCGTATGAAGTTAAAGCAAGTAAATTTCTATCTTTCTTCGCATTAGCTGCCTCATTGCCCTTCAATCAGCCCTCACGGAGGCAGAAAATGGCTCCACCATCTGCCTTCAGACCCTCCCTTCGGCAGGTCTCGGGCTTTTTTTGGAGAGGGGGAGGGGGCACCGGGTCCCTTAAGCCCTGTCTCCCCATCTCCTCCCAAGGGGGCCAGGGCTGCTGGGGGGCGCAGGGGCTCTGGGCCTGGAGGGTAGCCCCGGGCCCCTAGTGACTGCCTCCTTATCCCGGGGATCCTGAGGACAACACCCACCATGCAGGAGGGACCCCCGGGATGCAAGGGAGGGTCCTGGGGTTTAGCCTGGGGGAGCCCCCCACCCCCACCCCGGACAAAGCAGGGCAGGCCTGGAGAGCCAGACCCTGGGTTCCTCAGCCTCACCCCACACTTCTCAGTGGGAATGAGGTTTCCTCTCTCTCACACCCAACCCAGTTATCCCGGCCTGAGGAGAGGGGTCCTGGGGGGATCTTGGCCCCTTCCTCCCCAAGCCATCTTAGCCTGCCTGAGGAGGGAGGGAGGGACCCCTGGCTCCAAGACTGAGGTGTAGGGGTAGGTAGGCTGAGAACTTTCTCTGCTGCAGAAGGGAGGTGCTGTGGTTTCCCACTGGGTGCATGAGCAATCAGAGGCTCAGAGAGGTTGGCTAACTTGCCCAAGAGTGCACAGCAGTAAGTGGCTGAGTCAGGATGCAGACCCCGGTTTCTTTCGACCTTCCGACCTTGACCGGGTGGCAGAATCCTTAAAAAGACACTCCTTAGCACTGACTCACCCGTGCACTGCCCTCATGAGACAGGAGGCTGGAGGGGAAGGACCTGCCCAGGGTCACGGAGCCATCTGTACCCCCAGCACTGCCCCAGGGGCCATCTCCCTTCTGGCCACGCCTCTGCTCCCCCAGTTCTGGTGCCAGTGCTCCAGGATGTCTGGAGGGGGGTAGAGAGGACATCCTGCCTGTGCTCAGCTCTGCCTCTGCTAGGCTCGGCCCCCCAAGCCCCCCCTTGGTGCTGACTGACTGGCTAATTAGGGGTGGCTGGCCTGAGTGTCGTGGGGTCAGCAGAGCGTGAACTGGAAAAGTCTGTGGCCAGCAGGCAGCAGCCCCATGGGGCCATCAGCCCCCAGGGGGCAAGGGTGTGGGCTCTCCTGAGTGACACGGCTGGGCAGAGCGGAGTATGGGTGGGGGTGGCGGAGGGGGGGACCACAGAGGCAGGAGGACCAGCTCCCGAGAGAGATGGGGTGCCCTGGGGGTGAGTCACTTCTCTGGGCCTTGGTTTCTTGGTTTCCTGCCCATAAAATGAGGACGCATATAGCTGGGAGTCAAGAAAATGTGAAACCCCGGCCTGCTCCCAGAATCTGTGGCTGGAAGTTGTTACATTTTCACCAACACTGCCTGGGAGGCCGGGTCCCTCTGGGAGCCATCCCAGGACCCCCGGCAGGGCTCCAGCTCTCCCAGACGCACCAACACCACCAGGGCATCCTCCCCTCCAGCTGGCCTTCTTGGATCCTGCAGGCCCAGCTGCCCGAGCATCCCCCTACCCCCCCCCACCGCCGCCCCCAGCACACTTCTTCCCTAATGTCAGACAAGCAGCCCACCCCACCCCCAAACCAGCCGCCCTGGTGTGGGGCTGAGCCAGGGACTGGAGACACATTCCCTCAGGGACAAAGAGATTTTTCTCTTCCCAGGATAGATTTCGGCCTGCCGCCATCCCCCATCTCCCACGGTGGCAGGGGGAGATACAAAGGGAAACCCCCCAGGGAGAGAAATCCTAAACTTCAAACAGGGCCGAGGCCCAGCCTGGCCAGTCTAGGAGGCTGGGGACAGGGGATCAGGACAGCCTGCCTGGGGCGGGTGTGGAGCACAGACCCAGACAAATGGGTCCTGAGGCTCTAATCTGTGCCACCCCCCCCACCCCATTGCAGCAGCAGCGGCCTGAGAGCTGGTGGGCACAGGCTGGGCCCTCCCACAAGTGTCTCATCTGCCTAATTGCTTCTTTATTGTCTTACAATCACACACTCTCTCCACGCTGCCCTGAAATATTTCCTTCCCCTATTCATCCCAGCGGCAATTAGAAAAAGAGTGCGGTGGGCGGGAGGGGGGGGGTGTTCTCAAAACCCAGCAGCGTGGAGTAGGCAGGCAGAGGGGGGCCCCGGGGGGAGGATGGGGATGCAGGCAGGGCTCGGCCCCAGGCCCACACCCGCCCCCGTGAAATTTCAAATTAGGCTACAATCACATCAGAATCACATCAGACAGCATCGGCAGGGACCAGCTACCACCAAAGACGGGCAGCCAATTCACAGGAAACTGGGGGGGGGGGTGGTTACCTTGGGGTTCTCCAGGATTCCAGCCTCGTAGCTGCAGGGGGAGAGGGAAGACAGGGGATCAGGTGGGGAGGGGCAGGGAGACAGCCTCCCCCCAACACAAGTCTGGTCTGCCCTTCTTTCTCTGCCAAAGCAACCACTGCCAACCCCGCCTGGAACATTCTGGGCCCACCACAGTTGGCTGTGCGAGCTGCAGGTTGCAAAAAAGAGCTTGGGACATTTCCCTCTGGCTTCTGGGGGCACAGCCCCGGGGCTTCATATCTGGGGGCGACTTCACACATGCTGTTCGCCCTGCTTTAAACGCACTCTCCCCTGCACTGCTGCCAGTCAGTCCCTTCTCATCCTTGAAGTTTCCATCTCAAATGTCACTTCCTTCAAGAAGCCCTCCTGGATACCCCAGCCAAGGCTGGGTGCCTGTTTTTGTTTTGTTTTGTTTTGTTTTAAAGATTTTATTTATTTATTTGACAGAGAGACACAGCCAGCGAGAGAGGGAACACAAGCAGGGGGAATGGGAGAGGAAGAAGCAGGCTCCCAGCGGAGGAGCCTGATGTGGGGCTCGATCCCAGAGCACCGGGATCACGCCCTGAGCAGAAGGCAGACGCCTAACGACTGCACCACCCAGGCGCCCCATGGGTGCCTGTTATCTACCCCTGGGAGCCCTGCAGCGAGCGAGCGAGCAGCAGCGGCAGGAGCTCTGGGTGAGGGCGGGGGCCATCACCAAGGCTGCATCTGCCCTGCGGAGCCGGTGACCCCCGGATGCGGGCAGGGCAGCGCACAGGTGGGGTGTCTCGCTCACCTGATGTGCATGAGGTTCTCGTCCATGCTCCACGGGTTCTTGGGGGTGACCGGGATGGGGATTCCATGTTGCTGTGGGTGAGAAGTGACACGGGGCCGGCGTGAGGCAGCTCGAAGTTGGCCTGAGGACCAGGGCCAGCTGCCTTGGTTTTCTTACAAGGCTGTGGACGTCCCCAAACTCTGGTCCTTGTGCAGTCAAGACCGGGGGCCCCCTTTTGGTGTCCTTCCCCTCCCCACACTCCCAGCTGCCCGGGGAATGAGTGAGGGCCCCATGACTGGACATGTCCATGCAGAAACTACAAGACTGTGTGTCTGAGATGTCATGGGGTGGACACTGACCTTGGAGGTGCCTTCTGGAAGATTCTCTGAGTCTATACTTCACAGGCCCTAAAGCACTAGAGGGTGCCAGGCAGCACGCCAGAGGCTTCCCACTTGCTGACCCCCGTCTGCAAGCCTAGGAGCTGGGGGCAGGAAGGGCCCAAACTTCTACTGTAGATCTCAACCAAGGCATCTGTGCCCGCACGGTACTTAATGTTGCCCCAAGGAAAGGGCTTCTAGCTCACGGCACCTGTTTACGGCACCCGCCTGGTGGGTTCGGGGAGCCACTCGCCCCCCCCACGCCTGGCACAATCGCCACACACATCTCTCTGCAACCCTGAAAAGAACATCCCAGATACATTCTGTACCCCCTCCGTCCTCCCCTGGTGGTTCTAATTGGGTCTTGCTTCCCAAATGGTTCAACCCGTTGTTCAAGGAGAAAACTCATCCCAGCCGAGACGTTAGGTCTGAAGGCTGTTGGCGATCACTCGGAAGCCCCGCCTCACTCAGCCTTTTGGATTAAGGACAAGGCTGACCCCTTAGCCACCTCACACTGCCCGGCGGGACACCTTCTTGGAATCCAACACACACATTACATTGTGCTTTCCCCTCCCCTTGCTTATGGGGCACAGAGGCGGCTAAGTGGCCCAGCCAGGACCCTATAAAGCAATGAGAGCTGACGCTTTGCTTCCCAAACCCCTTTTGGCACCTTGGCCCCCCGTGGTCCTAGAACCTGGCCAGCCATTGTCCCTGGAGCCCCCACCGGCATCACCCGGTCTCTCCTGATGGGGCCACGCTGATCTGCCCTCGGTCCCGCTACTAGAGGATTCCAGCCTCCTCCAGGTTTCCTTCATCACCACCTTAAAGCTTCAAAATAAATGAAGCTAAAACCCTTCAGCTGTTTTTTTTTTTTTTTAAGCTTTACCAGGGGAATTGCTTTAAAAGACAGTCCGTGTCTATTCCAGGATTTGTGTACTCTTTAATTTAAACCACACGGGCAAACAGGAACACCGCATTAAGAGGCTGCTCAATGTTGGGGGGCCACTCCTCCCTCCCCAGAGCTGCTGAGCATCAAAGGTACCCTCCAGGTAGAGTGGGCCGGGTGTGAGGCCCAGTGCAGGAGCCGGAACCCCGGGCTGGCCACCCCGCCCCCAGAGTGGGAGCGAGGAGAGGAGAAAGGGAGGGAAGGTGGGAAGGACAGGCTGGGCAGCCTCTCCACAGCAGGGACACACACGTGCCCAAAATAGCAGTCCCTTGACCAGAGAGATTTTTGTCCCCGCCCCCCACCCCTGCCAAGACACTCTCACCGCGAGTGAGGACAGAAAACAAAACCACTTTCCCCAAGTACACACAAGCACACGGGCGACTACCCTGCTTTCCAGCCCCCTACCTTGGACGCTGGATTCTTAAAAGAAATTAATTACGGTGACGATGCTAACGAGAGGATGATGATGGGGGGGTTGCTGCGGAAAGCGGAGTGAGCGTGTGTGTGTGTGTGTGTGTGTGTGTCTCCTACCGCACCTTGGCCTTGGCAACTTACGGGTCTTGAAAGCGGGGGTTTTCAAAGCACCATTGATTTTTGTCTCAGCTGAATCAGCTGCCTGGTCTGCATTTTGGACAAAGCCCAGTTGCTGCTCAGTAATTCTGGTCATTTCCTGGGTGCAGAAACGCGGCCTCCCTCCCCGAACGCGCTCAGATTCCCCGGAGCTCAGTGCAGATACTGGCCGCCCGGGGAGGCTCCGAGGCCTGGGGCCCCGGACTCCGCTCCTCGCCACGCTCTCCTGCTCAAAGGTTACGGGGGATAGAAACTCCGTGAAGGGACTTCTCCCCCAAAACCTGGGAAGGAGAGCCAACAACACTCCTGAAATTCATCTTTGCTGGGAAAACCAGGAATCGCTTTTGTCTGGGGCTTAACGGAAATGAAGGGCAAGGCCCGGGTCACCCTGGCCCTCTCTTGAACCAGGACGGCAGTCGTGAGAATGGAGACGGGGCGGGGGTTCCAATTCATTATTCTTAAAGATGATGAAACGTGCTCCATATTCTGTATCAAGGAGACGAGGGGGGGTGGGAAGCCCCGTCAACCTCGGTTCTCTTAATAGCTCTGCTATTTGACAATTTGTTTGGCAACATATGGGCTTGCTCTTGTAAACTCCCCTCTTCATAATAAAACAACAGATGGTACAGGGGATCGCTCCTCCAGGCCCTCCAGGTCTTAATGGGATGCTGGCGGCAGGGGCAGGGCTGCGTCCCTGCCGAGTCTCCTACCACGCGGCACCTTGGCTGCGGCAAGAGCTCACAGCCGGCCCCGGCGACTGCTATTTAAAACCCGAGCAATTTTCTGGTGTGTGCACCGAGTTGCTTTTCCCCCCGTCTGATTGATTGAGGCTGTTTGTCAAGGAGTCGCTAAAAAGAAAGGTACCCCGGGGAGCAGCTAAGGATCTTGATGCAAAACTTCTAATATGTTTTATTGCAACTTGTACTTCAAAAGGGCTGGCTCGACAAAAGCCTTTGTCTGCCACTGCCCCTCGGAGCGCCTACCTGTTCCCGGCAAGGCACTGGGGACAAGGAGCAGCCAGGGAATTGTGGCCCGGAGAGCACCTCCCTCACACCCCCCACGGACTGACGGCTCTCCGTGGAGAGGCCCAGCCCAGGCAGTGACCACACCTCGGCGCGGGCCAGCACCCCGCCCCAGGAACAGGTGCCACAGGGGGTCAGCTGGGGCAGAGATTCGGTCCCCGCCAGAACGGGGATCAGCCCCAGCCTGGCACTGCCGGTCGAGTCAGCGCCCCGAGAAGGCTATGCCCCCGGGGGGCAGCAGGCAAGGGCTGGGGGTGCTAGGGGAGACTCAGCCATACCTTGGCATACTCCATGAGATCATTGCGGCCCTGGAACCGGTTGTAGAACTCAGGCATCCTCCAAGGGGCGATGACCTGGACGTGGGGCAAGGAGTCAGATGTGGGAGAGCCCGGATGTTGGCCCTGCTGCATCGTCCCCAGAGAGGACACAGTCCACGTGGGGTGGGCAGAGGTGCTCCATTAGGTAGGGGAAGGACAGGACCTGCTGCCTGGGGGTGGCTTTGTAGAGGCCGGGCTCTGCGGCAGAAAGGCCCTGTGTCCCCCGGTTCGGTCCCCACCCTTCTAGGCTTCAGTCTCTCTGAGACTTGAGGTTTTGACCTAGACAGGCCTCACATTTCTTGCTAGCAGAGGGCTAGTCTCTCCCCCCCCCCCCCCCCCGCCCCGGGTGACTCAGGGAGGATTCACGCTGCTGCAGATGCCCAGCTGGGCCCTGCTCCGGGACAGTGGGGCCCAGAGACAACAGACGATGCTCTCAACCCATTTCTCCTGCTTTCCCTCCTCCTGCTCCCCAGAGCTGCTCTGGGTGGGGAAGGGAGGGGAGTCGGAGCCTGACTGGGGGGACTGAGCTCATTTCGCAGGGGCTCCATCAACCTGGAGGTGGAAGGGCAGGTCCCCAAGAAGAGCCTGCACCCAGCCCCGGAGCCAGCTGGGCCCCTGCCTCTGCTGGTAAGCTCTCCTGGGGCCGCTGCCTTAGAATGACCAGGCCCCGGAGCAGGCCCGGCCCTGGGAGCTCCCAGAGACCAGCTGTGGCCCTCACCCCCACTCCCTTGGCTTGGCCTCTGCAGACAAAGACTTGGAAACTGGACACCTGGCCCCCCAAGCTACTCTGGGAACCTAGGGAGTGGGGGTCAGGAGAAAGCCCCCATGGCCACCGGCCTGTAGCGAGTCAGCAAGCAGGACTTCTTAGCTGCCCGGTGTTGGGGGTCAGAATGGATCATCGGAGCTCCTCACCTCCAGGCTGCTCCCACCCAGCAGGCAGCTGCTGGATGGTTAAAGGGGCAGAGAAAGATGTCCCACTTAAAGAAACAACAAAGGACCCCCTGGGGGCCCTGTCAGAGCTTAGAGGAGGCACCTCTTCTCCAGCCGGAGCCCCAAGTGACCTGTAAGGAGCTCAGACCTAGGCCCGTGCTGTCCCAGCCGGCGGCCAGCAGCCCCCATGGCCCCCGAGGCCTGAGACGTGGCCGATGCCGACTGAGATGGGCGGCCAGGGCAAAGCACACAGGGATCTCGAAGACTTCGTACAAAGGGTGGAACACATCTCGTGAGGAATGTTTTTGCATCCATGACAGGTTGAATGATGCCATTTGGGTGCACAGGGTTCCGTAAAATATATTATTAAAATGATGTCACCTGTTGCTTTTCATCTTGTTTTTTGTTTGTTTGTTCTAACAGGGCCACTAGAAAAATCTAAGTCACCCATAGGGCTCACATTGGTTGCACACTACAGCTCTGTATGCCTGGAGCCTGGCCCAGAGCCTGCACTGAGTGGGCGCCTGGTGAATACTGAATGAAGGGAGAAAGGAGTGGAGGGACAGACAGAGGGACACAGGCCAGGGCCAAGGTCAGGCTGGAGGCGGCAAGGGCCGCAGTGGCCGGCAGGACAGTTGTGATGTGTGCTCTCATGCCTGGGCGGCAGGCCACGGGCAGGAGTGGTTGAATCCCCCAGATTCTGGTGATTCCCACCCCAAGAAAGGGCTCTAGTATGTTGGGGGTCAGACAACCAGAGCAGAGCCAGGGCCTTCGCTGGGAGGCCCCGACCACGGCTGGGTAGGCTATGAGCACCCCAGAAATAGGGCAACAATGTCCCAGCCTGCACCCAAGAAGCCAGACCCGGGAACGCCGAGGACACTGGCCAAAGGGCAGCCATGTCTTTCTGTCCCCTGCCCCCACCTACCCAGGCCCCTGGGTAGCACGTCTGGGAAGGGCTAATGGTCAGAGGGGGGGCCGTGCCCCTGCATCTGGCATGAGCCCACGGTCTGTCCATGAGCAAGAGGGGCACCACCCACCCCGACACTCAGGTGCACTCCGTCCCTGTCCATGGAAACTTCCAGAACTCCATACCCTGCCCTCCCCCCACCCAGGGACATTAGCTCCTAGCACCCACCCCGAGGCGAGGGCAGCATCTTACCTTAATCTGAGGGGCCAGTGAGTAGCAGGTGAGCTCAAAACGGACCTGGTCATTTCCCTGAAACAGGAACAGGGGGTGGTCAGGAGCCGTAGAACAGAGGCGGGGTGGGGGCGGGGGGACAGGCAGCACCTCATGACTGCTGACCACCTGCTTGGGGGCTGCTCAGGGCAGGCCCACTGCATGGTTCCCTTCTCACTCTGACCTCAAAGCCCTCCGAGGTGTGTACTATTGGCAGCCTGTTTTAACGACGAAAGTCGGTCTTCCTCGCAGAGAAAACCCCAGGTCCTGCCGTCCAGGCACAGTCAGGATGGGAAGGCAGGACCCCGAGTGCAGAGCCGGGAGGCGGGGGTGCTCGGCTGTGCGGGACAGGATGCTCCTGTGCCCGGCGGTGAGCGCCACAACCTCTGTGCGCGCCGTGCTGGGTGACGCGGGTGTGGGGGCGTGTGGGGGGGTGTGGGGTGTGCACGTGTATGGGCGGGCATGCGACAGGACGGGGACGCCCGCGTTTGGGGACACGGCAGGGCACGCACACGTATCGTCCTGTATGTGTGCACGTCAGGGGGGCGCGTGTGTGCGAGGCTGGGGGTCTGGCCCTGCAGAGACCCCGATCCTTCTCCAGGCAGTGCCCAGCTGCCCACCCCTCGGCCTCTTCCTCAAGCTTTCCTCTCTGCCTGGCCCCCTCCGCCCCAATCCAGAGATCGAGTCCCGGGCTCAGGCTCCGTGGTGCTTGGACTCCTCGTGTCCATAAAATTGGGAATCCTGTTGCCTGGGCGAGCCTCAGTTTCCCCATCTACAAGCGCCACTTGGCAGGGAATGGGTGGAACCAGGTACCACTGAGGGCCCTTTGCTCCTCGGCTCTGCTCTGTACAGACAGGAAACGGAGGTCCCGACAGAAGGACTGGTTCAAGGGCCCCCACCAGCCCGCGACGGCTGCCCTGCCTCTGTGCCCGCGTCCTCCGCTAGAAAATGAGGACCCGTCTGACCCTCGGCGCGCTGACGACGGGGAGGAGGAAGAGGAGGCCGCAGACACGGTGGCTGCCAGCATCCTGCCTGCTTCCCATCAGCGCGGCCCCTGGAGGGGGGACTTAAGCTGTGGAAATAACAGAGGGACCTTTCGCCTACTGTGAAAACTGCACGGGCCCAGCGAGGCGGCGGCGGGAATGACATGTTATTTTCCAGAGGCTTGTCAGGCGGTGCGGAAATGCAGGTCTCAGCCCCGCTCGGCGGCGGAGCCAGGAGCAGAGAGGGGCTGCGACGGCCCCCCTCCCGGGCCTCTGGGGGCCGTGAGCTGTGCCAAACCCGCCACCCCACTCGCCTGCCGACCTAGCCCCGTCGTGGGCACCCACTCTGCGCTCGCTGTTGCAGGGGAGAGCCACCTGGGGCCAGTAGGGTATTTACCCCTGCTTTGCCGATGACGAGAGCAAGGCTCAGAGAAGTGATGTCACTTGCCCGGGGTCACACAGCCAACAGACACTTCTGGCCTAAGAGCTCACATTCAGGTGACTGGCTTGAGCTCCAGGCTTAAACTCATTGAAGCCTTACAGCTGACAGCAGCCCCCCCCCCAGAAGAAGGTTCTATTATTATCCCCACCTTACAGATGGGGAAACTGAGGCACAGGCAGTAACGCTTGCCCAGGGACCCCGTGGCCAGCCCGGTTCCTGGAGCAATGGCAGCTACAATAAACGGTAGATCTATTTTAGATTTGTCTAGTACACGGTGTTGCATATCCCGGTGATTCTCCCCCCGCGGCTTCACGTCCCCCTAGTACAATGGCAGCTTGTGCCTCCTTGGACAGGCCTGCCGGGCTGGTGTCTGCCCATGCAGACCCACATGGGGACACCCATCTGTTCCAGAGTCAGAGACCCTCCCGGAAGCCAAACAGGTTCCCTTGGTTCAAACTCTGTCCCAGATTAAGAGCCAAGGTGGGCCCAGTCCTTCCTCCCCCTAACCCCACGACCCTCGGCACCAACTCAACGCTCCCTGGAGCGGGAGCGGGGGTACAGCTGTCCTCCACACGTGTGTCCACGCGCTGATACACGTGCGGGCGTGTGTAAGTGTGGGTGCAGTGTCCACGGGGACCGCCCATCTGTTCCTGGGCTAACCATACAGATGGCGCCATTTACAAAACTGCTCCCCATACCCCTGCCCGAGTCTGGCTCATATTTCCAGGCCCTTCTTCCAAAACTGGGGGGAGGAGGCCCTGGAAGGGCCACCTCAGCTTCTGTGCGGCTCTCTGGTCGGGAGGGAACAGGGCGGGGCATGGAGGGTGGACCCCAGCTCGAGCTCTGTAGCCCGTGCTGCCCGGCTGGGCCCCGGGAGGGACGCTGCCTCCCACCTCCAGGCCTTTGCAAGGGCTGTTCCTGCGGCCTGGGGTGCCCGTCCCCCTTGGTGTCACCGGCTAACTCTTGCTCCCTCTGTGTTCTGCCCCCTGCTGGGTTAGGGCTCCTAAGTCCCTGGGAGCCTCCCCATGCCCATCCTGTGCCAGCGACCACACGCATGGAGGAGGCCAGTGCTGGATAAATATTCGGGGAGTGAATGAACACACGTGTGAACGCGACCTCCGGGAGGCTGGAATGAGGGCCCCTGAGGCCCTGGTTCCCCCCGTCAGTGACTGCAAGAGCCCAGTAGCTGAGTTTCTACATGGCCACAGCTTCAGGACTGGCCACGCTGGAATCTCCCCATCTGCGGGGGGAGGCCCTGCAGTCTAAGGCCCCAGCTTTCTCTGCATTGTGAACCCCCCGCAAAAAACTGCCAAGCGTTCCCTGCCGTCTCTCTCTGGGCTAGCCAGCCCAACCCCACGTGGCCGCAGGTCTTCCATCCGAGGCCACAAGCCTCCCGCACCTGCCCCTGAGGCCCACCTCCTGAAGCGTAAAGTCACACACGCCTGTCCCCGGCCCCCAGGCTGCAAGCCACTGCAGGCCACTGGCCCCTCTCTCCCCACCTGCCTGCCTCAAACTGTATTTCTCTGAACCCCGCCCCAGGCCTGCCTGGATGTCCCTCTTTGCTTCCCTCAGTTCCAGGAAATTGTCTTCCGAGACTTCGGGGGGGCTTCCCCAGGTTCTGTAAATTGGGGAAACTAAGGCACAGAAGTGCGCCTTGCCCATCAACCCCAGCAGAGATGGCAGATCCAGGGTAGCACTGCGCCCTTCCCTTCCCCTACCCCTCCCCTCCCATGGCCTTCCAACCTTTAGTCCTGGAGGCCACAGAACCTCTGGAGAGGGCGTTCTTTTCAGAACTGAGTCCTGCAGACCCCGGTACGGACCAGAGGACCCTGGGGGGAGGTGGCCTTTCCAGCTGCTTTTCTGTGGTCAGCAACCCAAGGCCTCAAATCCAAGCCTCTGGTGCCCTCTTGTGGCCAAAAGGAGCAGCTCACACAGCTGCAGGTGGCTACTGACCGCATCGGCCGGGCTAGCTCGTGTCTCCCCAGACCCTTGGATCTCCCAACCCAGGGCCAGACCCACCACATGCACGCATTCACTCCACCAGCCCCGAATGCCACCCATCCTCAGTCCTGGGGCTACCACTGGAGGTACTCCTTCCGGGCAGAACACTTCCAGAATCCTGATCTGGCCTCAGCTCAGACATCTCCTGGAACGGGTTGCTCACTGCTCAGCCCATCTCAACATGGGCAGATGAGACGGCTTGGAAGCTTCTTTGTTCTGAACTGAAGCTTGTTCTCACTGACCCTCTGCCCGCAGGAGCCCCCAGTATAGGTCTGTTCACCGGATGACTAGGGCACTCCCAGTTTCGAGTGAGTTGAGCATTCCCGGCATGCCAGGCCCCTGCCGAGCACATAGGCAATTATCCTACTCATTGCTCCCAAACTGCCCCATGAGCTAGTTCTCCTTCGTTCCCATTTTACAGACAAGGAAATGAAGTCTCAGGGGGTGAAGTCACACAGCCCGAAAGCAGGGGACCCAGGATCTGAACACAGCTGCATGGGCCCTAAGCCCTGAGTCCTGAACTTCTGGGTTCTCCTACACCCTGTCCTACACTCTCAAGTGGAAGACGACACGCACTTCCCCGTCCAAACAGCCAGGCCCGTCATCCTGCTCAAAATGCGCTCACGACCAGGACCGTCAGCGAGCGCTCGGGCTGCAGGTCCGGGTGAGAAACTCTCGGCAGCTCCCTTCTTCCATAGAAGCCCACCATCTCAGTCCAGAACAATCCCCAACACACCACCGGGGGAGTCGCTGGCCGCCCCCATCCAGCCCTGACCGTGCTGCTCGGGCCCCATGCTCCCAGGCGGGCAGTTGTTCAGGGCTCCTTGGTTCCAGCCTTTGCACAGACAGATCCCTGTGCCGGCACACCCTTCCCACACCCTACCACCCATTCACCCGCGCTCAGGCTGCAGGGCCACTGTCCGTAGATCAGCCCCCCTCCCCTGCCCGCTGCCCCCACGGCTCCCAGGCACTGCCCCTCCCGCCGCCTTGTCATGCATCCACTCTCCTCTCCCTGAGGACGGGGGGAGCCCAAGAGGTCCCGCACCGTTGCTGGACCCAGCTCGTGTCCAACCCTTTCTAGAGGCCCAGGAGAAGCTTGCTGACCTAGGGCCCAACAAATGGATGAACACGTGAGCTTTCAAAGACATGAACCAGGGTCACCCTGGTTTGCAAGGCCACCCTCCAGGCACATCTTTGTCCTAATAGAGGCAGCAAGTGTTTCTACATCACAGAGGGCCAGAGCCTGCTCCGCCTGCCCCCCTCCACTGCCCCAACCAGCCTGGGCAGTAGGGGGGCCTGGGTCAGGTTAGCACGAGGGTTCCGGTAAGGTAGTGAGCTCCCTGGCACTGGGAGGTGTGCAGTCTGCTGATGGTGGGGTTGTTAGGGAGCCAAGTCCTGGACTGGGCTATTGGGTTGGTGTCCAGTAACATTGAGAGCCCAAGGCTACAGTCTTTATAACATTGCCCAAGAGCTGCGAACATTGCAGTCTGGTTTCTGGAGCACGGTCCCCTGTGGGACAGCGTGCTGAGGGCTCTCCTGCCTTGTCCCCCCACCATGACCCTCCCTCAGTCTGCACTGTCCGAGCAGGGGCTGGAAACCGGGGGTGTGTCATGGGTTGAGTTGTGTCCCCCGCAGAAGAGATGAAGTCCCAGCTCCCAGGAGCTGAGAATGTGACCTTATTTGGAATTAGGGTCTTTATAGAGGTGATGGAGTTGGGTGGAGGTCACTAGAGTGGGCCCTAATCCCCAGACGGCTGGTGTTCTTGTAACAGGGAGGGATTTGGACACAGAACCAGACATGCCCAGAGGCAGAGGAGGGACGATGCGCGGACAGAAGACTGCTCATGGAACATCAGAGTGTCGCGTCTACAAGGGTGCAGCTGTCCCTACAGAAGCCCGGAGAGGCCCGGAATGACGCCTTCCTAGCCCCTTCAGAGGGAGTGCGGCCCTGCCCACACCTTGGCCCCAGAACTGTGAGACAATCCAAGTCCGTGGCTCGAGCCACCCAGGGTGTGGTGCGGTGCTGGGACAGTCCCCGCAGATTTAGACAGGGCTCCCCCCTGCCCCTCCCCACCCCCGTTTTGCAAATGAAGAATCCAAGGCTGGGGGAGGGGAAGGGCCTCCCTAAGGGCCACACAGCAGGGATCCACCCCACTTTGCTAACTGGGGTTTCTGACCCTTTCCACCACGTCGCATGGCAACCTGTGGTCTGTGACCTGGGCTGGGGGCAGATGTCCCTGAGCCTCCGTGTCAAGTCTGCCAAAGTGCTCCCCCTGGAGGCGGAACCTGCACACGGAACCCACAGCTCACAGCCGTGACCACTCCCAGATCCCCGCTCCTACGGATCCTGTTCCTCCCACTCAGACCTACCGGCAGTCTGTCCCCTGAGCGCCTGACTCTCCTGGGGGCAAAACATGCACCTGCTCCCCGGCTGCCTGAGTCCCCTTCACAGTCCCCCTGCCCCCTCCTCCGCTGCCCTGCCCTCCCCAGCACCGTCCACCTGTTGCCTCACCTTTCCTGTGGCGCCATGAGACACATACTTGGCTCCCTCCCGCTGCGCAATCTCCACTTGTTTGCGGGCGATGCAGGGCCTGGCCAGAGAGGTGCCCAGGAGGTAGCGGTCCTCGTACAGTGCGCTGGACTGGATGGCGGGCCAGATGAACTCCTCCACAAACTCCTTGCTGACGTCCTCGATGAACACCTACAGGGAGAGGAGCCACAGGTGGCAGGGAGGCTTGGCAAGGGTGGGGCCCAGCCAGAGGACAGAGCCCCAGGGGCCTGCATCTACAGCAGACACGACTAATGGATCCTGTAGTAGACATCACTAATCAATCCCAGCACACAGTGCTATTACTCCCCTCCCGCACTCATGGCAGACATCACTAATCAATCCTGATGCACCATCTAGCTGAAACTGCTTATGGTTAAGGCTTATTTGCCTTTTTCACTAAGTTGACATTCACACCGAGTTTGCAAAAGCAATGATGGGTGGAGGGACTGGCCACTCAGCATGGATCCGTGCAGAGACACAGCCACCGTGTTCCTGACACCTCCCTTCCACAGGGACAATTTCCCTTGAGAAGCGTCTTGAAGCCGTAAAAATGATGACTTTTGATGAATCTCAAGCCCAGATGGCAAAATACACACGAAACACTTCTGTTGAATTCCCAAGTGAGTTACAAGCTGAACTAGCCCCTTTTTTCATAGAACATCATTTTGACTTGAACGAATGATGGACAAATTATGGTCTTTCAGACTTGAGCATGTGGCCCACAGTTTCACAAAAACGAAGTGACCTGTCACTTCAGGGAGAACTGAGTATTTGTTGCCAATGATAAAATTCGGGCTTTCCAGTTAAAATCAGAATTATGGACAACTTGCATCTGACAGCTTGCTAATATTTCTGACAAATGTGATGTTTTGGTATTTTATAATGAAACAGCAACATTTGGGAGACGTACATGAACTCAATGAAACAATAGTTTTCAAATGACCAATGCATGACGTCACACAATCTTGCATGGTGAAAAAAATCCACCCAAAGTGCAAGATGGACCAGCGGATTTTAATGCATGAAAAATTCCTTGTCTAGTTTCAGTTTCCCCGTTGCACTAATCTTGAAGAAACGACCCCTTGTCGACTTTTGGTGCAGTATCCAAGAACACCCCCAACTCTCTGAAAAGACTATTAAAATAGTCCTCTCTTGGGGCGCCTGGGTGGCTCACTTGGTTGTGTCCGACTTTTGGTTTCGACTCAGGTCATGATCTCGGGGTCCTGGGATCAAGCCCCATGTTGGGCTCTGTGCTCCGCGAGAAGTCCTCTTGAGATTCTCTCTCCCTCTCCCGCTGCCCCTCCCCCCCCACGCACCCATGCTCTCTTTCTCTCAAATGAATCTTAAAAAAAGAAAAATGCCTCTCTCTTCCAGGGCTACATTCATGAGGCCATGTTTTTTCCTAACGCAAACCAAAACAACACGTCACAAAATGGATGGAAACACAGCTACAAGAATCCACCTGCCGTCTGTTAAACCAGACATTAAAGGGATTTAAAAAATGTAACAAAATGCTACTTTTACCAGCAATTCTTGTTTTGGAAATAGTTACTTTTCTGAGGTAAAAATGTCACTTATGTTAACCTATAAGGTGTTTAATATTATTCTTTTAAAATGGGTTAATAGGGAGGCCTGGGGGGCTCAGTCGGTTAAGCGTCTGCCTTGGGCTCAGGTCATGATCCCAGGGTCCTGGGATCGAGTCATGCATCGGGGCTCCCTGCTCAGTGGGGAGTCTGCTTCTCCCTCTCCCTGCTGCTCCCCCTGCTTGTGTGCCCTCTCTCATTCTCTCTCTCTCTCTGGCAAATAAATAAGCTCTTTAAAAAAATAATAAAATGGGTTAATATTTTTAAAATTTCAGCTTTTATTTATACTGTGAGGATCTCAATAGACATAATCCACAAAACTCTACGGGGCACTCAGCCATTTTCAAGATTGTAAAGGGGTCACGGGATTCTCTGTATTATTTTTGCAACTTCCTGTGAGCCCATAATTATTTTCAAATAAAATCAGTTTTAAAAAAATGAAGCAAAGAATGAAAGAAAAGGAAAATTAAAAGAAAAGCAATGGGGACCACACCCTGATGGGATGGGCGAGAAATTCCAATTCCAAACAAATACATAAAAGTGTGCGGGAGCCTGAGGGCACAAGGTTAAGAATCACTGGTCTAGAGAAATGAACTAAGGCCAAATCTTTACACGAAAGCCCAACTCATGTGAGAGCCCAACCCATTTCCAACACTCAAGTGTTCTTACAGTACTTTCTAGGCTCCTGCTCAGAAAACTCCTCTCCTCTCTGAGGCTCAGGGACTCCTGACCAAGGAGGGACATCCAGTTTTAGGCGCATGGCCAGGGATGGGATGTGGGACTCATTCAATCATTGTAAGGTGCTAACGGAGCTCCTACTACGTGCCAGGCTCCTTTTTAGGTTCTGAGAAGCCCACAGAAGCGCCCTGTAGAGGGGACCAGGTCTGACCAAGCAGGTGGGCTGATAGCCTTTCACACCACCCCTGTTATGTCCCCTGCCCATTCGCCCAAGCGAAGGGGTGAGGGTGCCAGGGACGTCCCCATACACGGTGAGCCTATGTGAGAAGGGACCACGTTGGCTCTGTTCGCCATCTGGGCTCCGCACCCAGCAGAGGGACTGCCCGCCACACGATTGGATGCTCCATCAATGCACTGAACTCAACTGGAATTTTCTGATTCTGCTGAATGGGTGGAAGGATGGACAGAGGTAAAAGAGGACTAGGCAGGTAGGCGGATAAAGAATGATGAAAGGATGGGTGGATGGATAGATGGATGAGTGGATGGAGAGTTGATGGGTGGAGGATGGATGGATGGATGGATGAGTGGATGGGTGGACGATGGATGGATGGATGGATGGATGGATGGATGAGTGGATGGATGGAGGATGGATGGATGGATGGGGGTACAGGAGGGTAGAAGAGGAATGGGCAGGTAGGTTGATGAAGGATGATGACAGGATGGGTGGATGGATGGACAGATGAATGGAGGGACGGGGGATAAAAGAGGGATGGGCAGACGGATGGATGTGAGAGGAAGATGGATGAGCATGTGGGTTATGAGTTGGTGGGGGGCAGGGAAGAGTGGCTAGGGAGGGTAGGGAGATGATGGCGTCCACACTCCTGGAAACAGAAGGAATCGAACTCATACTCTTGGAAGCAAGAGGACCAACTGGAAGGGGTGCAGACGACAAGGAACTCTGGGACAGCAATGCCCACTGTTGCCCCCACATGTCAGAATCCCACTCCCAGCCCTAAACCCTGCCTCCACTTGGTACCTTTTTGGCCCCAAGCTTCATTGCCTTCTTCCTGGCTTCTTCAAAGTCTTCCTTCTGGCCGATGTTGGCCTGAGAAGCAGAAGCAGAGAGGCGTCATCAGCCAGCGGCATAAAGGAGAGTGGGGGAAGAGTTTCAGCCCCCCTGGGCAGACACTGTCCAAATGGAGGTGCTTTCCGTTTGAGGGGGCCAAGGTCAGTTAGGAAGAGAAAGGCACAAAGCCGGGTCTGGAGAAGCTGGAATGCTTCCAGGAGTCAACACTTGGCCCTGCCTGGGTGTGCTAGGAAGCAGTTTCTATGGGTCAGAGCACTAGGCGGGCCTGGCCCTGTGCACTGGGCTGCTGGAACCTGGCATTGGCTGTCACTGCCTTGAAGTTTTCAGGCTTCCCTTCAACCCATCTCTCTCTTCCTGAAAACTCCCCCAAAGCCAGTACCGAGGTCGCCATGTCAGAAAGTGCGCAACCCCCAGGGGATTTCCACAGCCAAGCACAGCAACTTGACCATCCCAAGGCATCTGGGTGGGCAGGAGGCCGTCCCTGCTATTGGAGTCCGACTTCTGTGACAGCCCCCTCTGGACACCAGTGTGTTTTCTGCTGGCTGCACTCTGGCCTACTGCCCAGACTTCGACCCTGCGTTCTGCTCACCAGACTCTGGAATCTTCCCAGAGCCCAGCTGCAGGTGTTTTCTGAGGTCATTCAGCTTTTAAATCTGCCTAGCGGTAGCCGGGCTTCTGGACCGCCCCACTGTGCTGCCATCAGCAAGATGAACACACCCTGGGGTCCCTGCATGCCCCAAAGCTGCGACTCTCAATTGCCAGGGGGCTGTGAGCAAGGCGCTTCCCCTCCCTGGGCCTCACTCTCCCCACCCGAGTAACAAGGGGACTGCGCTATCAGGGATAGTGACTTGAACTGCAATCCAATCACTCCTGGCAACAGCTGAACTTTTGTCTCCGCAGGGTACCACCCTCACTTCCTCCCGAACTCTTGCCAAAGAAGGGAACTCCTGCTCACTGTAGGGACAGGCCCAGGATCCAAGCCCAGATGATCAGAACCCTTCGTGACACAGCCATAGTAACCAATGCTTGGCAGGCAGTGGCTCAGGCCATGAGAATACTCCTGGGCCCTCCCGTCAGAGCCTCTGCAGGAAGCCCTCCTTTCTCTGGGAGAGCCAGGCTACAATGACATGAGCCTTGCCTGTCCTGTGGAGAGGCCAAGAATGAAGCCAAATAGAGATGGAGACAGAGCTGGACAAGCACCTGGATCCAGCCTTGCCTGAAGCTGTCAAAGCCCGGATGTCTCAGTTACACAAGCCAAGAACTATCTTGCTTTTTGTTTGTTTGTTTGTTTTGCTCAAATTGGTAGAGGTTAGATTTTTAGAATTTGCACTCAGGAGTCCCGAATACATGGAGAAGGATTCAGAAGCTATATCCAGTTAGTTCATTGGAAGAGAAGCCGGCTTGATCAGGGAGGGGGGAGTGGCATCCCCCATAACCTATTATCTACCTGTGACCTGTTTGCCACCCTAGAACTAGGTGGTCTCCAAGGGCTCCGCCAGCTCAGCCACTGCAGGATTCTATAATCTTTGCAGAATTATTAGGGGCTGACAAGGGACTTCCATAAATGGGAAGAGTGTGTGCCTTTCACGGTCTTCACAGGCCCGTGGTCCCGTGCAGGCAGGCTGGCCGAGTTGCACCGCCAAGCTCATTTCTGGCTTTCCCCCCCTCTGGTCACCCACAGAGAGCTGGCCCCTTCCGTGCTCAGCAGGTCACCCCAGACCTGGGAACACCACGGATGTTCATCTGACAGAGGAAGAAAGGGAGGCGGAATGACAAATGTGTGTCTACATTTCAGGGCAGGCTTAGGGAGGGGACGCTGGGCTTGGGTGAGTGACCGCGAGCACGTGGGCAGCGGGACAAACAGGTAGAAAGACGGACGCACTGAGCGCCTCCTTACCAGGTAGGCAATGACGTCATAGCCTTGTTCCTTCAGCCACACAAGAATGCAGGAGGTGTCCAGGCCGCCACTATAGGCCAGAACCACGGAGCCTTTGCTGGACATCCTGTCTTGGGGGGGGCGGTCGGTGAGGAAGGACAGTGACGCAGAGCCAGCCCATCCCAACCCCCCAGCCCCTACAAACAGCCCCCACCTTGGCCTTGGGCAGCCTCATCCTCCAGACAAGCTGCCACTGGGGGGTTGTGAACAAGATGTTCACCTGCCATCAAGGCCAGCCGAGGAGCTGTTCCTTCCCGAAGCCTCATCCCCCGCCACCCCCACCCCACGGACCCCACCACTGCACGCACACACCCCCACGCATGCAGGGTCCTGGGAATACCGACAGCAGCCTGGGGCTGACGGGGTGGGGGCACACGAGGGGGGTGGGAAGGATGTCTTGGAGCCCATCCCCCACCAGCTAGAGAAAGCATAGGAGGCTGAGCTGTTAGGACCAGGCCAGGACGCTCCAGAGACATGGGTGGGGCCGCTCAGAGAGTGCGGGGCATGGCTCTGGGGGCCTCGTGTGGCTCGCCTTGCACCCCCACCATGACCCCATGCTGCTGTCATGCCCACTGGGGACATGGCGAGCAGCCGGCTCAAGGTCACAGAGCACGTGCTAGGGCTCTGTCCCACCCTATCCGTCTCCTCAGCTACACAGAGGTACCAGGGGCTCCTGCCTTCTTGCCTTTACAGTCGCTGTTCCTTCTTCTAGAAGGCTCTCCCCGAATGCTTGGGCTGCGTTGGGGCTCGCCCTGCCTCCCCCAGCACTGTCCCCGTGGCCCTGAGAGTAGATATGTTACTGTACCCATTCTGCTAGAGAGGAAACCGAGGGTCACAGAGGGGGAGTCCTGTGCTTGAGGACCAGATGTGGAACGAGGCCATCTGGTCCCAGCATCCCTGGACATGGCCCCAGCATCCTGCATTTACGGGGGGGATGCCTGTGTCTGGTGAGAGCGTTTACACCGGAGTCTGACCAAGGTCAGGGTCCTTATTAGATACCCTCGGGAAAAGCCGCGGACACCCCTCCACAGACCCATGGAGCCCAGAAGGGGCACCCCACCATGACTCCCGCGCAGACGCAGACTCCTGTGTATGGAAAACCTCCCCTGTGCCTGGAGGTCCAGAGAGGGGTTGTCCCGGTCACTCAACCCTGTGTAGCAGAGCCTGGACAGGGCCCGATGGTACTAGAACACACATCCTGTGTGCAGACCCATCTCGCTGGGCCACCTGCCCGTCGGCCCCAGGGCTCACACACCCTGTGGCCCTTTGGACAGTGAGGCTGGGGGTTTGTTTCTGATGGATGTACACAAATTTGCCTCCACGGGGCATTCGACCACCTGCCAGGCCCTGTCCCCAGCCACCTGATTTGCTGGTGACTCAGCAGACCCTGACCCTGGGGCCAGGAGATGGTGCCCATGGCAACTGCAGCCAGGCAACAGGCCATCAAAAATGGGAGGGAGGGAGGAAAGGAGGGAGACAGGGAGGACCCAGAAAGTACCTTGGATCAGAGATGTGCGTTTCCCGGTTTCTGGAATCTGACCTCGCGGCTCCGTGCACCACTCTGCAAAAGGAAAAACTGTTCAGCTGCCTGGAAGAGCAGTGCGGGTGAAGCCAGAGACCCTGAACCCGACCTCTCCGGCTGCCGGATTCCCCTCGAGTGGCCCTGTTGATCGCGGAGATTTGGGGAGGCCCAGGAGCCACTCACCCAGCCCCCTGGCTCCAGGAGGTACCGGTGCTCCCAGCCCTGTGTGCTTGTGTGCCACGGTGCTGGGGCTGGGGTGGGGCGTGTATCCTGCTGCATATTTTTCAAACAGCGCCACTGAGGCATAACTCAGAGACAAGAAACTGCATATATCGAGAGCGTCCTATGTAGCGGCAAACTGTCACCACGATCAACATAAGGAATCCATCCATATCATGTGCTGACCCCTTCCCTTCGAGCTGTCCCCATTTTAGGGATAGGGAAACTGAGGCTCAGGTTAAGGAACTGGCTCCAGGCCTTGCCTGGCAGGTTGAGTGGCCGAGGCAGGACTCACACCCAGAGCGGCAGGGCCCCGTGAGCCACTGCTGGAAGGTACAAGGCCCAGAGAAGAGAAACCCGGGCCAGGTGTGGTCTGGGAAGCTACAGGTGGCTCAGACACCCTGGCGTGGCTGGGGTGGGTTCAAGACAGGGCGCGATGATGCCGGTCCAAGAGTCACCCTGCTCTTAGAGTCGCCCCTGCTCTGCCATCTCCTAAAGGGACCTGGAGCCCGGGGGAGAGGGGGCACTGGAGTGAGGGAGACAAAGCTCCACGGAGACACACAGACCGCCTGGGCCTGCCTGGCTCCACCTGTGATCCCTTGTCCATGGCCCATCCTAGCACACGGCTCGCTGGATTCCGATCGCACCCCCACCCCCACAGCTGTGAGCTCCACGGGGACAGGGACCATCTCCCGGACCGCGCCTGCCATGTAACCGGCATTCAGAACAACGCCACTGATTCCACGGTTGAGATGTCGGTTCCTTGCCTATAAAGAGAAGGTCAGGCAAGCCCCTCAAGGCCTGGAATGCTATGCATGCCTCATCCAGACACTAGCGAGCCCCGCCTGCTTGCCAGGCTGTGTGCGCACACGGGCACCAGGAACCTCAGCCTCTGGGTGTGAGCCGCGTGGAAGATGGCACGCAGCTAGGACTCTGTGCCTCCGAGCGTGAACGAGTGTGTGTGCCGGCACGTGGGGGGGGTGGGCGTGTGTTGTGTTTGGGCCTGTGTGTGCAGAGATCAGCCGGGCAGGCGGGCTGGGAAATGATGCAATCCGACACTGGCATCCCTCCTGCCCCCTCGCCCCCGGCACCCGGGCGAAGCGCCTCATTCCTGCGGACCTGGGCTCACGCTGCTTCAGTTGCTCATGTGCAAAATGGGGGTGACAAGAGCCCGTCAGGCCACAGGGCGACCGTTGAGGATTCAGTGAGTCCTGTGGGGGAGCAGCCAGAGCTGGGCACCCAAGCCTGTGCCCACTAGACTCTCCTTCCCACTGTCGCGGCTCACCCTGGGCCAGTCCCTCCCTCCCCAGGGCTTGACTAGCTGTCTGCACAACCCGAAAGCCATTCTGGCTCCGACATCCCAGGACCCTGGTCTGCCTGCCTGGGGGAGGTGTCTAGCTAATCCTTGTCCCCACCCCACCCTCCACGAAAGGCCCAGGGCAGGTTTCCCCGGCTCCCAGGCGCAGGCCCACTGCCAAGAACGTCCTTGCCTCCCCGCTCCCCTGTCTGCCCTGACATCCTGGGAGGAAGGAAGAAGGCGGCCTCATGCCAAGATGTCTGCCAGCCTGGCCTGAGGTGGCAAGGCAGGCGGCACTCTCCGTGTCCCCAGCCAGAGCCACCCCACCACCCTCCAGCGACGGTGCTAGGCCAGCCTTGGCACTCGGTCGGTTCTATGGAAACCCGTGCACTCTAAAATGTCAAAGCTGGAACAAGGACAAGAGCAGATACTATGTTCAGTGCCACACTCAAGGAGGACACTATTATTACCACGTGGGGCTCAGGAAAGGTAAGCGGCTTGCGGGGGCCACAAGCTCGTGGATGGCAGGGCTAGGACAGAAACCTAGGCTGACTGCAGACCGCCTGCTCGTTACTGCCCCGTGCCCCATACACTCGGGATTCTAGCAGACCACAGATCGCCTCCCCCTCACTTTCATCTTCCAGAAAACAAAACCCCCAAGGAACCATCACCAATCAGTAGTATAGTTCTCTGCGTCAGGCATACAGCCTGGCAAATGTTCTTCTGGAACCCGTCCCTGGCATTCTAACTCAGCTAAGCTGGGCTCGTTATAGTTTTTTAAAACCCTAGCTCCACCGAGGCCAGAAGAATTCTCTCTGACTTTGGGGTTTCCTCATTCTAGGGATCACTTCGGGGCCCTCCTTCGTGTCTGACAGAGCTAGGCTGCAATTTCACACTCTGGCCAGGAGGTGCCGCTGTCGGGTCTCAGCCTATCTATCTGCTTGACCTGTTTGGCTCATGTCTTCCGCACATCCTTGGTAAGACAGGGGAGCGATTTTCTTCCCAATTGACAGATGAGGAAACTGAGGTCAAGGGGCTTGCCCTAGACTAGACACTGAGCTGACTCTCAGCCGCAGAATTGCTGGGGCCTGAGAATCAAATCAGGAACACTGGCTCCCTTGACGACAGTGGCTCTCCAGCAAACTTCTTCCACCTAGGGTTAGGGGTCATCCGAGGGCCTGCCTGGGCTGGGAAGGTTGAGTCTGTTTCTGGTGAAAAGCCCCTGAGACAGGTGGTGGGGGACTAAGTAGATCTCACCAGACTCTGGTAAGAGACATGCAAGTTCCTGAGAGCGTTTGGAGCTCATGGAGGAAAGGAGAGTGCATTCATTCATTTGTTGATTCTACTAATAATATTAAAAAGCCTGTGGGTGCATGGCCTACCCCCAAGTCTGGGGAGGGCGCCTGCCACCCAAGGGAACACCCTGGGGCTTGGAAGATCAACCCTGCCTACAGTGTTACAGCAGAGCTCAGAGCCTCAGACCCTGAATTCCAGTGAGTTAGTTTCTCTCTTTCCACATGGGTGCCCGCAGGCAAGGCACTCCCTGCAGGGGCTGTGCGGTCTGATGAAGGCATCTGGCCGTCCTGGCTGGCCTCCCGGAAACCATGGGGCTAAGACGAAGTGGGGCCTGGGAAAAGGCTTGCGCAGCAGGTGAGTCTGGGCCTGGCCCCTCTCTGTGAGTCAGGTTCCCGGGGCCCTAAGCCAGGAGAAACGGCTACCAGCCTAGCCAAGCGGCCACAAAGCCCAGAGCAGGCCAGCAGTGGATGGGGCACACGCGAGGACTGTGGGGACCTCAGACCGTGCAGAGCACGGGCCTCCCTCCTCTGCCCCACGCGGTGCACGGGCCAGGCTCTAGGTGCTCCCTGGGCAGCCTTCATCATTCCGTCGACTTGTACTGAGCAGAGCCTGAACTGTTTCTCAGCACAGTGCACATGGGGACAGATGGGTCCCCACCCCACCCCTGGGCTCCCCTGCCTGGGCTCTGAGAGGGGAATGGAAGAGGGAAGGGAGTTTAGAATGAAGCCTCCTTCGGTCCCATCCATCTCCCAAGTTCCCATCCCTTTTGTGGCTCTTTCTGTCTCTCCGGTCTCCCTCCCCACCAGAACCTTCCGTAGGACAGACAGGGTCTCCTGTTCCACGTCCCCAGCTTAGGGCACAAGGGGAGGCATGCCCCACACAGTTAATGAGTGAATGGACCCAGGAGCCGCTCTCAGTAGTCTACAGAGACTGTCCCACAGTGTCTTACTGTTTCCTGAGCCCTGAGCCTGTGCCAGCTCTGACAGAAGGAGAAACTGAGGCCTGGGAAGGTGGCAGCTGACCCAAGCCTCACCCAGTGGTTCTGCCTTCCCGGCTTGGGTCTACTGGCTCCAGAATCTGCCCTGTCACCAGCCGTGGGCTGGGAAGGAAGGATCAAAGCCCAGGGTCTATTTGATCCATCCCTGGAGAGAAGACAGGTTTGCTCCTGCCTGAGACGTGCAGCCAGACGGCGATGCTCCGAAGACGCCCCCACTGCGCCCAAAGGAACACTGAGGCGGCCGGGTCATGAGACCTCCTCGGGAAGAGCCCTGGCGGGCTGGCAGACGAGTTTCCTCCATTTCACAATGACCCTCCCTCCCTGGAGGGCGCAGCCGCCCAAGATGCCAAAGACAACAGCAGCCCGGACGGCGGACACTGAGCGGCCCCGCCCACAGCCCGGAGCCCAGTGCCAGCCAGAAACCCGGCCCGGCGACCCCGCGCGGCCACCGGCCCCACCTGGGCGGAGAACGCTAATCCCCCTGCAGGGGAGGGCGCGCAGTCACACCCAAGACGCTAGGGCGGGCCGCTAGTGTCCCGGTGCCCATGTGCCCGGGGTAAACTGAGGCTCGGGGCTGTGGGAGGGGCGATACGCCCAAGCCCCCGCACGAGGGCCAGGGGTGGGGCTGGAAGTCTGGTTTCACGCAGAGTGAGGGTGGGGGATGGTCAGAGACGGGGCGAGAGAGTCGGGAACCGCCACACCCTCCGGACTCCCAAGGTCTCCATCTGGGGGGCTCCGGCATAGAGGAAGCTGGATTAGAGACGGAGGCTCCAGAAAGGACCTCGGCCCGCAAAAGGGACAAACAACCCGACCTGCCCCCCTCGGAGCCCCCGGACACGCGCCCCGGCCCCACCCCCGAGGGACCCAGGAACCCGGCCGCCCGGCGTCTCAACGGCAGAAGCCCCGGCGTCGGCCTCCTTCCCTCCCGTCCAGGTGGAGCCCGGGGCGCGCGGCCACTCGGCGCCGCCCTCTGCCCCCGCCCGCGCGGGCGCCCGGAGCGCAGTCCCCTCGGCCTCCTCGGCTCGCTGTCGGCGGGACCCGCGGCAGGGTGTCTCCTAGGCGAGGGGGTGGGAGCGGGAGTCTCGGGCCGGGGGCTCCTTACCGTGGCCCGGGAGGCGGTGGCAGGCGGCAGCGCAGGGCCGGCTGCGTCGCGAATCCCGGATTATAAACACCGGGCCGGGGGCAGGGCCGGGGACCCGGGACACGTGGGGGGACGCGCCCGACAGGCCCCGCCCCCGGGCCCGGCCCCCACGCCGAGCAGCTCAGCGTCCGTGGCCACCTGCGGGTGGGCGGGGCCCGGTCTCTCCCTCCCTCCCGGCCCGCCCCCTACCCCTCCCTCCCTCGCGGGGCCCCATCCCCCGCCCGGCTCCCGGGGCCCCGCGTCCTCCCGAGGGCCCTCGGGGGGTGCACGCGGCCCGGGTCTCCTCGCCCTGGCCCGCGGGCAGGCGGCTTCTCGGGGCGCGACGGTGGCTGGACCGCGCGCCCCTGGCCGGGTGACTGCGGCCGTCCTGCCAGAGACTTGCCACCGCTCCGCGGTGGGAGTGGGAATAAAAGTCCCTTAGATGCGGTGAATTTCGTGTCCACTTTAATCCCGTGGTGGCCTTTCTGCAGACCTCGAAACCCCTCCCTTCCCCCACATAGCCGCCGTGAGCCGGAGCCCAGGTGCAGGCGGCACTGGAAGGTCGGGGTTTCATCCCTCGGTCCAGGGCTGGCTCTTGGCTGTCTCCCCGGAGGCTGGCACCTGACCAAACTCCTTGGGGCACCCAGTAAATAGTGAATGGAAGACTAGCCAACTGCTAAGCCATTGGGCAGCAGGGGTTCATAGAGGTGAAGCTTCTTGCTTGCACAAGAAACGAGGAGTTGCTACCCCGGTCTGGCCTTCGGAAGGATCTGTGTGTCAGACGTCTGCCAGCCAGCCTGTTTCAGAGGCCCCAGAGCGCCCATCACTGCAACAGCAGCTGAGTGACATGGCAGGTGCCCGGCGTTCAAGGCAATGCCATAGTTAGGACTGACTCCAGGTCCTCTCAGCCCTGAAGCCCCTGGGAGGTGGGAGCCCCCAGACCATACTGCTGGTTTGCCATTTAATCCATCTTGTAAAAGGGGGTAGGTGGTGGTGAGGGGGGCGCCTGTCCCAGGCCCCTTCCTGCAACCAAGAAGCAGCTAGAGAAAGGGACCCTCAGCAGAGAAGGTGCTCGCTTAGTCACTTGGTCCCTCCGCCAGTCAGCGCCCCCATCCCACCCCTGAGCACTGCTGCCTGGCCACCAAGCACATCGGCCAGGCCAGTTGCTGTGAGCCCATCAGGAGGGGAAAATGGATCAGACCAATTCACAAGCAAAGCCACGGCTTTCAGTCCGCGTGAACGCCCCCCAGCCTCTGGCACCCAAACCCCAGACGTGGCTGAAATGGCAAGGAGCCCCTTATGAGCTGCGAGGGGTCTGGGTGACCTGAGGCAGCTTCCTGCCAGGAGGCAGGACGGCAGCTGGCCCCCTAAGCCCACTCACTGAGCCGCCTCTGGGCTTCGCAGAGCCCCTGGCCTTCCACGCTAGCCAGTGTGGAACAGCCAACACGACACACGACAGCAGGTCATGCAGCCTCAGGCAGCTTCCTTCCCCAGCAGAGGCAGGGAAGGGAGGGGGGCATTTCTACTGTCCTCTCTGTCTCAGTCCTATGACTCTGTCCTGGGTCTTTGTTTCTTCCTTTAAGATGTCACTGCCCTTTGAGAAAGTTGGGGAGCGTGTGGGTGCCTAGGGGGACCACCCCCTTGGAGTTATTACAGAGGAAGTGGGCAGGGAAACTGAGGCAGTGAGGCCAGGTGTTCCCCCAAGCTCCCCAAAGCCAGTAGTGGCCCCAGAGAGAAGCCCCATTACCCAGACCTTAAGAAGAGGCTGGGGTGAGGGATGAGCCCCTACCAGTCTAGGATGGATGGGTGGGGGGCGGAGGGGGCGTGGAAGAGGAAGTAAGGTCATCTGGGTGGATCTGGGGCACAACTACTTCCTTGTGGTTCTCACCAAGCACTGTTTTATCTCCTTACCTTCACTTGCTCTTCACGATTACTCTCTATGAAGTCACTGTGACTGTTATCCCCATTTTACAGATAGGAACCTGCAGCACAGAGAGAGGGTGTATCTTCCCCAAGGCCACACAGCCTGTTAGTGGCAGAGCAGAACTACAGCCCAGTGTCTGCCAAATCCTTTGTTCTAGTTCAGGCTTGAGTTAACTGGTAGAGGCACCAGGTCCTCAGTCCCAAGGGTCACAGAACGTGGGGACCTTTACTCTCTGCTGCTGAAATGGCTCTAGTCCAGGGGACTGTCCCTTTCTGACGCACAGATGCTGGTGACATTAGGGACAGTGGTGTCACAGCTCTCCTGAAAGGAAAAGGGGCCCAACTGCCAGCAGGGGTCCTGCCCACTGGGTGTCAGGGTGGATGAGAGGCAGAGATCAAGGCCAGGGTGGATTGGCTGGCTCCCCAATGAGCCATTTTCCACCTGCACCCCTCCATCCACACCCTGCCCCAGCCCTCACCGTGCAGAGCAGGTCTTGGGTCCAGTACTGGGGCATGGCCAGAGGGGATCCCCCGCATGGGACCGAGCCACCGTGGCCTTTGCCTTTCACCCACACCCAGGTCAGGGCTCCTCAAGGAGCCTATACACCTCCTAGTAAGTGACCTTGGGTGGTGCCTTTAAAAGTGCAGCAGCACCTAGGCCTGACCAGGTGGAGAAACTGAGGCACTGGAGTCTGGGATGTTTGTATCTTCTACATGTATCCAGAGTCTGCCCCTTCCTTTCCATCTCCACCTTCTCCACATTGGCCTGTCATCTCTTACTCAGACCATTGCTGTAGCCTCCTCAATCATTTCTCTGCTTCTCCAGTTTCCCACCCCTCCCTCCCCCCAGATCCTTTCTCCACCCAAGAGCAGAGAGTTCTTAAAAACTCAGAACAAGTCACTCCCTTCTTAAACACTTGGGTGGTTTATCTTCCTCTATCGGTTCCTCATTGTTCTAACAACATTAGCTGAAGACTTTCCTTTCTCCACTGAATTACATTGGCACATCTGTTGAAAATCCATTGACCCTGTAAATGTGAATATGTTCCTGGACTCCCTCTTCTGTTTCATTGGTCTATTTATTTATTTATCTTTAGGCCAATACTACATCGTCTCGATTACTACAGCTTTATAGTAAGCTCTCAAGTCAGATAGTGTGTATCTTCCGATTTTGTTCCGTTTCAAAATTGTTGTGGCTATTCTGGGTCTTTTGCATTTCCGTATAAATAGTAGAAACAGATTGCTAGTCTATATAAAAACCCTGTGGGATTTTGATTGGGGATTGCAATAACCATCTATCAGCTTGGGGGTGGAGAGTGGACATCTTAACAATATTGAGTTTTTCAATCCATGATCATGGTATACCTCTCTAGTTATACCTTCTTAAAATTTCCAGCATTTAAAAAGACTTCAAACTATTGAAAAGTATTAGTTGCTATTTACACGAGCAGTGAGAAAGAAACTCAAACAGTGAGGCCAATCTATAGGAGGTTACATCTTGAGATGATCTTCATTTCTGGTGAATTCAGTTTCTGTTTTTTTTTTTTTTTTTTTTAGACAATACTTTTTTTTTTTTTAAGATTTTATTTATTTATTAGACAGAGATAGAGACAGCCAGCGAGAGAGGGAACACAAGCAGGGGGAGTGGGAAAGGAAGAAGCAGGCTCATAGCGGAGGAGCCTGATGTGGGGCTCGATCCCATAACGCCAGGATCACGCCCTGAGCTGAAGGCAGACGCTTAACCGCTGTGCCACCCAGGCGCCCCTCAGTTTCTGTTTTAAACCAAAAGCGTATCTCTCCGGTAGTGTTGAAATAAATGCCCTTGAGCGTCACGAAATGGCTTCTTTATTTGATGTGAAATCTCAGGTAAGAATCTTTCAAGGAGCTAGACGAGCAGGACCTGAGCTAGAAGAGCCGGAGTTTTCTAAGTTCCCTGCAGGTGATGAGGTGTTCCAGAGAAAGTAGGTGGGGCTGGACATGCTCCAGTTGGGAAAGTAGGTGCTGGTTATGGGAAAGGCCCGGGGTCTGTGACCTCAGTGTGAACAAAGTCACTTCTCACGCTAGAAGAGATAGGGCTTCTTGGAGTCACAAATACGGCTACTCCAGAGCTCAGCTTTGAGATGGGTATCTCACTGGACAGGTTGGATGACTTGCTTGGTGGAGGCCTATTCTCAGGCAAAGGTCAAGTCTTCTACTCAGAGGGAGGAAAACCTGGGAGGTTGGTGTATCTTTGGTGGGTAGTATAAAAGTCCTCAATTTCAACGGAAGTGCCAAAGGCTCCATCTTGGTTCGGACGTCTGAGCAACGTTTTGTTGTTTTCAGCGTACGGTTCTTGCTTATCTTTCCTTAGACTCATTTCTAAGTATTTTAAGTATTTTGAGACTATCGTACGCGATGTTTTAAATTTCATTTTCTGTCGTTGGTCGCTACTATATAGAAATACAATTGAATTTTGTGTATTTGCCTTATATTCTCCAACTTCGCTAATGTTGCTGATTAATTCTAGTAGATAGTTGTAAATACCTTAGGACTTTCCGTGGAGACGATAACATTGTCTGGGAATAGAGGCAATCTTACGTTCACCTGTTTTATCTTTGTGCCTCTTCTTTGTGCATCCTCGCAATGGGGAGAACCCCCAGTATAATGTTGAACAAAAATGGCGAGGGCGGATATCCTTGCGTTGTTCGTGGTCTTAGGGGAGGGCGTTCATTCAATCTTTCACTGATAACCGTGATGTTAGTGCAGGTTTTCCGTGGATACTTTTCATCAGGGGAAGAAGCTGACTTTTGTTTACTGAGAGTTTTTATCATGAGTAGGGGCTGAATTTTGTCCAGTGCTTTTTCTGCATCTATTGAGATGATCATATATGATTTTCTGTTGATTCTGTAACTATGGCAAATTACACTAATTGGTTGTCAAGTGTTGAACCGACCTCACATTCCTGGAATAATTATATCTCAATAAAGTTGAGTTTTAAGTTTTTAAGGAAAGAAAAGGGGGATAGGGGAGCTTAGGGTTAAAAGAGACATAAAGACTGTACTTAATCACAATATGTAGACTTCGTTTTCATCCTGAGTTTTTGAAGCATACAAGAAAGACCCTGTGTGTGAGCATTTGGAAATTGAACCCTGACGGGATCTTGAATGATAGCAAGGAGCTGCTGTTGATTTTTTTTTTTTTTACTAGATGTGATAATGGTATTTCAATAAGGGGGTTATATTGAGGTTTTTTTTTTTTTTTTGAAGTTTTAGAGATATATTTTGATATAGTCATGAATTGAAGTTTGTTTTTTTTTAAAGATTTTATTTATTTATTCAACAGAGATAGAGACAGCCAGCGAGAGAGGGAACACAAGCAGGGGGAGTGGGAGAGGAAGAAGCAGGCTCCTAGCGGAGGAGCCTGATGTGGGGCTCGATCCCAGAACACCGGGATCACGCCCTGAGCCGAAGGCAGACGCCCAACCGCTGTGCCACCCAGGCGCCCCTGAAGTGTTTTTTAAAAAGATTTTGCTGGTCCGTCATCACTCTTAGCATCAAATCTAGAACCCTGTACTTCCTCCTCGGCCCTCAGCCACTACAGCCCGATTGCACTGGCCTGCTTGTGGTTTCTTCAGCGCGTCAAGCTCCCTGCTGCCTTATGGTCTCTGCACTTACCGTTCCTTGGCGACGCCTCTCTGACCCCTCCCGTCCTCCCACCAGATCGGTCCCTTGTCAGATGTTATCTGTCATGCCGGCACCTAGCAGATGCCTGGAGTTTTCAGGGAAAAAATGGAGGCACAGAGGCCTCTGATCCCTTCTCGTCTCTCCACTGGTGTTGTCTTCGACTGTCATCCGCTCTCTCCTGTACCGCGCTGCACCTGTCTTTCTGGCTACGCTCACCGCCCCCCCTAATCCACCCTGCACACCGCAGCCAGCGTGGCTTTCACTCTGACTCTTGTGGCCCCTTGTCTGAACATAGATACAGCCTGTGCATCTAACCAAGGAGTAGGCCCCTCTTGTCTTCCGTCTCTCCTCTGTCACTCAGGGGCTCTGCACCTGCTAGTTACAAAGGGGCCTGGGAAAGTGGAGACCCTAAGCACATCACCCCACAACCATCTCGTGGTTGGCACCAGATGCCGCTTTGCTGCTGCCCAGGCCTGGGCACTGGCTCCAGGAACAAGAGTGTCCTCTAGGCGGGACCCCAGGTTGCCCGTCCCTGCCCCCGAGGGAACACAGAGTCCAGTTGCTGGGTTCTTGGAAAAACTACATCAGGGAGTTTAATAAGTGACCTGAAGGGCTGTTTACCACCATTGACAGTTTGGGACAGCCTCAGCCCGAGGTCAGGTGGTGCTAGGGGGCTGGGTCGCTGCATGGGGCCTTGGCCAGGGATTGCGGGCCGGCAGCTGGAAAAGCAGAAGTGGAAAACACTCCCTTGGAGCGGGCTCCAGCTGCATCTCCCCAGATGCTCCTCCTCCACTCTGGGACCATCCCTGTGAAGTGGGCAGAGCTGGGTGGAGTCACGGCTGGGGGAACAAGACTGGGAATCACAGCCCGGATTCCAGGCCAAGTCTGCCACTGGCTCCCTGCAGGACCTTGGGCAATCAGTCCTCTCCACCAGCCTCAAACAGAAATTTAGAAGGTGGGGGAGGAAGGAGGCAGAAGTGAACGACACTCCCTTGGCAGCTCTTCAGGTCTTGAATTGCCATGGTTCCTCCTCTTCATACTGCTCCTGGCCCTCCCCCTCATCCCCCTCCTCCTTTCTTGGGGGAGTGGAAGCAGGGGGGCTTGCAGGCTAACTTGCCCCTGGGCTCTGGAGTCAGAAGGCCTGGTTGAGTTCTTCTTCTCCCTTCTAGGCTGTGTGAGCTTGGACTGGTGGCTCACCTTCTCTGAGCCCCCATTTCTTCATCTTTGCGATGGGCTTACTCTTTCTTGCCTCTGGCTCTCCTGGGAGAATGAAAACTCAGGTCCATAAGGCACTGGATATTCAACAGACAGTTTACAAACATGAAGGGCCAGGGGGAGACTGAGAAGCAGCAGGGAGGAGACAGCAGGGGTGAAAGAAGAGTCAGCACCTCCCCTCCGCACGTCTCACCCCTGCCTCACCCTGGGACTGATCTTTTCATGGGCTCCATAAAAAAATTAACAGCCCAGCAAATAGCAGGGCTCAGGTTGTGACCTATGCCCCTAGGGTTGCACGAAGAGGGGCATTTAGCCCAAGGAAGGTCTTCATGGGCGGGTGCTGGACAAATGGGTATGGGGGGGTTGGAGGACCCCGCCCCCTCGAATTTCTCCTCCACCCAGCCTGAAACCCACCATTAGTGACTTCTGTGGCTTACTTAAATCAGGGCTGGCAAACGGTAGCCCCGCCAGTTTTTGTAAGACCTGCAAGCTGAGAATGGTGTTTGCATTTGTAAATGGTTGGAAAAAAAATCAAAGGAAGAGTATTTTGTGACATGTGAAAATTGTACGAACTTCAAACCTAAGCGTCCACCAGTAGTTTTACCGGAACACAGCGACGCTCACACATTCGTGTGCTGCCGGTGGCTCCCGAGCACCGAGCGCTGAGCGCTGCATCGGGGAGGGGAGTGGTTTCAACAGAGACCGTCCAGCAAAGCCGAAAGCACTCCCTATGTGGCCCTTTACGGTAAAAGTGTGTGTGTGCAGACCCTTGGTTTGAAACAAAACCAAAACCAGAAAACAGCTTTGAACGTGGAAGCGCCCTGGGAAGATTCCAGAGGGGCTGTCAGGTGGAAGTCAGGAGTCCCAGTCTAACCATGAACCAGTCACCTATCCAGCAAGGGGCTGTCCCCTCTCCGAGCCTCATTTTCTCCATGTGTCAAACGGACACAGCAATTTAATCCGGCGATGTTTAATCTAGCATTGCTGGAAGTCTCCGTTTACAGTCTGGTTGGCATCCACCCCTTAAGGAGAAATAACTCAGACAGCTTTCCTCCTTGCCCAGATGAGAGCATGAGGATACAGAGGGGGAGGTGACAGTGTCACACTGAGCAAGGGGAACGAGGAGGAACAAATGGTCTCTCCTCTTCAAAACCACGTGCAAAAGAGTCTCTCTCTGCCAGAGGTGGTGACCGGGGGCAGCCGGCAACAGGGTGGTCGCTGAGCCAAGGGCTGCAGCCAGCCCAGGGTGGGGTCAGGGGGGTGGGAAGACAAGCAGGGCACTGGGCTTCTGCCGAGTCCCTGGAGACTCAGACCCTATCCCAGCACACTGGACACACGCCAATACATACATAGATGTTCTAATCCTGTCCCTTCCCAGCTCATTCCGTCAAAGCCAAAGTCCCCGCAATGGCCCAGAGGCCGCAAGGATCTGACCCAACACCCTTACCTTTCTGATCACAACTCCCTCTTCCTTCCCCCAACCCACCACAGCTCCAGCCTCCCCCACCCTCTTGCAGGATGTCCAGCAGAGAGCACCTTCCTGCTTGAGGCCCAGGGCTGCTGGACCAGAAGGGTGGTGGCCTCCCCCACCCCCAGCCAAAGTCCCTCCTTACCAAAGCAAAATAACTGGGCGAAGAAATCGAGTGGGTTAAAAAAGACCATTTTTATATTATACATACACACGTGGGGTTCAGGATGATAGGGCCAGCCGTGGGCGGAGGATAGCTGCTGCTGTCCTCCCAGGGTCTGTCCCTCCCCTCGGGCCTCCTGGTGTGCAGTGTCCCAGCCAGGTCTCCCTGGGTCTTGGGACAAGCCTTGGAGGAGCCAGTCAGACAAGCAGGCTTCCCTCTAGCCCTGCCCGCTGGCTTCCCCACCTAAGGGCAGCCTCACACTCTTGCCTGCCGAGCTCCACCTCCACGGGGGCTGGGGGGAGCTCCCGTCCTCGCTGTCCCGGAGTCAAGGTTGCACACAAGGTCCTGTTTGCTGAAGGGCTCCATGACGCACAGGGGTGGGAGATGACGTCGCTTGCCACAGTTGATGGCGGGGGCAAGGGACCCGGGAGGTGGGGGCTGGGCCCGCTCCTCCCTGTCCCCCATCCCCCGGGGTCACTGACCCAAAAGCTGCTGCCAGTGACCACGCCCGTCAGTAGGGATAAGGGGACACAGCGATGAGCAGGACGAAGACACTCTGGTGGCGCGGCGCGGCGGCGCGCACGGTCAGCCGGTAGAGACCGGCGCGGGTGAGCGCGCGGCGGGTGTAGACGGCGCCGTGGCCGGCGCGCAGCGGGCGCAGTGCGAACGGGCTGCGCGGGTCGGGCTCGAGCACGCTGAGCTCCGTGCGGTTGGCGGGGACGCCGGCCTCCGAGAAGGCGGCGACGCGGGCCACGTCGTGGTGGGCGCGCACGCCGAGAGGCAGCGGCAGCAGCTTGTACTGCAGCGTGGACGGGCCGCCCGCGCTGCAGTCCTGCGAGCAGCGCCGGAAACACGTCCTGCGGGCGGGACACACGCACCGACTCGGGTGGCGGGCAGAGCGCCCTCCGGCGATGCAAACCGGCCCTCAGCCCCAAGCTCCGCAGTACTCCCTGGCGCTGCCGGTCCCCTCGCCCCCAGTGCCTTCTCCACAAGCACTGCTGTGAGCCCACTTTAGAGATCAGCAGACTGAGATCCAAAGAAGCTAGAGACGTGCTCCCTTCCCATGGGGGCGGGTCCCATAATCCCATCGGCCTTTCCCAGCCCACAACCCGGGGCAGTCCGGTGGACAGTACAATTGAGAGCCCCCCCCAGGTCCGCAGGGAAGCCCAGAGCTGAGTCTCCTGCTCTGGGTTTGCAACGAGGGAGGCCGACTCAGACCCGTGCTTAGCCTTTCAAGGGCCTCCATGCCCCCTCCCCACCCCCCGCCTAGGCTCCCAGTTGGTAGAGTCCAGGGCAAGTCACCGTCCCTAACCGTCCCTAATTGCTGCTGCTACCGCTTGTGCCGCCAAGGTCCCCACGTGTGAGCAGCATCTTGACGAGTGTCTGCAGCCACACTGAGCGGCGTGAAGGAGATGGGTTTTGTGTTTGTGTGCCAGTGTGTGTCGGAGTCCTCGGGTTTTGGGGGGTTTCTGGGTGGCGTTTATGAGTCTGTGTGTGTGTTCCTGTGTCTAGGGTTTTCTGTGTGTAGTCATGGGTCTCACGTGTGCAGCTGCAATTCTCTCCAGCTTCTGGCTTCTCCCTGCCCCCGGGGCCTCATGCCCCGGCCGCAGCCTCACTGCACTAAACACGAGTGTCTACAGGAGCTTGCACCCCGAGCGGCTGCAGGAAGGGGCTCTCCATGAGGGCACCCTGCCCTGTGGGCACAGATGCCCCGCTCGGGAACTCTGGCAGGGTTGACCCCACGGGACCCCCCCCCCCCCCCCCCGCAGCTGGGCCCCTGCCGGAGACATGGCCTTTCAGGAGGAAGGGTCCAGCCGTCCAGGAGCCAGAACGTAAGCACCTGGCTCCTGGCAGACCACGCGCCCCGTGCAGCCCCAGCCAGTTCAGCTCTTACCCGGGGCTGGAGCCTTGCCGGTAGGTGGCCGGACACGGCGTGTCCACGCACTGGTAGCTGCCACGGGTGTTAAAGCACATCTGGCTGGGGCCACACGCGATGCCGTCCTCCTCACACTCGTTGATGTCTGGGTGGGGGAAGTTGGCAAAGAGACGGGGAGCGAGAAGATGGTGCGAAGTGGAAGGGCCCGGGGCGGGAACCGCAGAAGGCGTGGGGGCAGGGGCAAAGCAGGAGAGAAATGCCTCCAGAGGACGAGTGAGGAGGGCAGCCCCTCTGACCTTCGAACCCGGCCACCTTGATCTAGGCCAGCCCAGCTGGCAGGCCCTGAGCACCTCCCCCATCTCCCCAGGTGGGCCCCCTAGGGACCTCTTGAGCCTGGAGCTGGGCTGCAGGATCTCGAAGAGATGGGGGCTGCGCTCGACTCATGACCCTTGTCTGCCCCTGTGGAAGCCCTTCTCAGAGGACATTCACAGATCCTCCCGCAGAGTGAGGGATGGAGACAGGCAAGGCAGGCCGATTCCCACAGCATGGCTGGCCCCAGCTCCCGCCCGGAGCACATTCAGGAGAGCACCTTGGCTTGGGAGTTAGGGGGCTCCCCTGCTCTGACTAGCGGCTGCTACCTCCCTGGAATGCTGTCTCCCTGCCCGCCCTCCCCAGGTCTCATCCAGCTATTGCTGGGAGGACTGTTAGCTCCATTTCACCAGGAGACTGAGGCTCAGACAGGTGAGGTGAGCTCCCCGGGGACACACAGCAGAGCTGCGATCCACCTCCAGGGCTGCTTTCGGAGCCTGCCCGTGCAACCTTGTAGTTCCTGCTTGGAGTGTGGCTTCCCGCCTGGCCGTGGGCCTCTGGGGTGCTCTGAGCTCCTCTCCCTGCCCCACCCTCACGTGAGATGGTTGAGAAGCGGCTGGAGGGAGCCAGCCCTTCCCATGAAGCCCCGACCTGGCCCGCCCAGACCCGGGAGGGCCACAGCTCACCCTGGCAGTTTTTCCCGCTGGGGAGGAGGCGGTACCCCGCGGGGCAGAGGCACTGATAGCTGCCCTCGGTGTTTCGACAGGCGTGCTGGCACAGGCTTCTCACCCGGCACTCATCCAGGTCTGGCCCAGGCCCAGGGGTGGGGGGGGGCAGAGACACACTGAGTTACTGGCGCCCCGGCTCTCCGCCCGCCCACCCCGCTCCCCGAGGCAGCGGTGAGCGGGAAGACACTGCTTCCAGCACAGACCCCTCTGCCCCCACAGGAACCCTGAAGCCAGTCTGCCCTCCCCCCTATCTCCCCTTTGCCTCTGCAGCCCAGCCCCAGCCAGCCTCCCTCGGGGGCCTGGGGGCTGTCCCTGCTCCCCCACCCCCAGCAGTCCCTGTTCACCCTCTCCTGTCGACCTGCAACAGTCTCCTTCCCTCCTGCGAACCTCCCTGCCTGACTGCCTCACCTCTGCGCACCAAAAAGAGTGTTTCTCAAAAGTGGGTCAAGTGTCCAGAGGTCAAATGGTTGGGGAAATCTTCCGTCCCCCCTGGGAAGCCCACTGCCCATCCGTACTAGGGCTTCCAGATGGCATGGGACAGGACATAACTATCCGCCCGCCCTGCCCCCCTGCTTGCAGTGAGCCCTGGGGTTCTGAACATGGGGTGTGGTGCCCACACGCCCAGCCTAGGAGCGTGATATAACGTAGTGGGAGTGGCCCCAGTGGGATGGCCGGGGCTCGGCCTTACCTGTGCAGACACCATTCTGCCGGATAAAGCCGGCGGGGCACCAGGCCCGGCCCAGACTGCTCGGGGCCCCGGAGCCTGTCCGGAGGGAGACCCAGGCATGGTAGGAGCCCCTGGGGAGGGGGGTCCGGGGCCGCAGCAAAGGCACCAAGGGACCCCGGTGGCTGACAGTGGTCCCATTTTGTTCCCTCTGCTCTAGTGGGGTGCAGGTCTTGCCGTCACGGAGGAGGGTCTGGCCCGGGGGGCACAGGCAACGGTAGCCGCCCTGGACGTTTTGGCACTGGAAGGCGCAGGTCCTGGGTAGCTGCAGGCACTCGTTGATATCTGGAGAGGAACGAGGCCAGGCCGGGCGCCAAGCAAGGCTCAGAGGGCTCGCCACGGCCACTCCACCGGACTACAGCCATCTCTCCTGGTCTCCCGCCTTCCCTGGACTCCAGCGGCCTCCCCCACTGCATACAGGCCTGCCCGCAAGCCTCCCCTCTCCTGGACCACCTCCGGCCTCTGCAGCTCAAGGAGGCCTCAACCTGTCCCAGCTCTGGGCCTCCCCCCAGGCTCCAGGGTACTTCAGCATCCTGGGGAGGCCCATGCTCCCCACTCAGCCTCCCGAGACCCACCCACTTCTGCCTAAACCTCCCGCTCCTCCTGGGCTCCCGGGGGAGGTGACCTTGCTGGGTAGGGGGTGAGGTTCGGTGCCGGACAGCAGCAAGGGATTGGGGCACACGGGCGGCGCGCCGTCGGTGTTAGCTGACAACACCCTTGTCAGAAACACTCCCTGCCCGTGCGCCAGATGGTTCTGACCCGACGAGTGTCCACCAGGGGGCTGAGCGTCCCGTACCTAGGCAGGGCAGGCCGGGGCCCTGGAGCCGGTACCCCCGGGGGCAGCTGCAGCGGTGGCCACCCGGGGTGTTCTCACAGATCTGGTTGTAGCGACACTCATCCGACTGCTCCACGCACTCGTCCACATCTGGGGAGGCAGGGGTGTGGACAGAGGTGGGGCCGAGCCCCGCCCCCTGCCCCAGGCGGACACGGTGTACCACATCTGGGCCTCATCCCCGTCCCCTCCCCCAACTTCGGTGCCCCCCCCCGCCCCGGAATGCCAGTGTTTGCAACCACCTCTCCCAATTAGGCCAGCTTTGGACAGTAAGAAGGTTCTGGGTCCGAAAAGAAAGCAGGGGCTTAAAAGGTGGGCCCTGGAGGCAGAGTCCCGGGTTTGGACCAAACTCTGCCCTATCTCTGGGTCCTTGAGCAAGTAATTCTCCCTCTTCCAGTCTTGGTTTTCTTATCTGCGGAGAGGGGTCAGGACGGGACCTCTTCAGGGGGATTAGGCATGAGAAGGCAGTAGGCGCCTGGTTCAGGGAAAGAGCTCTAAGAGTCAGTGAGAAAGAAGGAAGTGAGGGCGGAAAGGAGGCAGGAGGCAGAGAGCCGTCTGTGACCCCGCAGACCTGGGGTCACCTCCTCTTCTGAGTTCCAGTCCCCCCTGCACTTTGCCCCTGCACTAGGTGATCCTGTCACCCTCAGAGGACCCGTGATCAGGAGGCTCTCGAAGGCCGGGGCACGAAGGTCACCATCCAGGGCGGCCCCTGAGTTTCATCTCAAAGGCTAAGTGCAGCTGATGCCTAGTGGCTGCTGGAGAAGCTGTGTTGAGAAGGATCTGGAGGCTGTCTTTAGGCCAGGGCGAGATCCAGGAGGGGACCTCGGGGAAGTGGCAGCAGACAGAGCATATTTGCCATCCCTGACCTGGTCAGTTCAAGCTTTCTCCCCGGCCTCACTGCTCCTTCTGCCAAGAGAGTTCTGCTTTCCCCAGAGGCCCAGACTCCCAGTGGCACACGGCACCTCCTCGGCTCACGCCTGACAGATGGACAGCCCCCCATCCTGCCCCTGTCACCTTCACAGCCGGCCCCATGGGGGGCCACCCGGAAGCCAGGCCTGCAGTCGGGGAGGCAGTGGTAGGACCCAAAGAGGTTCACGCAGCGCTGTCCCTCCTGGCAGAGGTGGGCATCCCAGGCACACTCATCCACATCGGGGCAAACAGGGGCAGGGGCCGCGTGAACACACATCCCCCAGGCCCTCCTTGCCACCCTGACCCTGGCTATCTAGACGCAGGCTTCCTCCCCAGGCCCAGGAGACCCTGGCAAGAAGGCCCTACCCCTCCTGCTAGCTCTTTCCATCATCTTGCCCCTCTCCCCGAAACACAGAGCCCGCCCCAAGGGACCCACAGGCCTGGGTGTGGGGCATCTGATACAGGGTTGCAGACAATGCCCCGTGGGCACCCGGGTCAAAGCGCAGTGGAGACTTGGCAGGGCCAGTCCTCGCTGGTGGGAGCAGAGGCATGCAGCTGGGGACGGTCAGCATCTGGACAGTGTCCTACGGTCACTTTGTGAAGGGGCCAAGTACAGCAAGTGGGGCAGAAGGGTGTCCACTCACTTCCAACCCCAGTCGGCTGGGAGTGGCCATGGAGTGGCGGGAAAGCCCCCGAGGCCATGTCCGGGCTCAGCAGGTGTGCACACTACGGGCACGGGGTGGCCACATGTATGTCTCCGGGGCTCCCTAGCAGCCCCAGCACTTGAGTCTCTCCTATCTGCTGCCCACATAGCAGGAAATTCCCAATGGAAACAGGGTGTTGCCACCCCTTGCCTGGCATCTGATGCCACCAGAACAGGCCGTGTCCTGAGGTGTGTCCGGGCCGGGTTCCTGGCTCCAGAATGCCCCGCACACACCCAGCCCAACTCCAAGGAGAGCTTCTGCCCCCGGGCCCACTCACCTCTGCAGTTCCTGTCGTCCCTGGCCAGGGCAAAGCCTGCCGGACAGGAGCAGGAGAAGCGACCAGGTGCATTGTGGCAGGAGTGAGAACAGGGGTTGGGACCCTCTGAACATTCGTCCCTGTCTGGGGAGTGGGGGGTGGGGGGACAGAGCTCTGGCAGTCTGCACTCACAGGCCCTCCTGCCAGCTGGCCAGGACACATTGTCCCTCCCAGGCAGAGCCCCCCCCCCCCCAACCGTCCATGCCAGGGGGCGGGGAAGGCACTCACCCACACAAAACTCTCCCTGGGCATCTAGCTCAAAGCCCTCTGGGCAGCCAACTTCATTCTCTCCTGCAAGGCAAAGGGATAGGTTGAAGGATGCCAGGGCATGGCGGCCAAGGTGCCCAAGGACAGACAGCAGCCTTGGCCGTAGCTCCCTCCTGCCAGCCTGGCCAGGCTGATGCCCAGCCCGCCCTGGAGCCCATTCCCAGCCCAGGCCTGTTGGAGGCACTGGCCGTGGGTCAGGCCATGGAGGGGGGGCTCACAATGGGCTGGCCAGACTGTAAAGCTGGCAGACACAGGAGAGATCATTACAGAAAAGAACAAAACAGGCTGTCCGTGCGTGCAAACGCGCACTACTGAGAATCCAGAGGAGTGGACGTGGCCCCTGGCTGTGTGTGGGGGAGGGGCTGTGCAGAATGGGTGAATGATAGCATCTGATGCAGCAGCAAGCGCGGGGGTGCGGGGCAGACTGTGGTCTGGAGACAGAAGGCCACAAAGAGACAGGCAGACCCACCTGCATGCAGTGCTCCTTGAAGTCCTGGAGGAGGAGGAGACGGGGTGGGGGGAGGGGGGAGGGGTAGAAGAGGGGAGAGGAGGAGGAAGAGGGGAGGGAGGAGGAGAGGGGAGGAGAGGAGAAGGAGGGGAGGGAGGAGGAAAAGGGGAGGGAGGAGGAGGAGAGGGAAGGAGGAGGAGAAGAGGGAAGGAGGAGGAGGAGAGGGGAGGAGAGGAGAAGGAGAGGAGAAGGGGAGGAGAAGGAGGAGGAGGAGGAGGAGGAGGAGGAAAAGGGGGTCAATGAGAAGGGAGGAGGAGGAGGAGGAGGAGGAGGAGGAGGGAGGAGGGAGGAGGGGAGAGTATGAGGAGGGGGGGAGGAGGAAGAGGGGGAGGGGGGGAGAGGGTTGAAGGGAGCCCTCTGAGAGCCCATTCCCAGCCCAGGCCTGTTGGAGGCACTGGCTGTGGGTCAGGCCACGTGGGGTGGGGGGCTCATGGTGGGCTGGCCAGACTGTAAAGCTGGCAGACACAGGAGAGATCATTACAGAAAAGTACAAAACAGGCTGTCCATGCGTGCAAACGAGCACTCCTGAGAATCCAGAGGAGTGGACGTGGCCCCTGGCTGTGTGTGGGGGAGGGGCTGTGCAGAATGGGTGAATGATAGCATCTGATGCAGCAGCAAGCGCGGGGGGCGGGGCAGACTGTGGTCTGGAGACAGGAGCCCAGACTCCCGAAATTATTGTCAGGACAGCATGTTTGCAAAAGCAATCACTGGGGGCCAGGTGAGGGTTTCAGTGAAAACAGTGCTACTCCTGATACCCTACAAGGCCGGGGATACTATGCCCATTTTACAGGTGGGAACACTGAGGCTCAGAGAGGGCCAGGGCATTGCTGCCAAGGTCCTACAGCTGGGAAATGGTGTGGCTGGGTTTGAACCAGGGTCTGCCTGACCCCAAAGCTGTGCCCTCACCACTGTCCCATGTTCAATGTTACAAACAAGTTGGGACCTCAAATATTGGTACCGGGTGTATCTTCAGCATCCCCTGGTTGAATATAGACAGTGTGCTCATGTGGGCGTCTAGGGGTTCCAGCTGGGGCTCCTGGCGGCCTGGGTGGGGCCTCTGCTGCAGGGGCCCTTGAGCAGAGGGTGGCCTATGGCTGGAGTCTTGAAGAGCAGCCTGATGGGGGGTGGGCTTGGACCTTCACCATGGGGCCGGGGAAAAGCCTCTGGAGGGTTTGAACAAGAGTGGCCTGAAGAGCTGTGTCCCGCCTGGGGGTGTGGACGGTTGGACGGGAGCAAGGACATGCTGGAGGTGAGTGGACAAGGAGGTGAGCTGTCCCCGTCCCAAGTTTCTGGTCCATGGTCCGTGTGTGCAGGAGGGGGGGGCGTCCCCTTGGCTTTCAGCCACGTGCATTGGGGGCCCCTGGTAGGTGTCTAGCTGGGGCAGTGGGGAGTGGAGACAAAGGACGGGGGCCTCACCAGCTCGCAGGGCTGTGGTAAGCTGGAAGTGCAGGGCCTCGGCCTCGGGGTCGAAGGCCGAGCTGATAGCCGAGGCCTGCAAGTGCTGCACCAGCTGGGGTTGGAGGCCCCGGGCTGCGCTGTACTGGATGCTGTGGTTACAACGCAGGAACGTGGGAAGGCTGTCCTGCAGGAAGTGCTGTGTGGAGCCCACAAAGAGACGGCCAGGCCCCATCTGTACATAGCGCTCCTCGAAGTCCTGGAGGAGGAGGAGGAGGAGGGGGAAGAGGAAGGAATAGGAAGAGGAGGAGGAGGAGGAGGGGGAAAAGGGAGACAGATAATGTCCCAGATTTCAACTTCCAAGGGATGGGAACTGCAGGCCCCCATTCAAGGAGCCAGGGATGCTGGAGGCGGAGGGCTGGTGGGCCTTTCACCTCCTCCTCCAGCCAGGTGGGCACCCTTGAGCGGGTCTTCCCTTTGGCATTCTTATGTATGAAATGGGGAAGACACCGGAGAGGCTGGACCCAGGGTATCCTCCCACAGGGCTGAGTCTGGGCCAGGCCACACCCCAGCCCCTGCTGGGGTGTCAGGAGGGGATGCTTGGGGCAACACATCCCATGCTCTCCCCTGCCCCCATCTGCGCCCCTTGGGGGCGGCCCCCACCTGCACTTGAAGATCTGCGTCAGCCAGGCTCTCGGGGACGCCGCCACTGACCACCACATCAAGGAGCAGGAGACCCTCGGGATCCAGGCCCCGGGCCTCCTGGGTCATCGTGAGCAGCTCCCCTGCAATCCATCCCCGCCCAGCCTGGAGTCACCATGGGGGAGAGGCCCTGGGCTCAGGCCTCAGCCCCACCCGGCCTCCCTGGGAGAAGACCCCCGCTCACCTGTGGCAAACTCCACGTGCGACTTCTGCAGGAAGCTGCCAGCCGTCAGAGAGTGGCCGTTCAAGGCGTCCCCACTCTCTCCAGCCAGGGCCCAGTAGATGGGGGCGATGGTGACCACGAGGACCCGCATCAGAGGCCCTGCACAGGGCGGGCGTGGAGGCTGGGTCAGGGCCGGGTCCTGAGGGCCACCACTCTCCTGCTCAAGATCCCTCTGTAGCTCCCTGTTGCCCCAGGAGGGCTCAGTCCCTTCCCTCCCTGCCCAGGCTCAGCCCTGCGATCACCTGGGCCAGTTACTGGATCAGAACCCGGGAAGGGGGAGGGCAAATAATCCAGTTTGTGGAGAGGTTGTGAAAAGGAACCGAATCCATGTATACAAAGAAAGGCATGTAACTGGTTGGTATTGAACTCAGTTCAACAAATCGGAAGGGTGATGGGGTCACCATCGAGCCTGGGACACGGGTGCTGGACCAAGCTGAAAATCAACCAAGTCTCCTAACCTACAGACGCCTTCCAGAAGAGCCTGGGGGAGGAAGGCCATTGACTTTGAAAACGGGGTAAAAAAATCACTCTGGACATGGATTCCCAGACCTTCACGTGATGCCCAGCCCTTCTCACTGGGCAGGGGGTGCCGCAGCCCGGGGATGGGGAAACCCCACTCGCTTGGGGTGAGGGATGGCTGAGCTTCTAGTGAAGTGGCTGACTCAGAAAAGAGGTGTGGAAGGACCCAGTTTGCCCCGCATGGACGCTGGCCCTCCTGGCCTCTTCTCCATGGCTCCTGCTTGGGCAGCTGGAAGAAGCAGCCGCATCTGGGCAGCCTCTCTCTCTACTCGCTCCCTGCTGCCAGCCAGCCCGGAGTGCCCCCCAGCCGGAACTCCCTGACCCCACGCTGTTCACACAGGCCTGAGGTCAAGGGCAGCTCTGGAGGTGCTTTGGCATTGCCCTCTCCCTGCTCTGGACCCTCAGGGTGCCCTGCGAGGGGCGAGACAGCAGGGTCTGCAACATCACTCCAGAACATTCCATCTGCTAGGGCACGCTAGTATGACTCTGTTTGAAAGTGGACATTCCTTGGTGCTCTGGGGCTTCTAGCTAATTTTATTGTCCTCAATTTCCCCATTCTGCCCCCTCCAGGCCATACCCCTTAATCCTTCCTTTCCTATCAGCTCTTAACAGCGGGAGCAAATCCTCACTTGGCCATCAGTGATCTCAAAAATCATTGTCTGACTGCACTCACGTATCCTGATTATTTCACACTGTCTCTGTCTGATTTTTATTGTCTTTTTGGGAGGTAGTGGGGGTGGGGAGAAAGTGGCCGGCACCTAAATCCACTTTGGCTTGGACTCGGGTCTTAGGGGCAGTCAGATTTCCTCCAGCCTTCAGCCAGCCTCAGAACACGGGCGCAGGAGAGGCTCTGAACCCCACTTACCCACACTCGCAGGGATATGGCTGATGCGGCTCTGGATGGTGGTGACCCCAGAGCGTGCCTCCTGTTGCACGCTGGTGTTGAGGGTGGCCCTGCTAAATTCCTGGCCATTGATCACCCCGGACATGCTGCCCCGGCTCCCGCGGGGCTCCCCTGTGAGGAGGGCAGAGAAGAGTGACGTTATCCACCTCTATGCCCTCAGAGGAAGCAGGTACTGTTACCCACTTCGCAGAGGAGTAACTGAGGCTCAGCAAGGGGAAGTGATTTGCCCAAGGCCACACAGCTCGTGGGTGATGGACTCATTGCCCAGGGGATCTTGGCTCGGGGGGTGGGGGTGAGGCTTTTAAGAGGCGCCCTGCACTGGCATGGTGCTGGCTTCTAATTCTGGCTCTGCTGTCACCTTCCTGGAAATCTGGGCAGGTCAGGCCCCCCAAGACACCCTTGAGTTGGCTTATCTATAAAGTGAGGAGGTGGGACCACCGATGTGCCAAAGACCTGTCGGGTTCTAAAATGCCGAGAGCTCGTGATGGAGGGGCTGGCATGCTCCTCTGAGCCAGGGCACCAGGCCAGGACCTGAATGCTGCCACCCGAACATCCTTCCCTCCTTCCATGGCCCTGGCTCCAGCCGCCCTGCAGCTGCATTTCCAACAGCAGCCGGGCGGTCTGCAAGCAGGTGCGCTCCAGCACTAATCAGAGAGTGCTTCCTCTGGCTGATGGGCCAGCTGTCTCCTCGGCACAGATGGCATTCTGGGGGGGCCGAGAGACAGAAGCTAGCCTGCCTCTTCGCTCGCTGGCTCTCTGGGGAAATTAACAACCAATTGCCCATGATCTGTCGAAAAGATAACATAAAACACTCAACTGCCAGGTCCTAAATGAGTAAACCAGGGGGCTCGTTCATTTTGGATTCCAGGAAGCAGCGCCGTTTCCTGCAGCCCAGAGCTGGGGTTTGATGAGATTTGATGCCCATCTGGGATGTCTCTCACCAATAATGTGCAGCTCTGGGGTTTATGGGAGGGACAGAGGAGCAGCCCATGAACCTACCCCTGGCCTCTTAATAAGGGGAAGAGGAAGAAGTTGAGTGCAGAGAACAAGGCAGCAACGTGGCCTGGCATCTTTCAAAGGCGACAAGAAATTGGAGGCTGGGGATGACAAGCCACTGTCAACTTTCTCAGACATGGGGTGACTGGGCAGCCTCTTGCCTCCCATGAGGCCTGGAGGGGCCGCCCAGGCTGACGGGAAATGAGGAAGAGAAGACAGTGTTCATGGTGAGAGAGCCTCAGAACCCCTGAACACAGTTTACCTAGCCATGCCCCCCTGGGCTTATCCTAGAGACCTACCCAGACGAACACACAAAGACACACACCACAGTGTCCTTTTCAGAGGGGAAACTGGAAAAAACCAAACCAAACCAAACCCTAAACCTGCTGCTTATTTAACAAAGCCAACAGCAGGTAAGTTGGGAAAGTGTCCCAGTGGAATATGAAACCGCTGAAGACACAGGCTGGGTTTACTGCCATGGGATGTTGTCCAAACAGGTAGGGGCGACCTATACATTCATCCTCATTTATAAAAAAGAAAAAGCGCCTCTCTTTACATTCGGGGAAAAAAGTGTAGAGGGATATACCCCAAGTAATGGCCCAGATAGCTATTTCTGGTCATTGAAGGAGATGAGAAAGTTGCTAATTCATTCTTTCTTTGTAGATTCGTTTCTTTTTTATTTTTTATTTTTGACAGAGATAGACAGCCAGCGAGAGAGGGAACACAAGGAGGGGGAGTGGGAGAGGAAGGAGCAGGCTCCCAGTGGAGGAGCCCGATGTGGACTCGATTCCGGAACGCCGGGATCACGCCCTGAGCCGAAGGCAGATGCCTAACGACTGCGCTACCCAGGCGCCCCTGTAGATTCGTTTCTAACGTACCTGGCCTTCCTCTAATTAGCATGTAGGAGACTTTAAACATGGTTGTTTCCATTTAAAAAGTAAGGAGGCTGTGGTAACTGAAATGATGTGCTCTTTAAAAGATGTGTGGGGGTCCTAGTCCCCAGACGCGAGGGTGTGACCTTACTGAAGACCGGGTCTGTACAGAGGGGGTCAGTTAACATAAGGTCATTAGGGTGGGCCCTAACTTAATAACTGGTGTCCTTATGTGACGGGGAAATTTAGAGGCGGGTAGATTCCGGGGAGAAACCTGTAGGGAACTCGTAGGCAGAGCTGTGGGTGATACTTCTATGAGCCAAGGAAAGCCAGAGTTTGCCCGCAAACCAGCAGGGGTCGGGGCATGGGACAGATTCTCTATCACAGATCCCAGGGAACCAACCCCGCCACACCCTGATCTGAGGTTTCTGGGCTCCAGAACTGAGAGACACCTACATCTCTCTGAAGCCGCCAGGCTGTGAAACTTTGCTGCGGCAGCCCGGGGAGACTCCTCCAGAAGCCATGTGCAAGGCTCTGTGGTCTGGGGTGGGGGCTTCCCAACAGGAGAGGAGAAGGACGGGGGCCAGGCTCTGAAATAAACGGGGGTCTGCTCAGACCTAAAGCTGCCCCCTGGGGCAGCACCTGTGGCCGGGTGTCAGAGAACCACGGGGTTTCCAGAGCTGCGTGGTGCTGGAGCCCTGTCTGCAGGAGATGAGGAGACCAGGGGCCAGAAAGGGTCCCGCTGTGGGTTGGCTCAATGGGTTTCGAGTAGCTTTGCAAGGGGCAGAGTGTCAAGCCCCAAGTCCTATTAGTCCAGACGTGCTGCCTGGAAAGGTGTTCTACGGAGACGTGGAGAAGTAATCTGACCGTGTGTGTGGTGACAGATGAGAGACGGCCGCCAGGGCCGGGGACAGAAACGCAAAGCCACAGATAGGGAGTATTTGCTACAGAGACACAGAAATGACGTTCAGAAGCAATATTCGGAGACTTTCCATTATGCAGTCTGAGTCATTTTACTGTGGTTTCTCAGGCTAGTCCTTTTCTCTGTTTTGAAGTTTGGTCTGGCCCAAGGCAGAAGGGAGCTGAACAGGGAGGCGTGACGTGGCAGGTGCGTCTAATGCCAGGAAGCGGCATCAATCACTGCTTCCCCACCACGGCCTAATTCACAGACTTAACAAAGCAACCCCCAGAGGGGGCACCACGGATGTCCTTGTTTTATGCTGCCTATTTCACAGAACTGTGGAATGTCCCCAAAGAGGACCCATGTCTGTGCCAGGTAAGCCGGAATGGCCAGGGGGTTCCCGTCCAGTATGAGTGGCCAACACTTAGCCTCTTGGAACCTCAGTTTCCCCAACTGTAAAGGGCAGGATAGAGAAGATGACCCCTAAGTCCCTGCCGGCTGGTTCCTCCCAAGTTTGTGACTCTACGCAAAGAGAAGAGTCAGGGAGCCGGCAGGGTGGGGGGCCACATCCCCCATAAGCAACACACAAATCCCCCACTGAGCAGGAGATCCCGCCTCTGTCCACCATGGTCTGAGCGGGGACGCCCCATACCTCTCACGGCCAGGACTGCCCGGGCCGTGGCGGAGCCCAGGAGGTTCTGAGCGACGCACTCGTACGTGCCCGCGTCCCCGGCCTCCACTTGCTGCAGCCACAGGCTCCCGTCAGGCAGGGTCTGGAGCCGCCGACTGGCCCGCAAGGGCTCGCCCGCTCGCAGCCACTCCACCGTGGGCACGGGCTCTCCCGAGGCCTGGCACTGCAGGGCCACGTCCTCCCCGGATCTCACGGTCACGTCCTGGGGCTCCACCCGGAACACTGGGGCACCTGTGGGAGGCCCGGGTGGTTTAGGGAATGTTCTATTATTTGTATATGTTTGTTCATTCAAACAGATTAGAAAATGCAGCGGTAGAAAGGGGACAATAGAATCACAAGTGACTGTCACATCCAGTTACGGTTCTGGCAGAATTTCCTTCGAGACACTGTTTCCCAGAAAACGACCCTATTGCTCCTAGCCGCTTGCTTGCTTGCCTCCTTCTTCACCCCATAATAAATCCTAAGCTGCCTTTCCATGCCATGAAATACTCGTTCCTAGGCCTACTTGGTGTTCCACTGTTTGGGTCTATTACAGGGAGGTCTTCCAACCTGGTGCCTCTACTTGGCACCACGTTGATGGGAGACTGGGGCCCCCGTCACCTGCTGTGGGTGAGGCTCACTAAGTGGCTCCCTGACCCTCAGTCTCCTCATCTGAAAGACGGCAAACCCTGTGCACTCACTCCCACAGACCCTCCAGCGCGGCTGGGAGGAAAAGGCAGCACACGCCCAGCGCTGGTGAGGACGGGGGTAAGGCGAGCTCACACACACTGAGGGTACGGGTGCAAGCAGGTACAGCCACGTGGAGAAGGGCCAGCCAGGGCACCCGTTCCCATGGTTGCCGTAGCAAAAGGCCACAGACTCGGTGGCTTAAGCAGCAACGGTCCTCTCTCTCACAGCCCTGGAGGCTGGGAGTCCCAAACCAGCTGTTTCACGGGGTAACGTCAAGGCGTCCTTCTTCCTCCAGAGGCTGAAGGACAGAATCCGTTTCTTGCCTCTTCCAGCCTCTGTTGGCTTCTAGCGTTCCCTGGCTTGAGGCTGCGTCCCCCTAGTCTCTGCGTCCATGTTCCCCTCCCCTTCCTCCCGTTTCTCCCCTCCTCTTCTTCCTCCCTTCCACCTCTTCTTTCTCCCCCCTCCTCCTCTCCCTCCTCCTCTTCTTCCTCCCTTCCACCTCTTCTTTCTCCCCCCTCCTCCTCTCCCTCCTCCTCTTCCTCCTCTTCTTCCTCCCTTCCGCCTCTTCTTTCTCCCCCCTCCTCCTCTCCCTCCTCCTCTTCCTCTTTTTCCTGCCCCCTCCTCTTTCTCGCCTCTTCCTCCTCTTCTCCTTCCCCTCCACATCCTCACCCTCCTTTTCCTCTTCCTCCCCTCCTCCTCCTCTTCTTCCCCATTCTCCTCCTCTTCTTCCCCCATATACGAGATATATGCCTCTGTTATAAAAGCACTTATGATAGCATTTAGGTTCCACCAAAACAATCCAAGATAATCTCCTCCTCTTAAGATCCTTAACTTAATCATGTCTGCAGAGATCCTTTTTCCAAATAAGATCACATTCACAGGTCCCGGAGACGGGGACACGGTCATATCACTGGGAGCCACTTATCAGCCAGGATCTCCTAAAGTGGAACGTATGCCTGCTCTCTGACCCAGCCACTCCTGGGTCGATACCCTAACAGAAACGTGCATGCGTGTCCACCAACGGCATGCGTGAGAATACGGAAGCAGCGCCGTTCCTAACCGCCCGGAAGTGCAGAGCCATAGGCAAACTGTGGTGTGTCCGCTTGCAGCCAACCATACAGCAACGAGAATGGATGAACGCCTTCCACGTGCGATCTCGCACACGGTGTTGTGCCCAGAAAGCCTGACACAAGAGCACATACGATATGGCTTCATTTAAATAAAGGTCAGAAACAAGCAGGAGCATGACACTGGCCATCGCTGTGTGAAGAGGCCAGCAAGTCCGCTCCCCCAACAATCAAATAGAAAACTTGACAAAATTATCCAAACCAACTATTTCAGGGCTCTAGAAGTCCATGAAAGGCAAACAACAAACTGAGCATCATTTATCCGTGAGAAGCTTCTAGAACTTTGGGCGAGAACGGTGGAGGGGTGTGGCCTGGGGCTGCTCCCATCTCCCACCCCCACTCCACTGTGGTCGTCCTGGGGGTTTTGCTGCAGCGGGGCTGGCTGTGAAACCCCCAGCTCTTGCTATTCCAAGGGACTGGCTTGATTTGCCGGTGAGGATGCATGCGTATTCTGAGAGACCGGGGTGCTGTCAGGGGTGGGGGGGAGAACTGGCCGGAAGCAAGTGGGGACCTGGCACCTCTACTGGCCTGAGGAAACCAGGGGACCATCTGGAAGCTTAATGAGAAGAGCCTGGAAATGAGGGAGCCCTGGAAAGGCCAGACCGGCTCTCCACACATCCCTGGCTTCCGCGGACCAGGAGCACCTGCGCGGGGATCTGGGGGTGGATGGGGCGGGGGGCACAGGAAGAGTCAAAGCCAAGGCCACTCCCAGACTGCCGGAACTCTGAATCACTCCACGGCCACACGCAGGTGCATCGATGGAGGATGGAGCCTTAGTTTCTTTGCCCTTAATTTTCAGCAAGCTTGAGGGTGATGTGTCTGGGGCAGAATTTCCTTGGGTTTATCCTGTTTGAGTTTTGCTCAGCTTCTTGAATCTGTAGGCGTATGCCTTTAGTGAAAGTTTGCAAAATTCCAGCTCTCATTTCTTTAAATACTTCTCAACCCTTTCTCCTTTCCCTCTGGGACCCTGATGTCATCCTGTCAGATCCTGGCTTCGTCCCACTCGTGTCTGTGGCTCTGCTCCTTGTTTTTTTTTTTTTTTTTTTTGAGTCTGTTTTCTCTCTGTTGTTCAGATTAGGTAAATTCTATTGCTACGTCTTCAAAACCACTAATTCCTTCCTCTGTCCTCTTCATACTGCTGTTACACTGCCCACTGAGGTTTTCATTTTATCGGTTAAGTCCTACAACTCCCCTTTGGTTTTTCCGTAGCTCCTGTTTGTGCTGTCGTGTTTCAAGCATGTTTCCAGTTGTTTGGCCAGGCATTCTTAACGACGCTTATTTTAAGATCCGTGGCAGATTATTCCAGCGGCTGTCGCTGTCTGTGGATCAGCTCTTCTCATTCAGGTTGAGAGCTGCCTTGTTATTGACAAGACGAGTCAGTTTCAGCTGCGACCCGAACACCTGGAGCATGACACGCCCCGGTTCTTACTTCCTAGCAGGCCTCCTCTGCCATTGCCAAGGGAAGGGAGGTGCTGCCTCATTGCTGCCAGGTGAGGGCGGAGATCCAGCTTCCCTAACTGGCCTCCGTGGGCACCCCAGGACAGGAGGGGTGCTCCCCTACTCCCGAGCAGACATGGGAGTTCAGGGTTCCCACTTCTCTCTGCTGACGTCACCCTGGCCAGGGTGGGGGGAACACCTGCTATTGCCCCTCACTTGGCCTCCCCTGATGCCACCCCCCAGGACGGGCACAGGGGTGCTGGGGATAGAGGGCAAGGGTGGAAGTGTAAGCTCCCCACCCACTTGGTCTTCGTTGATGGGCCTTGGGGTGTGGCTGCAGTTTTTCTCGTGGTGTTTGGCTGGACTAGGGTGGTCATTATCGGAAAGCTTTCCAGCTTGCTATGCTGTTCCTTTCCTGGCCCTTTCGCAAGAGAGAGCAGGCTTTTGTCGGGGATTTTTGTACGTGTGCGTGAGGAGGGCCCCTTGGCAGTCGCAGGTTGCTGGCTTCTCAAGCATCCTGTCCAGGATACACAAGGCAAAAAGAGAAACGAGGGAATCCATTGCCATGTCACTCCACAGGTCCCAAGATCCTTCCTTAGTCAATCCTTCTTTTCTCTATCTTTCAGAGTCAATGTTTGTCTTCTACGTAACACCCAAGGTGTTCAGCCGCACGCAGCAGGAGGAATAGGGAGAAGGGCATCTACGCCATCTTGTCTGGAACCAGAACCCCCCGCCCCCGCAGTCCATGACAAAAACGCTCAACAAACTACATATCAAATAAAACTTCTTCCCCCGATAAAAAGTACCTGCAAAACCCCACAGCTGCCGTTATACTCAACAGTGGAAGAATGAACGCTCCCCGTCCACAGCTGGGAACAAGGCGAGGCTGTCTGCTCTCTCCACTTCTACTCAGCCTTGCCTCAACTGGATTTTTGTATTAGCCATGCAAAATCCAAAAATCAAACCAATAATAATTCCATTCACAGTAGCATCAAAAATAATAAAATACTTAGTAATCAACAAAAGAGGCATAAGACCCATGAACTATAAAACATCACTGAGGAAACTAAGATTTAAGCAAATGGTACAGAGCCATTGAATACCCATATGCAAAAAAAAAAAAAAAAGGAAAGAAAAAAAAAGAATTTAGACCCTTATTTCACACAAAAATTAACTCAAAGTGAATCACAGACTTCCATATGTAAAAATGAAAACTGTCAACATTATAGGAGAGAATGTGACCTTCGGCTAGACAAAGATCGTTTAAGATACAATACCAAACACACAGTCTATAAAATACAAAATCGGTGAATTTGGACTTCGTCGAATTTTAACGCTTTTGCTTTTCCAAGGCACCGATAGGAAAATGCAGAGACAAGCCACAGATTGGAGGGAAATATCTGTAAATCACGTATCTGCTAAAAGACTCTTAACCCAGACGACATAAAGACTCTCAGAACTCATTCGTGAGACAAACAACCCAACTGTAAAATGAGCAAGACTATGAAAAACATTTACTCAAAGAAGACATGTGAATGGGCCACACACACACACACACACACACACACACACAGATGCTTAGTGTCATTAGTTATTAGAGGGATGCAAATTAAAACCACAGTGAGATACTAGTCTGCACCTGCGGGATGACTGAATAAAAGAGGCAGACAACAAAACGTTGGCAAGAACGTAGAGAGCCCGAAGCCTCATACACTGATGGCAGGAAAGCAAAATACTACAGCCAGTTTGGTGGTTTCCTGAAAAGTTAGCTATACTGAGCAATGCACCCGTAGGAGTCTACCCAAGACAAAGGAGGACACGTGCCCGCACGAAGACTTGCGTGCCGATGTTCACAGCAGCATTATTCCTAACAGCCCCAAATCAGGGACCAGCTGAATGTCTAGTAACCGGGGAATGGATACTGTCCAGCAATAAAACGGGAGGAAGCTCCGATACGTGCCATACTATGGACGAACTTCGAACACACTGATGAGCGAAAGAACTCAGAACCGAAGAATACACACGATGCCACTTAGATGAGGTTTCCAGAAAGGTACGCCCACAGAGCCAGAAGGCAGACTGGCGGTTCCCTGGGGCTGGGGTGGGAGCAGACGGGCAGAGGGAGCTTCTTGGAGTGATAAGAAACGTCCGTGGCGATGGATGGACAATGTTATAAGTTTACTAAGAATCGCTAACTGCAGGCTTAGAATGGGTGGATTTTTAATTTTTAAAAAGAGGGGTGGAGAACAGATAAAGTTTACCATCGTAACCATTTTGAAGTGTGGTGTTGAGTAGTGGAACCCACTCACGCTGTTGGGCAACCCCACCGCCATCCACCTCCAGGACCCTCTCGTCTTGCAAAACCGAGACTCTAAATCCATTCGCCCACGTGCCCCCAGTGTCCCCCCATCTGCTTTCTGTTTCTGTGACTCTGACAAATCTGGATAGCTCATCTAATCGGAGTCATACGGTGCTTGTGTTTTGGTGATTGCTTATTTCACTTGACGTCCTCAAGTTTCATCCATGTTGTAGCAGGTGTCAGAGTTCCTTCTTTTTTACGTGTGAATAATATTCCACCATACAAATGGGTGAATTTTGTGGTATATATCTTAATGAAGCTGTTTTTTTCAAAGTAATCTCTCTGCCCAACATCGGGCTCAAACTCACAAACCCAAGATCAAGAGTCGCATGCTCTACCAACTGAGCCAGCCACGCGCCCCGTGTTGATTTTTTTTTAAAGGCAAAACTCTGGACAGGGGTCACCTGGGGCAAGCAGCATTGACTGGAAACGGGGTACGATATTGAAGGGAGTGGCCGGAAGCTGGTAGCGTTCCATTTTTCTATTTTTGTTCTGGGTGCAGGTTAACTTGGCGGGTTCACGTTATTAAAATTCATTGAGGGGTGCCTGGACGGCTCTCTCAGTTAAGCAACTGCTCAGGTCATGGTCTCAGGGTCGTGAGATCGAGCCCCATGTCAGTCTCTGCACTGGGCATGGAGCCTGCTTGAGATTCTCCCTCTCCCTCTCCCTCTGCCCCTCCCTGCTTGCACTCACTTCTCTCTCTAAGTAAGTAAGTAAATAAATAAAAGATTAAAAAAGAAAATCCATTGAGCTGTACCCTTGTAACATGTATTCTCCCTACGTACGTGAATCGTCACTACGAAGTTTTATTAAAAACCCCTGTTTAGTTGACTTTGCAGGGTTACTTTGGGGCTCAGACAGTACTCTGTGAACTACCAGCTGTTTGGCAAATCCGAGAGCTGTCACTATGGTCTTGTGGATGGTTGTGAATTGGAATAAATGGGTCCCCCGCCCAGCCTGGCTGTTGGGTCCCTGGATCTTCATTAGCCCCGACCCTGCTTCCCGTTCTGTAACTGGGGAGCCACTGCATGGGACCTCGGTTGTGTGCTCTCGATACATACTTGTCAGAGAATTCCCAGGCCCTGGCCCTGCCTCTCTGGCCTCCGTGCTGACCAGGGAGCCTGGCATGCACCGGCCCAGCCTCAGCACAGCCGCTCCCGCCCCCCAGCGCCCACCTCACCCTGTCCCCACCCAGGCTGGGGGGAGGCCTAGACTCACTCTGCAGTACGAGGATCACCACTTTCTCCACCGCGCCCATCTCATTCTCCGCGAGGCACTGGTACTGGCCGGCGTCGTCCATCTGCAAGAGGGTGTGGAAGGGGGGACGTGTTGTTCAGGAGAGCAGGGTGAGGCGGACAGCGGGGCACAGACACAGAGGACGGGAGCGAGACCCGTCTAAACATAGGAGTTTAGAGCATAAACCAGCCAGGGGCTTGCGGAGTCCATCAGAAGAGCCTCCGCGGCCGCTCGTCAATAGATGTCCAAAGGGAATCTAGCCCCTTTCACACCTGGGACGTGGGGGTCGTGGTGACTAAGAGCATGGATTTTTTGCACTCAGTGGAGCCACATGCTGCAAAAGCATGATTCAGATCCCCCTCTTTCAAACCAGGTACAACGAAGTATCATCACTCCACGGCACATTACCAGGGATTCCTTGAAAAAAGTGTTCCGTGGTGAAGTAAGTTTGGGAAACGCTGAGTCAGACAACAACCCGCTTCTGGCTGCAGGATTCCTTGGTCCTTTTATTGTGTGGGCATGTGCCGTGAGCCTTCCAGAGAGAGATGGCTTACGGTGTTTTCCCAGCTTAGCAAGAAGGAAGTTTTTTCTACAGGATACCCAGTGCCATGGCCAGTGAGGAAGCCCAGGCCGAACACGGCTCAGATTCACTTCTGAGTGGCCGTGCCACCAGGAGCGGAGCTGAGGGGCAGCCTGAGGCCCCTGTCTACACTGAGAAGGTGACATCCTGGAGGCCGCTCCCAAGGGACTGCGGGGGGCAGCACAGCATGCAGCTATGAGTGGAGATTTGGGGGTCAGATCAGGATGGGACCAAATCCGGCTCCACTGGGGACTGTCCCAGACTCATTACAAATACACCACCATGTCCCCATATGAGTACACACCATCTCCCCATCGCTAAAACGGGGATCACGGCCACTAAAATTGGACAGGAAATCATGCTCATCAAAGCAGGAGTCTCTACCAGTGCCTGGCCCATGGTAGAGACTCGGATAACAGTGGGCGAAAGCAAGGGTTGCTAAGAAGAGCCCGACAGGACGGGACTGTGGATGTCTGCACGACCGCAGGGCTTGGGACACAAAAGGGAAGGGGCGTGGCTTCCCCAGGGCTCAAGGCTTTGGAAACAGCACAGAGCAGGAGTCAGGAGAGCTAGGATGGCGTCCTGCCTTGGGCACTTACTGGTCGTGGGCCTGAGCCTCAGGGTCTTCATCTGTAAAACGGGGCTCTCTTACTTGTCTACTCTGCCCCATGGGGTTGTTAATAATAACATTTATTGGTATCACCCAAGGGCCAGCACTCTTAAACACCTGGCGTGGGTCATCTCACTGATTTCTTACTATAAACCTATGAGGTAGAAACAACTATTAGCCCCACTGAATGGCTAGGGTGACTGAGGCACAGAGAAAAGTCACTAGCTGGAGGTCACCCAAGTTAGGAGCCGGGAGAATCTGGGTCATGGGCAGGAAAGTGCTTTGTAGACTCTAGGGGACTGTGGCAACCTAAAGAACTCAGAAATGGCTGTGGGTTGTCCCCACCCCAAGGCACCGGGTCCCGCCTTGCCTCTGTCCTGCGGATGGTCAGCGAGCCATTCTGTAGCCGATACCGGAGCCGGCTGCCCCGGAGCGGGAGGCCATCTTTGATCCAGCGGATGTTGGGGGCCGGGGCGCCATGGACCACACAGTCCAGCTGGACACTGCTCCCCACAGGCTCGACCAGGTAGGAGAAGGCCTCCCCTTGCAACACAGGGGCTTCTGCAAGGTGACATCAGACAAACTGTCAGAAAGGAGGTTCCCTTAGGCCCAGCTTCTCCCATAAACCCATCTCCCGAGGCTCCTGCTGGCCCAGCATGGCTGTGACTAGTCAACGCATCAGGGGCGGCAGACAACTTCCATGTCATGGGTCAAGTGAAACAGACTGCTGGGAACACTGATTTGAAACGGAGTGGGAATAGTGCTGCAATTGATTAGTGATGCCTGAGGCAGGGACAGGAGGGAAGGCAATGTTATGAGTGTCAAATACTTGCTCTAATGGATGGATCGTCCCAGCTGCAGAGTACCTGCCAGGTACTTTGGGAAACAAAGACTACTTAGCCATTAGCACACATCAGTTGGGCACGGTAACACTGAGACTCCCCGATCCTCACTTCATGCAAATCTTTTTTTAAAAGATTTTATTTTATTTATTTATTTATTTATTTATTTATTTATTTATTTATTTATAGTGCATGAATGGGAGGAGGGGCAGAGGGAGAGAGAGAGCATCTTAAGCAGACCCTGTGCTGAGTGCAGAGTCTGACACAGGGCTCGATCCCACAACCCATGAGATCATGACCTGAGCCAAAATCAAGAGTCGGATGCTTAACCGACTGAGCCATGCAGGCACCCATGCAAATCTTAAATCATTCTTGGATGCCCAGGGTCAGTGTCCAGGCCTGCTGGTTTCCTAAGGCTGAAACCAGGTCCAGCTGTGTCCTGGAGCCTTGGGCTGCTCATTCCCCTCTGCGAAGCTCCACCCCACCCATCCTGAAAGGAAGCAAACTAAGTCACGGCATCATGGAGGGTTACCATGCTGCCCTTGACTGAGCAGGGCCGTGGGGGACAACTGGCAGGCTGGCAAGCTTCAGGTATTTTTCTGCCGGGGCACCTTGGCCCCCACGCCCTCCTTCTATACTGGCCCCATGCCGCTGAGGGAGCTGCCGCCTGCCAACTGGTCAGATCTCATTCTACTTTCAGCCAACTCATCTGGGGAACATACGAAATCCTGATGCTGGGGCTTTACCCCAGACAGGCTAGTTTTCGGAGTCAGAGGGGAAACCCGGGCCTCAGCATTTTCTGAAGTCCCCCAGGGGATCCTAAGGCACAGTCAGGGTGGGGGGTTACTAGTTCAGAGGTCAGGAGGTCTGTTTCTTAGAAAAACCAACAGATCGGGTTTAGTGGAGGTCTCAGGAAAGGCCACCAGGCTCACACCCTACCCTTCACGTGGACAAAGCTGACGGCCTGCACGCGGCCCACTCTGTTCTCGGCCCAGCAGATGTAGGTCCCGCTGTCCTCTCTGGTGACGGCCACCCGCTGCAGTGTGCTGCCCCCATCCTGCTCAGACACCCCCTCTGGTAGAAAAGAGATGCCCCAGAGGGTTTTGAGTCCAGGGTGCCAGGGACCCCTCCTGCCCTGAATACTTAACTCAGGCCGGGGTACCCAGCAGATGTTTAGCAAAGACATGAAAACGGGTGTCTCTTGCTGAGGGTGGGAGCTTGACCACGTCAGACCTGTTCACGGCAGGCACAGGCCACGGTAGAGGAAGCAGTGGAAGAAGCAGACTTCTATCATGTTCAAGTCCACACCGTGGGCTGGCTGCGTGGGCGAGGGTGGGCCTTTGGGGGCCTATTAACATGCACTTCCTGCATTAAACCAGTTTGCCCTCAGCACCCCTCTTATCTCCATCCCGAGATGAAGAAGCTGGGCTCAGAGAGGCTGACTCACTCCCCCAAACTCCCTCTCCGGGAGGTGGCAGGGTCCGGGCAAAGCCTTCCTCGCAGGTGCGCAAAGGTGAGCTTCTGAGCACATTTCATAGCACCTGGACTCTGGTTTAGGAGTGTCTGAAAATATCATTTTGCCGTGGAGGGGACTTAGCAATTCATTAATTCAGCAGACATTTACTGAGCACCTACCATATACCCTGTGCCCTGTGCAAGCCCTGTGTTTCTCTAAACATCAGCTGGGGACCAGCTGGGAGGACAGAACCCGCCCCCCAAGGAAAGGAGTTTGCCGAGGGGCCCACAGTGGGAGCAGCCGTGCCGGGCAGGAACACAAGCTCCCTCCCAGCCCTGAGGTCTTGGGGTTGGGTCTTTTTCGCAGGTGGCCTCTTGCCAGATTTGACATGTAACCCATCACATACAGCTACACGTATTTGCTCTGCTCCTCCCGCACGGGGCCAGGTCTGGAGACCCGGAACCCTGACACCCTCTTCTTCTCCACGAGGTTGGGTCTCCCCACCAGTCTGCCCTCCCCCCGGGGTCCCGGGTCCCCATCCACCCTCTCCCAGGAGGCCCAGACCCGTCACTGGCCGGTCGTTGATGGTCCAGCCAATGCGGGGGGTAGGGCTGCCCCGGGCCGCACAGCGAAGCCACAGCCTGTCCCCGAGGCGCAGGCTTCGGTCCCCAGGCAGGGTGGTGAAGACGGGCAGGGCCAGGATGCTGAGGTGTACGCGGCGGCGGGCGCGGCCCACGGCGTTCTCGGCCACGCAGGTGTAGGTCCCCGCGTCCCGGCTCTGTGGGCAGAGGAGGGGTCAGCCTGAGCACTGCCCCCTCCCGCAGCTCCTGGGGACCCCTTCTCCCGCAGGTTCCCTTGGAGCATGCAGCCCAGAGAGGTGAAGGGGCTTGCTCAAGGTCACACAGCCGGTAAATGGCTCTGCTTCACCGCTGCACCGCTGCGCCTCCCTGCTGCCTCCCTAACCCTCCAGGCCCTGACGGCACGGTGGTAACCACACCCAGATGTGCTGGACCCCTTGTTCGGGACGTCACCTGCACTCGCTCATCCGTGCTCCCGTCATCCCTGAGACAGGCCCCGTGTTGGGAGCCTTTTGTAGAGAGGACTCAGCCAAGCCCTGAGACGTTCCGTGGTGCACTGGAGCAGGGCCGGCGCACTCGCCCCTGTGCTATCTGGTTCCCTGCGCGGCAGGTCCGAGGACCCTGTGACTCGCCCCCCGCCCCCAGCCCCCAGCAGGTGCACCCACTGCCACCCATCCACCCGGAGAGAGGCCCGTTTGTAAGTACAGAATCTAAGTGCTGTTGTGGAAGTGGGGGTGGGGCTCAAACCCAGGCTCATGACAAGGACAGAGCAGAGTGAACAACCAGTGCAGTTTGGGGACACAGAGTCATCCCCTGCCCCGCCCCTGCCCCTCTCCATCCAGGGCTCCTTCCCTCCCTCAGCAATCAGCCACGGAGGTCCAGGGTCAAATCATGGTTCTGCCTCTTGGCAACAGTATGCCTTGGAAAAACTGGATACACTCTGAGCCTCGGTTCCTTCATCTGTACTCGGGGATTATAACACCCCTTTCCCCAGTTTCCTGGGGTTAAATGCTGCACGGGGCTCAGCACAGAGCATGACAAACAGGGGGTGCTCAGTGGAGGTTTTCTGCTCCTGTTGTCAATATGAACCCCCTTCGTGACACATACGGTGGGGGGCTCACCTCCAGGTTTTTCACCAGCAGCTCCCCAGAAGGCTGGAGGGTGAACTTCCCCTCGGCTCCGGACACGGGCTGGCCATCTTTTTCCCAGGCAATGCTGGGCTTAGGACTGCCACTGGCCGAGCAGGGCAAGATGGCGTGGGAGCCTTCGGTGGTGGACAGGTCAGGGAGGCCAGTCTCGATCACGGGAGGGACTGTGGGGAGAGGGCGGGTCACTTGGGGACAGGGGCTGGGCTAGGGGTGTCTGCCTCGCTCCAGGGCCCTAGGCGGTCGGCGTCCCCCTCGCCCCTTCCTGCAGCCCCATCTGCTGCCTCCGCCGCCTCTGTCATAGGCCACTGCCCGTGGACTGGACAGTTTGGGGACTGTGGAGTTTGGTGAAGCCGTGACAGGGTGATTCCAATGCACACACAATGGCTAAAGGGACAGAAATGGCTTTTGTTACTGGAAAGCCAAAACGAATGAGGGATGACCAGACCGCTGTCTCACGAAAGGTCAGAGAAGGCAGAGGGACCCGAGTCACTGTCTTTATAAAGGCAGACCTTGGGCACGACATGGGAGAAGATGCTTTTCCCTCAGTTCCTTCCTGAATACAAGGCATACTGGAGTAGGAAAGGACGCAGGGACGCCAAAGCCCCTAGCTCGCTGGGTCCACCTCAGCCCCTTCCCTGGGCCCACCTTGCACCACCAGCCGTGTTTTCCCCACAGCGCTGCCCGCGCTGTTCTGGGCAAGGCAAAAATAGTTCCCAGCATCCTCTGGGCTGACATGGATAATCCGCAGCTGTCCGGTGGGTAGGACCTGGGTACTCGCTCCTGGATTTGCGGGGAGGAAATCGGGGGCTGGTGGCTGGGGCAGCAGCACCACCGAGGAGGGCAGGAGGGCCACTTGGCCATTCTGTTTGACCAGGCAGCAAGTGACTTGTTGTGGTCACAGGGGTGGGGGGCACAGAGCCCCAGAGCCCAGCCAGGCTGCCCCTCCCCAGCCTCCCCACTCCGCCACGGAGTGCTCAGATAGACTGTCGAGCTCTGGCTGGGGAACAGACAGGTGGGCAGGCCATCCTGAGGTGAAGCGGACTCATGGACTTGCTGGGACCTCCCAGCAGGCCTGCAGAGCCCCCCCATGACCCCCACCCCAACCGGGGCAGGCGGGAGGACCCCAGGCCCATACTGTTCTTCCCCTGCGGGTGCTGACGAGACTCACCGGCGGGGATGCTGAGCCCCTCCTTCTGCCAGGTGATGCTTGGCCGGGGGATGCCTGAAGCCTCGCAAGGCAGCAGCACCTCCTTTGCCACCAGTGCCCGGACCACACTGGGCAGAGGCTTCACCACGGGGGGCGCTGCAAGGGGACAGGGCTGCAGAGGTCCCTGGGGACTCCTTTAACACCCAAGCTCCTCTCACCAGTGCCCCCTTCCCCCCCCCCCCCCCCGAGCACCCAAGAGAGGAGCCTCTACAGGAACAGGGGATTCCTGAAATGCAGCACAGAGGACTCAGGTGGGCCGATTCTTTTTTCCCAAGGAATCCCATCGGGGAGTCACCTCCCTACTCAGCCCTACCTGCCTCTAGCTCTCCCCCTGCCAGGAGGTGCTTACCTTGCACAGTAAGGACCATGTGCTTGTGGGCCACACCTGCAGAATTGCGGGCCGTGCAGGTGTAGCGGCCACTGTGGATGGGGAGGGCCTGCCCGAGCTCCAGGGCACCTGTGGGTGGCAACAGGGTGTGGAGAGGGGACAGATGTCCCTTACCCACCCCCGCCCTGGTATCTCTCTTGCAGGCCACTCCACCTGCCTCCCTGCCCATCTGTAAGCAGCACAGGAAAACCTGGGTTTGAGGCCTGCCTATGCTCCCTGTCTGGAGCATAACTGTGGGCAAGTCCCTTCCACTCTTGGGGCCTCAGTTTCCCTATGGGTATAACGAGGAATCAGACAGGATGGTCTCTAGAATCTTCACGCTGTGCTGTTCCAGCATCTACCACTGCCCTGCCTAGAATCCCTGGTCCACCCCTAGTTCCACGAGCCCTCACCCTACTACTTTTCCATGTTCTGCTCAAAACTTGCCTCCTCCAGGAAGCCTTCCCGGATTACTACTTCATCTGTCCTCTCTTTGCCCTGTCTTCCTTAGTCTTGGGTGCTCAATGAACACCGTTTTCACCTTCCTAGACCACCCCAGCCCCAGATGGAGACAGAACCTCAGTTTCTTTTACATGATAGGCTTCTCTGTAACCGACTGTCAGAAGAAAGGGTTCTACTGCTTCGGAAGTGTTTGAAAACCGCAGATCTGGCCAGTGGTGCTCAGGCTTTAGGATTTCACTAGCTCACCAACTAACAAATAAATGTAATTTGGAGAATCCCCATAAAGTGGCCAACTTTTAATTCTGACAAGCAAAGACATTTCAAAAGCACCCATCTACTATCATCTTGATTTCATAAACAAAAGGAATTTCCAACACCAAAATATTAAGAAAAATACAATTTCAGAGTAAAGGAAAACCCTTCTGATGAGAGCAAACTAGCTTTATGAAAACTCTTACGCAGCTGTTACTTCCCTTGTGCCGCCATGAAGCGGCACCGACCTGCCAACTAACATCAGGGAACCAGGGACGAACATCAACACGTGAGTGCGCGCGTGGGGCTACGAAGGCCCAGAGAGGGTGAAGGGTTCCCCTAGGTCACACAGCAGGGAATGGCAGAACCAGGCCGGGACGCTCCATCTTGCTCTCCCACCTGGCTCCAACGGTCTGCTTTCACCCCCTCTGCCCAATCCCCCCAGTCTCCACTCTCCATGGCTCCCCCTTACTTACCTGAAGGCAATACACGGTAGCCGTTCCCCCGCATCCCCAGCTGGGTGCCTGCCTTGCTCCAGGACACGACCGGGGCCGGGACACCCGTGCTGTGGCACGTGAGGACCACGGGTGCCATCCTGGTCACAGTGAAGTCTGTCTGGTCGTCGGCAATGGTGGGAGGCACTATAATGCAAGACGAGGCTTGAGGCCCCACCGAGGCCCACGGGGACCACATAGCCAGGGAGCCAGGTGAATGAGAGCTAGCAACAGAGACTAAGACACAGGTGACATTAGTGACGAAGGGCCAGGGAGGGAGGGGCAACAGAGAGGGGTCACATCTGCTCACTTGGGAAGTATTTTTTGCAGGGTTTTGAGGTACGGTTATTGTTTATTTTTTTATTTTTTAAATATTTTGTTTATTTATTTGACACAGAGAGAGAGAACACAAGCAGGGGGAGCTGCAGGCAGAGGGAGAGGGAGAAGCAAGGAGCCTGATGTGGGGCTCGATCCCAGGACCCTGGATCATGACCTGAGCCAAAGGCAGATGCTTAACCAACCCAGGCACACCTAGGGTACAGTTATTAACTGCTTTCTGTAGAGATACCAGCAAGGTATCTCTGGAGTGTTTCATAAGAGAAAGGAGCCTTCACAAGAGTGGGAGCTCAGAGTTGGGGAGGCCAGAGAAGGCCTCTGGGGAAAGTGCCATATAACCTGAGATCTGAAGGAAGTGCAAGGGTCCGCTGGGTGAAGGGCAAAGGAAAGAGTTCAGAGCAGAGGGAATGGCATTTGCAGAGGAACAGCATATGCAAAGGCCCTGAGGTAGGCCTCGGGGTGAGCTGAACCTGGGGGCATGGAGGATGGCGGTTGGCTGGGCCAGCATGCACAGTCCCTGTGGACCCAGGTGACACCTTTGCATTCTATCCTGAGTGCAGTGGGCAGCCGTGAAGGGAGGAATTTTCACTAGGGTGATGATAAGGTCAGACTGGGGTTTAGAATAATCTGGATTGGGGAGAGGACTCTCCTGAGAGCTCCTGCATGCCAGGAACAGTGCTGGAGTCGGGGCTGTGTCAGTGTGGGGCTAGGTGGGGTCAGGAGAGGCAGGCGACGCCCCCATCCTGTCTTCTCCCTCTTCCTGTTCCAACTCACCGTGGATGGTCACCTGGTAGAGCCTGCGGGCCTCGCCCACCTCATTGCTCACCACGCACTCAAACTGGGCTGAGTCCTGGGGGCCAGGAGCTGCCAGGAGCAGGGCGTTGGAGGGCAGGAGCCTGGGATGGACAGACAGATGGTTGGCTGCTAAGCGACAGGCCTGGCTGACCAGGAGCTCAGCCAGCTGTGACCTACCTGCCCAGCAGTCTGGATGCAGAGGACCGGGTGTCTCATGACTAATTTCTCCTCTGGGATCTGCCCCCCAGCTCTGAATCTAGGAATTTCTTCTAGAAATTTCTACTCTTAAAGGTCTGGCTGTTGAGCTTGTGGGCAAGTTTAAAGTTCGTCCCCGTGTTTCTCTATTACCCCGTATGCTTTCTGCAATCACCAGCTCTGACAACTTCTGTACCAGCGACCGTATCCGAGCTCTTTACCAGCACAGCTCAGGATGGGTGAGCACCTGCTTTAGCTGAAAGCTCCGTGCCGGCCTGGCACCTGACACAACAAATATCTGGTGTATTAACGGGTGAACTGACTCCTTTAATGCACCCTGGGGTCATTTCATGATCAGCTGCCTTTGAGAAAGGGGGAGACGCGTATCCAGGCTCAGCCGAACTCAGGCCTCCAGGTATCGACAATGTCAGGCCCCAGCAGCTGTAATGGTATTAAACCCCCTGTCGGGCATCTCGGTGTGAAGACTGTCCTAGACCCCTGAGGTCGGGACACAGATCCTGGTGCTGGCTTTGTTGAGGACCCGAGTGCTTCCCTGCCTTGTTTCTGACCGGGCTCCCCACTGTGAAACGGGCACCCCCTTCCCCACCCTGAGCACCTCATGGTGCCACCCCGAGGCCCAGCTCCGTACCGGTAAGCACCCTGCTGCAGACGGAAATCCAGCTTCTGTCCATCCTTCCACCAGACCACCCGGGGCTTGGGGGAGCCACTGGCTTCGCAGGGCAGTGAGGTAGGGGTGTGGGCCGTCAGGGTCAAGTTGGAGGGGCCAGGGGTGATGGCTGGAGGCTCTGGGGAGAGACAAGGAGATCCACATATTGTCAGGAGACAGGGTGCAGGCTGGAGGTAGGGGCAGGGGGTATTCTCACCACCATCTACCCATCCTCTGTGGGCAGGGGAGAGGCAGGAGACATTCTGCAGGCATCTTCCGACAGCCTCTCAAATCTGGGGTGATGGGACCTTTGCTCGCCCCCCCAAGTTGGCAGCCCCCTAACCACCTCTCCCTGAATATAGCCCTCAGGGTCCCACTCCTCATCAGCCCTGCCTGAGGCCAGCGCCCAGCAGAGCGGCCCCCACCAAGGGGATCCATTGGAGCGAGAAGAGCAGATTAGAGGGTCTGGTACAGTGATTCTGAGTCCTCTCCTTGCAAATGTTTTCTATCTGTGCACGTTCGATACAAGAGTAGAGAATTAAGTGTATGCGCTCGATACATAAAATAAACATGCATCTTTTGAGTCTGCCTGTTTACAAGTTTTACTCATAGGCCTCATAGTCAAGAACGACGAGAGACCGTGGCTCTTGGCTCCTGAAAGCAAGGATGAACCCAGAAACCGAGCAGGACCCAGCCCAGACCGGGGATGGACACTGAAGGCGAGGAGCATGCCTTCCCTTGTCACCTACCAAAGACCTGGAGATCGCAGCCTTGCCGATCAGAGCCTGCCGAATTGGATGCCAGGCAGAGGTAGTGGCCGGCGTCCTGGGCAAGGACTGGCTGGATCCTCAGGGAACCCTCGGGCAGAACCTGCAGCCTGGAATGGAGCGAGAGGGTTGCTATGGAGACCAGCCGCCTAGGGAGGCCCTTGGAGGGGCTGGACCCTGGTGGTGTCTCCTCCGCCCCTGGCTGTCCCGGCAGGAAAGGGCTAACTCCGGAGTCCTGCATCTGTAAGGCCAAGGTCAGAGGAGGTCACAGCCATGGGCAGCTCCTTACACCCCAACCCAGCATCAGGGGGCCTCCCGTGCTCCCACCTGGGCCCAGCTTCTCCCTAAGAGTCAGCAGGCCGCAGCATCCAGAAAGCACCCTCTCTGAGTATGCCCCCACAATCTGAGGACTGCCCCTTCCCGGGGCCACGTCAGGGCTGCACCCTAGCCAGCGGGATGGGATGAGCCGGACCAGCTGGACTCAGGCTGGACCAGTGGAATGTTCTACCCTGGGAACTGGGATCATCGGGCAGGTCTCTAGACTCTGCAAGTTGCATGAACTCAGAAGCTATAACTTGGGAGCGGGGGGTGGGGGGGGCCAGGGGGTCCGTCTCTGCCATGTTCACAGAGAAAGGTGTAGAAAATTGGTCTGAGAGAAGGACACACACACACACACACACACACACACAGGCCGGAAGCCCCTCCCACAGAAACAGAGATGAGCCACCAAGAGTCAAAACCAGACAGACAGACAGACAGACAGACAGGATAGATAGCCACCCGGGGTTCTTGACACCCTCAATGCCCTGGACAAGCCTATTTCTTGGGTTCTGAGAAGACCCGCGTGCTGGCCACACAGCCATCTTTCTGCCCCAACCGCCCAGGCAGTTTCTGCTTAGAACCCGCCCCCGAGACCCTCCCAGTCCAGCTCCCACCTGGGGCTGTCAGGATCCAGGGGGGCTCCGTCCTTCCGCCAGCTCACGAGGGGTGGGGGGGCGCCGTCCACCTGGCAGGGCAGCAGGGCCGTCTGGTTCACGGAGGCGTTCACTACGGCCGGTCCTGGCTGGATGGTGGGCACCGCTGGGGGAGGGGCACAGAGGGAGTGGGTGCGGGGAGCCTGCGGCTCTCAGAAGGGCCAGCGTGGGGCAGGGCGAGGCCCACTCACTGTGGATCTCCACACGGAAGGCCACGCTGGTGCTGCCCGCGGCGTTGTGGGCCGTGCAGCTGTAGTCGCCCCTGTCGGCCGTGCTCAGGGCCTGCAGCTGGAGGAACCTGCCCTGCTCCGGGAACTGGGTGTGGGCGTCTGCCTGCAGAGTCCCCAGGGCGGAGAGACCCTCGTTAGTGCCAGCCCCCAGGCACCAGGCGCGGAGGACCAAGGAACCAGGGGGGCGGGATGGTGGCCTCTGCCCCGTTCTGGGCTGGCCTATAGATGCCCAACTGACACCCCTCTGGGGGAAATAGGCTCCTGTGGGAGGGACGGAGCCTCCCACCCCGGGCTCTGCCCATCCAGATGCTGCAGAGGGGGCTCATGGTCCGATCAGGAGCTGGAGCTTCTAGAAGACCTACAATCCTTGGTCCCCATTTTGTGGGGGGGGGGGGGTAAGCACAGAGAACCTCAGTCACTAGCCCCGGGTCACCCAGCCACCACGTGTAGCTCGAAGGTATAATGGGAAGAACACAGATGTGCATCAGAAGCCAGGCTGTAAATCCTAGCCTTGCCTCAGTGTCCCCATCCATAAAACGGGATGACAGTAATAACAGGAGTACAGGACACCAGGAGAGCGGGGACGCGAAGTACTGGCCCCGGGGCAGTCCCTCGGCACGGAGATCTAGTCTGCAGGGTCTGGGGCCTGAGCGGCACAGAAGGTGGCGCCCCCGGGTCCCCAGCCGGGCACCCACCTGCAGCAGGATGCCATCCCGGTGCCATTCAATCTCGGGTGCTGGTTCCGCCTCCACCGAGCACTCCAGAACGAGCTGCCCCGGAGCCAGGCCGACCACAGAGCGGGGGCCTTGGGGCCCAATAACGTGTGGGGGGCCTAGGTGGGCAGCAGAGAGGGCGTGAGAGGCGGACCTGCCCCTGTAGGTCCCATCCTGCCTCCCTCTCCTGCCTCCCCCTTGGCACCCCCTACCTTGAACCCTGACCCGGAAGCTCTTCTCGACTTCGCCAGCAGGGCTCTGGGCCAGGCAAGTGTATAGCCCAGCATCGCCCACCTGGGGACAGAGCAGGGTGAGCAACTGCCTCTGGCTCCAGCCTGCCTACCTCCCGACCCGGTTTGCTTCCTCCACAACTAAGGACCGAGGATTCAGTCTCAGGCCAGCTGAGTCTGCCACCCTGCCTTCCCAATCATTCCCCTCTCTGGGATGCTGCTTCTCTACCTCCACCTCACCCTTGCTTTATGGCTAGGGCAAAGCCTGCCTCCTCCAGGAAGTGCCCCTTGACTGCACCAGCCCTCCTCTGGTTGGGCTGGGGAGTTATCTGGTTTCTGCTTCAGCCTTGGCTCTGACGTGGCTGGGAGCTCTGGAGGGCATGGCCCAGGTGGGTGGTCTCCACATGCTCACCCCATACAAAGGAGGAGCTCAGCCTAACTGCCAAGGGCTGCCAGGTCCTTCTCTTCCCCCCTCCCCTCCCTCAGCCTCATCCCACAGCAGCAGGCCAGCAGCACCTGAACACCTTCCATCCGCAGCACCCTGTTGCTGTCCTCAGGCCTGCTCAGGGCCAGCCCGTCCTTATGCCAGGTGATGTTGGGCGGGGGGGTGCCCCGGGCATCACAGTGGAGCTCCATGGGAGAGCCGGCGGTCAGCAACAGCTCTGCAGGCTGGCCTGAGTCCTCGATGTGGGGGGGATCTGCAAGATACCCGCCCGGGGTCAGCCGTGGCAGCTGCACCCAGCATGCTGGGAGCTGGGGTTCATCTCCCACCCCCCACCATCCAGAGGCTGACCCAGATGGGGCCACAGATAGGCGGGTGGGGGTGGTACTGGAGGATCCTTAGAACTCCAGAAACCAGGGACCCCTTTGCCTGGGCCAATTATATGTGCTTGAAAACCAGTACAGAGATAGCCGACACAGATCTTTCCAACATGGCCCGAAATTAGCACAATCTTGCGCCTGAGGCTCCAGGCTCTGCCTTCAGATTTCAGTGGCCCTTTGTCTGTTCCTGCTTTACAAGGTTTGGGGGACAAAGCTGAGGAGCACAGACCCAGGAGAAGAAAGGGCCACGTAGCCCTTCTAGGTAGCAGGCAGGCCGGCATCTCGTATGAGCTGGCTTTCCCCCCAAGGCCTGCACCCCGGCGCCAGGCCCTGGGGACATCCACCGGGGGACTCACCTCCTCACCACCTTCTCCATCGCCCCCAGAGGCCCACCCTGCGCCCAGGCCCAGAGAAGCTGGCGCTGGGGGCAGAGCACTCACCCATCACTGTCAGCTGGAAATGCCTCCTGGCTTCCCCCGCCTCGCTCACGGCCACGCAGGAGTAGGTCCCCGAGTCAGCAGCTCCTGCTGTCTCCAGCTGCAGGCTGGGCCCTTGTTCCAGGCTCTGGGGCAACAAGGGCTCCCCATCCTTCATCCACGACACTAGGGGCAGGGGGCTTCCCCGGGCTTCGCAGGGGAGGACCACCGAGGAGCCACGGACCACCGCCACGTCATTCTGGAACTCCACTGGCTCCAGGACAGGGGGCACTGCACAGGGCAAAAGACGGGGCAGGAGTCTTTTTATTCCGCGCCAGGTGACCCTCACGCTTGGATCTTCGCACAGGCTGTTCTCATTATTGGTCAGAACGCCCTTCTCCTAGACAATTCCTTCTCATCTCCAGTCTTCAGCTTAGACCTCACCTCCTCCAGGAAGCCTTCCCTGAACTCCCCAGGCCAGCTGAAGAGCCCTCCTCTGTGCTTCCACAGCTCCCTGTCCTTCCTCTGGTGTCACTAGTTGCCTGGGATTGTGATGCCTCTTTACACAGCTATTTCCTGCACTGACCTCCTAGGGGCAGGGGTCAGCTCTGCTCACTGCTGCATCCCGGTGCCTGGTAAGGCCCTGGTACAGCACAGTGTCTAACAGCTGCTTGTGAGATGAATGAATGAGCAACCAAAGCAATCAAAGACTGAGTCTCTGTGTTTGCATCCCAAGGCCAAAGACACACTTATTCTCCAACAACCCCCCACCCCCGCGCGCCGGTCCGTACCGTGCACCTGCAAGGTGAAGTTCCTGTCGGTCACGCCAGCTGGGCTTGCAGCCACACAGGTGAAGACACCAGAATCTGCCAGCTGCACCTGGGAAATCCTGAACCCCCCCGAGAAGGGTGGAGGGGAAAAGGGGGGGGGTGTCTCCACGGAAATGGTCCCATTCTTTTCCTGTCTCCCAGTGGCTTACCTGCCAGAGACGCAGCTCAGAAACTCCCACCTGAACGGGCCCGGACTCTGCCTAACCCCCTTTCCTGGCTCCCTGGTGCCCCCAGAGAAAAGCTGCAGACTCTCTGGCCCCTGCTGCCTTTTCTGACTCACCTCCTTCTGAAGCCAGACTTCCTGCTTTCCCAATTCCGCGGGCTGCGCTGTCCCGCTCAAGGAGCGGGACACCGGCCTGCCCCTACCCCTCTTCTAGCCCATTCCTTTTCACCTTTAGAACTCACCAGAGTCGCCTCCCCTGTCTGTGCCCCCCACCTCCTCTCCGAGTCCCTCTGGCCCTGACCATCCCTTCTAAGCTGGTCTTGTCAATGTCCCCAGTGACCTTGAAACATGTCTCTGCTGGACTCCTGGGACAGCACGCTTTCCTGGAGTGCCTCCCCCACCTTCCCTATCCCCCTGCCTGCTCCTCCTTCCTGGGGCCTTAGAACCATCCTAATACCAGCTGCCAGGGGTGCAGTCCACACTCACACCGGGCAGGGGGTGGGCTGCATCCCGTCCTGGCTTCCAGCACCACCTGTTTGCCGACAATCCCCAAACGTCTACAGCCCTGAACTCCTGAGTGGAGCAGCAAACACCTGGCTCGAATCCTCTCTGGCTGCCTAAGAACCTCTCAAACCAACATATTCAAACAGAACTCGGCCTCCCCCTCAACCTGCCCACCTCCACTGTGGTCCGATCTCAGAAAACACCTCCCATGGACCTCAGCCTTCCAGGTTCCTGGATGCAGGCCGCAGAGCCGTGCTCCACTCCCCCGCCTCCCACCTCTGACCACCTCCACCACCACGGCTGTGACCCAGGCCGCATGGCGACTCCCCCTCACCCCCCTCCTGCCCTGCCCTTGGCCCCACGGTCTCTTGTCCACCCAGCAGCCGGAAGGATCCTCTAAACACCTAAGTCACAAGCTAAAAGGATTTAGGGACTTGAACAGATATTCGCACACCCGTGTTCATAGCAGCATTATGCACAGTAGCCAAAAAGTGGGAGCAACCCACATGTCCGCTGACAGATGAATGGATGAACAAGGTGTGGTCTGTCCGTGCCGCGGACTGTCACCCAGCCTTAAAAAGCAAGGGCATTCTGACACCTGCTACAACACGGAGGAGCCTCGAGGACATCCTGCCGAGTGGGGTAAGGCCAGTCCCCAAAAGACAACTACTGTGTGAGTCCACGGATGTTGGTCCCTAGAGTTGTCAAGTTCGTACAGACAGGAAGTAGAATGGGGGTTGCCAAGGATGGGGGGAGTGCAGGGGGAAATGGGGACACAGGTTCAGCTTGGGAAGATGACAAAGTTCTGGAGATGGATGGGGTGATGGTCACACGATTGTGTGACTGTACTTAATGCCCCTGAACTGTACACTTAAACATGGTTACAATGATCAATTTTATGTGTATTTTACCATAAAAGAATTTTAAGTCATATCATGAGGCTTCTCTACTGAACACCCTGCCCCCTGGGCTCTCCATCTGTCCTTAGGAAAACCCAGGTCTTTTAAAGGACTTACAAGTCCTATGTCACCTGGTCTCCCCTCAAACCCACCCACCCTATTCCTTGAACACACAGGCACATGCCCACCTCAGGGCCTTTGAACACTCCTCCTGGAAGCTCTTCTCCATGGAATCCACCCAGCTTCCTCTCCTAAATCCTTCCACCTCTGTGCAAATATCACCTTCTCTGAGTGCCTATCGCTGACCACCCTACAGTCCCAGCCTCCCCTGCCACCTCCCATTTATTCTTCATGCTACTTTGTTCTTCAGAGCATGTGCCCCTGGTGACATTCCTCTGCTACAGCTGCTTAATTTCCATTCTCCCCCGCGATCAAGCAGCTAGGGGAGGGGCTTTATTTTGCTCACTGCTCTATCCCAGTGCCTGGAACCGCACCTGCAACAGCCAGCACTCCAAAAGATTGAAGAATGCCTGAAGACTTTGCTCAGAAACCTTCTTCCAGGAAGCCTTCCCTGATTTCCTCCACCCCAAGGCAGGCTGAGTTGGATACAACCAGATGTCATCACCTGGATCCGTGCCTCCCTCCCTGGGCTGCGAGAGCCTGAGAGCAGAGGCCCCTTTTATCTCTGGAATTTTTGGGGGGAGTGGGGGGCCCTCACTCTCCCCATCATAAACCTCTGTACGTTCACATTATTTTTATTTGAAAAGCATTCAGAGGTGTTCTGAAACCCAAGCTGCCTGAAGAGTGGGCCTGGGACCAGCGGGCCCAGGGGCCGAGGAGCCGCTCCCTTACCTGAGGGTGCGGCCGGAGCTGTGGAGGCGAGTGCGCTGCGAAAGCGGGAGGGGCAGGCCGTCCTTGAGCCAGCTCACGCGGATGGGCCCAGAGCCCCGGACGGGGCAGGCCATGGTCACCAGCTCCCCGGGCCTGCTCACCAGGGTCCCCGAGCTCTCTGCCCACTGCTCGATGGTGGGAGGGACTGGGGGTGGGCAGAGAGAAAAAGGGGGCGATGAGGGGTTTAGGAAGAGGGTCTGGGTGGGGGAGATGGGCTCTTCTCGGGCAAATTCCAGGCAGCAGCTACCATCTTGTATGGGGTTCTCAGAGCCACATCCTTGCCAGGTGAGGATGAAGCCCACCACGTGGGGGCCCAGGCTTACCCCGTGGCTCTATTCGTATCTCCCCTATTCCTCAACTCTCCCATCACACCCCGGGGCTGGAGCTGCTTGTGTCTCTGGTCTCAGAACGGGATGCAGAGGCCCAGAGAGGTCAGAGGGTGGCCTGGCTCATAGTGTGGGCATGGCTGGGCTTGAGGCGGGACTCCTGCATCCTGGCCCCAGCACCACCCTCCAGATGCCCCGGCGGAGGCCCCACTGTGGCCAGGCCGCCGCAGCCCCGGGATGGCAGAGCCCCCGCAGCTCCTCGCCCTGCAGCCGCTCACCCAGCACGCTCACTGTGTGCAGCCTGGCGTCCTCCCCCGCCGCGTTGTGGGCCACGCAGGTGTAGGCGCCCGAGTCCTCGGCCTTCAGGCCCTTCAGCACCAGGGTGCCGCCGTCCAGGTAAAAACTGCACGGGGACAGAGAGCCGGGAGCTGGCACATCAGGGTCTGTGGTGCAGCCTGGGGACCCGGGAGGGCACAGGCCGGGCCTTACCGGAGGTGGGGGCCCACACCCTGGTCCAGCGGGCCACCGTCTTTCAGCCAGGTCACGTCGGGCGGTGGCTGCCCGTCCGCCTCACAGTCCAGCCGCACCTCCTGCCCTTCCAGGACACTGTGCTCCTGGGTGGCGCCCGAGCTCCGGATCTGGGGGGCCACTGTGGCAGGCGCCGTGGTGAGGCCGGGGCCGTGGCAGGGGCTGGCGAGGGGGTGGGATACGGAGGGAGGGCGTAGGGCGCAGACGTACCGAGCACAGCCACCACGAAGTCCTTGCGGGCCTCGGCCAGGGTGTTCTCGGCCACGCACGTGTAGGTGCCAGCCTGGGCGGGCTGCAGGCGACTCAGCTGGAGGCGGCCCCCGCGGGAGACCACGCCGTGCGCCACACTGCTCTCTATGGGGTGGAGAGACGCGCTGGGCCTCACCTGCACAGACCCGCCACCCCAGGTGCCGCCACTGGGCCCGGACACAAAAGTCATGTGACTCACCCAGCGAGTGCCCATCCCCCACACTCACAAGACCCCTGGAACCTCTGCATCGCCCACCGCCTCCTGTGCTCACAGGGAAACTGGGGTCCAGACAGGGGCAGGGTCTCTTGTTGGTGATATCACGACCTTCCTCGGCTGGGTCTCTCATTGCTCTGTCCTTACAGCCCTTCCCTATTTCCTTCCACTGGGGACATTTCTTGCCAAGATCTCCCACTCCCTTTAGTGTCCAGGGCTTGCTTCTCTTCCTGTGGACCCTCGGGCCCACCTCACCCCCCACCATCGCTCCAGCTCCTCCCTGCCCACCCCTACCCCCACCTCCCAAGGCTTCCAATCAGGGTGAACCAGCCACCCACTGACCACTTCCTGGTCCCCATGCGGGTCCCATCAGGGGCACCCCGGGGCCTCTGCTCAGGTTGCCCGCCCACCCCAGCCTGGAATGGCCCCCATCTCTCCAGCTGCGCCTCTGCCTGAGCCCAGGCCGGACCAGCCTCCTCTGGGGCCTTGCTGGCACAGCCAGTCTCTCAACACGAAATCTCCTGAGTAGCTACTGCGTGCCCAGCTGTGAGCTTGGGGTTCAAAGGCAAGTAAAGCACAGCCCCTGGCCTCAAGGAGCTCCACGTGCATCAGAGTCAGTGAGACACGCGTGATGCTGCATGACCAGCCCCCTGAAGCCCTGATGGAGCCGGGAGGGGTCAGGCATGTCTTGAGAAGAGGCAGGTCTCAGCTGGACCAAGTGGGTGTGAACCAGCCAGTAGAGGGGCTCAGGGGGGTCGGGGCAGGTATTTCGGGGAGGAAAGGGCGTGTGTCAAGAAAGGAGGTGAAGAACGGAGGCCAGAGTGGCTCCACCACCAGGTGTAACCTGAAGAGAAAGGAGAGCGTACGCCCCACAAACACTCGTCCCCGAACCTTCACGGCACACCATTCCTAACAGCCCCAGGGTGGAAACAACCCAAATGTCCAAACCAAACATGATACAGCCACACGGTGGAATAGTCAGCCATCAAAAAGAGTGAAAAAACTTAATTCAACTTAAAAGAAGGACTGCAGAACGGACACACGCTACCACAGGGATGGATCTTGGAAGCACAATGCTAAGTGGAAAAGCGAGTCACAAAAGGCGACATATTGTCTGATTCCACTGACAGGAAACGTCCAGAACAGGCAAATCTATAGAGACAGAAAGCAGGTCAGTGGCTGCCTGGCGCTGGGCCGGCGGCGGGTCTGGGGGCAATGGGGGTGTAAGGTAATGGGTACGGGGTTGCCTCTTGGGTGATAAAAATGTTCTAAAATTGACTGTGGGGATGGTCTGAGAATATAGTAAAAATAATGGAATTATAAGCTTTAAATGGGTGAATTGTATAGTATATAAATCTTGATAAAGCTGTTTTTGAGAGAGGGAGAGGGGGTGGGGGGAGGGAGAGAGAGACAGAGAAGGGAACATGGGAGGGGCCGAGAGCAGCTGGGTCTGTGGGGCCCGGTGTGGCGCAGGGGGAGGTGGGCTGGCTGGGACCCGCAGGGCCTCCCGGGCTGTGGTTCTGAGGACTACGGCCTGAAGGATTTCAACAAATGACCTCTCAGAGCTGCACTTTGAGATCCCTTCCTCCCTGTGTGGAGACGGCACTGGAGGCTTGGAGTGGGTCCAGGACCGGTGTGGGGGCTGCTGCCCTCATGGGGCAGGGGGACCGTGGTGGCCGGAATGGGAAAGGCTACGGACAGAGAGCTGGCTGGCACCAGAGGGGTTTCCCAGCTGACAAGAGGAAGGTTCTGCTGGGACCCCGGGGGTGGGAGGAGAGGAAGAGAGCCAGACAGGGACAAAGGCCTGGACCGGGGCCGGTGACCAGCAGCCAGGCTGGACAGAGCTGAATTCTAGGAGGAGAAGCAGCTTTGGAGGCCAACGCCAAGCCCGGGGTCAGACCAGATGGGCCCTCCGCACCCACCCTGCATCCATCCATCTCGTGGGAGCTGATTGTGGCCACAAACACAGGGAGCCTTCGAGCCCCCACGGGAACGGTTCTCAGCACTGGATTCCGAGGGCCAACAGGGTTGAAGACAAACAGGGGGTGTGACCGACAGGACGCTGCCGCCTTCAATTTTGCCGAGAACAGCGACAACCCGCAACTCTTCCCCTTTCACGGTCATGGCGCCACAGAGAGGAATATTCGGCACTGACAGGATGCGATGCACTCACCAACGGGCATTCTGTCCTTCAGCCAGCTCACAGCGGGCGCGGGGACCCCGGTCACGTCACAGCTCAGGACCAGGGGGCTCCCAGCCACCTGGCTCACTTTCTCCGTCTTGGGGTTCTCAAACGTTGGGGGCACTGCAGGAGAGACGCCAGATTGCCAGAGTCCTAAGACTCCGCGGCCCCTTCCTTCCACTTGGGCAGATGAGGGACACCCCACCGGCTCTTCCTTCTGGTTAGTAGTTGACATTTTATGCTTTGCCATTGGTAGAGATATAGGTTGTTTCAGTCACAGGTATAAATAGAACTTGCATCTGTCCATTTCAAAACATTTACAACGCAGAGTCCAGAGGAGTCCACTCAGCCCAAGGATGGTGAGTGCATGGCTAATGCACCAGTAATGCTTAGCCTATGCCAGGCCAGACATCACTAATCGATCCCAACACTCTCTCCTGCTCGGCCAGGAAGAGGTCACGCATCCCAGGTAACCAGCACCAGTGGAAAAAAACATGGAGGGACCAGACCTTCCCCCCTCCCACCACTCATCAATGTAGCCATCAGGAGAAGGCTTTAAACAGCACACCTGGTGTCAGTAACTTTCAACAATGGTATTCAGTATGGCTCCCGGTCGGATCCATCCAGGCTCACTTGGTGGCAGACAGCTGGTGTCCCCCGCCCTGTCCTTCCCATCTTGCACAGCAGCTTAGCTGAGTGTAAGGTCGCTTAGGTAAAACTGCATTTCCCAGTGTCCCCTGCAGCCTGCTGTGGCCAGCTGCTTATGTCCCCACTGATGGGGTGCAAGCCGAGGGGACAGACACAAATTCCACATCCCTTGCTCAAAACAAAAATGCTTGCCCGCTAGTTCTGCTCCTTTCTTCTTCCTGTGAGCTGGGATGGGATGCATGTGGATGGGGCAATGCCCTAAGGGGTGGGAGATCAACAGGATAGAACGATTCTGGGTCCCCAAATTACCACTCCGTAATTTACCTACCACTCAGTAGGCCCTGAGCTATCCACCAGCCCAGACACTCACCCCTGGGCTTTCATGTGAGAGAGGTAACATTCTCTCTCATTCAATGCAGTGTGTTTTGGGATCTCTTTGTTACACAGCAGTCTATACTCTAACTGACACAGCATCTGACCCCAAGCAAATCTGGTTGAGCCTTCATCCCTTGCTTCCCTAGGTGAGTTCCCCCTCACGCCCACCTTGAACCACACCCAGTCAAATGACATCTGTGCTCCATCCTTGGGCTGATGGATCGGGCCCCCCCCAGGGTGCAAAATGGTGGCAACATGGCTCTAGAACTTCAACTGTCTGATCTCTGAGGGCTCCCCTCCCAGGGCTCGCATACCAGACTCATGCTGGACACTTTATAGATACATTCATGGCAGCCCATCAACTGAATGCTTCCCGTACACGTAGGAGGCAGGTACTGCCTTTGCTCCTTTGACCAGAGACAAACCCGAGGCTCAGAGGAACCAAGGTGTTCTGCTGTGCCCCAAGAGCAAGTCATGGGCAGTGCTGTTCTGAGCCTGGTCTTTTCAATGCCAAATCCTGTGCCCTAAACACTCAGGGCCACTGCCTCTTTCTAGCGACTGCCCTTCCCACCCTGGGCAGCCCTGTGAGCTGCTGGGGGTCCCACGGCAATGCCCTCAGGCTGGTCCCCAGCTTACCCTGGACAGTGAGGACAAATGTCCGCATGGCTTCCCCAGCGGTATTGCTGACTTTACAGCTATATAAACCTTTATCCAACACCTAGGACAAAGAGAGCACATGTGGATGGTGTACATGGGCCTGGCATGGGGGTACCTAGGGCTCCCCAAAACATCAGGCCACAGAACCTTCTGGAGAAGGGACTCCCCAAATATGCTGGTCCTGCCTGGGAAGCCAGAGGAGATAGGACCCCCTGGCCTTCCCCCAAGAACTTCAAGAAGCAGGAGGGCAGTTAGGAGGTGAGTGAGCTAGGTTCCAGACCCCCACCCTCTCCTGGGCCTGCAAGCCAGCCAAGCCAGGAGGAAAAAGTCCCTCGCTGTGGGGATGGCGCTGGGCCAGGAGAGAGGAGCCTGGCACCGTTTCCCAAAGGAGCAGCCCATATGCAGCCAGCAAACACTTGTGAGTGTCTAATCCACACCAGGGAGGGTGGGCAGAGCAAACTCCCAGAGAGTCATAGCCAGAGGGGCCTGGAGAATCTAGATCCCAGGAAGACGGAGGCAGGTGATGGGGAATGGACTTGCTCAAGGTCAGATCAGAACCAGGTTGGAGTCCTGCGCTCTTCTCATGGCTCTCACCCTGGAGGCTGCTAATTGACTCCGTGTGAGGGCCCGTGGGCCGAGGAGGCAGCAGTCCCCACATCCTGCCACACAGCTGCCCAGGCTCGCCAGGACCGGGACCCACCAGCCACCCACGGCCGCCCATGCCACGGGCTGCTCACCTGGGTGTCTCGGATCTCCAGCCTCTGCCCCCCCAGCAGAGTCTGGGTGCGCTGCGCCAGGCCCAGGGGCTGCCCGTCCTTGTGCCAGGTCACAGTCGGCTCAGGGAGTGAGTCGGTCTCACAGCTCAGGACTGCTCTGTCCCCGGCACGGACCACGATCGCATCTTGGGGGCCGCTGGGAGGCTGCCTGAAGGTGGGGGGAACTGGGGCAGCAGGTGAGCAGGTGGGCACGCCAGCCTCCCTAGCGTCCTCCCCGGTTCCAGCCGTACGTAAGAGCCGATGGAAGCCCACAGCGTCACACAGTGGAGCCCGCCCCAGGGATGGCCCAGACCCAGGGAATTGGAGGAAGAGAGTCCAGGTCAGAGTGCCAAGGACCTGCTGGGTGACCTGGGCACAGCCTCCTGCCTTCTCTGGGCCTCAGCCTCCTAGAAGGGGAGATGCTCCGAAGGCCCTCCTGGGCTCTTTCCAACACAGGGCAGGCCCTGGCTGGGTTAGAGCCCTCCCTAGGGTTCCCCATAGCCCATGTCCCTCCAGCAGACCAGTGTAGAAGCCCCCACCCCTGGCTGTGGGCCCACAGGGTCTGGCACAGTGTCTGGCATGCACACAGTAGGTGAACACGCACAAATGAATCAACTAGATCCAGGGCTAAAAGGAACCTTCCAGTGAGTCCTGGCTCATGACAACTTCGGCCAGCTTTGCCCCAAGAGGATTCTGAAGACCAGGAGCCCAGAAACATGCTCTGTGCTGAGAACCTCTGATCAGTCGGGCTTGGGAAGGGCCTTTCCCGGGCCAGCTCCTGTGGCTGTCCCACTGTCCCCTCCTCGACTTCAGAGTGCACTGTGTGCCCAGCACAGGGTAAGCACTCATATACCCTCATTTAATCCTTATGCCAACTGTCCCCTTGCAGACAGGAGGCCTGAGGCTCCGAGAGGGAGGGTGACTTGTCCAAGGTCACAGAGCAAATACGTGCACAGCTGAGTCTCAAACCCAATGTGTCCAACTTTAGAGACCAGGATCTTCCCACCACACTGCCCAGAGGGTGTGGGCGTCCCAGGCTTCTCCAGGGCCGGCTGCCCCTCTCCTGGCTGTACCGCCTCAGGGTGAGGGGCTGAGGGCTCACTGAAGGAGTGGGGAACAGTGCAGTTTGGGGGACAGACAGGACATACCCAGCACGCTAAGCTGCACCAGCTTCTGGTCTCGGCCGGCGGCGTTGAGGGCCTCACACGCGTACATCCCGGAGTCTGACGGCTGTGCCCGGGCCAGCTGCAGTGTATGGGTGCCTGTCGGGGAAACCAGCCTCCTTACACCAGTGAGCAGGCCCAGGGCCCAAACCCTCAAGCCTTCCCAGACTCCCTGTCTGGTCCCAGGTTGAAGGAAGCAACTCAGACTCCCCACACAGCCTCAGGCTAAGCTCCAAGCCTCAGTTTACCCACCAGGCAGGAGGAAGACCTCTTTCCCCAGGGAGACGGCCTGGCTGTCCCGGTACCACGTGACCTCAGGGCTCGGGTGAGCATGGACGTCACAGGACAGGGAGATGCTGCTGTTGATGATGGCAGTGACCTGCTCCAAGTTCGAACCTGCGATTCGTGGGGGGGCTGTCCCCAGAGCCACCAGGAGACAGAAAGACACATGAGAACACATTACAGCAGGGGGCCGCGAGCCACAGAGTAGAACAAGGCCTCGAGGAGCTCCTGGTGCCTCATCCTGACCCATCTTCAAACAAGGCCGTGCAACAGCCCGTTTGTCACAACTGCCTCACAGATGAGAACACAGGGCTCAGAGATCAGAGAGGGAGACTGACTTCCCCAAAGCCACTCAGCTCATCAGTGGCAGGGCTGAAATATCAATTTGGGCCTGAGTCCTAGACCTGGAGTGCTCCACCCCATCACACCTCTGCCCCTGAGGCCACAGCTGCCCCACATCTGGAGGCCGAGCTCATGGCCAACGAGGTGGAAAGCCTCGACCGGGTGACCTCTCTGAGCTGTACATTGGGGCTGGCCTCCTAGCTCCGCTGGAAGGTCGGTCCGGGGAACGTGTCGGCCCCACACCAGCTGGGTTCCACGCACTTTGCGCACAAGCCCAGAGCCCAGGACGCTGGAGGCAACGAGGCGGTGCCCCCTGCCCCCCCCGGGTGGGAAGAGGGGCCGTCTCTCCCCGCAAGGTTAACCCACGGAGCAGGCCACAGCCAGCCCAGAGCACCAGCCCTCCTCAGCTGGGAACCCCCGGGGGCCGCTGCTCAGCCCAGCTCACCTTGTACCCTGAGGGTGAAGAGCTTCTCTGAGGAGCCCGCCGGGTTCTCGGCCACACACATGTAGCTGGCGGCATCGGCCACCTCCGCCGTGGAGACCTGCGGGCACAGGGAGAAGGTGCCTGGGAGACCCCACAGGCCTGCCGGCTCTGGGCTCCCCGAGGAAGTGCTGTGAGGGCTCCCGCCCCCAGACGGCCGGCCACCTCTGTCTGCACGGAGCAGCGCTCAGGGGGCTCGGCGGATAGGCACCCCCCACCCCACATCCCTGAAGGGCTCTTTGTGACATTCAGGGTGCTGTGTGAGGTAGATGTTGGATGAGTCCCCGCAGCAAACTATGCGGTGACAACAGTCTCCCCCCGGGCCCCAAGCAGGGCTGCCGGTGCCGCGTTGGGCTCTAGGTGGGCGTGCATATGTGCCCTTTTCAGGTGCTAAGTGCAGCCCTCTGCTGTCAGCGAGCAGCTCACGTAAGATTACTTGGTGGGCTGAATTAAGTTCCGGGTGCTCCAACATGCTTTCCGGCAAAAAGCCTCATTTGACACAGATAACGGCAGCTCCTTGGTTCCCGGACAAGCAGGACCGAGTCACGGCAGTTGCTGCCTTTAGCCTGAGCTGGGGGATGCCCTGACCTGCAAGACTTGCCCGTCCTCCAGGACCTGCAGCCGTGGGCTCGGGGAGAGAGGCAGCCCGTTCTGGAGCCATGCGACGGTGGGCACGGGGTTGCCCAGGGCCGGGCAGTGCAGGCTGACGGTGCTGCTGGCGTTGACGGTCACCTCCTCCACCAGCTCCTCCGTGTCGCCCAGGATCACAGGTGGGGCTGGGGGGGGCAGGGAAAGCAGGGTGAGGAGCAGGCGGCCTGCCTGGGAAAGGTCCCCGGGGTGGGGGGTGGACATGGAGGGGAGAGCAGCACGTGGTGCCAGGCTCTGGCTAGGGCGCCTGGTGCCCTCCTCCCCATGCGCCCCGCCCCCCGCCCCCCGGCCCTGATGCAGCTAAGGAATCTGGGGCATGGGGGGGGGGGGCTGTGATTTGCTCAAGGTGATACAGCTAGAAAGTAGGCCACTTGGAATTTGAGCCCAGTCCGAGCTCACGTGCCCTATGTGACCAACCTCCCAGTACAGCAGGACTGAACGTGCACTGCGCCTTGACCCCCTTCAGCAGGGAGGCCCCCCTGGGGCCTGCTGACCGAAACCCTCTGGCCCCGAGCTGGCCACTCACTCAGCACAAGCAGCTGGTAGTGCAGCCAGTCCTCGCCCACCTCGTTGGAGGCCTTACATGAGTACCTCCCAGCGTCCTCCTCACGCACCAGGGGGATCTGCAGGACCCGACCTCCTGTGGGGACACAGGACAGAGACCTGAACGAGGGCAAGGAGGCAGGGGACCCCAAAGACATCACTGCCCCATGTCCTCTGTGAAATGGAGAGAAGCAGCTTGCCCTGCTTGCTGCGGGCCGGGCCCTGGGCTGAGCAGTTTCCTGGCCTCTGACTCTGGTGCTACTCCTTCCATCTTACAGATGGAAGAACTGAGGCTTCCCAAGAGTGCCCAGCAGCACGGAGCCAGCTCCTCAATGGAGGCAGAGGGAGGGGGCAGAGAGCTGGCCAATGTCCAGGGATAGGTTTTTGGGAGGCAATGAGGTGGCTCCTGGGCTGTGGTGATCGGGGATGGGGGATGGGGTCCTGGGAGGTGTCACCTGGGACCCCCTGTGATCAAGAGACAGCCAGGGCCAGACCCTGGCATCTCTGCGGGGCTAGAGGCGGTCTCCAGCGGAGCCGGGTTAGGGTCACCACGTGTTCAGGATTCTGGGTTGGGGGGATCGCCGGCCCGGGGTTAGGACCAGGGGCTCATTACCTGCAGAGCCAGGGACAGTAGCAGGTTTGGAGAAACAGCAGCTACGTTTGGGGATCACTTGATATGTGAAATTAATCTATGGTCAGGTTCAGAATTAAGGTCCGTTTGTGACCACAACTCTATGTGTCCATGATTAAGGGTCAGTGGCTGGGGTCAGAGGACAATGGTGGGGTTAGAGGTTAATGGCTAGGACCGGGGGGAGAGGGGTGGTCAGCTGATGTCTGAGATTAACCTCTGGTCAGGATCGGAGGTAGGAATCAGCACGTGACTGAGCTCTCTGTGTACCCAGGATCTGGACCATTGTCCGGGTCCAAGGGCAGTGGCCAGGTTGAGGGGTGAATCAGGGGTTTCTGACAGGGATAAACAGCCTTCAGTAAGCATTGCCTCTTCTCCATCCCCAAGAGGCTGCTGTCTTTTGCAAGCACCAAAGTACAAACCTTGGCATGACCCTATTTGTCTAGAGGCCCGTGCAAACCACCTCATCTCCACCCCCGACCAGCCCCACCATTGCTCCAGGACACAGGACAAACCCTAAGCTGAAAGGTCACCGAGTCCCCGCTGATGAGATGGTACAGCGCTCTATGCCTGCCCCCGCCCCCGCCTCACCCCCTCAGTGTGGTCCTCATGAGATCTTACTAAAGGAACTGGGTCCCCCTGCCGAGAAAGACACCAGCTTTGGCTGGTTATCCCCGGACATTACAGATCTTCAGGCCCAGAGGTGGGCATGGCCCAGGTGAGAGCCTCGGGTCTAAAAACCAGGGGGGCAAAGAGGGCCCCCGTTCTTGCCTTCAAATAGGCAAGGAGCGTCTAGCCCTGGTTTACAAAACGCAGCCAAGGTCCAGAGTGGTCGCGTGGCCTGCCCGTGGTCACACAGCCACACAGCCACACAGCAAGCAGCACACGGGAGAGCTCCAAGGATTCATAAGGGCAGTTAAGGAGCCCAGCTCTGAGACGGGTGAACCCCGACCCGTGCCTGCAAACGCCCCGAACTCTCTGTGCACTCTTAACTACCTTGCAGAACAGACACCCCATCTGCGGCCGAGAGGGGCTGGTCGTCCCTGTACCAGGTGAGCTCCGGGGGTGGGATGGCATTGGTGTCACAGTACAGGTAGGCAGGGTTGTTCTCCACAATCTCCCGGTATTCCGTCACCCCACCCCGGGCCTCTTCTTCCCGGGACAGGACCTCGAAGGCTGCACTGGCATCGCCCACCTTCTGAAACATGGGGGGCACTTGGGGGGGGGGGACAAAGCTGTTAGAACACACAGCCGAGGGACGGGGAAGCGTCTCTGCTCAAAGAGATTCCCGTGCTAGCCTCCCTCAGGTGTGGGAACGCCACGGTTACAGCAGATCTCTTCGGTTAAGGCAGTTTTTAAATTCACTCATTCTTTCCGCCGGTGTTTATTGAGCAACTACTATGCTTGGCACTAGGATAAGTTTCCTGCCCTCTGTGGCTCATGTCCAGTGGCCTCAAAAGACTCCCTATGACATGCTGACACCTCTCAGGAGAGGAAGCCAGATCCTAAGTTTTAGCCAGAGTTTATTGGGGCACAGAGGGACAAAATCATTGGCTTTCAGAAGTGGTGGGGGCCCTCAAGGCGCCCTGATCGGATGAGCCACACTTGACGAAGGTAAAACCAAGGTCGGTCGGGAGGGCAATGAAGGCCCCAAGTCACAAAGTCAGTTAATGGAAGAGCCCAGGCCAGGGCTAGGGGCCTGGAGGTAAGACACGCCAGCCAGTAATGAGAAAGGGAAGAAGCCAGCAGGAAGAGAGTCCTCCTGCCAGACTGTTCCAGAAGCATGCACACTTCCCACTCCCAGCTGTCCCACCTCCCCATCCCCACTGGCCCCTGCTCCACCCAGCCCCGCTGGCCCCCACACACCCTGGATGAGCACACTGAAGTCCTGGTCATCCTCGCCGGCCACGTTGCTGGCCACACACAGGTATCGCCCCGAATCCGAGACCTGCGTGGGCTGGATCTGGAGCAGCCGGCCTTCTCCCAGGATGCGGAGTCGCTGGTTGGAGGTCACGGGCTGGGGGGGGGAAGAGGGGGAACCGTCAGAAATGAGAGGCAGAGAGCACCCAGACGAGCCTATATATATATATTCGTAACTTATTTATTCGAGAGAGAGAGAGAGCACGCACAAGCGAGTGCGGAGGGAGGGACAGACGGAGATGGAGAGAGAGAATATCAAGCGGACTCCACGCTCAGCGCGGAGCCTGATGCGGGGCTCGATCTCACCACCCTGAGATCGTGACCTGAGCCGAAACCAAGAGTCAGACGCTCAACGGACTGTGCTACTAAGGCACCCCAAACCTACTTACGTTTTAGCAAAATTTTAAGAATACCACACGAAGTAATGGTAGTGCTCAGACAATTTTATAACACCAAACCCGTATGGCTGAAAAACCGGGAGTTAAATGGGTAAATATAGACTTTAATGTCGATGAAGTCTGTTCCCCACAAACAGTCGGATTTCTTATTAAAATACAAAGTGAGGCAGGGCCCAGGCCGGCTATGGGACCAGGTGCTCTGACAGGCTTCTCTGGAAGGTTCCAAGCAGAAGCAGGGGGACCCCAGGCTTTCCTCACTCACCCGTCCGTCCTTGTACCAGCTGATGGTGGGCGGGGGCACGGCCCAGCTCTCACACTCCAGGGTCAAGGTACTGTTGACCTTGGTCTTCACTTCCTTCACGTTGGCCTCCCCCAAGGTGTCATCTTTGGAGATGGAAGGGGGGACTGAAAACCACAACGGCGTCTGAGAAGCAGGCCTAGGAAAGGGGTGCTGAGACCCAGGGCTCACCCTGCACCCAGGGCAGTCCCAGAAAGGGGGGTCTGCTTCCCGAGCGCCGAGGAACAGGGAGCCTGGAGACCGACCCGCTCCTGCGGCTGTTCACTTAGGGGAGAGACTGCTGGTTGTCAATGCTTTATAGGACAGGGCAGGTCTGGGGCAGGGAAATTCCTGGGGTGACCTCTGTGGGCCGTTCTGGGGGTGCGGGGTCTCAAGTCATGGGGCCTCTGGCCATACCACACTGCAGGTGGCAGAAGGAAACCAGGACTGGTGTGGATCTGGGCGTCCAAGTGACCCAAGTCCTAACTCACTTGTTCCCCCTTCTCCTGGGGCCCTGGCCCTAAGTGACTGCGTCAGCCCTAGCTGCCCCAGACCATCAGCGGAGACAAGCCATAGATAGGTGCGTAGGGTGTCTGTGGCACCCAGGTACCGGGGCCCACAGGCTCCCACGCAGCCTCCTGCCTCCCTGCTGGTGCCCTGGAGGGTCCCTGACTCACTGAGCACTTCCACGTGGTAGTTCTTCATGGCCTCCCCAAGTTCATTGGTGACCACACAGGTATACTGGCCCGCATCTTCCTTCTGGGCATTCAGGATCTGCAGCCCATGGGTGCCTGCTTGCAGGGGCGGGGGCCAGGGTCACCCGGAGGTCACATGACCTCAGGCTCACCAGTCCCTTCCTCTAACCCAGCCCAAGAACGTGTCACCTGTCCCCTCGCTCTCCCCCTACACAGGGCATCACCTGGGAGCAGCTGGATGTTGTTCGAGGCCTCAAATGGGGCGCCATCTTTCATCCAGGTGATGGTGGGGGAGGGGAAGGCCAGTGCCTCGCAGATCAGAGAAATGGGGTTGCTGATGGTCACTGTCACCTCTTCATCCGCACTGTCCTCCGTCACTCCCAGGATGGTGGGGACCACTGTGGGGAGGCAGGGGGGTGTGATTGTTAACAGAGATCCCTAACCCTGGGCCTGAGGACCCAGAAAAGTCTCAGACCCTGGTGCTTAGCTTTGGACCCTAGGCTTTCCACCACTAAGCCACACCACAGAGGAGGCTGGCCTACTTCTGCCTCAACTACCCCAGTAGTTTCTTAACATCCAGATGATCTACTGATTCACCAGAGCCTTGTCAGTTCTGCTTGTGTTCCAGAGGGTTCCCCGATACACGAAGAGCTCTGCTTTCATTGGTCCTAAGATTTCCTCTTTCGGGCCCCGCAGGGGACTGTCCCCTTTACTGCCAGCATTTTTAGAAACAGATTTTCTTAAGCCAGGCTGTGTCCCTCTCATATACTAGATCCCTGTTTCTCCTGACAAGACAGTTCGTGCTGATCGGGAGATGGACACCCGGGGGCCCTGCTACCTCTCTACGCCTCAGAGCTTCATTGGTGACACAGGGACAAGCACATCTCCCACCTCCTAGGCTTGTTGTGAAGACCCAACCAGTCAGGCCTGTCCAAATGCCTAGCCCATAACTGTTCGGCCAACAGAGCTATTATTTTGTTGTTGCTGTTGAACCCAGAGAAATGGGGGGAAAAATAGGAGAGGGCTTTGTGGGACACGAGGGCTGTCTGTAACGAGCTGGTCACCTTGGTTCTCCCTCCTCTTGGTGCCCAGGGCAGCTGGGAGAGGCCCAGCACTTACCCAGGACACTTAGCTGGAAGTGTCTGGTCTTCTCGCCCACAGCATTGGCTGCAATGCAGGAGTAGTGGCCAGAGCTAGACAGGTTGGCCTGGAGCACCTGCAGGAGGGCTCCGTCTGGAGAAATGTGGTGGGCGTCTCCACCAGCCAGGGGCCGGCCATCTTTGAACCACGTGACCTTGGGTTGTGGGTGGCCTGTAAGGATGGGGAAGCAGGTGAGACAATTCAGCAGGCTCTGACTGGGTTGGCCAAGGGGTCAGAGGTGGCTCCAGGATAGGGCAGAGGACATGGATTCTCCATCTCAGTCCCAGAGGCCCAGACAGCAGAGCAAGACACAGAAGCAGCCACCAAGCCTGGTCTGGGTCCTTTCCTATGTGGTTGATTGTTCCTTATGGAGGAGTGGGCTGAGATGACTTGGTATAGACAGGCAAGACAGAAAGGTAAGTTATTCCCTTCACCAACCGGCCACCCACTTTTCTCTCCATCCGTCCATCTATCCACTCACCCACTCACACACCTAACCATCCATCCATCCATCCATCCATCCATCCATCCATCCATCCATCCAACCATCCATCCACCCACCCACCTCTCCATCCATCCATCCATCCATCCATCCATCCATCCATCCATCCACCCACCCACCTCTCCATCCATCCATCCATCCATCCATCCATCCATCCATCCAACCATCCACCCACCCACCCACCTCTCCATCCATCCATCCATCCATCCATCCATCCATCCATCCATCCACCCACCTTCCCATCCATCTATTCATCCATCCACCCATCTACTCACCCACTCCCCATCTATCCATCCACCCACCCACCTCCACATCCATCCATCCATCTACCCACCCACACACCCACCCACCTCCCCATCTATCCATCCACCCACCCACCTCCACATCCATCCTTCCATCTACCCACCCACACACCCACCCACCTCCCCATCTATCCATCCACCCACCCACCTCCACATCCATCCATCCATCTACCCACCCACACACCCACCCACCTCCCCATCTATCCATCCACCCACCCACCTCCACATCCATCCTTCCATCTATCCATCATTCCTTCCATCCATCCATCCAGCCAGCCAGCCCAGTCCACAAGCATTAATGGGAGCCTACTCTGCTAAACACTGGGAAAACCAAGGTGACTAAGCAGTCCTTGGGTCCTCAAGGACCTCAGAGCCTGACTGGGGTACACAGATGTCCCAAGGTTACTACGGTCCAGTGTGCTTAGTGCTGGGACAAGAAAGCCCTGGGGCCTCTGGGAGCCCAGTGGAGGTAGCCCATGGGCCCAAGGGGTCAGCCAAGGACTCCTTGTAGAAAGTCCTGGAAGCAAAGGTCTGTAGTCGTGTGAGGAGTGGGGAGGAGTGTTTGGGGGCAGAGGCATAGCGGGTGCAAAGAGGAGCAGGGATATGGTGCCAAGTTTATGATATACAGAGACCTTCCATGAGGAGCACTGGGGCTGGGGGCAGGCTGGGACTCTGGTACCCCCTCCTCTCTGAAGCTATCTTCTCATGCTTCTCTCAGCCCACCGTGTGTGTGGCCCTTACCTGTGGCGTTGCATGTCAGGTGAGCTGTCTGCCCCTCGGGGACCTTGACTGCCTCCTCTCGGTCCTCGTTCTCAATCCTGGGAGGAACTGGGAGAAGCAGGGAGACAGATGCTTACTGACAAGGGTTGGCTGAACGACCATGAAGCAGGAAGGCAAGAGCCCAGAACCAAGAGCCTAACGCAACTGCCTTCAGTTCCCTGTGCCTCAGTTTCCCATCCTCTTGTGCCTGCTCCCATGGGGCAGTGAGTTCAATAAACATTTGGTGCTGGCTGAGGGGGAAGTACCAGTGCCTCTGGGGGAAGGCCCTGACCAGAGGAAGGCAGTTAGGTGGTGTTGAAAATATTTGCCCCCTTCCACTTTGGGTTAGTCCTTGCTGTTTCCAGAAAGTTCCATGACAGCCTCCGAGCAGAGGTTGCTGATCAGGCAGAGAAAACAAGGCTTGGCCTCTCCCTCCTTCCTGTGCTGAGCCCCCTGCTACAGCACAAGCCCTAAGTCCTGGGCACGGGACCCCAGAAGCTCCTAGGTGGGAGAGGAGGAATTTGTGGGGTGTGCAGGAGAATGGGGCTGTGACATACCCAGGACTTCGACGTTAAAGTTCCTCCGAACCTCTCCAGCTTCGTTGCTTGCCAGGCACGAGTAGAAACCTCTGTCTTGCTCTTGTGCCCGGGTCATCCTCAGCATCCAGCCACCTGGGGAGGCAGAGGAGGGGGCTCCAATCACAGCTATGAGCAGCCTCTGTCCCAAGCTGAGCCCAGGCTGCTCACCAGGAACAAGAGTGCACCAGGTGTTGTCATTAGATGTGTATGTGTCTGCCTCCCCCAGTGCTCCTTTCCTCAGATGGGGAAACTGAGGCCCAGGAGAGTAAACAGATGGAGGGAGCCCGCGGACATTAGATAGGCACATGGGTAAACTTGAGGACCCTCTTCTAGTAAGAAGGATATGTCCCCCGGCTACCCCTGGTTCTGGGGACTGGCTGGGGCTAAAAGGACAGCAATGGGCTCTGCAGTCCTGGCCCAGGCCAGACGCCCCCATTCTATTCTAGCAGACCTAGAAAAAAAGCCACCTTCTCCCAAGGACCTCTCAGAGGCAAGCCAGCTGCTCTCAGGGGAATGCAACCAAGGTTCACCTAAGACCTGCCCAGGGAAGGCAGATACACAGGACATATCATTACTGCTGTTCCTGAGCCCAAGGCAGACATCACTATGGACTGCCATGCTCCTTTCTGCCCAGAGGCAGTCTCTGAATTCACATCACAAGGTATCTGGACGCCCCTACCATGTGCTCAGAAGTGGTGCACAGGGGAAAATTTATTTGCCATCGCAGCTTTGGCTGAATCACTGAAACTGAGCTTCAGTGGTCTTGAAGTTCCTGTAAGATTTGAATGGGACACTGCCTCTTAGGCCTCAGTTTCCCCATTTGTATACCAATAAGAACCATCATAAACCAACTTTGTGGGCAGGATGAATATTCAGAGAAGGTGCTTAACTCAGCATTTCAAAAGTTTGTTACTGTTCCGAGGGATGTTATAGATATGCCATGAGAATTTTTTTTTCCTGCTGCAGGACTTATCAGAACCTAAACTATGCAAATAGTCACTGTCAGTCTTCAGGAGGGGAACAGAGCAGGAAGTCTTTTCCAAACTTATTTAAATCCAATTGTTTTTCCTGGAGCACCTCACCTACCCAGTGTTTTTGGTTGTACTCTTGGGGGACCAACAGCTCAATGGTTATCCCAACCAGGCCTGGCAGCAAAGGGTCAGAGGTCAGGAACATGTGATAAACAGAGGTAGAGGCAGAGGGCCAGACCTGATAACCAGATAGCCCCTTGGCTGGCACCTTACCTGCCAAGAGGTATGTGTCCTCCCCGGGGCTGATGGGCTCCTCCCCTCGGAACCAGCGGACCGCTGGGGGTGGGACACCTGTGGCTTCACAGAGCAGCGTCAAGGGGCTGTGCAAGGCAGCAGAGACGTTGGTCAGAGGATCCAAATCTCCGATGAGCTGTGGGGGCACTAGACACAGAGGAGAAACCACATTCAGGCTGCACATGTATGCTCCTTCCCTGCACCCCCCAACAGCTGTACCCCTGCAAGGTCCCCCACCCCCAGTCAGGAGAGCCTGAGGAGAGAAGTGACAAGATCAAAGCGGCTCCCACTGAAGGGAGTGACTGGTGGCCACAGGCTGGGCTTTGGCTTCAGGCAAACACCTTGGGCCTCAGTTTCCCCACCCCCTCAGGAGGAGGCCAAGGAGGATTCAACACGTGCTTAGTATAGTGCCTAGTGCTGAGCAACGGGACTGGAACTCTAGTTCCAGGGGGAACACAGGTACGCCCCCTGAATCCACATGGCAGGGGTAAGTGGCACCTCTCACTTTCTAAAGGATCCATTCCAGAAGGAAGCCACGCTCTATCAGGCAGGGGCTAAGTGGGCGAGGCCAGGGATCCCTGGGGGGTGGAAGGGGGTAGAGGGGTGGGGGAAGGCATGATGAGAAAGGCCTCCCTAAACCCAGCCCTGCCCATCTTATCTCTTACCACTTCCTGCTCCTACCCTGAGGCATACAGTAGGAGCTCAATAAAAGATTGGAATCAGAAGGCTGTTGCAGCCACCCTGAAAGTGCCATATCACCTCTCCAGGCCTCCGTAGTCTGTTCCCTCTGCCCTGCACACCGTTCCCCTCAGCCTGGCACCTGGTTAACTCCTACTCAGCTTTTACATTTCAGCTAAAAGGTCGCCTCCTACGGGAGGCCGCCCTGACTTCCCATGACAGTGTTGAGGCTCTTCCTTGTCTCTCATAGGCCCTGGATCCCCCCATCACACGAGTCCTGCAGAATAGAGACTGCTTATTTCCCCAGGGCTAGGAATGGAGTAGGGGAACAGCAAGTAAGGGAAAGAAAGAGGGAGGAAATGAGGGCTATTTGGGGCCAGCCCTGATTTTGAAAGCAATATTCAAGGCTTCCCCCCAACAGGGGCCCCATTAGTGGCCTGACTCTTGGAAGAACAAGGGGCTGTGCCTGTAGGTTGGACTGGCCCTGCTCTCTCCAATCAGCCCCACTCTCCGTCCTCCTCCAGCACACTGCCGGTGCTCACCCAGCACAGAGAGCGCGAACCTCCTCTCGACCCTTCCGGCCACGTTCTCAGCCACGCAGCTGTAGTGTCCGCTGTGGGCAGCCTGAGCCCGCTCCACGTGCAGCCTCTGACCCTGGTTCTGCAGCCGTAAGCCAGGCTCGGGCCCCAGTGGCTGGCCGTCCCGCTCCCACGTCACCCTGGGCGGGGGCTTCCCTGTGACATTGCACTGCAGAGTGGCCTCCCCATCCTGGACCACGGAGACCTGTGTGTGGGGCTCCTGGGGGCCAGCGATCTGAGGGGAAACTGAGGATGAGGAGAAAGCATGTCAGCGCAGGCCGCCATGGCTGCTGGGCACCAGGCCCTCACCATGAACCAGGCCCGCCCACGCACAGGCCTATGCTCCCCCGCCCACTCGCTGGCTGTGTGACCTTGCCAGGTGACCTCACCTCTCGGGGTACCCATTTTCCATTTCTATAATCGGGTCACAACAGTACTCCCAACCCCTCTCCTGCCCCTGGGAATCAGGGGCAGGCCCACTGTTTGGAGGACAAGGTCACACAGCATGGCCCTGACAATCTGAAGGGGTCTCCTTCCTCAGAAACCAGGGACTTCCTGGAGCTTAAACAGTCGTTTGGGGACCGTTTGGGGCAGGCCATTATTGCATAGGTGGGATGCTGAACAGTGCTCTTCCTGGGTTTGTTTTCTAGAATGATTTTTACAAGGCTGCATACCTAATTTCATCCCTGCAGGACAAGTAGAGGCAGGAGCTTCGCATACGTTTTATATTGCTTTGTTTCCAACTGTTTCAAGATATATTTGATTTCTCTGGGCCAATGGGGGCTGCTTGGGACCCCGTCGCCCCTCTCTCGTGCTGGTCACGAGCTGGAGCGAGCTGACTGGGAGGGGCGGTTCATAAAACGCCAGCCGTCTAAGAGGGCACGTGAAATTGTTCTCTTTGCCACAGTTCCTGCCATTGCTGGGATTCTGGAGGGTGCGGTCCGCCCTACCAGCATGCTTGGTTACCCCCCCCTTCTGGGCCCTTCTACCTGGTTCAGGTCATCCCAGCCCGGCTCACCATGCACCTCCAGCAGCTGGTCCTGGCTGCTATTTCCCGCCACGTTGCTGCACTCACAGGTGTATGTGCCGTCCTGGGCCAGCTGGGACTGTCCCAGGTACAGCAGCCGCCCCACAGCTGACACCTGCTCCAGGCTGTTCCCCTCCCCTGGCAAGGGCTGACCTAGATGCAGCGAGAAAGAAGCCTCTGGTCCTTCCACCCAGAATGTTTGTCCTCCCCTCCTCCCATCCTGGCCAACTCCTGCTCACACCTTCTGGTGTCCGCTTCCACAGCACCTCGACCAAGAAGTCTTCCCTGGATGCCAAAGCTGCTCCTGGCTCCCCCTCTGAGCTCCCAGCACCCCCAGGCTTCTCCTCACCACACATCTGCCTGCAGATCAGTGTCCCGTCTGAATCCCAGCCCGGCCTGGCCCTTCAGGAAGGCAGACCTTGCCTCACACCCTCCCTGGGATCCTTAGGAGCTCCTTGGGGCCTGACACATAGTTGGGCTCAACGAAGGCTACTGAACGATCCATCCGTCTAGCTGCAGTGACCTGGGGAGGGAGAGCAAGCAGCTCCCCCTTACCTTTTCTCTGCCCATGCTCTCTTCCCTGCTGGCCTGCCTTGCTGCTCCCAGACGGATCCCTAGCCCAGACCGCTCCTCCAGCTCTGGACACCTCCCCCTGACTGCCCGCTTGACATCTCATCAGGTGCCTAACAGAGGTCTCCAAATTAACAAGCCCCAAACTCCAGGGCTGTCCCCAGACCTGCTCCCCCCCAAGTTCTCCCTCTCGGTGATGCTGGCACCCCTCTCTTAACTCTCAGACCAAAACCTTGAGTTACCCTGACTCCTCCTTCTTTCTTTCTATCCAACCCGGCAGGAAATCTGCCAGCACTACCTTCAAAATGCATCCAGACTGGACTCCTCTCGACACCTAATGGCTACCCACCTGGTCCAGGCAGTCAGGGCCACCCTTGCTGTCAATGGTCTGTTCGCATGGCTGGCAGGGTGAATTTGCCAGAGTATAAATTGGATTGTGTCCCTCCTCTGTCCAGAGCCTTTACAGTAGCCCCATCCCTCTCAAGGTAAAAGTTGAACAGTAGCCCATCCCTCTCAAGGTAAAAGTCGAGATCATTACGGTGGCCTCCATCCAGCTCCCATCGCTCTGGTGACCATCTCCTGCTACCTCTCCCTTGCTGACTCTGCTCCAGCGCATTTCCTCTTTGCCTGCTCTTCAAACACACTTGGCTTATTCCTGCCCCAGGGCCTTTGCACCTGCTCATACCGCTGCCTGAAATATTTTTCCTTGCAATATTCTCATGTTCATCCCTCCTTCACCTTCTTAAATTTTGCTTGGCGAAACAGCCCTGGACTCCCAGCCTGAAACTACAAACATCTTCTCCCTCTTCTGGCTTTATTTTTCTCCATAGATCATACTTTCCGTCAAAGTTATTCACTAACTTTCTGTTTATCATCTGACTACCCCAATCCACCACCATGTTTCCAACGGGCCTGGCATGGAGAGGCTTTCAGTACATACTGGTTAAATGAATGAATTCCAGATACTTATTGAGCACCTATTTTGTACCAGGTGCTGATCTGCAATGCAGTGGTGGCCAAGACAGTGCCCCACGGGGCTCAGACTCATGGGAGAGCAGACACTGAAGGACTGAGATGACTACATGACAGGTTGACACACAGGGGCCGTGTCCAGGAGGCCCTGCCCAGCCCTGGAGTGGGGGTCAGGGAGGGCTTTCTGGAAGAGAGGTCTAAGGACCAATCCAGCTCTTGCTGGGTGGGAAAGGTCTAGGGCCTCCGGCAGACTCGGGGACCGAGTAGAGAGGGGCTGAAGGCAGCGTCACTTCCACAACGAGCACCCTTACCCCCAGGGCTGTAAGCCCACCTGTCTCCAGCCCAGCTAGGCTCTGGGCTGGGGGCGCCCAGTGAGGGCAGGGGCACCGAGGGTGGGGCTGGGCTAGGGAAGCAATCATACCATCCTTCCTCCAGGAGATCTTGGGGAAGGGGATGCCTCGGCATTCACAGGATAGCCTCGCAGGTTGCCCCTCGGTCACGGTCAGGGTGCGGGGTTCCCTTGAGGGGAACACAGGAGGCACTGAGGAAGAACAGAAGAACAGAGAGAGAGATGGGATGAGTGCTAGGCTGCGAAGGGAGAGGGATGGGCAACAGAGAAAGCCTGTATCCTGGAACCACCGAGGCAGCATTCCCCCCGGGGGGCAGGAGAGCCAGCCGCAGCAGGGGCAGGGGGAGGGACCCCAGACCAGCCCCCAAGATTCTCACCCCAGACATTTAGGTTGTAGTGCTTCTCCGAGCGGCCCGCCTGGTTCAGCGCCTCACAGGTATAGCGGCCTGCATCCCCCACTTCCGCTCTGCTCACCTGGCCAAGAGCAAGAATGACCCATCAGCGGGGGCAGCACAGAGATGGGGTTACCCCTGGACAGAGTGACCTTGGGCAGGACACTTTACCTCGCTGCATCTCCCCCCTACCTGGAACCCGGGGGCAATGACAGCACCTCTCCCACCTACTACACCATGACGTTTCCAGAAGCTATGGCTTGTGCTGGCCTGACATGGGCCAGGCACATGGAATGGGCTCCCCAAATGGCAGCCCTGCCAGCCTCACCCCACTTCCTATCCACAGCCCGGCCCTGCTAAGGATGGTGGGTATGTGGCTGGGCCAGTCCTTCTCCTGCCTTTAATCTGCTCCTGGCCTCTTTGGGAAGTCCAACAACACACCAGAAGGGAAGGTGGAAAATGAAGGATGGGGACAGGAGATCCTGTCCTCAGAGGTCAGATCCTGACAGAGGGGGTGATGAAGTTAGGTCGTGGCTTTGAACAATGTAGGGAGGAGAGGAGGGCATTCCAGGCAGAGGAAACCAAATCAAGGTGCTCCGAATTGGGAACGATCACGTCACAAGGTGGAGAGCGGTGATCACGTCCCCCTGTTCCCTAGCTGACATGGATGAGAAGTTCTAGGGGCTGGCTTTCTTTTCATAAGAAAGGAAAAAGGTGGCAAGGTGCTTAAAGGTGACAGACCTGAGGCCCGTGTGGTCAGGACACTGCCTAAGGTGGCAGAGCCAGCAGGAGGTGGGGCAGAAATGTAAATCCAGGCTGACCCCAGAGTCCCTGACCCTAACCCACCCTTCCCTCGCTGGGCCAGAGGCCCGATGAAGGGCTCTAACACCCAAAGGCCAGGAGGCTTTTGAACAAAGAGCGAAAAACGGTTGGAAAGAGAAAGTCTCAGCTTTGTGGGGACTGAGGGAGGGCCTCCAGCGGCTTCTTACCAGGTCAGGAGGGCGTGCCCCAGGGCCTGGGTCACACTGAGCGGAACTGCTCTCACTGGGGCACCCGCAGGCCCCACCCCGCCCAGGGCTAGCTCTGCTGTGCGTGGAATCCCCGCCGGCACCCCCAGAGGCCACCCACCTCCAACAAGGCCTTGTCTGGGGAGAGGTGGACGCCGGGCCTCGGCTCCAGGGGGCGGCCGTCCTTCCTCCAGCTCAGCACGGGAGGGGGCACGGCTTGGCTCCGGCACTCCAGGGCCACAGACTCGTTGGCCACGACGGACACGTTCAGCTCTTCCCCGAGGATGCTTGGGGGCGCTGTGGCAGGGGGCAGGAGAGGAGCCTCAGGCAGGCGGGTGGGACCGGGGTCGGCACCAGACAATGGGGAGTCAGCTTTAGGAGGGGGCCTCTGTCTGGAGCTGTAACCCTCTTATCCTCCCCTCCAGGACCTTCCCAGTCCTGCTGCAAATCTGAATAGGCTGGTGGGTCATAACAAGGTCAATCTCCCACGTGCGGCTTCGTGTGTTAGCTGTCCGAGATGATACCATCGAGGGAGAGGGGGTAAAGGGGACCCAGGATCTCTCTGTACTAACTCTTACAACTGTGTGTGAATTCACGATTATCTCAAAAAAATTTTTAAAGAAATATAGATATCTTTATTTTTTTAAGTTTTTTAAAAAGCAGATCCCCAAGGCACCTTTTCCCCTGGTACAAAAATGACCAGAGCAGTGTCGGGGTTAGGAAGGCAGGGTCTGGAGTCACAGCTCCTGGGTGGAGTCCTGTGTCTACCACTCAGGCACTGTGTGAGGCCCTGGAGATGTTACTCAGCCTCTCTGGACCTCGATTTCCTCATCTGTACGATGGGATTAAAGTAAGTACCCACCTCATGGGGGCTCCGTGAGATTAAACACAATGACACAGTGAGTACTTCGGTACACAATCCCTGTTAGCTATCACTCCCGCAAAGGCAAAGAGCTAGAATGGACGGCTGCCTCACCCCTCCTACCCGAGGCTCTACGTTTCCCAGAGTTCCCTCATGCACCTGTGCAGACCTCCACAAAATCCCGGAAGAGGAATTGTTAAAACAACAGTGACTGTAACCGTGTGCTTCGTGAGGGCAGCGAATCCCATGACACCCTCTAAGGGGGGGTGCTATCTTTGCCCCAGTTCACAGATGAGGAAAGGGAGGCTCAGGGACCCCTGGGTGGCTTAGTCAGGGTAAGTGCCCGACTCTTGACTTCAGCTCAGGTCATGATCTCAGGGTCGTGGGATTGAGCCCTGCATTGGGCTCTGCACTCAGTGCCGAGTCTGCTTGTCCCTCTCCCTCTGCTCTTCCCCCTGATCTCTCTCTCGAATAAATAAATAAAATCTTCAAAAAAGAAAGAAAGAAAGAGAGAGAGAGAAAGAAAGGAAGGAAGGCAGGCAGGCGGGCTGGCTCAGAGAAGCAGAGTGACTGGCCCAAGCTCACGGAGCTAGGAAGTGGCAGAGGCAGGATTTGAACCCCACATCTATGACACTCACAAGCTCCAAACACCCACCCCACTGCCTTTCTGGAACGGAGTTACCCCCTTTCACCTAGGACAGTGAGAACATCGATTCCTGACATGAGCGGGTACTCTTCCTGCCACGTCTTGCTCCTTCTATCTGTTCCCTGAACACAGAGCTCCCGGCTGTGCAGGCCACCCGCCCACCCACCTGTCCACGACAGGGGAGCTCACCTCCAACTGACCCCCATGTGAAGGCAGCCAGGGTCTCAGGCTGGCGCCCCCCACATCTAACTGCCCCTCGCCCTTTGGGCCTGGTGGGGGCGCCCCCAGCCCCAACTTCTTGAGCCACTGGCCTGGACCAGATGGCACCCCGAGCCTGAGACTCACTGTGGACATAGAGCACGACGTCCCGGCGGTCCTCGCCCACCGCACTCACGGCCACACAGGAGTAGCTGCCCGAGTCCGAGGCCCGGGCACTGGCCAGGGTGAGGACCCGGCCCCCGGGGAAGACCTGTGCCCCCAGGAGGAAGCCCACGTGAGCTTATGCACCTCAGGGGGCAGCACCCACACCTTCACGCACTGGCCCTGATGCCAGGCACACCTGGGCAGCAGCCTCCACACCCCAGAGCCCCCCAAGGGGCAGGGGAACCGGGAGCTGCGCCCGGACCTTGGGATGGCTGCTGGCTGCTGGGCAAACTACATCATGCTCCGAAAGAATCCTCTGGAACAGCATTACAGCTAGTGAGCCCTTGCAACGGGGCTGAACCCCAAGTATAAGACAGATGCACAACCGACTTCAAAGAGAACAAAAGGAAAAATGTAAAATATCTTAGTAATTTCTATGTTGATCATGTGATGAACAGATTCTTGGGTAGTTTGGGTTAACTAAAATAGGTCATTAAGTTGGATTTCACTTATTTCTTTCCACTCATTTGAATGTGGCTGCTAGAAAATTTAAAATTACATATATGGCTCGTGGTGCCTGGGCGGCTCAGTCGGTTGAGCACCCGACTCTTGGTTTCTGCTCAGATCATGGGATCGAGCCCCGTGTTGGGCTCCGTACTCAGCGTGGAGTCTGCTTGAGACTTTCTCTCCCTCTCCCTCTGCCCCTCCTCCCCATGCGTGCTCTCTCTCAAATAAATAAATAAATCTTTTTTAAAATTACATGCAAAGCTCGTATTGGTGGCATCATTATGTTTCTGGAGACCATGCGGCTCTAGACACCCCATTTAGCAGCTCTCCTTCCTCCCTCCAGCGAACTGTCCTTGGCAGCCCGCTTCTCCCTCACCCTGGAGCTCCCAGGGCCTGACCTCTGCTCCTAACACCTACTGAGGCACCAGGGAGGAGAGCCAGGGCTGCCCAGCCTGCTGACCTGGAGGCCCGAGGCCCCTGCAGTGGACACGGGGTTTCCATCCTTCAGCCATATCAGCGTGGGGCTGGGGGCTCCGGTGGCATTACAGGTCAGCCGGACCGGAGCGTTGAGCAGCACGGGGCCTGGCAGGCTGGGCGGCAATGTGATGCGTGGAGGCACTGCAGGTGGGGGTGACACAGGGCACAGGGTGAGCCCCACTGAGGGCAAAGCCGGCAGGGCCCCGGTTAGGAGAGCCCACAGAACACACAGCCACAAACAGAAGTGCGGGGACTGCCACTCCCAACAAGGGTCCCTCACTCCACAGTTCCCAAGGTGTTCATCTCATCCTTACAATACCACCATGAGGCTTCTACAGATGGGATACTGGGAATCAGAGAGGGCAAGTCACCTGCCCAAGGCTGACCAGATAGAAAATGACAGAAATAGCACTTGAACTTGGGTCTTCTGGTCAGCATGAGGTCATTATTATGGGGATGGCGTGGGGTAACAAGGCTGAGGACCCCTGGGTAGGGTAGGTGGATGGATGGATGGATGGATGGATGGATAGATGGACGGATGATGGATGGACAGAGAGACAGATGGTGGGTGGATAGAGAGATGATGGATGAAGGATGAATGATGGATGGATGAATGATGGATGGATGGATGGAAGGAGAGACGATAGGTGGATGGATGGATGGATGGATGGATGGATGGGTGGATGGATGGATGGATGAACAGACTGGCAGAGAAATGAATGGAGGGACAACTTTTTGGAGAAAGACCCCTTTAGTCCCAGGGCAGCTCACCATTGACCCGCAGCCCAAACTGCAGCTCTGTGCTGCCTGCCACGTTGGACGCCACGCAGCGGTAACTCCCGGCATCAGAAAATCGTGCCCGCTCAATGCGGATAACTCTCCCGTCAGCTGACACCGTCACTCCCTTCCGGGCAGAGACAGGCTGGTGGCCCTTGAACCAGGACATATCTGGGGAAAAGAAGAGAGGTGCAAGCAGTCCGGCCAGCCCTTCAGACTGCTCCTGGGTAATAAGCATCTACAAAGGGCTTTCGGGGGGGGTGCACAGGGCGAGCCTTTATTTCAGGCACTGGAGCAAGCCGGTGTTCTCAAAAAAGAAGGCTGGGGTGGAACAGGGCAGTGTTGTCTGAGACAGGACACTGGCAGAGGGGACGTTCCCTGGGATGGAGGCTGGGGTAGCCAGGAGCGAGGAGAGTCAAAGCCAGCCCGACCCGCCTCACCTCTCCCTGCCAGGAAACCATCTTTAGAGGGAAACATGCCGCATTCTAAATCAGCACCCTTGTAAGCATGGGCCTTACATCCTGCCAGCGCCCACCCCGTCGGCCGAACACTCACACCTAGCTCCGAGCGCCTGGCCTTTCCCCAGCGGCTGGTCTAGAGAAGAGCCCCAGACAGACAACAACTCAGAGATCCTGGTCCCGGGCCCAGGCCCCAGGCCATCCTGTGAGATTGCAAACTCTGAACAGAAGCCCCCTGCACGCTGGCTTTAGATACCAGTGCAAAAGCTCTGGGCCCTGGCAGTGACTGGCATATTGAGAAGGAAGCAAGGAAAGTTGAGAAATAGGGGGAAAGCCTACTGAGTGCTTGCTGTTCCGTCCACAGCCCAAGCGGTGCCTGGGGCACCGGCCAGCCTCATTAGATGGGGAGCTTGGGCCAGCTGGAGACGGCTTGCAGCCCAGAGGAGGGGGTCTTACCAGGAGGGGGCACGCCCGAAGCCAGACACTCCAAGGTTACTGAGGCATTTTCCAGCACTGCCTTGTTCAGCGGGCCCGGCTCAATGTTGGGGGGCACTGGGGAGACAAGGAGAGCCCTGACTTGGTGGATGAGGGCTCCGGCAGCTCATCCCAGCCATCCCTGATGTCCCTCCCCAGCCTTCCCGAAGGGTCTGGGCAATAAAAGCCCCGAATGGCTCATGTCCTCTGAGGCAGGAACCCCACTCCTGAACCGGCACAAGAACAAGGCATTGGGCTGCGATCTTTACGGAAGGGGCACAACGGGGACAACCCCATCACCCAGCTCTGCTGGGACAGCTGACAGCTGGTATGGTGGAAAGTGACAAGTCCAGAGGTTTGCCAAGCACGCAAGGACGTAGATGAACCCAAGAATGAATAAGACAAGCAAAAGCTGAGTATGAATGCAGACAAGGACATGCTGTTTTTAAAATCCCATCCCCGCCTGAAACCGCAGGGCAGCCCCGGGGGCGCTCGCGGGATCACCCACCATCCAGCACCCTTGTCCTCACCCAACACCTTGAGAGCCACGTCCCTTTTGCTCTCGCCAGCCAGGCTAGTGGCAGTGCAAGTGTAGACGCCTTCATCCCTCAGGTCCACCTTCTCGATCTGGGGGGGGGGGGGGGGGTGGTGGCAGAGTGTGTGCCGTGGGGACACAGGGCCCCAAACTGGAGGGTGGTCAGGGAGATGCTGGGACGTGGGGAGCAGCCCGGTTGCTGCAGACCCCAGGGGCGGGAGAAAGGAGTCAAGGGGACAGTTCGGCTCTGGGGGTGGAGTTCTAAGCTCTGCATTTGGATTCCAGGGATACTTCCCTTCCCCCCACTATGTCCCTCTGATAGCTGAAGCCACCTAGGACCCCCTCCCCTCCTCAGGCCCACCACGCAGCCCTCATCCTGCCCCCAGGCTGCCAGGACCCCCCTTGGGATCACCAGAACCTCTAAAAAGCAGCCCCTCCACCTGTGTCCAGTTGCCCCACCAGCCCTGGGGCCCCTGAACGTACCTGCAGTTTCCCCCGCAAGGCTGCCAGGGCCACCCCATCCTTCCACCAGCGGAGACTTGGGGTGGGTACCCCAGTCCCCACACATTGGAGGGTCACAGGCTGCAGGAAAGGGACTGTGATATTGTCGCCCCCAACGATGGCCACCTGTGGGAGCTCTGGGCAGGCGGAGAGGCAGGGAGGGCCCAGGTCAGGGTCAGGAGGGGTGCAGTGAGCACCCAGCCATCCCCTCAATGCCTGGGGAGTAGGGAATGTCCTTAGAGGGCCAGCCTCTGGCCTCCATCCTCTCAACAGACGCTTGGCTTATGGGGAGAGCACCAGACCAGGAGCCAGCAGAGCAGGTCTTCCCCTTTAAAATTCTCCTACCCATCCATTCACCCATCCATGTGTTCATCGAGCTTCTATTCTGTACCAGGCTCAGGGGTATAGCAGAGAACAGTGGTATAGTGCTGCCCTCCCAGAGCTCCCAGAGCTGGGCAGGGGACATGGACAACCCAACAGGCAATTTTAATACAGTGGGTGGTAGGCTATGGCCACGGCAGGCTAGCTAGTGCAGATTAGAACCACAGTGGGATCAAGGAGGGCTTCCTGGAGGAAGGGGTGCTTTAGGACAAACCTGAAAGATAGGGAGGTGCTAGACAGTCGAAGAGGAAGGAGAATGTTCCAGGCAGAGGAAACAGTATTTGCAGGCTTGGAGGTGGGAAAGCTGATATATTTAAGAATTGAATGAAGTTCGGCACGGTCAACACAAAGAGGGCGAGTGAAGAGAGGGTGGGCTGGGGAGGGGAGTGAGGGCCTGTGGACAGGACGTGTGACAAGTATGGAAGCAGCTGAGGCCAGCCTCTCACACCTGAGTCTCTTTGGGGAGCTGGAAAGTCCGCCGAGAAACACTGTCTAGAGAAGACCAGCCCTGGGCCCTTCCTTCATCCACCAGGCCGACCGTCAGGCACAGATGGCCATGACCCCCTGGCTCTGCCCCCCCCCCCCCGTAGCTCAGGCTGCCCACACCCCCTCACCGTGCACGGACAGCTCCACCTCAGCCCCGGTGGTGCCCGCCTCGTTGGTGGCCTGGCAGGCGAAGAGGCCCGCGTGGTCCAGTTCCACGTGGTTGATGCGCAGCGTGGCCCCCCGTGAGGCCACCTGCACCCCAGCCAGCTCCTCGGCTGGGCGGCCATTCTGCAGCCATCTGAGGGGGGTGGGGAGGGGGACATGTCGGTCAGCCTGAGGCCAGGGAAGCCAGGGTAGGCAGGATCTCCCAGGCTCTGCGGCCTCCTTCATATTCCCAGGAAGGGGGAGTGTCTCCCATCCCCACCAACTCCCCCAGCACGCAGTCTCTGCCTGCCCCCACCCCAGCCCTGGCCTCCACCGCCCCATACGCACTGGAGAGTAGGCACGGGGGAGCCAGAGGCCTGGCAGGGAAGTTCCAGGGGCTGTCCCACGAGGGCGGTCACCTGGCCTGAGCCTTCAGCCACCAGGAGCTGTGGGGGCACTGGGGACAGGACCCACAATTGGGTGTTTGGAGCTGAGCAAACCCAAGTCCCCAGCACCTTCCGAGCAAGACCCAAACCTCACCCTTCAAGTCCCCTAGGAGGCCTTCCGGGACCAGAGAGTGAGTGGCCCTTCTGGTCTCCCCACAGGCTCGGCCTGTATATTAAATATCTGTCTCCCCACCAGACTGAGGCCTCGGGAGTCTCGTCTGCCTCGTTCTCTGCTTTCTCTCCAATACCACATGGGCCTGGCCCAGAGGTGATGCCTGAGAAATGTCTGTCAAATGGAAGAAAGCAGGCAAAGACCCACCCCACCCTGGAACCAGGGCCCACAGCCTAGCTTTGGGCCTCAGGGAGTCCTTGACAAATGTCTGGCCCGTCGGCCAGGCACATCTGGAAGGCAGAGTGGGGTCCTGTCCCAAGTGACCTGGCTCGGGGTCCCGAGCAGGAAGAGAAAGCATGATCCTGGGGCTCAACCCCGCCCCCTCACGGCTCTGCAGGACCTCCAGCCCAGATCTGTGTGTTCATCTGTCTTGTGCAATATGGGGACACTGGGCCTTCACCACCTTGTGTCCCCGCAGGGGCTGCAGGGACCCACACACAGTGTGTATAGGAAGAGCAGTCCACAGCCCAGGTGACTCAGAGGGGACAGTCCCTGGCTTACCCTGCACTTCCACGGAATACTGCAGCACAGCCTCCCCAGCGGGGCTGCTGGCCACGCAGCTGTATTGGCCTCCGGACGCCTCCCCCAGGCTCTCCAGGCTCAGCACGCTGCCTCCCGCTTCCAGCCACGTCTCGTTGCTCTCTGCCACGGGCAGCCCCTCGTGGTGCCAGGAGAGGGTGGGGAGTGGATGGCCTCTGGCCACACACTCCAGAGCCAAGGGCCTCCCAGCCACAGCCTTCACCACATGAGGCCCTCCTCCAGAGCCCTCGATGGTGGGCGGGACTAGGGAAGAAGCAGGGGGCTGCTCAGGACCAGAGGGGGACACCTGTCTGCTCCCCGCCCAGCAGACCAGCGCAGGCCCCTCGCACTGCCTGCTCCTGCTTCCCTGGCTGGAAGCATTCTCTCCCTCCGTCCCTGGGCTGCATCCCTCCCCCCACACTGCTTGCCTCTTCACTCCATCCCTGTCACCCCTGCGAGCTCCCCTGGCACAGAACAAGAGCTTGTCTGTGTGTGCCTCTGTGTCTGCACACAGTAGGTCTCTATTTCTGCAGAACTCAAAGTGATGGGCTCCCCAGGGCCTGAGACCAGAACCGCTGCTCCTTCAGGAACCTTCCCTGGTCTGAGGAAGTGGATGCCTGGGGCAGGCCGAGCCCAGAGGGCCTGGTCTGTGGGGGTTCAGCCCTCAATGGCCAAGGGGGTAGCCAGAGGGGGACTTCTCTCTTCCCTCTGGAAGGGCCCCCCGTTGCAGAGACCATGGAGCCATCGCCAGAGGGCATGAGGACATGACTGCCTGGGATGAGCTTCTCAGTCTTGTCTGGGTCACAAGCCCCTTTGAAAATTGTATGAAAATGCCTTTTCCACTCCATTTCCAGGAGGTCCCCCGACCCCCAAAGGAGAGGCCCTGAGATGGCAGCTGGGTGCATCGTCAGACGCTGTTGGTGAGCCCCACACAGCCCAGCTTCCCTTCAGGACCCCCGTGGCTCCAGCCCCCAAGCCCTCCTCATCTTCGGGGGCCAGAGCTCTGGAGCTGAGTCTTCTCAAGGGGACAGGATGACCCCACCGGTCTACATTCTGGGTCTCAAACTTCACCTGCTCAGACTCCATCGCTGCCCACCCACACTCAGTTTTTCCTCCCCTCAGAGCCCAGCCCCTCAAGGTGGGTCTACACCCAGGTAAACAGCACAAGATATACATTCAGACCCCGGTCCACACACCATGAATCAGGTCGCATCACCTCCTAGCAAGTGACCCGCGGCCAGCCTCTCACCCCAGAATCCCCTGCACGCATGGGTAAGTGGGAGACAGGGAGACAAGGGCCCAAGCCCCTGAGCCCTGATGAAATGAGCTGATGCTGTGAAAAGCCCCAGGGGCCCCGGCTCACAGTGAGCGATTAATGAAGAGCAGTTAATTATTCACTGAAGAGCACTGGAAAGCGCTAACCCCAGAGCGAAATGTGCATTCTCCCCTTGACTCTGCCTGGGCCCCCAGACAGGCCCTTCCATCCCCGGGCCTCAGCAGCCTCCCTGTCTGAGTGAGGGAAGCTGGATAAGCCAAGATGGCCATTCTCCCCAGGGAACTCTAGTCTTATTATCCTGGGCCTCTGGCCACTCCCCCTCGGCGACTATTGAAGACAGGCCCACCCCCACCCCGGCACTGCCCACCCCAGCTGACTGCTGCTCAGGGCAACCCCTGGCCGCTCACCATAAACCTCCAGCCTGGTGCTCTTCTCTGTGACCCCCACGGGGTTGCTGGCCTGGCAGGTGTAGGTGCCGGCATCCACGCCCCGGGCCCTCGCCAGCTGCAGCTGCCGGCCTCCCCTGGTGTAGACAGCTTCAGTGCTGCGTGGGAGGGAGGCCCCATCCTTGAACCATGTGATGTCAGGAGCAGGCACTCCTCGGGCCTCACACAAGAACCGCACCGGGCGGCCCTCCATGACGGCCACCTCACTCGTCTCGTTGGAGCCCCAGATGGTGGGAGGCGCTGAGAAGGACAACGGGGAGTGCTGGTCACAGGGAGCCTCCCCAAGGTGGCTGGTGTCCCAACCCCAGAGTGGTAATCACATGCCCGTGGCCCACAAGCTCTTCACGTGTCACTGGCTCCTACCGCGAGGTGTGGAATGCATGGGGCATGGGGATAGAAGAGGGCCTGGGGACAGATGGGGACAGGCCTCTCGGGACCTGCTGATGTGGGACCCGGTCATCACAAGAGGTGTGGAGTTGCCAGAGGAACCACAGGTCTGGGCTCTGGACCCACTCTGCCTCTAACTCCCTGCATGACCGGGCACAGGTCACTTCCCCTCTCTGGCTCTCAGTCTCCAAAATCAGGGGTTCACCACTGGTGACACCCACGGTGGTCCTGGGGCCGTGTGGGCACAGCATGAAATAGCACTGCATTTCAGGACTGAACAGCTCCGCCCTTCCCAAACTCCTTCCAGCCTGATTACAACAAAGGGAAAGGCGGGGTTTGGCGGTAGACTGTATAGGTAACCCTTCTAGTACTTTCTGTATCAGCGCTCTCTTGCTGCTTTTGTTTTCACAGCTTCTTCCCTGAAGGCCAGGTGGCCCTGGTTTCCCACTTACAGTTGAGATATTAAATATCCTTTTAAATAAGTATTTTTCCATGTAAGACGAGGGACTCGACTTAAAGAAACGATCATTCTGAGCAGGATCAGGAATAGGAAAGCTGTAAAGCTGGGGTTGGGGACAATGGGATTTGGGACCGCTGGGCCAGATTCCCTATCCCTCCCCCCAGCCTTACTGGCCCAGAAGACTCCTCCTCCCCTCTCTGTCCCGTCCTCCCTCCATGCAGCAGGCAGCCGAGGCTGGGGGGGGGGGGGGGTCGTGGGGGACAGCTCACCCTGCATTCTGAGCTGGAAGTCCTTGGCCTGCTGGCCGGCGGGGCTGAAGGCCACACACTGGTACCGTCCCTCGTCCCCCAGGTGACTGCTGGTGATTCTGAGAACCTGGCCGTCTTCCTGGAGCTGGACTCGAGGGTCTCCTGGGAGGACGGGCCTGGCAGGGCGGTCATGAGAACACCAGCAGTTAGGGCTGGGCTGCGCAGAGGGGGGCCTGCCACTGGTGAAAAGCGATGTCACTGGAGAGGTGCCCGTCCACCGAGGAATGCCTACAGTGGAATGTTGCTCGGCCATGAAAAGACACGAAGTGCAGGCGCACCTCACGTTTTTATGCAGTGCAGATACTGTGTTTCTTACACATTGACATTTTGGGGCAAACCTGCATCGAGCCAGCCTGTTGGCACCATTCTTCCAATGGCACTGGCTTACTTCGTGTCTCCATGTCACGATTTCGGCCATTCTCACACTATTTCAAACTCCCTCATTATTATTATATTTGTTGAGCTGTGATTTGTAACATCTATTTGTTACGCGTGATGACGACTCGCTGAGAGCTCAGATGATGGCTAGCACTTTCTAGCAATCAGCTATTTTTTTTAAAACATCTTATTTTTTTTGTGTTTTATTTTTAAAGATTTTATTAATTTATTTGACAGAGAAAGAGAGCACAAGTAGCCAGAGCAGCAGGCAGAGGGAGGGGGAGAAGCAGGCTCCCCGCTGAGCAAGGAGCCCGACACAGGGCTCGATCCCAGGACCCCGGGACCATGCCCTGAGCCAAAGGCAGATGCTTAACCCACTGAGCCACCCAGGCGCCCCAAGGAGGCACATTGTTTTTTAGACACAATACTGTTGCATGTTCAACAGACCGCAGTGGAGTGTCACGTGACTTTCGTGCGCGCTGGGAAACCAACAAATTCATTTGATTCGCTTTATTGCCAGATTTGCTCTCTTGCGGTGGTTTGGAGCCGAAGGTGTGGCATCTCTGAGATGTGCCTGAACCCGTCCCTGCTCTAGCATGGAAGAACCCCCAAGAACTGTGTGTTACGTTAGAGACGCCGGGCACAAAAGGACACGTACTATATGACTGCATGGAATTTATCTGAAGTACAGGCAAATCTATAGAGAGAAAGCAGACTAGTGGTTGCCGGGGGCTGATGGGTATGGGGTCCCCTCTTGGGACAATGAAATGTTCTGGTAACTAGAGAGAGGCGACCGATGGTGTGCCCCACTATGTGTGTACTAAATACTAGTGACGTGTGCACTTCAGAATGGTTGATTTTATATTTTGTTGTGAATTCTACCTAAAAACAAAAACAAAAACAAAAAGTTTACAACAAAAAGCAAGACTGGCTAAGTAATGAGAAAATCCTGCCGGGGGGGGAGAGAGGAGTGTCCCCTGAGTCACGGCAGGTGGGGGCGGGAGGTGTCCCATGCTGCCCTCTGCTGCCTGGGTCCTGGGGGGCACACGTGATGCTGGTCAAGCTTCCTTGCTGAGTTCGCCCTCCCAAAGGCCCCCCTCCACCATGCCATGCCATCCACCGGGAAGACCACTCACTGCCCGTCCTTGGTCCATTCCACCTGGGGCGCGGGGACCCCCGAGGTCCAGCACTCCAGCTCCACCTTTGCACCAGCCAGACCCAGCACCTCCTGGGCAGCCCCGGCTCCCAGCACGGAAGGAGGGACTGGGGGGCGAGGGGCAGAGGGGTGACAACTCTTCAAATCCTGCACAGGCAAAGGCCCTGTGGTGGGCCTTCATCTGCGCGGATCTGCAGACTGCTGCACACTTCCCTCCCCATCTGTCCTTCCCTTGAAGATCTCCGGCTGGATTGGGACCCCGCTCTGTACCTTCTCAGCTCCTGATATGACTTTTTTGTAGCACGTAACACAACACTAATTACAGGGTTAATCATGTGACTGTCTAATGTCTGTCCCGAGAGCTCTGTGAGGACAGGGACGGGGTCTGTTGTGGGCCCCTCTGTGACCCTGACACTCAGCAGTCGAAGTCCCCCTCCTCCCCAGCCCCCACAAAAGGGTAGGGGCTCAGGCCTCACTCACTGAGCACGAGGAGATCGAAGTCCCTCTGGGCAGTCCCAGCCTGGTTCTCCGCCCGGCAGGAATAGAGGCCAGAATCACCCTCCTGGATCCTGGGAAAGTGGAGGGCCCGGGGCTTGTCCAGGAGTCGGTAATGGCCCGTCTCAGGGATCTGGGCAGGAGAGGTCAGATGGAACTGGTGAGAGGGATCTGGCCACTCCCCAGCATCAGCAGTAAGAACCTGAGGCCCAGAGAGCCAGTCGGTGACTTGGAAACTGGGGCTTCTGACTCCCAAAAGTGCCATGCCCCCTCCACCATGCAGCCCCCCAGGGTTCTTTGTGGGAACGCAGTCCTCCACTGCCCAGTGCATTACCCAGAGCACCTGTCACATCTCCTTGCCACAACCGGCACATGCAGGAACCCATCCAGAAGGTCCATACCCTATCCAAATCCCACCCACAGCCCAGCCCCTCCAGAGGACACCCACCGGCTGCCCATCCTTGAACCACACAATCTCAGGGGCTGGAAAGCCATTCGCGTCACACTCCAAAGTCAGGGACTGCCCGGCCATGCCTGACAGGTTGGCCCTGCGCCCGTCTTCCCGGATGCTAGGGGGCACTTGGGAGCAAAGAGAAGCAGAGAAGCTGTCCCCTCCCTGGAGAGCCACAGCTACCCAGACCCCTTCTGGGCTGCTCTTCCTGGCCTGGACAGGCAGTCCCAACTCCTGCCCTTCCCCAGATTCTGGGGTCCCAGGATGCCCACCGCAGTCCCTGATCTGGCCACCAGGAGCCATGTGGACCTGGGAATGCCTCAGCAGCCCACACTGGGACCCACGTGCCCCCCTAGTCCCTGAGCACTGTGCCACTTTCTCTAACATTCGGCTTTGCAAGAGGCCGGAGCCCCCAGATCTATCTGGTTCTACTTACAACCTGTTGTCATGGTCACCTGGGAAGGACCCCCGAGTTGTATTCTCTGAAGGTGGGGCCTGGTATATCTTTGAAACAAACTTCCCAGGCAAGTCATTAAATAGCAAGCCAGGGTGGCTCGCAGCCTGCCCCACCGTGAGCTCTTGGGCCCTGGGGAGATGGTGCCGTCGCACCTGGGCGTCCTGGGTGCCACTGGGAGGTGTGTACAAGCCATCCCCTACTCTGAGGTCCCTGCTTACCATAGACCACCAGCTTGGCTCTCCTGGACGTGGAGCCTGCCTCATTGGTGGCCTGGCACTCATAGTCTCCGCTGTCAGAGGGAGAAACTGAGGCCAGGAACAGGGAGCCGTCATCCAGCACCTCCAGGCCCGGCCGGCCACGCAGGGGCTCTGAGGATGGGCCCTTCCGCCATGTGACCTGTGGCTTGGGCGTCCCTGGCAGGGCACATGGAGTCATCAGCATGAGCACCCTGTCCTCTTTCCCCTCTGCACCCACGTTCCCCGCCTTGCGCAGATGTCGCTGACCCTCCAGCAGTGATTCCAAGCACCTCCCAGGCTGGCAGGAGCAGCTCCCACCTGCTGCAGGCCCACTGGTCTCCCGGGCCCCCGAGTGCCACAGGCAAGGGCCCAGAGCCCTCTTCCCGGTTCCCTTCTCAAAGAGGTCCCATCATTTAGAATCATACCCCAGCCCCATTAGCTGCCCCGCGCTCCTTTCTGCCAATCACCCCCAACTTTCTACCACGCACAGGATGTCTTTACTTCGATTTCTTTTGTCTACCACCCACCTCCCCCACAAGGGCCAGGGTCTTTGCTGCAAGCCCAGGGCGCGGCACCCAGGGGGCACTAAATGAATGAGCGAGCCTGCTGTGCTCGGCACCTGGTCCGAGCGTGAAGATTGGGCTGGGCAGCTGTCCCCGCCACAGGCACGGGGCCTGGCACTGCTGGCCACAACCCCCCCAGCCCCACCGTGAGCCCCACAATCGCCCTGGACTCCGTTCTCGGACACTGCTTACGCTGCACTGCCCAAGGTCCAGCTCTGCTACCAGGCTGCGGGCTCACGTGGCCTGGCGCACAGACGATATGGAATACACGGCTGCCCCCCTGGGGCCGGGCGCACCGTGGTGTCCTCTGATCGATGTTGCGGGGATGACCCGGCCTCCCGAGCGGCACACACACCTGGTAGGCAGCGGTGCCCGGTGGTCACAGCGGAGCTGGGGTCACACGTGCCTCCACCCTGCTAACGTGCTGGATGACGTCAGGACAAAAGCCCTCACCTGTCCCCTTCTTCCCCGGCGCCACGTAGGAGGGGGGCACTCCCCAAACTCCGAGAATAGCACGCTCCCACCTCCGTCACTCCCCTCCCTCACGGCCAGCATTGGTCACTGGGACCCCCAGTGCAGGCGAATCCACGTGGGCTAACTCAAAGCCCCATGCTCGCTCTCTCTGTAGACACGAGCTCTCCCGCCTCGCTCGCTCGTTTATCCTCAGCCGCGGGAGGAAGGGGTAGGCCCCCCGTTGGACGGGCACGGACCTGGCACAGCCAAGGCATCCTAGGGGTCATCTCCTTCTGGAGGGTCCCCGGCCCACCCCCTGCACCGACCGCTCTGCCTGCAGTTCTGGGACTCTGCCTGTCACCCTGAGGGCAAGGAGGGTCGTTGCCCACCCACGCGCGTCACACTCCGTGCCTGCCCGAGAGCCCGCCGGAGCCTCCCACTGCCGGGGGACTTGCTCCCCACTGTGCGCACGAGCGCGCCACACCACGTGCACGCGCCACACCGCGCGCATGCGCACACATACACATATACACACCACACACACAACATACACACATACACACACACACCACACACATACATACACAACACACACACCACACAACACAACGTCTACAACACACACACACCACACACACACCACACACACAAAACCACACACACATCACACACACAACATACATATGCAACACACATGCACACATATACATACACACCACCTGTAAACACGCACCACGCCACACACACCACACACATAGCACAACATATGCACATGCGTATGTACACACCACATATACACACCACCCAGACACACATACCACACACACATACCACACATACATTTACACATACACAACACACACACCACACACCACAACGTCTACACCACACACACAAACACCACACCACACACACACCCCATGCCACACACATACACTCTAGCACATACACACCACACACATATCTACCACACACCACACACACTCCACAGCACACGATGCCCCTCCCAGCTCCTCAGTTTTTCCAGAGAGGCCCACACCACTCCCGTCCTCCCACCACGCCAGGGCCCAGGACTTCAGAGCTGCTGACCTGGAGGGACATTGAGTTTTGAACCCTGGAACTTTTTTATTAAATGCAAAACATCTAACCCCTTGATGAGCTCCAAGCACAGAACCGCCCAGGGAAGACCCCAGGGCACTCAGAACTGTCGTGAAAATCACCTCCCCACTCCTGTTTCACAGGGGCCAAGAGAGGAGAAATGATGTGTCCCAAATCACCAGCAAGGCAGCAGCCAGGCTCCTGGCCTTCCCGTCCCACCCCACAAGGAGCAGGCGGGTGGTGTCACCCACCGCAGGTACCAGGGCTCCCGCATTCCAGGCACTGGGCTTGGCACTTTCTCCTTGGCCCTCCGAGCCCAAGGTCACACAGCTGGTGAATGCCGGCGCCCAACACTGCCCGCCAGGCAGCTCCCTGCTTGAAAGGAAGAAGGCCAAGGGCAGCCTGGGGCGCAAGTGCTGTTTATCAGATCAGAGGGGGCTCGGGTTATGCTGATTCAGCTGAAGTCTGGCCCAGAGGACAGGCTGCTGACTGACCACGGATGATGAGGGCACCCGGGGCAGGCAGGCCACTGGCTGGGTCCACCCCTGCCTCCCACCTCCCCTGACTGCATAATGGCTGCTTGCTGTGACCAGAGACGGGCACAAGGTGGCGCCCTGGCCGAGGGTGGACCGTCACCCCTCCAGGTGGCGGGGTCTCAGAAAGGAGCCCAGGAAGTTCCCAGCGCTTCCACCCAGTGCCTGCCTCCTACCTGCCCCTCCCTCGGGCCTGTTCCAGGGACTTCCCTGGGCTCCTGGCACGAGAAGTGACGTGGAGACTAGAACCAGCTCTCCCGGCTCCTTCCAGACTTTTTGTAAGCTGCCACCTGCTCCTCAGACCCAGATGCCCAACCAAACACATTTCTCTGAGCCTCTACCGTGTGCCGGGCACGGTGCTGGGACCCGAAACTCCTGCTGTCCCCCTGAGCCCTCCTAGCCGTCCTGCATGGAGGAACCAGAACGACCCCACTGTACAGATGAGAAAACGGAGGCTCCGACAGAAGGTATAAACTGCCCCATAGTACCCGGCCTAGAGGGGGCCAAAGCAGGGTTTAGCATGGGGCAGCTGACCACGGAGGCGGCTATCTTGGCCCCACACTGTGCTGCTGCCCCCAACGGGGCCCCCAAAGGGCTAGTCTGCCTAGGGCCACGTGAATCCATCCTCTGCTAGGAAGTCTGGGGTGGGATTGAGGAGCAGCAGGGATCTCTGAGCCCCAGTCCCAGGACCTTCAGGCTGCCCGTGGCCGAGCTGTAGCATTCCTGGAGGGGCTGGGGCTTAAGGGGCACTCAGGACCAGAGTCAAACCGCACCACACATTGTGAGTCACCTCCTGGCTGTGTGACCTCTGACCAGTTGCTTAAACCCCTCTGGACCTAGATTGCCCCTTGTAAAAAAAAAAAAAAAAAAAAAAAAAGCGAACACTAATACCCACCCTGCAGGGTTGTCGATAGGATAAAATGCCTGGCATGGCCTGGCTGAGAGTGAAGACCCCCTAGCCCCCCATAACCCGTGGGCATTGCCCACAGTGTGTGACCCAGGGCGCTGACATGTAAGGGGCGCTCCTTCCCAGCCCAGCCCACCCTGGGCCCAGCATCACCTCGGGCCGGGCACGGCAGGCTGGCGTTCTCTCCGGCCACTCTCTCCAGCAGGCCGCTGGTCTCATCGGCCTCCCAGTGCGGCGGCTCTGGGGGGAGACAACATGGCCATACTTACACCCAGGGCCAGTGGAGAACCCAGCCGGGCATAAGGCCCTCAGCCTCTGGGCCCCTGATGCTGACCCACCTCCCAGCGGGTGGTCCACAGAGAAGCCACCAGGCCACACAGACCCCAGGGGCTTGGGAGGTGGAGTCTGGCACCGTCCTGCCCTTCACTCCCCTCCAGCTGCAGCTGCCCCGGTTTGTTTTAATTTTGAAATAGTGAGGGGCACCTGGGTGGCTCAGCTGGTTGACTGATTCTTGATTCCGGCTCCGGTTGTGATCTCAGGATGGTGGGATTGAGCCCCACATCGGGCTCTGCACTCAGCACGGAGTCTGCTTGTCCCTCTCCCTCTGCTCCTCCCACCTCCCTCTCTTAAATAAATAAAATCTCTATTTATTTTTTAAAAGATTTTATTTATTTATATGAGAGAGAGAGAGAGAAAGAGCACAAGCAGAGGCAGAGGGAGAAGCAGACTCCCTGCTGAGCTGGGAGCCCGATGCGGGGCTCGATCCCAGGACCCTGAGATCATGACCTGAGCCAAAGGCAGACGCTTCACCATCTGAGGCACCCAGGCGTCCCATAAATAAAATCTTTTAAAAAGCCAAATTCATAATAGTGCAAACGAGGGACCACTGATCCAGACCTCTCCGGGCACCAGGGTACTTCACACACATTCTCTCACTGACTCCTCGCATATTATTGGGCCCATTTTCCAAGGGAGAATACTGAGGGTTACAGAGTGGAACTGACTGGCTTACAGTTGTCCAGCTGGAAGTGGACTAGAAGCCGAACCACGGTCAGGGCCCCTGCTCTTTGATCACGACCTCATGGAACCTTCCGTCCACACCAGAGGGCAGGGTACCCATCAGGCTCCCCCACACGGGACAGCCCCACGGCCTCAGGAGACTGGAGGCTGGGAGGAAGGCAGGGGTCACGCATCTCAGAAGCCCAGGCTGCTGTCGGGGGAGGTGGGGAGGGGTGAGTTCTGGGGTTCAGGGGAGACTCACCCAGCACCCGGAGCTCCAGCTCCCAGGTATCCACGCCGGCACTGTTGGAGGCCTCGCAGCGGTACAGCCCGGCGTCAGAGGTTTGGATGGCGGAGAAATGGACAGAGCCCTCGGGCCCCCCACCCTGCAGGGCCGCCCCGTCCTTGGACCAGTTCAGCTGGGGCTCCGGGGTGCCCTCGGCCACACAGTTCAGGTCCAGAATCTCTCCTGCCAGCACCTTCAGGACCCGCGGGCCTGGCTGTACCTGAGGGGGCACTGACAGGGCCCCGGGGAGGGGTGTCAGGTCACGGGGTCCCAGGTGGGGGTCGCAGAGCCCAGACCCACAGAGATGACCCGCCTGCCCTCCCTTCTGGATATCACCAACCAGAAGAAATCACCGTGGGGGGGGGGGCTAAGGCTGTCAGGAAAGAACAGCAGGACACCCCACGTGGACCCCCCCCAAAGTGAACAAAATCTGGCCTTTCACCTGAACACACGTGCTCTCACCACAAAATCGCTCCTCAGTGCTCGGCTGCTTTCTCCCCCCATCCACCTCCCCTATCCACCCCCCAACCCCCTCCTCCCCTCCCCCCACACCTCCACGTCCTCCCTCCCCTGGGCTGGGGAAGATGTAGGTACTCGTTTCTACCACATTTACATCTCCTCCATCGCATTCGGTCTTTCCTACAGGCAGGTGATACCGTGCCCATTTTGCAGATGAAGAAACTGAGGCTCGGAAGGGTTATGTGATTGACCAGAGTCACCCACTCCCTCAGCTGATAGGAGCTGGAGCCTGCCCGGCTCTGTTGGCCCAGGTCCCCCAGGGCCTCGATGTCCAGGAGCGCGAGCGTGCGCACGCCCCGCCCACCCCCACGCCAGCTGAAAACAATAACAGCTTTCCCTGTGCTGAGTGCCACTGTGCTCCCTCCCCTTCCGACAACCATGGGATGGGCATTACTGTGGCCCCCGATTCACGGAGGAGGAAACCAAGGCTCAGAGAGGCCAAGCGGCTGGCCAAGGTCACACAGCCGGTCAGCAGTGGAGGCAGGATTAAAATCCAGTCCTCCCAACTCTGAGGCCCTACTTGTCACCTCCCCCCCCCCGCCACGTCTCTCAGATGCTCATGCAAACCCACAGCAAAACTTTGACCCCCCCACCGAGCCTCAGCCCGCCCACCCGGGAAATGGGATGCTAGCTTAGATCAGGGGTCGCTTTTTCTGTAAAAGGCAAGAGAGTAAATCTTTCAGGCTTCCCAGGCCAGATGGTCTGTCTCTCAGCTACTCAACCAGCCACCGTGGCATGAAAGCAGCCACAGACCACATGCAAAGGAGCGTGTGAGGCCGTGCTCCAAGAAAGCTGGTTTTACGGACACCGAAATCTGAATCTCGTGTAATTTTCACATGTCGCAAAATATTATTTGGGGTTTTTCCCAATTAAAAATGTGGACACCGTTCTTCACTGGTGGGCCATATGAAACCAGGAAATGGGTCAGATGGGGTCCGAGGGCCAGAGCTGGCTGACTGCTGTCTTCAGTACTTCCCTGGAGCTTTGGGAGATGACAAGCTCCCTGTCTTTTTGGTGGAGCGACTCTACGGCTAGCTTCTGTGGGTGGGACCCAGACACCCAGGGGAATGTCCCTTCATGGGTCCCCCTCCTGACTTCTAAGTCCCCGCCGCCCTAGGCCTGCCCTGGGCCTTGTCCTCTGTTCTCAGGGCATCCCAACCAAAGGTACGGGGGAAGGGAGAAAGGGAATGAGGAGAGACACAGGGACTGGAGGGAGGTAGGATGCAGAGGTGAGGGGAGGAGACACTGGAGGGCTCCCATGAAGAGGTGACAGAGCCCAGCCTGCAGAAGGGGAAGGGCATGGAGAAGGCCTAAGAAACACAGAGGGAAGGATAGGGCCATGGGTGAGACCCAGGCCACCAGCACGGGCCTACCTTGCACCTGGAGGACGTAGCGCCGAGAGGCGGACCCTGCAGGGTTACTGGCTATGCATCTGTAGGGACCACTGTCACCCACCTGGGCCTGCGCCAGACGCAGGGAGCCTGACGGGAGGAGGCGGTGCCTGCAGGAGTGAGGGGCACTGGTGAGACCACAAACAACCCCATCCCCGCTGGAAGGACCTCAAGACCCAACTTGAACCAGCCACCTCCCCCAGGAAGCCTTCCCCCAGGAAGCCTGTGTCTACCGCCCACCCACCCTTCAGTCCTCCCCCTGCCCCGCCTCCACTTCCGGGCCTGGGCCAGGTCCCACCCAACTGGTCTAAGACATAAAGAGCACTGGACTACGAATCCACAGTGTGGGGTCGGGTCCATACTCCAAACTCTTCCTCGCTAGGTAAAACAAATCCCTTCCCCTCTTGGGGCCTCTGTTTCCTTATCTGGAAAATGGACATACTAAGAAGGCCTGTGTCTGGGGCTGGTGAACAGATTCCACGTGGAATCTTGGTCACTCCCCCTCATCTACTGCACGCCCTATCCTCAGGCAGGGGATGAGGCCCCCTTTGCTTGCCCTTCCCACGGCTTCCAGGGAGAAGCTGCCAGCCCAGAGGCCCTCTTCGGCTAAGTGCCAGGGCCGGCCAGACTCGGAATCCGGTGCTGTTTGGGGCTCTGTTGTCCAGCACTGGGCTGGGCCCTCTGGAGGAAGCCGTGGAGGCCACCCATCATTGCCCTCCCCAATCTGGCCCACCTTGCTAAAGTCACCCGGCCCCCATCCCAAACGGATCGGGGACCCCCGGCCAGACTCCTGCAGCTGGGCTGGACCCTAAGGGGCCCCTGCAGACATGATGTCACCAGCCCATATGTGCTGGCTCCGTGAAGCCCCTGTCCCCATAAATCGAGGAGGGCAGCTGCAGCCCTGGCCCCAGCTGGCCCCAATAGCAAGTGGCCAGCACGGGGGCGGGGGACCCCAAAGGCCAGCCCCTCAGGCTGTGCTCCTAGTATATAGCTCGGCTTGAGAGCCCCACAGGTCTGGGCCCCCCTCCCCTTTCTGCTGAGCCTTGGTTTCCTCCTCTGAACATGGAAGTGACAATAGTCCCCCTCTCCCAGGCAGCTGCGAGCAAAGTGCCGGGCATGCGCTACTCGAACAGGTCAACATCGCCAGCAACGGACTCTCTATGCAACTCGGGCTACTACTTTTGCCCTGCTGGGCCTCTGTCTCCCCAACTGTAAGGTGGGGTAATAAGCCCCCTGGACAGCAGTCACCTCCCACGGAGCACCCAGCAGCCACTTCGTGCAAGTTCTCTGAGGACAGCTGTAAGCGACACGCTGGGTGGTGGCCTCAGAGCCCTGGGACCGGGCCAGAACACCAGGGTCCAACCTTGTTCGGCCACACACTTGCTGTGTGAGGTTGATCTAGACATTTAACCTCTCTGTGCCTCCGTTGTCTCATTCCGGAAACTGAAGACAATAGTAGCGCTTAACCCTCACAGGGTCATTGAAAGAATGGAATGGCTTAATGCACTGCACGGTGCCCAGAGCAGAAAGGTACTCAGCGAAGGACAGCTGTTACCATGGTGATGACAGCGCATGCGCAAACAATATGCGATACAGTTTTGCATTGTTTAAAACATTCATATAAATGGCTTCACATGTATGTGTGTAGGTCTAAGTCATTCATCTTTCACTGCTGTATACTATTCCCCCGCGTGATCATAACACAATTCATGAACTTGTTCCTTTTTGGTGGACACTTAAATATTTAGATTTTTTTTCTTCCCTCCCTTCCTCCCTCCCCTCTCTCTCTCTCTTCCACCACCAGAGCTCTGCACATTCCGCTCTATGTGTCCTGCAGGCACGGGGGCAGGACTCCTGGGCCACGGCTCATACACTGTCAGCTCTCAGCGGCACCGACTGCCTCCCAGTGCCTTGCAGGGCTCAGCTTCTCATCAGAATCTCCTGGCTTCGTGTGAAACACGCAGATCCCCAGCCCCACCTTGAGACTCTGATGCGGGGTGGGGCAGGAGTGGGCGTTTTACCAAGGCCCTAGGAGGCTCTGAGGCAGGTGGTCAGGGAACCATCCCTTGGGACCACCGCCCAGGGACATGAGGAAGTGCCCCGACCTGGGGAGCAGCATGGCAGAGCAGACGGGAGCAAGGCTTTGGCAGCAAGTGGCCCCGTGTGAAGCAGCTGTCTGCTTCTTTCAGGCTGACCTAGGGTCAAGGACTCCATCTCCCTAAGACTGTGTCGTCATGTGGAGTCACAGTTGCTGGTGAACGTGAAGTGACATGAAGCCTCTGTGTCTGGGGCATAGTGAGTGTTCAGTCAACAACCACAGTGTCTGGGTTCTCATCGCCAGTCTCCAATCAGCTGGGCTGCCCTGAGCGCGTCGCTTAATCTTTCCAAGGGAGGAAAAACACCGCCTAGATCCTGATTCGTCCCAGTGACAGGGGAATGCCCCCCCCCCAGCCCATGGCACCACTTCCCTGGCTTGGTTTTTCTTATCTACAGTGGTTGTTTTTTTAATTAAATAATGTTGACATCCACCAACCAAATCATTTTGAGGCTGGAGCATACACTCACTCACACTGGGGGCAGCGACACGGTTCCCTCCTTCCCAGGGCCTCGCTGCAAACCTCGGCTGGCAAAATGGCGACAGCGTGGCTCAGGGGAAAGAGGTCTGGGATGGGGACTGGAGTTCAGGATCCGAAGTCTGGTTCTGCTACAGACATGCTGTGCAATCTCAGGCAGCCGGGCGATGTCTCTGAACCCTGATTTCTTCATATCTGAAGAGGCAGCTCTGGATTCCTTTATTCAGAAGTTGCCTTCTAGTTCTGAGAACTTTAGAGCCACAGAGCCCCTTGCTCTCTCTCTCCCTCAACAAGACCTTTAAAGGATAGGAAGTAGAAGCTTCCGGAAAAAGATAATAAAAGAATTTTTCCAAAGTGGAAAATTCCCAACAGTGAAGGTAGGGAGCTTGTCTTTCTTAGGACCAGCCCCAGGTCATTTCCCAGAAAAGGAACTCAGCTTGCTTTATCACAAAGGAAAAATGGGATGAAGGGAGAATCCATCTTACAGATGGACAAGCCGAGGCCTAGCAGAGGCCAAAGGACCCAGTGCCTGCCCCATGCAGCTGAGTCGCTGTCACTGACAAAATGGCCATATCACTGCCTTGCTTTAAAGCCCTCTGTGGCTGCCCACTCCTTGCTGCCCCAAACCCAAGCACAGTGTCCTGGGCTGTGTGGACCTACACGGACCAGTCCCCCACCCCCACCCCTGCTGGACCACCGTTCTTTTTAGAGGGACCAGGTTCATCTCACTTCCACCCCTTTGCACATGCTGTTCTTTCTACCCAGGGCACTCTTCCACCGCCTGCTCACCTGGATTACACCTCAACCTTCAATACTGACATCACCTCCTCCAGGAAGGCCTCCTGCCTTGATGCCTCAAGGCAGGTAGGTGCAGCCCATGGAATCCCACAGCTGCCTGTCCCAGCCCAGCACCCCCCCCCCCCAACACTGGCTTGTGACCCAGCTCTCCCTCCCCTTTCTCAGAGGCTCCGCAGGTCTGGCAGCTGCAGCCTGGGGGTGGGGGCCGGGGAGAGGTGGGAGGAAGTGGGGAGAACACCACCACTACATTGTGTGACGTGATCAGCAGCAGCCCTTCCATCGTGCTGTGAGCAGCCAGATGGCTCCCCGAAGCACCCAGATGAGAACAGGGGAATTTCCTGTTTATGACATGCACTGGGCCCAAGTTGTCCCTGTTGGCTGCAGCTGCAAGGTTCACAGAGACACATGGATTGGGGGTCGGATCTGAGAGGGGCCCACCTACTCTGCCGGGTCCCTCTGGCTCTTGGAGCTTCAAGGGGGGACCTACCTGCCCAGAGAGACCAAAGGGCACCTGATAGAAAGTGCTCAGAATCAAACCAAGAGCCGGGCTACACCGTCAGCCGCATTCCCAGCACACACCTGGGCGGCAGCCTCCCTCAGGGTCACCCGTCCAGCGCCCTCTCATTCTCTGTGGCTCAGGGAAGCCGCCCCTACTGCCCCGGGCGATGCCCTGCGTCTGGTTACAGGATCTGGGAGCCATTATGACATTCATCACACTTGTGGTCCCTTGTTGATACTGATGCTTCCGCAAGTCGAGGGGCCAGGTTCCTGCCCTGTCCCCAGCCCTTAACGCAGGCCCTGGCCCACAGTAGGTGCTCAATAAATACATGATGGTGAGTCCCAGCTGTCCACGTGCACACACTCCCTTCCCCACCTTCGTTCACACCGTGTCCCCCCCAGCCTGGTCTCCAGGGCACTCTCCTGCCCTCCAGACCCCCTCCAAGGCAGCACATGCTCCCGCTCCTCCGCGAAGCCCTCCCTGACGCGTGCCCTGCTCTGACCTGCACGGAGCCCAGTTCAGCCACCTGCTCATTCATTCACTCACTCGACAAAGAGCCTGGGGTCAGGGTGGGGCGGCTGCCGCAGGGGTAGAGCAAATGCTCCCGTCCTCGGGCTGCTCAGAGGCCACGTGGCTTGTTTACACCCCGTCCCTCTGGCCGTGTCCCCTGTTGTTCCTCCTGCTGCCCCCGTTTCTAAAGGGCCCTTTGCCGCTCTTCCGAGCTCACTGCATGAGCGCAGAGCCTTCGGGAGGAGGACCGGTGGCTGTCCAACGAACAGGACCCCTCACAGTCGCCCGCCAGAGGCCTGGTCCTCACCCACGTTTGCCCGCCACATGCCCAGGTGGGTCCTGCGTCTGCTGGGACTCAGGTGAGGCTCTAGTCGGCCCGCACCTTCACCCACCGATGGCCGCTCTGACCCTCATCTCCTTGCTGGGGTCACACCACAGAACCTTGTAAGGAGGCCCCAGCTGGAAAAACCAGTCTGGAGAATTTAGGAAGCGGGGCCTGATACCCACGAAAGGGCCAAACATGACCTAGGTGAGAGCGGGAGAACGTGCCATCCCCGTGAGTCCGAGGAACAGCCCAGCCAGTCCAACACAGGGCCGTCAATGATTGAGCGCCTCCTGTGTGCCACGTAGGCCTCAGCGGCTACGATGCACGCTCTCCCCCGAAACTCCCAACGGCCGGACCCGCAAGGCAGACAGAGCCTACCAGGAGCACCCTCTCCCGCAGAGGACAAAACTGAGACAAGACAGAGAGGCGAGGCCACCCAGCCGGCCAGGGCAGAACGCGGACTTGACTTTTGGACGCTGCGACCATGCTCCCAACCACCGAGGTGCTCCAAGTGTTTGGTTCTGAAGTTCATTGCCCTTGACTGTTTTCCAGAAAGAGAGCTGCTGACCATAGGCTAATGAGCCCCCAGCTCAGAGCTGCTAGGCCAGGAAGCAGTGCGAGCCGTGACCATCCACCAAGGGAAAGACCCCACGGGGGGCCATGGACAGTCGCTTTTCTCCGGGACCACCAGGACCCAGCTGCAGCCCCGACTCTCCACTCAGGGCAATCCCTGGGATGCTCCCTCCACTCGCTGTCCCCTCCCTGCCAGCTCCCCCCCCACCCCTGCATACGTCTGGATTGGCCGTGTGGGACCCTGGCCCACTGCCCCCGGGAGCTGGAACCCGAGCCAGGAGCACTCACAGCTGTCCCAGCTACACCTCGGAGCCACAAACAAACACTGTTGCCTGGAAACCCCGCCTCGCCCCAGCATCCCGGGGCTGAATCATGGGACCAGAGCCACTAAGAGTTCTCTGGCCACCATCATCTGCCCAACCCTTTCATTTCTCAGACAGGAAGACTGAGGCCTAGAGAGGGGACGGGTCTCGCTCAAATTCGCTCAAAGAGTTGGAGACCAGACTGGGACGGGACCCCCAGGTCTTTTGCCGCCCGGTGTCACACACAGCCAGGGCCTGGTGTCTCTCCGAGAGCCTTTTCTCGTGGCTGTTGCCGTGGCCCCTGGGCACACGGGCTTGCTCGTGAACCCTGCTGACAGCAGGTCCGAATCACGACTCGGCTTTTCACAAGCAACAGGCGCGCGGGGTAGGAAGCACCGGATGAACATTCCCACCCCCGGACTCAGTTGTTTGCTTTGGGGGCAATACCCCAAGGAAATGACCCAGAAGATAAGGAGAAGCATTTGTGGGAAGACGTTCCAACAGCCCATTGATCACCACTGAGAACTGGCAATGCAGCACATGCCCCAAACAGAAGAGCCGCTTAGCAACCATGAGAGCCGAGCGCCCTGGAATGTTATTTTGCCCTTTCAATGAACAGCAAGTGACACGGGCCAGAATGAATCAAGAAAATGGGTAAATGGGGGAAAAAAATACCCACGATGAGAGGCAGAAAAGAAGGTACACTAAGCTGGATTCTATCAAAGCATCTGTGTGCACAGATGGGAGGGGGGTGTGGACGCAGGTGGATGGTTTCGAGTTTAATGACACTCAAGCTCCTAGTTGTCTTTCCTTTGGGACTCATTGACTCGGAGGACAGAGGAGCCCAGTATATTCTCTAGACCCTCCAGAGAGAGCAGGGCCCTGCCTGACCTCGACCCAGAAGCCTGATGTATATATGTCAACATGTCCTCCCATCTGCGTGCAGGTCCCTGTGTGTCCGTGTTCGTGTCTGCATGTGTGTCTGTGTCTGTGCTTGTTTGTATGCATGTGTGTGTGTCCATGTCTGTTCATGTCTCTGTCTGTGTGTACATGCGTGTTAGGACCCAGCCCCGGGAGTGGGAAGGTCAGGATCCCAGTCTCCCCACCCCGTGTGCTTCCATTTCCCTCTCCGTGCACGGGGCAAGGCATCGCGCACCCCAGCCACCTCCAGGAGGGCTGGCACCTATGCCCACATGGAAATCCGGGAGGCCTCAGGGACTCGCCCACATCGTGCTTCTCAACCTGACCGCACCACAGAGTTGCCAGGGAATTCTGAAGACACACCGGCGCTGGACCTCTGCTGGCGACCCTCACGGCAGCCAAGGCCGAGAGCCCCCCGCCAACGTCACCCAGCGTCAGGAAAGACAGGCCTGGGCAACCAGGGAGCAGACAGTGGCCTTTCATCCCTGAGGGCAGAGGAAGGGGCCACCGCAGACGAGGCGGCGCTGGATCCCGGAAGACCGTGAACACCTACGACTCAAGAGAATATGTCTGCAAGCTTCCAGAATGGCAGCTTTGATGGAAGCTGAGCCTTGGGACCCCCGGAGAAGAAAGAGCGGAAGGGCCGCAGCAGAGAAGAAGCAGACAGACGGCAGCTCCATCCCGCCCGGCACTGCCACGCTCCGCTCGGTGCGTATTTCCAGGAGGGTTTTAAATCCTCATTTTCTGGCTGGATGGCTGTGTGACTAAGGGCAGCTGTGTGTCTGTGAAAAAACTGCTCCGTTCTGTGCGGGGAAGCTGTCAGCGCCGCAGGGAGGCCCAGGGAACCACGGGGACCCGGAGCCTGTGAACGACGTTCAAAAGCAATCGAAGTCGGTGAGGTGACTCACCATCGCCGGCAACAGAAATGGACCCCAAAGGTCCATCAGCAGGTAGACGGACAGGCAAAAGGTGGTCCTTCCACACAAGGGAGCATTATTCAGCCACAAGATGGAATGAAGTCCTAAGCCCAGGACATGAGGCACCTCCGCTACACTACACTGAGTGAAAGCGAGCAGACACAAAAAGCCACATAGCATATGATTCCATTTCTACGAAACATCTGGAAGAGATAAATCCGAAACCAGAAAGCAGACGAGGGCTTGCCAGGGGTTAGAGTGGGTGAGGGGCAGGCATGGGAGCGGCTGCCCACGAGTATGGGGTTGGCAGGCAGCGGGGGGGGAGGGATGCTGGAAAATGCTGGAAATATCCTAAAAGTAGTCGTGGTGATGGTTGCCCAACTCCGAATATACCAAAACCCAGAATTGTCCCACGTGTAGACTGTATCTCACTAAAGCTCGTCTATCCAAAAAAGTAGGTAAGAATAAGATAACAGGTGTGATCATTTTTTAAAAGCCAGAAATGATGCCTTAATTTGTGAACAGTGGCGGCAAAAACGTGACATCAGAGGAAGCGATTTTCCCGCACTTGACCACATACTAAGCGCCGTGCTTCCCCCCGCCGCCCCGTACCTCATGAACGTTATTTAAACAACGTCCACTTTACAGGTGGAGAAACAGGCTGGGGGCGGGGGGCAGTGGCCACCTGAGGCCACACGACCAACGTACCACCAGCTGGGATTTCGCGCTACGATGAACTCCACGTCCTCCGCTCCTTACCCAGCCCCGCCCCCCAGCCTATTTTCCTCCTTATTTAGATAAACTCCCAGAATCTCATAAATCTCAAGAGAAAGCTGGAAGCCAGCGAGAAGTGGAGAGGGCAAGGGAGAAGGAACAGAACTCAGGATTGCAAAAGCAGCTCCCGCAAATTTATGGCTCCCGGCTGATCTATTAACACATCACAACAAGGAGGGGTGAACGAATGGGTACTGTGGTTCTTCGTTTCAGTAACAGGCCATAAATAAACAAGCGCCGGGCCGGCCACTGCCCACCAGGGAGCTGGCAGCAGGCTTTTGCGAAGCAATGGAGGCTTCCCTGGTCTCCCAGCCCCGCGATGTGCAGTTGAGAGACACCAACAGCGCATGGGGGTGGAGGCACCCCAGACCCAGCCCAGGCACAGGACCCCAGCCGCCTTCAGGGGTGCGGGCTTCGAGGTTTGGAAGGGCTCACCAAACAGATGTGCTGAGACGCACAGACGCACGTGTGGGCGTTGGGGGGGTGGAGGCTTGAGACCTCCTGGGTCTGGAACTTCTCAAAGACCTTGCCAGGACTGATGTCACTGGCCAGAGCATCCCCCCCCACACACCAACACCCCCTCCTCCCACCGCCCTGGGCCTAAAAGGCAAGGGCCCCAGGAGTTTCGAGGCTGTCTTGTCTGGAACCACCATCTCCCACACCCCAGCCTGGGGGGTAAGGCCTCCCTCTCTGATGGCTGGAGAGAAGCTGAGTCAGAAAGCCCAGCCGCCAGACACCTGGTCTGCCGGGCAGGCGAGGACACAGAACGCGACACGGTCAGGACGCCGTCCCAACTGTGCTGTGCCTCTTTTCTAGCTGGGTGGCTGCAAGCAGTGCTCCGCACCTCGCTGAGCCTCAGTGGGGCCAGATGGAAGAGCTGCCGCGTTTCTGCCGGCAGCACCCAGCGGCCGGGGCCGAAGCACTGGGTGCGCGTGACTTCAGAGGGGTCTCTCACTTTCTCTTAGAGGGGTCTCTGCTCCCTTGGAGGTCCCCTGAGAGGCTTCAGGGGCCCATGGACTAAAGTGCTATGTGTGGGGGCACCTGGGTGGCTCTGCCGGTGAAGCATCTGACTTCGGCTCAGGTCATGATCTTGGGGTCCTGGGATCAAGTACTGCATCGGGCTCCCTGCTCAGTGGGGAGCCTGCTTCCCCCTCTGCCTCTGCCCCTCCCCCTGCTCCTGCTCTCTCTCTCTCTCTCAAAAAAACAAAACAAAACAAAAAAACCCCCAAAAGCCGAAACCCTACAAGGTCCTAAAATGCCCTACATGGGCTGTCCGTCCTCCCCTTGTCCCCAGCATCCCCCCACTCCCTTCCATTCTCTCCACATCATTCTGCTTGTCCCTCTGCCCCTCCCCCTACTCGTGCTCTCTTTCAAATGAATAAAATCTTTAAAAAAAAGAAGAAGAAGAAGTGCTATGTGTGAAGTTGACTACACATCCCCCTGGGAGTGGAGTGTCCACAGGGTCTCACACACTGGCTGGGTCACTGGCCACCTTGAGGCCCGTTTCCTCAAACCCCAAGCTCTGACCATGTCCAGGCCGGAGGGGCACGCGGTCGGGGTTACCTGTCGGTGACGGATGGCACAGGGCGGAAGTCCTTGGTCCAGGTGACCAGTGGGGCTGGGGAGCCCTGGGCCTCGCAGTCCAGGGTCACCTCATCACCAGCCTTGGCCGTGACTCTCAGAGGCTCGTCGGCATCACGTGAGCTGTTCACTTGGATCCTGGGCTCAGCTGTTGGTAGAAGCCCGCAGCAACTGTGAGCTGGACAGGAAGCCACTGCACGGGGGCCCAAGGAGACCAGGATGGCTCCCCCAAGCAGCAGAGAGGATACTGCCACCCTGGGAGGTGCAGAAAGTGGGCGGGCTCTGCTATCAGGGGAGAGCGCAGGTTTGGGGGTGGGCTCAGATCCAGTGGTTTCCCCCCAGTCCCGGCCCCCACCTCTCCGCCACCACCCTCCCTCTGGAAGCTCGGCTTGCTCTGACGACCCTGACATGGTCCCTCCTGCTCCAGTGTCTGCAGCCCTCTAGCTTCTCCTCATCCTGCCGTCTCTTCCCCGGGGACATTCCAGCAGGTTCTGTCCTCATCTTCTCTGTCTCCCTTCTCTCCCAGGATCATCCCAGTTATTCTGAGGATATCAACGACCAGATATGCACAATGTCCCTCTGGCCTTCTCAAACCCTGACTGGGGGTTTATAACAACCCATGCCTGTCACGTCTTTCTCATCTCAAGCTCAAGGCTCCTAATGACAGAGATTACCCCACACCCCTCCAGCTTTATTTCCCGCCCCCACATTCCTAGCCAGGTGCTCATACACAGACAGCACCGGTAGGTGTCTAAGCAACAATTAAGCTAGCCAGCTGGCGACATCAAGACCCCATGTAGCCCTCAGGCATTCCCTTGCACATTAGAGAGAAAATCTCCCCTTTGAGAAAAAAAATTTTTTTTTGCAACATGAGAGTATTGGCTATAGGAGTATATATAGAAAAACTTGTCTGTGCATTTGCTCATTCATTATTCCAGGCAGTTCCTGAGAACTCAGCTCTGTGTGAATGCTGGGAAGCAGCAGCAAAGGGGACAGATCCTGCCCCTGTCCTCACAGCATTAGGGCCCAAGGGAACACTAGTCCAAACAGCTCAGTACACGATTCGTCATTTAATCATACCTGCAAAGGGTGTTACACAGGGGACATTCTAGAGAGCTTACAGCAAAATGACTTGACTCAGTCTGAGGAGTCAGAGAACCTACATTTGACCAATGGGAGAAGTCAGCTGGGCCAAGAGGGGGTAGGGAATTCCAAACAGAAGGAACTGTTTCCTTCTGAGGGAGGATGCACCACTTAAGAAATCCAAAGGAGGGGTCGGGGGCACAGAGAGTCAGGGAGAGAGGCAGGCAAAGGGCTGCCAAGGTGGGAGGGGTCCGGTGTGTAGACCCTGTGGTTTTCCAAGTCTCCATAAAGTGATGGCCTGCCTGCCATCCACTTACAAAGGCCCGAGTTGGAACCCCTTTTAGAGTATGCCCACACTACTACAGGCAGTGGCTGGGGGAAGACAGCTTTAGTCTGTGTGCCTTTCAGATGGGAAGAATTTAGAGGCAGGGTTGACAAAGGACAAGGGAGATGCAGGTAAGGTCAGATTGCCCATGCCCCTGCCTCCGTGCCTGCCAAGCCCCTCTCCCGGGACAGGGGTGGCTGTCACTCACTGTTGACAGACAGCCTCATCTCCTGGCTTGAGAAGCCCACAGCATTGGTGGCCGTGCAGACATAGGTCCCGGCATCCTGGGGCGATGGCCGGGTGATGACCAGGGTGCCATCCTTGCTCACATTGTAGTGGGGACCCCTGGAGGTCAGGACATTGGTTTCCTACGGTAGAGTCACAGGTGACATCAGCAAAGCCCACCTTCCATGGCGACTTGCATCATTCCCCTCCCCATGATGCGCTGGGCCCACCTCTCTGGTTACCCTCATGCTTACAGGGTCTTCCTACCTTGGTCCAAGTGATGGTGGGGGTGGGGACCCCGGAGGCCGCACAGGGGAGAGAGGCCGGAACCCCTTCATTGGTGACATGGTGGGTGGCGGTGGGCTGGATCCTAGGTGGCACTTTCAAAAACAAACCAATTTTATAAACCAAGGCTCAGAGCAGCATTATCCACAGTAGCCAAAAGGTGGAAACAACCCAAGTATCCACCAATGGCTTGATGGATAAACAAAATATGGTGTGTACATGTAAAACAGTATTCAGCTGTAAAAGGACTCAAAGCCTGGTAACGTATTATAACAAGGATGCACCTTGAACACAAAATACTAAGTGAAATCAGCCAGACGCTATAGGATCCCACTCACATGCGGTCCCTAGAACAGGCAAATTCAGAGACGGAAGGGAGAATGCTGGTTGCCGGGGGCTGGGGGAGGGGAAACGGGGACCTAGTGTTCAATAGGGACAGAGCTTCACTTTAGGAGGATGAGAAAGTTCCGGAGCTGGACGGTGGTGGTTGTATAACAGAGTGAACGTGCTTCATGCCACTGAACCGTAGGCTTTAAAACGGGTAAAACGGTAAGTTTTATGTTATGTGTATTTGACCACAATTAAAAACAAACAACAACGATTTCCATGAAAGAATACAAGTGGCATAGACAGCACTGACAGCCACGTTTATAGATTCATGCCCCAGCCGGAGGGCAGCCCGTGCCTGGGAACCAGCTGTGCCATTTCTTTGCTCCGGGACTTCGGATAAACCACTTAATCTTTTGGTACCCATATTCCTTCATCAGCAAAAAAGCTCCTTAACCCCAACTCCCTTCCTACTCTCCAGGGATGGACAGATGAGAAAGGGCAGCAGAGTGTTCACAGAACACAGTGAACTTGAAAACAAGTGCCAAATCCATTCTGGGCACCATCCAGATCTGCGGGGGAGGAGAAACCGGGTGTGGACAAGCCGGGAGAAGCCAAGGGCTCTGCCAGTAACGCTGAGACCCGTTAGGGAGGAAAATGCCCGTCTGGATTCGCTCAGGTGGCCAAAGCCCGCAAGTCGATTAGACCTGTCGAATGGAAATGAAGTGAGCCAAGAACCGGCAACGGCCCCACACAGGAGGCTGTGCCGCGCGGGGCAAGAGGTAGCCTTTGCTGATCCTGGGATCTTGCTGAGTGACATGCCTCTCTGAGCCGTCACTTCAGAACAGGGGTCCTTTAAACCCCGCATCCTGAGTCGTTATGAAATTTAAGTGAAACACACACAGAACCTCGCAGAGGTCCGGCACGTGGGGCATGTCCAGCATTTGGTCACGTTCTTAACTGAGTTATGAGGAGGAGAGACTGCATTCTAGACCCCACCTCCTTCTGAACTTTGGTTTTCCTCTAGAATATGGGTAACAACGTTCTTCCGGCTCATCCTCGGGGGTTTTATGAAACAAATGAAAAAAAAAATAGGGGACGTTAACATCCTTGCTAAATGACAAAATATAACCAAACTCAAAACTTCTTGTCTTATATTAAAAAGAACGGTGGTAGCTAGTCACGTGGGTGAAGGGAACAGGGGCTCTCCAACGCTGTCGGGGGGGGGGTGCGTAATTGGGTAAAATACACAAGAAGCCCTAAAAATGTGCGGTTTCTATCAGTCAAAACTCAATTCTACATGAATGGGTTTATCCTAAGGAAAGAATGGCGCATGTGGGCAAAGGTGGTCCCCAGTGTATCCACGCTGGGGAGCAGCCCAACAAAAGGGGGCAGGTGAGATGCTCATGGCTCATCCAAACAGAGGACGCGTCGTCTGAAACCGAGCCTTCTGAGTATTTATTCACAGAAAATATTCAGAATCACTTGTCAAGGGAAATACCCAGGTTGTAAGACAGTAATACGGTGTGGTCCCAGTTTGGTTTTTAAATATTTCTGGGAATGTATATATAAAGAATTTATACATATTCGGATAGAAATGTAGATAAAGAATTTACATGGAATTTATATAGTGTCTATATTATGTAAAAATTATTACATACAAGGTGAATAAAGTTATATACAATTTATGTTACACATAACTCATTACATATATAGTGTGTATATATGCACACGTGTATGACGTGTGAAAGATCACACCAAAATGTAAAATTATCTGGTTCTCCTTAGCTTTTGGCATTGTGGGAGTATTATCTTTTATCTATCTCACCTCGAAGTTTCCTACAGTAAAAATGCACTATTTGTGCAATGTTTTTAAATAAAAGTACTGAAGATCAAGTTCTCCCCATGCACCTTCCCCCTCCCATCATGCCCCACGCCCCAACCCCACCCCCCCACCCTGGGACTCACCCTGGACAACCAGCTCCACAGCGCTGTGTTGAGAGCCGGCCGTGTTGGTGACCACACAGCTATACTTCCCTGCATCCTCCTGCAGCGCCTGGTCAAGGTGGAGGCTGCCATCCGCTCGGACGGAATGCCGGCTGCCAGCTGGGAGCTGGGGAGGGTGAGGAAGCCCCAGTTTGAACTGCGGCCCTACGCAGAGCCAGAGGAGAGAGAGCGCTCTGGAAACCGCACTGCCCGCCGGGCCAGTGGGGAGCAGGCTGGACTGAGAGGTCTGGAGAACCCCCTCGCCTTCGCGGAGACTCCTCCACCCCACAAGCCCTCAGGGCTAGGTGGCCTTGACCCCACTCTCCCACGGCCAGCTGGACCAGGGCAAGCTGTCTGACCCCAGTGGGCCGATGAGAGCCTGTCTCACGAGTGCAGGGTTGGGGGCAGAGCCTTTACTGAGCAGGGGCTGGGGCTCCAGGGCCCTTCCACCCCGAGGCTACAGAGAGGAGGGACAAACTCCTGGGGAGAGAACAGGGCCACACGGAGTAGAACAGAGGTATGGCCACATCAGATATGGCCCCAGAGAGAGAAGAAGAGATAGTGGCTCCTGGTGGCTGCCCAGATGTGTCCCCACGGGGACCAGGGTGGAGCAGGGAGCACTGGCCCAGAATGGGGCCTGGAGTAAACCCTGAAAGATGTCTAGTCAGCCTGTCTTTGGTGAAGGGTCCTTTTAAGAACCTTTCCACCAGGGGCGCCTGGGTGGCACAGCGGTTAAGCGTCTGCCTTCGGCTCAGGGCGTGATCCCAGCGTTGTGGGATCGAGCCCCACGTCAGGCTCCTCCGCTATGAGCCTGCTTCTTCCTCTCCCACTCCCCCTGCTTGTGTTCCGTCTCTCGCTGGCTGTCTCTATCTCTATTGAATAAATAAATAAAATCTTTAAAAAAAAAAAAAAATAAAGAACCTTTCCATCAGGCCTGAGCCCTCTTCGGCCTCCTTGGCCCTGTCCAGTGAGCCCGGCCTCACGCCCTGCTCTCAGGTTCTAGAAGCTGCTCTGGCAGCACCTCGAGACCAGGCCTGTTGGGGCTGAGCCAGCTTGAGGGGGTTTCTGCTCGTGGCCTCAGCGGCCCAACAGGCACCGGTCCACCCAGCGTTCCTCCTGAGCTAAAACAGACTCCGTATCTCCAGCCACTCCCTGTCCTGGCCTCGACGAGGCCCAGGGCCGCTCCTTCCGCCCTTGCCCATCCGATCCTACTCAGGAAGGCTCCTCACCGCTGCAGCCCACACCCTGGGGCAGGGGCCTCCTCGGGCTCACGGCTAATCACACAGGCTGCAGAGTGAGTCACCAGCATGATCAGGGTCTGGGAACAGGACATGCACCAGGGTCTGGGACCAGGACAGCAGGAACAGAAAGACAGCCACACGGTCACTACCTCCCTAGGTGTCCAGTATCTGCCCATCTGTTGCAGTGAGAGCACTTCTCTATGGCCCGAGAGAGCACAAGGACCCCAGGATGTCTGAGGACAAGGCACAGGAATTGAGGAAAGGTGGGGCGGCAAAGAAGGAGTGACCATGAGAGGAGAAATGAAAGAAACTAAACCAAATCAGTGTGAGTGGAGAAAGCAGCCACTGTGTGCCCAGCTATAGTCAGGGCAGGTACGAACGGGCCATGTCTCTGCCCTGGAACTCTCAGAATGGGGGGGGAATGAAAGTATTGTCTCTGTGCCCCCCCAACTTTCTGCTCTCCAGCCTCAGCACTAATGGAGCGTAAGGTCCTCCTGCTGCTCTCCAGAGGGGACCAGCAGCCACACGATCCTTGGCAGGACTTGAGAGGGCGACAGACGCTATCAGTGCATTTATCAGAGAAATTTCTGGAAAGAGGCAGGAAAGAGAGGGAGGAAGGAAGAGCACATTCCAAAACAAGTGAACAGCCAAGCGGAGGCCAAGGGGGGAACATGACAGACCCTCCAGCCCCAGACACCATTGCCACTGCACCCAAAGAGTCAGCACTCACGGGCAGGCCGGCCTTGAGCCAGCGCCTCTCCGGGAAGGGTCTCCCAGCCAGGAGGATGCAGGGCAGGGACACCGGCTGCCTCTCCAGCACCCGGACAGTGGAGGCGCTGCTGGCGATCTGCGGCGGGACTGTGGGGACAGGAGATGGCATGGGTCACACAAATTCCTGTGGGTGGTCATCTGTGGGACAGAAGCCCCTCTGCCCCCCTCGCCTCCCCAGGGAACCAGCAGAAGCATCAGGATAGGGGATCCTCAAGGGTCCAAGGGCACACTTTCTGGGGCACACTGCCCAGGAAGCAGGGATCCAGATGCTTCTCTTGGAGAACCTGGCCCGGACACATCTGTCCCAGAAGGTGGGCGGCCACAGGGGGGACCTCCCTGGGAGGGGCCCAACCTCCCCACCAAACCCTCCTCCCCTAGATCCACCAGCGAACCGTGTCCGGTCACGACGAGCCGGGCCTCTGCCCGGACCTTCCCAAACACATTTTGAGCTTCACAGACATACAGGGCCTGGTCTTCGGGGACCACACCTGAGGGGCAGAAAGAGGCAGGCCTGACTGCCTGGACACGCCACCACTCCAGCCCCCAAGGTGCAGGCAGCCGTCAGCGCAGCCCGGCCCTGCAGAGGTGAGGTAGGAGGGCTGGGGGAAGCAGCCAGGCCTTGGAAGAGCCGGAAGGAAAGGGCTCAGCGCTCCTCTGAAGAATGGGGAGCGTTTATGAATCCCTGTGCCTTGTGGCGGGACGGGGTGGGGTCTCTGATGCAAACACGGTGCCCGGCATCCGTCCCGACACAGAGCACACGGTTGTAGTAGTGATGACGGTGGCCATGATAATGGCAACGTTTAACACACGTAACACTTGACACGTGTCAGGGACTGTGCTGGTGCTTTATGTGTATTACCCACACAGCAACCCCTCCGGGAGGCCTGTCATAAACCCAGGTGGGAGGTTTGGTCCTTATCATTACTGCCTCGGGTTCAGAGTAGTGGAACCACGTGACCAGGGTCAGCCAGCCAAAATACGACCCTGCATCGACCTTACCTGCTGTCAACGCCAGGGGTCAAGGCTCTGCCCCGAGCCACCCGGCCTGGGGGCTGAGAGTATCAGAAGCCATCCTGTCTCCCCTGCCCACCCTCCCCTAGTCCCAGTGTCTTACTTTCAAAGAACAGCACTCCCGAATCGGGCTGCCTAGTCCTGCTGCCCCGCCCAGGCCCCAGTGGCTGGCCATCTCCACGGCGCCAGGTGACCATCGGGGGTGGGCGGCCCATGGCCCGGCACGCCAGGAGGGCACTCCTCCCCAGCTCCACAGTGACGTCCCGGGGCAGCTCCATCAGCTGGGGCGCATCTGCAGGGAGATGCCCAGTCAGCCACGCCTGGTGGCTGAACCCCCGGGCCCCCAGAGGACTGTTCTGCCGCCCGCCTCCCCTCCCATTGCTGGGAAGTTCCATTTCTCCCAGCCTCACCCTCCTGAACCTGGGGCTGACTCATATCCAGGGCTCCAGGGCCAACCTGAGCTTGGCTTGGTCCAGCCCTGGAGAGCTCTTGGGGATGAGGCAGAGGGAGCGGCCTTTGGCGGGACGGAGCTGCCGCCACGCCTCATACCCTCGCATGGGGTCACGGGGGCCTTGCTGGGCCTCGCCGTGCAGAGGGGCAAAAGGCCTGCTCCTGGCAGTGACACTACCTGGGAAGCCCACCTCTGAGGGGTGGCAAGTCAAGCTCCAGCCACAGGAGCCCAGCTACCTTGGAGACCCTCCCCTCTCTTGCCCTCCTCCTTCTTCCTCTGGCAGGTGCCCTGAACTTGGGCCACCATTTCCTGACCCCCAAAGAGCTGAATCTGTGGAGAGAGGAATGGTCATCTTCACTCTCCTCACCACATCTCTGTTTGCTAATATTTTTGCAAGGAGTATATAAGACTCCACCACAAAATGGAAACATGCTTACTATAAATAGGTGACCTTACACTGGACGGTCCAAATGGGACACCAGAGCATGAAAAGGGCCGTATTAATCATGGCACCAGGACAAGAGTCCCAAACAAGGATCGCCCTGCTCACGGGAGTCAAACAAAACTCCAATAATACACAAGAATACATTTCCCCCAATTTCTGCTCCACACACCCCAAATTTCACGCCCTTCCCCAGGGTCAGCTCTGTTAACAGTTTGTAGTGTTTCTTCTAAACTTTTTTCTAAGCGTCGTCTTATATTTATAATCAGGAGAAAACAAGTTGTTTCCCAAAACAGAAGTTCACGATCCTTTCTGCCCTTCAGCAGGCCAGGAGTTGGCCCAATTCCAGATGGGTTCAGGCCCTGTCCCCGCAGCTTATGGGCATGGTTTTCAGAGCCCTGTCCCCAGACCTATGACCAGGAAGGTCCCTAGCCTTTTTTTAACCCGTGGCAGCTAACACCATGGAAAATCCTCCACCCCTTTGTTCTGTCCGCCTCCCTCCAGAAATCTCCCCCATCCATCCAAATCATGACATCAAATTTCCCTCCTGGCCTGGAGATTAGGGATGTTCCAAGGAAACACAGCTTGGAAAATTACTGCAAGGAGGACCCAACAGCCTTGGACCCAGCCTCAGACACCACCCGCACGCCTCTCCTTCTCGTTGGGGCCTGGCAGCTGCCTCGGCCCAGAATCCCAGAACGCCTCTGCTCCGGGCTCGCCTCAGACGGGATCGTTGCTCCTGCAGAGCCCTGGCCCCGGGACGCACGGCTTTACCATCCCCTCTAGATGGGCAGAGCTGAGGCTCAGCTCCGGGGCCAGACACCCCCAGAGGCTGCCTTCACCCACTCCGTGCTGCCAGACCTGCTTCTTGACCCGTCCCTCCTCAGCCCCCAAACATCCCAGCTTCGTCTCCAGACTCTGGAACACAACACAGCATACGCTCTTCCCCATTCTCCTCCCAGTTCTGAACTTCCCCCCAAAAAAGGGACAACCGGTTTATAATAGCAAATAATACATACAGAGGGTAGCATTTGGAATGCCTACTAAGGGACAGGCATGGTGACGGTGCTTTTAGAAACACAACCACAAAATTTCATCAACCCCATTTTACAGATGAGCAAACTGATGGTCGGAGATTAAGGAGGCTGCCCAAGGGCACAGCTCGAAGTCAACGGCAGAGGTGGGCTCAGAGCTTAGGTCTGGCTGCTGTTTCAGCCAGAGCCGCACCCGCCTCTTCTGTCCTCTCTTTGGGGTGAATCCCAAAGCAGCCAAATCCCAGACTCAGATCCCACCCAGAAAACTCTGACTCAGCCTCCAGCACAGCCATCCCCCCTGCCACGTTCCTCACTGGAGCCCCCAAATAAGGCAGGACCCCTGGATCCTCATATGTCAGAGCTGAAGGCCCTTTGGTCCCCTCATTTGCAGATGGGAAACTGAGGCCGGGCGCAGGGGCAGGATGGGCCCTGAGTCCTGCAGCATGCTGGTGGGGGCTGGGCTGCCAACCCAGTGCCCTTGCCAGAGACTCATCAGGGGTTCAGCCACCTCTGCTCTCAGGCCCCCTCCTCACAGACGCCCCAGTGATCCCTGCAGTCACCAGGGAAGGACCATAAACTGGTCCTGTGTTCAGAGGGAATGCCAGGGTGTCCGTGACTGGGGGGAACGGTCTCCACAGCCCCCTCCTGGGAAGGTTCCTGCAGTTGGGCCCGGGCTGCAGCTGCTGGTACACTCTCAGGGGCCTCCTCCTCCTTGGAAAATATTCACAATTCTCTTTTATGGCTGCATTGACATAAAGGCAAACACAATCCAGGCTGGATTCATTCTCATCCACTTGTTGTCATCCATTTGTTTCCTTCTGATTTTAAAAGAAATTAAAATCAGAGCACTGTCCCAGGGGCCCTGGAACTATCCCAGGCCATGGGTCCTTGCCCGCTGTGCCTGGTGGAAAAGCCAGAGCTGCTTCTGTCCTGCTCCCCCAGGCTGGCCAGGGGGGCTCTGCACTCCCCAAAGCATAATCTCCTCTCCCCTGCTCATCTACCCGGCAACCTGGGGCTTCTAGGCCAGAACAGAAGGCAGGGTGGAAATGAGGAAACACACAGAGGAATGAGCATCCTTTCTTCCTGAGGGAGAATCCAGCAGGTGCAGATGACTTAGCTCAGAGCAGCTGTTCTCAGAGAACAGAAAGGGCGCTGAACCTGGGGAGGGCTTGCCTGCCGTGGAGCCCAGTCACCCTGGGCCCGGGCCGGCTGGCGTGTTGAGTATCTACTCCATTCAAGCCCTGAGCAAAGCCCGTTCTCTCATTAAATCTCCTAAGGACCCTATGAGCAAAGCTCTATTACTGTCATCCCATTTCATGTATGGGGAAAGGAAGGTTCAGGGAGGTCCCTAACTTGGCCAAAGAAGCAGCAAAATCTGGGTATCAACAATGCAGGACTCCAGTCTGCCTGATGCCCGGCCCAGAGGTGATGCAAAGGGACCCCGTGGGCGGGGCCACCAACACTGGCACTCGCCGTGCTCCTTCCCAAATGCCGCCAGGAAGCCGGTTCCCAGCGTGAAAGCAGGAGGTGGGCACAGTGCCCAGCCGCTCCCCGCCCTGGAAGGCTCTGCCAGCCTGGCTAGGAAGGCTGGGCCACAGCTGCCACCCAGATGGGCAGGAAATTCGATTTCCCACCGCTGCTGCCAGGCCAGCTCTCCCCAGACACACAGGTGCTGGGCCACCATCCACCCCCTCCCTGACCTCAAGGCCGAAGGCCACCAGTAGCCAAGAAGCCTGCCCCTGGGATGCCAGCCGTCTCCTCCTCTGACATGGGGAACCGGCCCTAACGTCCATCGCTGACAGGTGAAGGAACAGGACCAGGCGGGCATGTTAGCTGGGGCCCCAAATAAATAAGGCACTGCTGAAAAGAAATCAGACACGGAGCAAAGGATGACTACCCGTGACAACGCCAAGTGCAGCCCTTCCTGGAGCGCCCTCTCTGCTCACCCAAAACCTGTTGACAATGAACAATGACAGTGACATTGATCAGAGCCCTTCAGGCCCCAGGCCTGCCTTACCTCGCACTCATGCAACATCCTAGGGACGTTTTGCCGACGAGGAACCCGGGGCTCAGAGCAGGGAAGCAACGTCCCAGCTCACCCTGCTGGTGAGCATCAGGATGAAGTCCAGGGCCTAAAAGCCTGGACCCTGGGTTCAGATATCAGCTCTGCCACTCGCCAGCTGTGTGACCTTGGGTAAGTCACTTAACCTCTCTGTGCCTCATGTTCCCCATCTCCACAGGAGATGATGACAGAACCCACCCCAAAGAGTTGCTGTGAGGTTTACATGTTAGTACACGAAACATGCTTAGAGCTGGCCCTGGTACCTGGCAAACTTCATAGAAATCCTGGCTTATATGTTTATTGTTATCAGGCTCTAAGCCTGCAGCTTTCCACACCCACCCCACCCCACCCCACCCGAGAGCGAGCCACACAGAGCACTCTCTACAGAGGAAACAGAAGCATGTCACCCTCTGTCCTAAAAACTCTCACCCGCCCCACAGGACAAAACCTAAACCGTGCTGGACTCCTGAGGCCAAGCATGACCCACAGCAGGTAGCAGTCTCCTGGGCGCCCCTCGCCCCCCTCCCCCCCTGCCCCGCCCCACGCAGTCTCACTCCCTGGCTCACTTCTCTTGCCGTGGGGAGATCTGCGTCTGCTGCTCCCCTTGCCTGGAACCCTGCTCCCTAGCTCATCACCTGACTGATTGTTCCTGGGTTCACCTCAGACATCACCTCCTCCAAGAAGCCTTCCCAGCCCCCAGTATTGGTTGGACCCCTTCTCTGGGCACCAACAGCTCCCCACGGAGACCACTCACAAATGTTCACTAGCCTGAGTATCCCACCTGACTGTTTGCCGTCTCTCTCCTTGACACCAAGGGCAACAGATGGCAGATGCCAAGTCTCGCCTGCCATTGTGTCTCCGGCACAGGACCTGGCCACCTGGTGACCGCGTGCTGGAGGAACAAGTGACCAACAGTACCCCAAGCCTAGGAGGATCCAGCCGTGCCATGGCACCATTTTCCTCAGGGCCAGAACCTTCTACTCACAGGGCCTGCTCCACGCAGGGCGCCCCACTGTCCTTGGGGAGCCCCTTGGCCCTCCCACCCAGCCTAGACAAGCACATTCTTGATTCTCTGTGCTTCCCCGGGACTCCCAACACCTGGCCTTCCCACTGTGGCCACGGCACAGCCCTCAGAGCCCAGTTTGTGCTGGCCCAGCCTGCCGAGGAGCTGTGTCCATAACTTTGAGCAATCCCCAGGGCCCAGAGTGCAGGCCTGGAATTCAGACATCATGACAGTCACGGCCAAGGCTGTGTGCCAGCCACAGAAGAACCCAGACTTCCCATCTGTAAAAAGGCAATAATCACCCATCTGTTTATTAAGCACTCGAGATGGGCCAAACCCTGTGCTAAGCATTATATGCCTGATTTCACCAAACCCTCCCAGCAACCCCATGGCATGATCAGCCCCATTTTACAGATAGGGAAACTGAGGGTCAATGACTCAACCACAGCACATAGATGGTAAGTGATGGAGACAAGACGGGAACTCAGGTCTCAGGGATGACAATGCCCAAGATCGAACCAAACTGTCCCCGTGGTAGGCAGCCTCCAAGGTGGTACCAAGGACCCCTGCCTCCTGGGATGCACACACTTGAGTAGCCCTTCCCACCCACCGTGTACCAGGGTTGGTCTGCGTGACCAACAGAATATAGAAGTGACTGTACGTTACTTCCAAGACTGGCTAGTTATAAAGACTTCTTCCTTGTGGGATTCTCTCTCCCTCTCCCTCTCTCTCCCTTTCCCTCTCTCTCTCTCTTCTCCCCCTTTTCCCTCTCTCTCTCCTTTCTCTCTTCTCTCTCTCTCTCCCTCTCTCAGCTCCCTTGCTCATGGGAATCCGTGTCAGGAGAAGCCTTCTAGAGAAGCCCACATGGTGAACGAACTGAGGCATCCTGCCAGCAGCCACGTGGGTGAATCCAGACCGGCTCCTCCAGCCCCAGTCGAGTCTTCAGATGATGCGGCCCCGGCTAAAGCATTAACTGCAATCCCGTGAGAGCCTCCGAGCCACAACCACCCAGCCAAGCCACTCCCAAACCATGGCCCCTCCAGAACTGTAAGCTAACAAATGCTTACTGTTTAAGCCACCAAGTTTTGGGGCAATCTGTCATACAGCAAGAGGCACCGTGTCCTCAGTCCCACGTGCTCTGGAGGCACACGATACAGATTCCACACTGGCGTTCTCTATGGTAGAGTTCCCTCCTCCCTGCTCATCGGCAGGGCAAAGGGCGAGGGGGCAGGTGGGGACACTCACGTCCAACCTCCAGCCGGATCTCTGCAGAGGCATCGCCTATCTCATTGACAGCTCGGCAGGTGTAGACGCCAGCATCCCTCTCCTGAGCTGCTGGGATCCGCAGCGTCCCGGAGCTGGAGCCCTCAGGGGCCAGAATCATTTCAAGACCCCCTGCACCAAAGATGGGACAGCATCAGGTGGGGGCCCATGGTGGCCAGGGAAGCCTGGGGTACCAGGCTGCTGAGGCTTCCTGACCCTCGGGCTCCTGTAACTGCACTGGGCTGGGGCCTGGGAGGGGCCAAGTGGGGCAAGGTTCCTCCCAAAACCAGGACCCCTGTTTTTTAATGGGGACAGACTTCCAATTTTGTAAGAGGAACAGAGTTCTGGAAACGGTTGCTGGTAACAGTTGTACGACAATGCGAATGTACTTAATACTATCGAGCTGTATCCCTAAAAAGGGTTAAGATGTAAAGTTTGTTACTTGTATTTTACAACAAGTTTTAAAAAAATTTTTAAGTCAGCTCCCCTGGCTCCAGGGGGCTTTCCCTGAGCCCCTCTGCTGACCACGAGTGAGGCCCAGCCTGTCCCCTTACGTGCGACAGGCTCAGCACCCACAGACTCCTTGCCTGAGCCTCCCTGCGGGGTCCCCATCCTCTGCCCCAGCTCCAGACTGGGGTCACCCTGGGATGAGCACACCCCAGCCACGGCTGCCTCTCTGACGCCTGACCCCAGGCAGACCTCCCGAAACCCACCCCGAGCTCTCCCTCCTTTCTCCCGCCTGTTCTCTACACCCAGGATCCTGAAGCCTGACAGGCTGCCCTGATTCCAACCTACTTTCTAAATTTAAGTATAATTTTTTATTTTTATTGCTTTTATTGTGGTAAAATGTACATAACACAAAACTTTACCATTTTAAGCGTTTTGATTCAGAGGCATTAAATATGTTCACATGCTTGCGCAACCATCACCTCCATCCGTCTCCAGAACTTTCTCATCTTCCCAAACTGAAACTCCGTCCCTGGTAAACACCGACCCCCCAGCCCCCCACCCCCAGCCCCTGGCACCCCTCTTTTCCTTTCTGTCCCTACAGATCTGCCTCGTCTAGGTCCCTCACGTAAGCGGAATCCTTGAGTATTAGTCCTTCCATGTCTGGCTGATTTCACTCGCATCATGTCCCCCAAGCTCATCCGTGCTGTTCTCAGAATTTCAGCCTTTGTTTTCAAATGAAAAAACTTTTCAATTGTGGTAAAAAAAACCCAGAACAAAATTTACCATCTTAACCGCTTTCAAGAGCACAGTTCAGGGGTGTTAACTGCTTTCACACTGTTGTACAATTTGAATTCCACTTCTTTTCCAGCATGAATAATATTCCACTGAAAGGGGCCCTTTTAAAAAGGGTTCCCGGGCGGGCTCTCGGCCAGAACCGGAGAGACGCGAGCACCGGGGCAGGAGTCCCGGGGCCTCTGCCGCCCAGGGGTGACCTGGCACAAAATGCTCACGCTTCGAGCTGCTTCTGCCTGGGTCAAAGTCAAGGTGTCAAAGTCAAGGTGTCAAAGTCAAGGTGTCAAAGTCAAGGTGGGCTCTGGCAAGCTGGCAGGCAGGTGCACGAATGATACAGCCCGTCCAGCGGGGAGAGGGCAACACGGGTGAGGGCTGACCCTTGGGAGGGAGCTAGGATTCTACTTCTGGAAAGACAGGAGCAGCCCTAGGCCCTCGTCCCCTGCTGAGGGCTCAAGAACACTCCCGTCAGCCAAACTCCAGCTCCAGCAGAGTCCGGCACCGGGAAGACCCTCTGTACCCATTGGCTCCAAAGAGCCTCAGAACAGCCCTGGTACTACTGGTCCCCGTTTCTCAGATTAGTGACATCACAGTCACCATCACTAAGAACACCGAGCCCAGGGGCGCCTGGGGGGCTCCATCGGTGAAGCGTCTGACTGCCTTCAGCTCAGGTCAGGATCCTGGGGTCCTGGGATCGAGTCCCGTGTCAGGTTCCTTGCTCAGTGGGAAGTCTGCTTCTCCGTCTCCCACTCCCCCTGCTTATTTTCCCACTCTTGCCGTGTCTCTCTCTTTCAAATAAATAAAATCTTAAAAAAAGAAAAAAGAAAAAAAAGAACACGGAGCCCAGCTCATATGTCAGGCTTGTTCTCAACACTTCACTTATGTGAACTCATCTCATCCTCACACGACTAACTTCTCGGATGTTCCCCATTTCCTGGATGAGGAAGCAGGCTCAGCGATGGCAGGTCACCTGCCCACTGTCACCCATGGGAGCCAGAATTCAAATCTGAGTTGACTCTAAATCCCGCTCTTCACCACTGAGCCGTGGGGATGCTGGGTTGGGGGAGGGGTGCCACCAGAACGGGTCAGCCCTCCCAGAGACCCCTTTTGGGGGGCCCCAGAGGGGCCACCTGACATACCTCGATACCAGACGACCCGGGGTGGGGGCACCCCAAACACGTCGCACACCAGCACGGCCTCGTTGCCGATGGCGGCCAGCACCACCGCCTTTACCGCAGAGACAGACGGTGGATCTGCATGGGAACAGAAGGGGAACTTGGGACCCACCCACAGACTCCCTAGGGCAACAGTGCAGCTTTTCCCAGGGGGGGGGGACGAGGACAGAGAAGGAGCTGCACCCCCTGCCTTCTCCCCCACCGCCCACCAGTCAGGGACCGTTGCCCCAGAAAAATCTAGCCACTTTTTTTTTTCTTTTTTTCTGACCCAAGACCTCAAATTAAAGCCAGTCACTCCTGGAACCAACCCACCCCACACACATTGTTTCTCACTAATCTGCCATAAAAGCTGAAACCTGGGGCACTTAGGTATCTCAGTTGGTTAAGCGGCTGCTTCACTCAGGTCATGATCTCAAGGTCCTGGAATCGAGCCGCACATCAGGCTCCCTGCCCAGTGGGGAGTCTGCTTCTCCCTCTGCCCCTCCCCCTGCTTGTGCCCCCTCTCTTAAACAAAACAAAAAAAAAATCTTAAAAAAAAAAAAAAGCCGAAACCCTACAAGGTCCTAAAATGCCCTGCCCATCCCTCCCCCTGTCCCCTCCCCCAACTCCCTCCCATTCTCTCCACACCAGCCTTCTTGTGGCCTCCTGAGCGCCCCAGACTCATTCTGACCTCAGGGCCTTTGCCTCACCAGGTCCCTCGGCCTGGAACACTTTCCCATTCCTGTCTCTGGCAGGCATCCCCTCCTTGTGGAGGCCTTGGCCGGTCCTGTGTGTACCAGCCATGTCCCTCCCGTCCCCACCTGCACATCACGCCGCCCTGTGCTCCCAAAGCACCCTCCAAAAGTACCATTATCTGTTTGCATGCTTTTTCTGTGCCTCCCCATTAGAATATAAGCCCCCCCCCCAGGCAGGGACCATGTGTTCACCACTGTATCCCCAGGGCCTGGCACATAGTAGACGTTCAATAAGTATTTGAGGATGGGAAGGAGGGAGGAAGGGAGAGGAGAGAGGCTCTTCAGAGATGCCTGGGGCCCAAGTACCTGTGTGGTAGAGGGTGACCGTCTCCTCGTCTGTGCCAAGCTCATTCGCAGCCTGGCAGCTGTAATTCCCAGCATCCTCTGGGGCCACCCCCTGAATGATCAGGGTTCCCTGGGCATCCACACGGATTCTGGAGTCACGCCATAAAACAACATGTTCGACCACAAGGAGCTGATTAGGTCCGATCACTCCAGGACTACCACAGTCATCATCAATAACTAATTAATAACATCACTAGTGATCGCCATTTTATACTGACTGCTTGCTCTGTGCCTGGCTGTGTGCTCAGAGCTTTAGATTGTCCTTGTTAATTCAGGCTCAGAGGGGTAAAGCAACTTGCCCAAGGTCACACAGCCTGAATGGCAGAGGCAGAATTCAAGCACAGGTCGGCCTGATTCTGGAACTACAGCTCCTGACCCCTGAGCTTATACTGAGGCATCGTTATATTTCCAAAGTGATCTTGCTTTAGAGTCTCAAATGACCCCAGGAAGAAGGCAGGGCAAATGCTCTCCTCTCCCCGTGCCACCCCCCCCACTGCCACCGCCCCATTTACAGGTAAAAAGATGGAGTCCCAGAAGCATTCCCTGGGAGGCCTTGTTCACCTGCTCCCAGTCCCAGAGCCCCTGGCCCTGGGCCCCTTACCTGCTGTCCTCCTGCAGAGCATGACCCTCACGGCTCCAGGAGATGTGGGGTGTGGGGTACCCAGAGGCCGAGCAGCTAACGCTCACCTCCATACCCTGGGAGAAGTGCTGGGACCGGGTGTGGATGCTGACCTGCGGGGCCTCTGCGGTACAAAGAGTGGACAGGTGGGGAAGAGCCTGTCAGGGCAGCCGTGCTGTTCCAGATGTCCGGCCCCGGCCTCCTCTCCGTCCCCGAAGTCACAGATGGGCCAGATGCAGGAAGCAAAGCCCCCAAAGGGCCTGAATCCCCAGGGAGTGGCTTTCCTGGGAACTGGGGCTGACCAGGCAGCTGCCCAGGCCACACGAGGTGGATTTTCTAATGCCCCCGAGAAAGCCTCAAGCTCCCTGGGGTTCTGCTCCGGGCCGAGCATCTTGGAGGGGCTTAGGCAGATGCCAGGGCTGGGGACAACTCTCACCTCTAGTGACCTTCGGTGGATCCCAAGGCCTGCCCAACTACTGGCCCCAAACTTAGGTTCTATTCACAGTACACTAGGCTTGTCAGACTCAAACAGACCTCACCAGGCCAACTCACCTGAAACAGGTAAACAGGTCCCTCCCATATCAGAGGCAGACATAGCTAATAGATATGGCGAAGCCTAGACGTGGCCTCAGAATGCTTCTCCACACACTCCAGGCAACCAACCAAGAGTTGTTGGCACAAGAGAGAACAGTTGTCCCAATAGGCTCATTTTCACACTTGCGGAAATAGCAGCTCAGAGAGAAGGATCTGTCTAAACCCTGGGTAGACCCGAGGTGACCTCACGGTCCTAAAACTCCCAGATGGGTGCTCATTCCACTGCCTCCCCTGACCACATCCGGTCAGTGCCACCCATCCCCTGCCAAGCATATCTGATCTCTGGACTTCCAGAAGTTTCCCGGATTCCATCCCTGCCCTATGTGCTAGGGGGAGGGGCAATGGAGGTGCTCCACAGCATGAGAAAGCAACAGGACACAATGAAATCGGCTTGGCCTATAGCAGTAGAAATTCAGGTTAGACATTAGGATGAACTTTCCAACAGGGAGAATCACTAAACTTATGTTAGGAGGCTACAAAATGCTCTTTCTCCAGAAATTCAGAAGACACTCATAGGACTAATGTTGCCTGCCAGACGTGATGCCTGGGCAGAGGCATGGATCGACGGGCTCTGGGGAGAAGCACTAGGCAGTGTGTTATATTGGAAGGACAGACAGCAGGGAAAGGCAGAGCCTCACCTCGCACCAGGAGCCACATGGATGCCCTGGTGACCCCATTGGCATTGCTGGCCATGCACTGGTACCGCCCACCGTCACTGGGGATGATGTTGCTGATCTCCAGGGACAAATCGGCCAGCTGGGTGACTCTGCCCGTCGAGGCCGACAGGACACGCCAGTCCCGGATCCACGTCAGGTTGTAGGGGACATCACTCAGGACCTGGCAGGACAGGACGGCGGTCTCCCCCGGGGACACGGTGATGTTGGGGGCAGGGACTAGCTGCGGCGGGGGGTCTGAAGGAACAAAAACAGAGGAGATTCAGAGGGGGCTGACACAGAGAGGGGGCCATCCTGCTGGCGCTGGGGGCCTCCTGACTCCAGAGTCCCACACGGGATCCTTCAGGACACGCTGGCTAGCAGAGCAGTGAAGGAGCATCTGCTCACCATCCCGGGCCGGCGTCGCCCCAGGGGAGGGCCCATGCCCCCACGGCCCCCCACTTCCCCACCGCCATCACACACACACCCCCGGCGAGGGCTGAGCGACGCGTGAGTGCTTGCCCCATGACAGCCAAGCTCGACACACACCGAGATCTCCACCACTCTTCTCACCCCGAGAGCCAGTAACTCCACCCTGGGGAATACAGCCTCGGAAATCACCCTCAAGAAGGAAACGGTAATGAGCACAAAGCTATTCTCTGTGCAAATCGCAGGGGTCCCCTAACAGCCAAAATGCACAACTGAGGCCACTGCTCTCAAAAAGGGAAGAGCTAAAAAAACCACTATCTTTTTTTTTTTTTAAGATTTTATTTATTTATTTATTTGACAGTGAGAGACAGCCAGCGAGAGAGGGAACACAAGCAAGGGGAGTGGGAGAGGAAGAAGCAGGCTCCTAGTGGAGGAGCCCGATGTGGGGCTCGATCCCAGAACACTGGGATCACGCCCTGAGCCAAAGGCAGACACTTAACGACTGCGCCACCCAGGCGCCCCAGAAAACCACTATCTTGACAGGCAAAAGGGGTAAGTGACGAGATCAGAGACCCTCTAACCAGGGATGTGGGGCCGAGCCTTTGCAGGGAAAAAGCTGGGTCCTCACAAGCTGCACGTGCCAACAAGCTGCTGTCCCAAAGAGCATGTGAACATCCCAGCCCCGAAAAATGATACCGTAGAAACCAGCCAGAAACAATACTCTGGGGCAAATGAGAAAATCTGACTGCAGCCAAATTAAATAGCATTAAGGTATTATTGTTCATTTTATTAGGTGTGATCATGAAATTTTTATTCTACGGGAAAATCTACTTTCTAAAAAAAAAAAAGAGATAAATACTGGAAGGTCAGGATGCCTACAATTCAGTTTAAAATAGTTTAGCCAGAGAGCGAGAAAGCAAACATGGCAAAACTCTAGCGATTAGTGAGTCTAAGGAATGGGCGTGCCTATCTCCTTACACTGTTCCCTTTTCCCGCCCTTATCAGTTATAGAGTAAAACCATGGGGTGCCTGGATGGCTCAGTGGGTTCAATGTCCGACTCTTGATTTCGGCTCAGGTCATGACCTCAGGGTGGAGAGACAGACCCTACGTGGGGTTTGCTTGGGATTCTCTCTCTCCTGTTGCCCCGCCCCCCAACCCCACGCTCGCTCACTCTCTCTTTCTCTAAAATAAATAAATAAATCTTTTTAAAAAAATGCTATGGAGGTTGTCTATAGAATAAGACCACAGGTCATCCAGATCTTTTGCCGGTCTGGACTGCCCCAGTCTTCCGGCAAGCAGCATGGCGAGTCTGTGTGAGATTAGAGGCTGCAGACTGGCTAATCTTTCCATGTTCCTTGGGCTCCTTTGCTTCTCTTCAAGACAGTTTAGATTCCTGATTTACAAAACAGAGCCGACTTCATTTCTAGACTGTCTGTGGCATCTCCAGCCCTCTTGAGCTGGATGGTGCCATCCTGGCAGGGACCTGGGGGCATTAAGGGAGGGGGACTCCCAGATGGATGCTGGCCCCTGGAAAGGCCTAGGGGAGGAGAGCATGACCCTCGCCGGCCAGGCTCCTCAACCTTCCTCCATCTGAGATCCACAGGCCGCTCCTGGATGACAGCCCAAACGGGGCGCCAACAGGCAGGTGGTAGTGTGGGCAGTAGACTCTGGGGGATGGACAGTCCCCAGCAGCTGCCTGGCCTGCTCTCTCACAGATGGAGACACCCTGGGGGGAAACCCTAGAGGGAAAAATCAGGAAGGGGGTGGGGAGGGTATACAAGGACAAGCCGAAAGGACAGACCTGTGACAACAATCTGGGCCTTTGCTCGTCCGGTCCCAGCCCTGCTGACGGCTGTGCACTCATACGCCCCTTCCTCGGTCTTGGAGGCCCGTGGGATCTCCCAGCTGCTGTTTCCCGACACCCTGCAAACACACAACAGCTGGAGACTCACAATCCCACTGACCCCAGCCAGGGTCCCCCAGCCTCATCTGGTCCCCAAACCCTGCCCAGAGGGGACAAATCCTCTCGAAGACTTGGTAGGAAGAGTCAGACAGCCAAGGACATGCAAATTTTACAACATGCCGTGTGACTTTGAGCAAGTCCCTTTCCCTCTCTGAGCCCTAGACTTTCATCCATGAGGGGGAGGGTCTCCAAGGGTCCTTCCTGCCCTGACCCCAGGATCTGGGCCCTGCATGGGATGAGTGTTCCGGAAGCCAAGGAGGCCCACAGCTCCTTCACAGGGTGATGACCCAGCAGCGGTGGGAGCTTAGGGGACCACCCTCCCCCACCCCGGACACTGTGACCGAGACCGAGGTCCTTCTCCTGCCACCCACACCATCAGACCCCCAGGGCTGGGGACCCACTCACTGAAAGTGCCTCTCCTCGCCCAGCCTGGCTCCATTTCGTCGCAGCTGTAGCCGGAAGGGCAGGGTGCTGTGCACAGAGCAGGACACCAGCAGGGGCTGGTGCAGGTAGCCGTGGATCCTAGGGGGCATGCTGACCAGGGGGGCACCTGCAGGCAAGGCCCAGCCGTAAGGATCCCTCCCCGCCGCCCCCCACAGCCCGCCCTCATCTGCGATGCAGAGACTGCCAGGGTGAGCCAGGATTCCATCCCAGGCCCTGCCGTCTGGTGATCACCAAGAACAGGTTGGTTTGCCCTGGCCAGCTCAGTTTCCACCTCTATAAAATGGGCTTAATCCTGGTACTGACGTCCCCGTGCTGTCTGGGGAGCTGGTGAAAGGCAGGGCATGTGCACACGGCATGGCAAGCACCCTCGGGACGAGCTCCTGCTGTGTCTGCGGTTTGTGGGAGACCAGCTGAGACAGACGGCCTGTGCCGCCGCCTTCTCCACTGCCCAGGGCGCAGAAGTCAGACCAGGCCTGAGATCTGAGGAAATGCTCCCCGGACTGGGCTCTCCGCGCTTCCAGAACTCTCATCTGCCTGGAGGGTCAGTCTCACCCAAGGAGGTTGGAAGAAAGCCTTTTTTAATTTAAAAATAAGCAAAGCTGGAGCATGGCTGTGAATGCAAAATTCACACGCATTTTTGAGATAAAATAAGAGACTTCAATGAAATCTCACAGTTTATGAGGAGCCCCGTGGGGCCCCCGGGAAACACCCTCCCCCGTCTATCCCCGGTCTTGGGGTGACACGTTCTCTCTCCTTGACTATTGGAATCGCTTCAGTGGGAAGGTCTGAGAACACCCCCGCGGGGTCAGTGACTGCTGTCAGGGCCTCATGGGGGGATCGCGGGCATATGCTCAACTCTCGTCCTGCCCTCCCCCCCATCCCCACCAGAGATGCTCCGTGGGTGAGACAATGCACCAGACGTCCTCCGAGCCCAGAGCTGGGGGTGGGAGGGCGGCGGGTGACATCATGCTGCGGGCTCCCTGCCACATCCCAGGGGAGAGGGATGTCGGACCATCCAGCCACGTCCTCAGCTGTGTGCAAAGCAGCCACTGCTCACCCACACACACTGGAAGCCTCTGCAAGGCCAGCTCAGGCTCCATCTTCCATGAGCTCCATGGGCCCGGGGACCCAAGGCCTACCCACCCGTCTCTAAACCCAAAGCCTCCTGCTCTAGGCCAGACTCCCAGCTTCCCAGACCTAGAAGGTGGAGAAGGAAAGCAAAACTCTGAGCCACCTCCCTTCTCCCTGCCCTGCCAACACACACGCACGTGCACACACCCTTTCATCTAGAGCTGAGAGGAAGACCAAAAGCCAGAGCTAAACTCCAAACCCTTGGATTCATCTGAAAAAACAGGAGAGAGAGAAACAGAGGTCTCTACTGCCCCTGCTGAAACTCCTTCCTGAAAATTCCTCCTTGGGGTTATAAAAGCCAAGGAAGGAGGGGCCCAGGGACCACAGCAGGGGAGTGGAGGTCAGGAGGCTGAGAGAAGGGGGTCCCCAGCCCCCCGACCCTGCCTCCACCTCACCGTGGGCACCTTGGTGCCCTCCCTGCATCCCTACTTGAAGTAGAGAAGTCGCTCCTTGTCAAGAGATCCCCAGCAAAGAAGATGTTGGGTGTCAGTGACATCCATCTCTCTGAGCTCCCCCCACACCACTGCCATGGGAAAGGGGGGAGTGAGCAGGAGGAGGGAACAAAGCCCAGCAAGGAGGCTGTTGGCCAGTGAACTCAGATACCCCAGGCCAGGACCAGAGGCAGAGCAGGAGAGCCAAAGACTCAGCCCCACACTCTGGAAGCTTCTGACCTGGATGGGAGACCTCAGGGACACAAGGAAACAAGCAAAAAGCCACACATGACCTACAATAGGACCATAAAATGACCTGTGCCCACCATGACATGAGAGTAACAGCAGCTGCTACATATGGGGGGCCCTGGTCCACATTGGCCACATCCTGGGCACAGCCTCAGGGCACCCAAGAAATGTCTTCTTATGTGTATCAGCTTATGGAACCCTCAGGGCAACCCTGTGAGATGGACAGCCTCAGCTTCTTCGTCTGTAAAATGGGGACACATCTCAGAAGTATTGTAAGCACTCAGTGAGCTGCTGTATGGCAGGTGCTTGGCTCAGGACAGTCCCATGAGAGGCGCTCGAGACGGTGACTAAATTAGTATTATTCTGATTACGGAAGAGCACGCCCACACTCACTGCCCTGCCCCCCCGCTGTGCCTACAGGGCCTAGCACCGTGACGGGCACAAAGCGAGTGCTGGATGGATGTGTGCATGGATGCAGGCGTTCAAGAGCGGGTGGGTGGGTGGGTATTTGGATGGATGGATGCAGGGACGAGGAAGTGGGTGGATGGACGAATAGGCAGCTGAGTGACGGATGTTTGGATCAATGAGTGGGTGCGTGGACAGATGAATGGGCGAGTGGATGATACACGGGTAGGTGGATAGATGGATGGCTTTGCACTAAATCCTTGACCTGATCGCCACCTCTGAAGCACCTCAGTATGTACCATGATGCATTGCAGAGCGTGCTGTTTATAGAGGTTTAACGAACCTTTCCTCATCTCATCTGATCAGGGAAGGCTTCCAGGACGAAATGGGTCTCCAAGTGACGCGGGGAGCTGGGAGTCGTAAGAGCCAATCACTCACCTGGGGCCACCCCACTGTAGGAAACTCCAGAGACACGGAGCAGGGGATTCCCCTCGTGGTCTTTGCCCTTCACCTTGAGATAGAAGCGCTCCTGGGGGGCGTGGAAGGGCGGTCCGCCCCACAGCTGATGCGTGGATCCGTTGGAGAGGGGCCGCGTGGGCAAAGTCAGGAGGGACTGCCCGGAGCTGTGTGAGAGCTCCACCGAGTCCAGGTGGCCGGGCGCCTGCAGGCCCGTGGAGTTGATCACCAGGGAGATGGGCACCCCTGCAGAGGGAAGGGCGAGGAAGAAGATCCTGGTGTCTGCCCTGGGCTCCATGATTCTCCCCAAGCAGGCGCCCTCAGTCCACAGTCAGGGACCCAGCCTGCTTGGCCCTCCTACCGGCTGGCTCACCTTCTGTTCCCTGTGCCAACTAATGCGGGGGCGGGGGGGGGGGGGGATAAACAGAGGGGGCCTGCTACTGTCCGTGGTCCTGAAACACCACTGTCCTTCCAAACCACAGCTTCCCACGGCTGCATCACCTCCAGTCTGCAGACTCGGGCTCTCATGGAGTAGAATTGGGAGAGGGCATTTCTCTCCACCCTACCCCCCCCCCATTAACTCTGGGGTTGGCTGTCGTCAGGTAGGCTCCAGGACCAGCCTGGGTGAGACACACGCAGGTCTGGGAACACTGGTTCCTGATCACCCTCTCCCCTCTGTTCAGCTTTCCTTTGATTTTCTTTCTGTCGTATTAGAAATGGACTTCTCACATTATTCCAGAAAAGACAGAACCGGAGTTGGGTTTCATAATTCCCTTAGTTGATGCATCCCTCAGGTCTTGCCCTTTCCAAACAGTTTTTTTTTTTCCTTAGAGATCATAAACCAGGAAACAGAGGGTGTGGTTGGTACGATCCATCAAATGCCTTAAAGTTTTTGAAGAAACATGGAACAATCTGGAAAGGGCATATAAAAATCCGAAGTCCAGATTCCTTTGAAATAGAACGTGTGCCAGTGCTGGGTCCCATCCCCATGTTGCAATGATCAGCCAAGGGCATGCTCCCTGTGGGGGCCACCGCTCCCCAACTCCCTGATGTCCCTGCACTGAAGCCAAGTGCCAATTGCTACTTATCAATTGCCATTGCCCCGATGTTTCTCTCTCCTTCTTTTTTTTTTTTTTTTTTACCTGTCTTGGACCCCTATCTTTCTCAAAAGCAGAAACCCAAGAAGCTCACATGTGGCCCCCCCTTCACCCTCTTCCACTGGGGACTGGCCCTAGGGACCCTTCAGTTTTCCAGCACCGCATTTAGGATTTCTTTTCTCTCCTGGCTCTAGAATAGGAATGAAGTGTCTCTACCTCTCCCCCTTCCTGCTACTGGGAAAAACAAGCACTAAATAAGCAAGTGGCCCCCTTTGGCTTTGAAGATGTTACTGCTGGTCCTGGCACAGAACCAACCAGGGCTGACAAGGATGACAAAGATTAGAGGAAATACATACTCAAAAGCTCTAAGGATCTGGTGTCTACCATTCTGGTCACCAATCAGTGATCCAGAGTTAGCCTGACTTGGTCTAGGTCCCTCCCCATTTCCCTTCTGAGCTGGTCTTAGCAAAATCCTCTGAATGGCCCCATGGTGATGGACTACTTCCCAAACTATTAAATTGGGACCCCTGATCTGGCCGCCAGATGGTATTTTCTGGCATGGAGCTCTGGCAACCCTAAAGCCTCTGCCTGCTCTGGAGCCCAGCCTTCTCCAGGTGGAACCGTGACGGGGCACACAGGCAACCCCAGATCCCAGTGGGCGGCTTCTAGCCAGAAAACCGACCTTGTGCCTCCAACTCCAACATCCTCCTCAGCTCCCAACCCCCACCAGCCGGCACAGGGCCCGTTCCAGCCACACACTTACAGCCTGCCCCCCAAGGCTCCCCCACTTCCCAAAGGCAAGCCCCACCTCTCCAGAAAGCAGCTCTGCATCGCCCCCAGGGTCAGGCGCACTGTACCTTGCAGGGGCCACTCAATGGTGTGGTTGAGGTCCAGAGAGGGCTGGGTGGAGAAGCCGGCTCGGAAGTCGATGTTGCTGACACCTGTGATCCTCACTGAATGGCGACCACTGCTATAGACCTAGCACAGACCCAGACCCCATCACCAGGGTGCCCGACTCCAGCTCCAGGGCAAAACGTGGCTGCCCTGTCCTGCCTCCAGTGCCAGCAGCTGGAATTCTCCCACCTTTGCAGGCAACGTCCCTGCTCCCTGGGGGCCCAGCGCTACGCTCCCCAAATGCAGAAGAGGCCCCTGCTATGACTCTGTCCTGAGCGGGACTCTTGAAGCTGCTCTGCCTTTCCAGCCCCCCCCCACCTGCAGCCCCATCTGTCCCCTGCATGTCTAATCCCCACCCTGCCTTCCCCACTGGCATTAGAGCTCTTGGCTCAAAAATGCTCAGAGTTTGAAGGGCAGGGTCAATGTTGCCCCTTCGCCAGTACCATCCACACACCTAGTCCAGGACCTGACACCTAGCAGGTGCTCCATAAATGTCTGCTCAACCAGCAGGAGCTCACATCCTTCCGAGGCAGCACCCTGCCCCATCCCAAGACCCTCTGCCAGGAGCCCAGCCTACCGCCAGTCCTTGGCTTCCAGCACCTTACAGATTAGAGCAGGCCCCCTCCCCCTGCCAGCCGTGTCCCTCCAAGCCATCCTTCCCCCAGGGTCACCCTTGCTTCTTTTATTCAGTCTTCACAGGATAGGTTCCTGAACCTTAAGCCGGCTTAGTCATCCACCTCTGGACACTCAAATTGTTTCTCCAGCTCTTTCTTGAAAGTTCCCTAACTACCCCCAAACCATTCTACTTCCTCCCACTGGTGCAAAGCAGAATACTCCTCCTCTGTTCTTGACCCTTTGCTTCTATTGATATGTCCACATCACCACCCATGCTCCAGCCCTCGCTTCTCAGGGCCCCAGGCTCCCCAGGACAGGCAGGAGGGAGACAGGGTCTCGGCTTGGTGAAACTGGCCCCCCTCCCTGGGAACAGGGCCCCCTACCTTGATGGACCACAGCCCAGGATGCTCAGGCTTAAAGGCCACAACCTTGGCAGAGTCCGGGATGTTGAGAAGCACGTTGAGGCCCTCATCCTTCTGTAGGATCCTCCCTGTGGAACCCCCAAGGATTTCTCAGACCCCGATCCTTTCCTGGTGGTAACAGAGGTCCCACCCTGTCCCCAGGAGCCCTCCAAATGCCAGCCTCTGGCTTTCCGGAGTAACTGACAAGAGAGCTTTGGGGGTGCTTGGCCCTTCACCTCATTCTGCACTCCACCCTCATCCACCCCCAGGTTGGGGTTGGACACCTCGCTTCTAGACCTGGAAACTCATGACATCCTCGGAGCACTGTGAGGCCGCGTGGCTGGGTCCAAATCACACTGATCCTGGGTGACCCAGACAAGTCACTCCACCTTCCAGAGCCCCAGCTTCCCATCTCAATGGCATGCCACTAATTCTCGCCCTGTCTGACCTGCTAGGCCACTGTAGGGATCCGCTGAGAGAACATGGGGAAGACCGCCCATGAGCCTCGCGTCCCAGGGACTGTCATTATCTTAATTCCCCTCGCTTGGCTGCTAACAGCCTCCCTGCTTCCTCACCCACCACAGGCACCCTCTCTGCCCTCCACATGGTAACCCCCCCACCCTCCTTGTTCCTGGAGCCTTGGGTCCAAACCCTCTGCCACCCCGGGTCTCTCTCTTTGTCCCCTCCTGGCCTCCTAGCTCAGTCTCGGGGTCAAAGAAGAGGCCAGTGCTGGGGTGCACATACCCAGTGGGTCACGGACTTCGATCTGGGGTCCTGGACCGCTCAGGGAGATGGTGACCTCCTTCAGGCTGGGGTCAAAGGGAATCTTCCACGTGTGCTCGCCCTCCTCCTTGTGGTCCGTGGACAGCAGGTGCACCTTGGTGGCCTGGACAGCTGACTCTACCCACTTCAGCACCTGGGAGGCAAGTGTGAGAAGCTGATGCCGGCAGGTGCCTGTGGTCTTGCTTAGAACTGACCCACTGGAGGCAGGTGTCTAATAGGTTCCCAGCGGAGTCCAGTCCCCCACCTGGGTTTTAGGCAGCATATAGGCTTTCCAGGTCACCCAAGGCCACCCCACTCCCACTGCCCCACACCAGACCAATTCACACTTCATTACCTTCCTGGCCTAGGAAGGGCTGGGAGCTGTGACACCCGAATTAAGGCCACTTGGAGGGAAGGGCCAATCTCTATGGCACCCATTACTTCCTCCAGGAAGCCTTCCTGATGCCTCCTACACACAGATGAACGCTGGAGATCTGGAACCTCCCCCAGAACAATGTAATTCACCATCACCCCAAGGGGCCTCAGACCACCCTCCTGCCAGGGCGCCAGGCTCTCTAAGCAGGACTAAGAGGGTCCGCTGCAAAGGCAGAGTCACCACCTGATCCGTCTCACGGTGTTGACAAATCTTAAACCCTTAAATCCTACACTTGCAGATTCATTCTAAAATCTTAAGTGTTTCGGACAAGTCCCAACGAAAAGCAGGTAACAGGTGAGGACTTCCCCTCCAGACTACCAGACCACGTGGGTACACATTAAAGAATGATTCGGGGGGATTCCCAAACTCCCTCAAAGACTGCCCCGCAGGAATGCATAGACCCCATGTCAGCAACATTGGATCCAGTCTGAGATATTTCACTGAGCACAAAATTATTGAGTTTCTCCAAATCCTTACCATGGCTTTCAAGACCCTATGTTCCCTCCTGGGTTTTAGGCAGCTGTCCAGCCCGACTCAAGGTCAGTGTGCCCCTGACTCTCCCCACACTTGCAGGGTCGGTCCACGGTTGGACCCCATGCCTCCCTAGGCAGCTCCCACCACACGTGCTGCTCTCTTGCGGAAATGCCCTGCTCCCTTTATCAACCAGCTCCTGCTTAGATTCATGCCTGTCTCGCCTCTTGGCCTGGGAGCCCCATGAGGGCAGAGACCCTCTGCTGTGCCCCGAGCTCAGTGGCTCGCACAGAAAGGGTGTTCGGGAAGCTTCTGTTCACTGTGTGTGGTACAGCAGGGCACACACCTCCCAAACAGGGACATCAAATTCACCTTACAGACGCCGCACTCCGTTCCACCCCCAAACCCACCTTGTAATAGCCACACCTCCCGGTTTCCCGTTAGAAAACCAGGAATGAGGACGAGGAGGGAACATCCTCCCAGGCCAAGTTACTCTGAAGTTTTCACAGAATGCTTCTCGAACTAAACAAGATGAAACATGAACCTCATTGTACAGCAAATGGGCACCATAACCACAGAGAGAAAAGAAGAGCTCCTAGTGTATTGAGGACCCAGGGGTTCAACTAAACTTTCCCAGTGGAAGGCACCCTGAGGACAGAAAGAACTACAAAGAAATTCTGACTTAGTAGCTTTGAGTGGGCACAACCCTCAGTACCGTGCTCACGAAACTGTTTTATGTATCTCGCAGGATACAGCGAAGAAGTAAAGATGTGAAAGCTTGCTAAATCAAGATTTTCCCTTCCAGCCAAGTATAACAGAGAGGTGCAAGTATTTTATTTATATGCAAATTCATTCCAAGTGAATTTATAACCCAGGGGCTTCTAAATACCATTCCCCACGAGGACTGTTTGGAGAAACGGCTGATCCCAGGCCTGGAGCAGGTGATTTGCGAGTAAGCCTGAGACAGTTGGTGGTAGTCCCACTAAGCAAGAATGTTCTCGGAGACTAACGGCACGCATGGACAGGACACAGGAACCAGCCTAAGGGAGCTCCCATTAGCTAAATCTGGGGGACCTTGAGCCCCCCAAATAATGACTTTAATCAACGGAGATACATCCAATTATAGAATCCGTGTGCCCGTAATAATATCCAAAAAAGAAAAGCAAAATTCAAAGCAATAAACCTCACTTGCCACCAATGAAGTATACTTCTTCATTAAAGAGAAAGAGCTAAGTACGTTCCCTGCCTTTGCAATAGGTTTTTGATGCTGCAGAAACCCGTCATCAAAAGCTTTTCTTCGTGGAAGAACGCGCACTAATCAACGTGCAGGAGGTGACGCAATTAGGAGACAGACCATCATTCTGGAGCCCCTCATGAAATCACCGTTTCAGGCAAGCATCCTCCATGGACGCTAAACCATGAGATGAGAGTGGATGGGGGACAAGATGTCCACATGGAACCCCAGCATTACCGCCACAGACCACTTGAGCCATAAAGGGAAAAACGTGGCCCTACAATACAGGTGGTTGTCGCCACCTTCACCCAGGAACCAAACCTACCATCAGGAACAGCAGGACAATCAGACATGACTTCCGTCCTTGGTGGGGCGCGACAGAAAAGGCACACAGCACCAGCCATGAAATATTCCTGCCCCAAACGCTGGCCTCCACTAATCAGTCCCTTAGAGCTAACTGCCAGGTTAGGGGAAATACAGGGGGGAAAGGAACAAATTAATGACACCATAAGGAAACAATCAGATGAATCCGGAACCCAGGGCATTGTACAATCAAGGCCTCTCCAACAAGCTAGTGGCAGGAAAAAAGGCAGAAGGCTCCAGATGTAAGCGGACTTAACAGACATAACGAGCCAATGAAATGCACGGCCCCTGATTAAATCCTGATTTGACAAAAACTGTTACCAAAGACATTTTGAGGACAATCAGGGAAATTTGAATTTGAACTTGGCATTGGATGATACCAGCAAAGTACTCTTCATTTTGTTAGAGGACATTGTGGGTTATGTCCAAGATCATATATTTTTTTAAAAAATTCCTACTGAATTATTTACAGAGAAGATAGAACGGGAGAGATGAAGCCAGTGGGGCAAAAACGTTAAGTGCTGAATCTACTTGGGACAAAGGTTCTTCACACCTTTTCTTTATCTTTAACATCTTTCATAGTAACTTTTTTTAAGTAAAAGTCCTTTAAAAAGGGCAAGTATGCCATGACTTTAGTGTATGCCCCAAAGTAACCATGGTGGGGTCCTTTTGCCAATTCCAGTCAACTAGAAGGGATATCGTCAGACAAATTCGAGAGCTGCATTCGGCCGCAGTGAGGCAAACACTCTGTGATTGTTAAGCAATGTCTGCATGGGTATGGGATGAGACAGTGGTGTCTTGCGTGCTGCCTACTGGCCACCCTCCCTCTGAATCATGGTCCTACCGTGTGATCCTCCATGAAAAAGAACAGGAAAAGAAGGGAATCGTGGAAGAACTGCCGGAGATTTAAAAAGCAAATACGTTTTGTTCAGACTGAGCTGGAATGCCGGTGCCTAGATGTCCATCATCCCAGGAGAAGGGTCCTGTGTTCTGACAACTCACTTGTTCGTAGGCTTGGAGGTCCCCCCTCCTCCTGTTTTGTCTCGCTTTCTAAGTAATGCTTCTCTTGACAACGTTCTCCCTGCACACGGGGGCTGGCTGGAGGAAGCAGCAGCCAAGACTCCCAGCTGGAGAAGTGGACAGAAGCTGGCGAGGTGAAGCAGCTGCCCCCACACGGCAAAGCCACAGCCCCATGATCACTGCCCTCTTCCCCCCCCCCAGGGTCGGGCCTTGTCAGGGGTCCGGAGGAAATCATAACTGAGCAAAGCTGCCAGGAGGCGGCGGCCGCACCAGCTGTCCCAGAGAGATCACACCCACTGTGGTGCTGCGACTGTCATTACAAGCTTGTCCTAAGATGTTCCGACAGAGGGACGATGTCCGGGAGTTCAGGCTACTGAATTGCAGAGAAGGCTCGGACAGAGCACGATGCCAGTGACCCCACCAGGAGGTGGCGTGCCCACACGGTCTGCCCTGTAAGCACATCGCTGCTGGGAAGCTGAGGGTGCTGACCATCTTCCCGCAGCAAGGCCAGACCCCCTGTAGGCCCCGGTGTGCAGACAAGGCTTTCTGGATCCTGCAATGCGCCCAGGGCTCCGAGCCGAATGTAGGGAGCCTTCCGAGCAGAGAGCCCTCATCAAGCAAGCTCAATGTTTATTTGGCGGAGACAATGGCTTCCAGATGTTAGCGGGACTGGGGGCCCGCGAGCCAGCACCGCAATGGGGCTCATCTCTCTGTCACCGATAGGGAAGGAATGAAAGAGTTTGGCGCTGCTGCCCTGGCCAGATGGCTGCTGCTAGGCCATTCGCAGCAGATAAATCAGCCCCTGAGGCTCCTCCCCGGACACTTGACAGCCAGGGTGGCCGAGGAAGCAGAGAGGAGAGGCCAGGGGGCCTAGAGGGCCTCAGAGCCATAGAGCAGAAAGCTGGGGCCCGACTGTGGGGCCTGGGTCAGGGAGCTCAGCGGACAGTGACGGAGAGACAGCACCAGCCCCTGCCAGCTGGCCACTGCTGGGCACCCAGGTCCCGAGAACCTGTTCCGAGAGAGCCCATGCTCTTCAGGCAGCTTTGCCGACGCCAGGCATACATTCCGGGCTCCACACCGAAGCAGGGGGCTCGAGTCACAGCCATCGCTAACTCTTACCAAGGGCTTCCCGGTGCCTGCCTGTCATGCCTGTCTCACTAGGCAGGGCCTCTCTTAACCCACTGTGCACAGGAGGAAACGGAGACCCAGAGAGGTTAAGTACTGTGTTGGTGGTCACGCTGCAGACAGGTGGCAGCGCTGGGGTCTGAGACTGGCATGGGGCCCTAACCCTCCACCACGCTGCCTCCTCCCAGAAAAGTCCAGGATGAAGTCATCTCCGGGGCCTGTGTCTTCTGATCTGTTAATTGGAACCACCTGGTCAGACCTCCCCCCCTCCCCCACCGCCCACGCTCACTGCCTTAGGAACCACCTGGTCAGACCTCCCCCCCTCCCCCACCGCCCACGCTCACTGCCTTAGAAGGTGCTTCACCTTTCCCCTGGTTGATGTGCAGAATGTGGGCGATTTGGCACATCTGAACAGGCTGGCGCTAGACATGGGAAGGGTCCGGGCTCCCAGAACGGACTTCCCAGGAGCAGGGGAGGCTTCAGAATGAGGGGGTTTGCCCGGCAATTCCGGCCCACTCTGCTGGGGCCGGCGACAGTACATTGAGCTGGGTCTGAGCTGGGGGGATGTGGTGCAGGGGCCAGGGGGGTCTTGGACCTAGCTAAGCCCTGACCAGAAATACACACCCCCAAGGGTTCCTGCCTCCCCTGTCCGTTGAAGGATGGTAAGAGCTCCAAATACTCCCACCAGGGAGTAATCGCCTTGCTTTAATTACCCCAGAACCCCAAAGGGCCACCGCCACAACTGGAAAAAAGCGAAAGCTCAAAACCGCTGAGACATGGATGGATTCTGTCTCTGTGCCCAGCACCTGGAACGGAGCCCATAGCAGGTGTGCGATAAGCGGGAAATGAAATCAAGAGAGAATGCAGAACGTGTCCCTTCTGCCACATTGGACATACTATAAAAAGGTAAAAAGACTAACTACACATGCACAGTTTGGGGACTTTGGCAACTTCTGAGGAGCCATTCTCTCCGCTGGAGCCCCCTGGCGCGGGCAAAGGCACTGTTCCCTCTCCTCGGGCGGGGGCGGGGCGGGGGGGATGACCACAGCCCTGGCTGCCCCAGCCACTTTCTCAGGCTTGCTGAATGTCTGAGAACATCTGGAATGACACAGCTCTGTGTCCAGGAAGGAGAGGGATCCAGGCCCCTACCCAGAGGCCGCCAATCCTGGCCGCTGGAGGTCCCATCAAGTCAGACACGTACTGCCAAGTCAGGCTCCCACAGCAGAAGGCCGGACACCACGGCCAGGAGCCAGTGAATTCACCCCACTTTCCCTGCCTCCAGAGAGAGAACAGGGGAGCCCAGACCCATACCTGGGCGAGCCGTCCCCCGCTGTCCTGCCCAGGTGCCTTGCTGTCTGATTTGCCCCTGACCTTTGGAACCAGCTCCCGCCCAAATAGGTCTGCCCCCAAAACAAGGACTGAGCCATCCCTCCATTCTGAAAGGCCTCCCACCCTCACTTGGGCGGCTCAGCGCCAGAGTAGGCTGATATGCCAAAAAATAAAGTCTAATGTGTCGCAGAGAACCATAAACGCCATTTGTCAACAGGGAGTTAAGGCACGCTAATCTAAACACGGCCCTGGAGACCATTCTCTTCAGTCCGTAAATATATAACACAAAAAAAACCCTCTCCTGGAGGCTACGGCAGGGCTGGCTGGGGCCGAGGCCCACCTCCCAGACACGGCCTCTCCTGCCTTCCTCTTCCCAGGGCCTTGGGCACAAGGGACCCGGCATCTGTCCATTTACCAGCTATTTACGGAGCACCTGCTCCGTGCTGGTGGCGGCAGGAGGTACTGGGGATACAGCAGCGAACAGGACCCACAGTAAGGGCCTGGCTCTTAGGCTGCTCACAGCCTAACAACATTCGGCAATGCCACAGTTATTAAGCTGCAGTTACATAGAGCAGTACCGGGAGCTGGGAGAGGGGATGAAAGAAGACTTCATCTTGATGGGAAATCAAGAAAGGTCTCCCAAGGAGAGAGCATTTCAGCTAAGACTGGGAAAATGAGGAGCTGGGGGGGGGGGGCAGGAAAAACAAGCTGCATGAGCAAAGGCCCTGGGGTAGAAAGACTTAGGACACTGAAGAAACAGCAGAGGCCAGTGGGGTGGCAGCAGCGAGCAAGGGAGAGAACACAGGCCATGGGGGCAGACAGGCAGGGGGCAGAGAAGGCTCTGGACCTTCTCCAGGGGACAAGCAAGAGAGACCTGTTGGTCAGGTTTGCTTTAGAAAGATCCAGTGTACGAGAGATGGCTCATAGAGGCTCAAAAAAGTCCACCGCAAGCATCACTTCCCAACTCTGCTCAGTGGCTTCACAATAGCAGCTTGAAATCAGCCAGGGTAGGACGATTTACACCATGGAAATGGGCATTCTTGTTCTTTTCAGGGAGGTGGTTGTAGATATCAACCAGCATGTCACTGGAACGATCCCTCTGGCCTCTGAGAGAGAACGGACGTGTGGGGAGAGGGAAAGTGGGGCCTGGAAGGGGGGAAGGGCAGACACCTGGTCTCAGAACAAGACAAGGACGCAGGCACCTGGTCAGCTCGGAGCTGAATGAATCCAGATCCCTGACAACCCTGTGCCTCGGGACACAGGGCCAAGCAAGCCCCCGACTGCTAAGTCCTCCAGCAGGATCTTCTGGCCCAGCAACACAGCCTGAATCTGACGCCCCCCTGCCCCCCACCCACTCCTCTACCCACCCCTGGGTTCCCTGCCTCTGGGGAGAAGCTCAACCCCTACTCCCACCTCTGGCAAACTTTGCTAGGTCCGTCCTGCCAGCCTGGACCATCAGGGAAACCCAGGGTGCTTCTTCAAGCTCCAGCCTCTTAACCTGCAAACCTGGGAAGTCTGTGGCACCTGCCTTTGGGGTAGACAGCAGGTAGAAGGGTCTGGTGAGATGACGTCATACAGCCCTGAGCACAGCACTCGCTGCACTGGCCACAGGGTGAGACACGGCGCTGCTCACTGATGACAACGACCCAACCGCCAGGCACAGATGCCCAGAGAGGCAGGATGGCCAGGAAGGCTCACCTCGGTCACCTGCTGCTTGTCCAGGTGAAACACCTGCCCAGAGCTGGTGGCAGCGATCTCCTCGTAAGCCAGGTAGCCGGGATGAGTGCGGTCACCACAGTCGCCTGTCAGCACAAAGACCACCTGCAAGAGGGACACGAAGCCTGGCTCGGGGCTTCCCTGGCCACCTTCTTCAGGTGTGCACGGCAGGACTGGCGCGAGGGAGGAGGGGCCCAGGGCGAGCCCTTGCCTCTCTCTGGGCTCAGGCGACGCATCTGTAGAATGGGAACGATAAGAATACCCACCCCGTGGGGACCAGGGCTGAGGCAGGTCAAGGGGGTAGCACTGGACCAGGAACACTTTAGGTGCTCAATAAATGGGAGCCGTTACGAAATTTCCAGCAAGGAAAGGAATGGATATCAGCTCGCTCCGAGCAGCGCCTGGGGGCCACAAAGTGAGAAGAACCCTGGAGAATAGAGTTCGTTCCAGATGGGAGACCACAGACCAGAGAAGCTGTTCCCAGCTCGTGAGAGCTTCACCCGAGGAGGTCACACGGGTGGGGGGCCCCTCCCCCTTCCCCGTGCACACCCCTCCCCCAGCCCTGGCTGTGAAAGCGAGAAGCAAAGCCCCAGCCGGGAGTCAGCCCCTGAGGCCGAGGGAAAAGGGCGCAGCGCATCGCAGAGACGGGAGCAGAGACGACGCCAGGAGGAAGATGGATTGCCCAGGCTCTGACAGGGTGCGAGGGGAGCGGGTGGTGTGGTCTTTATCAAGAATGAGCCTCGCCAGGCGGCAGGAGCCCCGGCGGGCGGGGGGCCCAGAGCATGAGAACACACTTGGACTTCACCAGCCCAGCTCGGTCTTGAGGGCCGGCGGCCGAGCTGGCGCGGACCCTGGGAGGGAAGCAGCCGCCCTCCGCTCGGCAGGTGGGGGCTCCGGCTGCCCGCGCTGGGGACCCCAGCTTCCTCAGCACCCCTGGAGACCCCCGGGCTCGAGCTCCCCAGGCCAGCCCACTCACCTGTGACTGTTTAAGCTGTAAGAGGCGCAGGACCTCCTCCTTCTTGTGGTAGTCCTTGGCGCGGGCGTCGGAGAAGACGTAGATGAAGGAGCCGGGGTTGGCCACCTCCACGGCAGCCTTGATGGCCCCCACACTCATCTCTGGGCAGTCACCGCCCCCCTGCAGGGCAGGGGTGTGTCAGGGGCTGCCGCCCACCTCCTCCAGGTGGGGCCCACCTAGGGTCACCTCTGACACCAGCCGACGGTGGGGGAAGTTTAACTGTAGACGACTAGCACCTTCCCTCACTCATCCATGCAAGAGAGGCACGGTCCCTCCCATGGGGTCCGCACAACACGATTATTTAATCACCACTGCGATGAGTGCTACAAGCTGGGGAGGAGGGCTGGGAGCCCTGGGGCAGTGAACAGATGCCCCAAAGAAGCCACATGTTAGCCAAGGCTGGGAGGACAGAGGGTGCCGGGGGGCGGCCAGGAGAAGGAGCAGTGGGCATGGGGCAGAGGAAAGCATTCAAAGCCGCCTCCCCAGATCCTCTCTGTAGCCTGCCCTGGAATCAGCCGCAAACCAGCACACGCTCCCGCCCTCCCTGACCACAAATAGGAGCTCTGCTCTGCAGGAAGGGAGCGTGTCCCCCCTCGCCGGCTTCGCCCAGCGAAGGATTTGAACGTGGTCACTTTTCAGTAATGCTTCTCTCCGGGGTTCACTCATCCAGCTGTCCCGTCTACCTGCCAGGCCCTGTTCTGAGCCCCGCAGGACCTGGCTGTGAATTAGACAGATAGGTGGGGTCCCTGCCTTCAGGAAGCTGCTGCTCTCAGTGGGCGGGACAGGTGCTGAACCAGGGTGTTCAGTAGGGCAAAGAAGCCCAGGTGGTTTTGGGGGCCTCCTTCCACTACCACACCCTCTTCCTGCCACTGCTTCACCCATTCACTAAATAATAAGCCCTACTATGTGCAGGGCACAGGGACTCCCATAGCTACTTGGGTCACTGAATAAAGGAAGGAACCCCAAGAAGTACAGGATCTTCAGCATTCCCAAGCTGGGGTGCAGGCCAGAGGCAGTGTTGGGAGACAGGTCATGACAGTAGCAGGAAGCCGCCATCTTGGCTCCTGGGTGGGGCAAAGACCTTGGCCTCAGGCTTGGAGTGGGAAAGGACCAGGTGACAGGCAGCCAGGGGTGGGACGGCCCACCTGCACGTAGAGTTCTCTCAGCTCTCTCTGAAATACCGCGGGGTCTGCCGTGAGGGTCACTGGGCCAATATCTGCAGGGAAAAGAGAGAGAGAGTCCCAGGTGGGCTTATATTCCCAGATACACCACCTCCATGGGGTGGGGCAGCAGTTATAAGATGTGCTACTAGGGAGGAAAGAAGGTGAAACCTGGGCCCCAGAGACCCCCCTCAACCAAAGGGGGAGCTGCCAGGGGGCAGTTTCCAGGTCTTCCAGGCCACTCAGCCCCCTACCCTGCTCCAAGCCAGGGCCTGAGCTCCAGGGGAGCACAGAGGTGAGACAGAGGGCAAACCCCAGTTCCTCTGTAAAACCGCAGTTCCCAATCTTTTCTGAACATGGCTGTCCTAGGAACCGCCTCTCTACCACCCTACCCACCACCATCAGTGGGAAAGGAATTCTGAAAGACAAAGAGACAGACAACTGTCCAACACCAGACTGATCATCGAGAAGAAAATCTTCCAGAAACTCCATCCACATATTAGCTCATTTAAAAAGAGCAGGGTTCAATTGCAAACGTAGGCGAAGACACGGGGCAACGGAAACTTCTGTCGGCTGCTGGTGGGAACGCAAAATGGTTCGACCACTTTGGAAGACAAACAGAACTTCCTGAAACCTTAAGCATGCACATACCATGAGATCCAGTCATTGCACTTCTAGGTATTTACCCAAGAGAAATGAAAACATATGTCCGCACAAAGACTTGTGCTCAAATGTTCAGAGCTGTTGTATTCATGACAGCCCAGGACGGGAAGCCAGCCAAATGTCCATCAACCAATGAACAGATAAATAAACTGTGGTCTCGTCATATAATCAAACCCCGCTCAGCAAGAAAACTGAAGAAGCTACCAGCGCAGGCAACCACAGACGACTCACAGACATCACGCCGCACGGAGGAAGCCAGACGCGGAAAAGTGCACATTTCTATGGCTCCATTTATAGAAATTCTGGAACAGGCAGGATTAATCTGAGGTGGAAAAAATCAGAACAGAGGTTGTCTGGGGGCTACGGAGATACAAAGGGACTGTCAGGGAAGGCAGAAATGTTCTATAGTGGGATAGGAGTGTGGGTTCCAGAGGTATACGGTTTCTCCAAAGAGCAAAGCAAAGGTCTGTGCATTTCAATGTATGTAAATCTCACCTCCTAAAGCCCGAACTATAGAGAACAATCATCACGGAGTGGGGGTGGAGGGTGGGAAGAGCTACAGATGAGCAAGAACGGCAGAAGTTTGGATACTTGGTGATGGGGATGTGGGGATTCATTACACTACTCTGCTGACTGTATATATTTGAAATGTTCCCTGATAAAGAGATTTTTTTAACAGCTGTAATTGAGAGCCGCCTCTAGCATAAGACAGGGCTATCAGGGCACTAAAAACAGGGCAAGAATCCCGACTCTCCGTGTGGATGTGTGCACGAAGGGGGTTTTACAAGGTTCGTGGATGTCAAATTTCCTAGGAAAATATTTCATCTGAGCCCTTGGTGAACTCTAATCATGGACTGTTTTTAGTTCAAGAATTCTAAATTCTAGTCACCCTAAAAAAATTCCTATGCTCATCGACTAGTCAACTGACCTTGGTCCTTCTTAGGGAAGGAAGCCCATGGAATTATCCGGCATTCATTTTCAATTCTCAAGAAGAGGGCGGACACCAGCTCTTCTGCCCAACGCTTTAGGAACGATTCACCCCCCGGGGGTCTTTACCTCTGTGTTTGGAACTTACTCATCATACCCAACACCCCTCCCTCAGCTGCTCCAGTGTTTACCAAGCCCCCCTTCCCCCGGCCTCCCACTTTCTGAACTCTGCAGTAATTGATTCAGCCAAACCCTCAGCCTTTGCTGACAGATCTGATTGGAATCCTGACTCCATCCTTCAGCCACGGGGCCTCCAGACCCTACTTCGCTGTCCCCAGGCTCAGTTTCCCCATCTGTAAAACGAGGCACGATCTCTCCTTGCTGAGAAGCATCACTGTGAGAACGCAGTGGGGTCAGGGAGGGACAGACCCCGCATGAATCCCGTGTACACAGCAATGGCTCAGCAAACACGGCCACGTGGCCGCCCATGTTCCAGCATGAGGTCCTCAAACTCCAGTGTGATGGAGAAAGGCAATAATTTTACTCAATGTTGGTTCTTTATTATATGATAATACATGTTCGATGTTTAAAAAGGGGGGGGCACTAATGATACTGACGTTTACTAAGCACTTACTCAGTCCCAGTCCACATGCCAAGATGCTTCCCGAGCATGACCTCGCTGAATCCTCCCTGGCACCGGGTCGGTCTCAGTCTCACCCATATTTTACAGAGGAGAACACGGAAGCCTAGAGAGGTCAAGTCACTTGCCCAAAGACACACAGCCAGTAAGCGGCAAGGCTGGGATGAGCCTGGGTCTGTACAGCTCCAGAAAGCGAGCTCTTGAGAACGGCTCCCTGTGAACTATACATAGAACTTCCTGACACACCCAAAGAGAAGGGAATTCCACCAACCAGAGACGGTCGTTCTGACTTTTATACATAACCTTCAACAGTTTCATGCATACTTGTAAAGCCGCCGCTTACACGCATGCATACTATTTTATGCGGAATTTCTACTGAAATATAAATAACATACTATTTTTAACCTGATTCTTTTCACCGAACAACATACTTGGAGCAACTTTCCAGAAGGCCAAATGCTCAGTTTCAAAACCATTTTTAATGGCTACACAGTCTTTCCTTTGTACAAACGACTGAGAGCGGACGTGCTCGATCTCACATTGCTGTGTTTCCAGTTTTCATAATGAGGACGTTACCAAGAACCCCTCTAGATCCGTAGCGTTAAGCATCAGCTCAGTCGATGCCTCGGCGAATACTTCCATGAACACAATTACTGGGTTCCAGGCAAGGACGTTTATAAAGACTCTGGAAGCAAGTTCGGGAACCTCCTAACTGTCCTCCCCTTCTCCAGATGGGCCAGCCACTCACCCGTCTACCTGCCAGTGCTAGGGAAGCTGGCCTGCGCCCAGTTTTGCTCACATGGAGAATGGACACCGACTGCTCGTGGTCTGTGAACCCGGGGCAGCCCCAGGGGAGCTGAGCTCGGACTCTGGCCGGCCCCACCCTCCCCCATCATGGTCTAGTGACCTCAGCTACCCTCGGTTCCCAGCGCTGGCCCAGGGCTTGGCTGACCACATTTTCTCCCATTTGCGGCAACGTGAGAATAATAAAATTGGTGACGTGTTATCACAAATAAAGCGGCAGTTGGAAAGGACAGTCTATGCTCTTCCTCCCTGGGGGCGGGGGGCGGGGACGATTTCTCTCTTTCGTGGAGGGACAGTCATTGTTCAGGGGAGATGATTCTGTTCATGGTGCTACCTGGTAAGGTAAAATGTTGGGCACCTATGTCAATTCCTTCTGTTTTTCTTTCCTTCTAGTTTCTTTTTTTTTCTTTTAACAATTTTATTGGATTGAGAAACCCAAAGTGGGCGGCCCGGTGGTAGAGGGCGGGGAGGATTCCAGACCCACCGTACCTTCCATCGCCAAGGCTGTTCTAGGAGGGTCTGCACTCTGGGAAATCGCCCATCCTGATCCCCCCACGCCCCTCAGCAATGCTCAGTGACATCCTCGTCCCACCTCCTTATGCCCCAAGCAGCGGCCAGCTCCTGCTGAGGGCCAGGGACTATATGGCTGACACACACACTTGGAACATTTCAGGAGCCAGGGAGGATCCCCTGAACTGGAAAGCCTGGAAAGGATTTTAAGGTTGGCCTCCGTATTAGTTTCCTATTGCTGCTTTCATAAATTATTACAAACTCAGCGTCTTAAAGCAACACACATCATTTCTGAAGGTCAGAAGCCCTCGAGTCAAGGTATCAGCCGGGCTGTGTCCCTTCTGGAGGCTCTACAGGAAAATGGGCTTCTTTGATTTTTCCAGCTTTGAGAGGCCGCCCGCACTCCTTGGATCGTGGCCCTTCTCCATCACAAAGCCTGCAACAGAGAATCTTCCAGGGTCTCTCTCACTACCCTCTGCTTCTCTGCCACATCTCCTCGGACTCTGACCCCCCCTGCTCCCCCTTACAAGGAGGCTTGTGATGACTGTGAGCCCATCCAGATAATCCACGATAACCTCTCCATCTCAAGATCCCTAACTTAGGGGCGCCTGGGTGGCTCAGTCGTTAAGCGTCTGCCTTCGGCTCAGGGCATGATCCCGGAGTCCTGGGATCGAGCCCCACATCAGGCTCCTCCGCTGGGAGCCTGCTTCTTCCTCTCCCACTCCCCCTGCTTGGGTTCCCTCTCTCGCTGGCTGTCTCTCTCTCTGTCAAATAAATAAGTAAAATCTTAAAAAAAAAAAAAAAAGATCCCTAACTTAACTATACATGCGAAGCCCCTTCTGCTGTGTCCAGTAACAGAGTTACATGGATTCCGTGGATTAGGACACACACATCTTTGGGGGGCCATTCATGCTGCCTCCCACAGACTCCATCATCCTGTCTCCGGCAAGAATGGACTTGGGAAAAACCAATTTGGACCACAAACCTATGCGCCAAACATAACGAAGTTGAAGATAAAGAGATCCAAAGACCCCACCTTTTTAAGGATGGAGAAACTCGAAGCCCAGAGAGGAGAAGGGAGTCAGTCCCTCAAGGTCAGCTGGGAAGATCTGGTGCAAGAGTTACCCTGAGATATCACACGGACAGTGACCCCTTCTCCTGTTCACCAGTGTAGGCCTCGGGCCAAGTTCAGTGCCTGGCACACGTAAGCGCTCCATGAATGCGGGTCCAGGGAGTGACGGAATAAATACATTTGAACTCCATATTGTCTGAGCAGCTCCAGGTCAGGACAGGGTTTCATTTCTCTTTATAACCCGTCTCAGAACAACACCGGGCGTACAGTCAGCAGTCCGCAAGCATGTGCTGAAGGCCAAGCCCACCCGGTCCCCAGGCCCTCCCACTACAACACGCTGCTGCCCATCTCCCAGAGAAACAGATATGAAGCAGAGCAGGGAACTAATGTGGTTATTTGGGGCACGCAGAGGAGTTGGCCATATGGAGGAAGGGCTGGCCAGATGGACGAGAGTGTCCGTGACCGCTCTCGAGACAGAGGACAGGACCCCAGCAAAGACTGAAGGCAAGGGTTTTTTTAATGCCTCAACTTCTGAGACTACACATTTACACACACACACACACACGCACACGCACACGCACGCACGCACGCACACAGGAATCTGGGATTTCTTCCTTTGCTGAATAGATCATCCCCAAGCTGGTTCCACGCACGGGGTGTTACGATGACCGGTCCCATCATTCCAAGGCAGGACTGGCTTCCAAGATGCAAAGAAGGGGCTGGGGATAGGGAGGTCTCCTTGCCACCTGTTCTCCCAGCCACCCACCCATCCACAGCTGCAGGCAGCAGGCCAGAGATGGATGCCTTCTTGTCATTAATTAACACTGGCCCACGGCTTCCTCTGCCATTCCCAGGACCCACTGCACATCATCACTCACCATCCTGAAACCCCACCAGGACAGGGCGCTCTCAGCAGGACGACCATTTCAAGACCCATCTTCCAGCAGGACAGAGTGAGGTGCCAGGACAGGGCAGGAGAGGGTAGGATACTTGACATGGCCCCATGAGAGTTTACCCACTGAAAGGGGGCTCTTGAGACCCTCTTGATCTCCTTCTTTCACCCAGTCCAGGCAGGGATGGCTCTGGTCAAAAGGTCTGATCACCTTACATCTTAGCATGCTGCCCTTCCTAGCATGATATTGATGATGACAGTGGTGGTGGTGATGCTGACATTGATGATGGTGGTGATGTTGACATTGATGTTGATGGTGGTGGTGGTGACGTTGATGATGGTGGTGATGTTGACATTGATGTTGATGGTGGTGATGTTGATGGTGGTGGTGATGGTGACATTGATGTTGGTGGTGGTGGTGGTGATGTTGATGATGATGGTGGTGATGTTGACATTGATGTTGATGGTGGTCGTGGTGATGTTGACACTGATGGTGATGGTGGTGGTGGTGATGTTGATGATGATGGTGGTGATGTTGACATTGATGCTGATGATGGTGGTGGTGATGTTGACACTGATGGTGATGGTGGTGGTGGTGATGTTGATGATGGTGGTGGTGATGTTGACATTGATGTTGATGGTGGTGGTGGTGATGTTGACACTGATGGTGATGGTGGTGGTGGTGATGTTGATGATGGTGATGGTGACACTGACAGTGACGGTGGTGGTGGTGGTGGTGGTGGTGATGGTGGTGATGGTGACATTGATGTTGATGATGGTGGTGGTGATGGTGACACTGACGGTGGTGGTGGTGGTGGTGGTGGTGATGGTGGTGATGATGATGGTGGTGATGTTGACATTGATGGTGATGATGATGGTGGTGGTGGTGGTGGTGATGTTGATGATGGTGGTGGTGATGGTGACACTGATGGTGGTGGTGGTGATGGTGGTGATGATGATGGTGGTGGTGATGTTGTTATTGATGTTGACGATGGTGGTGGTGATGGTGACACTGACGGTGGTGGTGGTGGTGGTTACAGCAGTTTCTCTGCCTTGAGCACTTATTATTTTACAGGCTTGAGCTCACTTCTATTAATATCTCCCTTTTACAACCGAGGACACCAAGACTTAGAGAGAAGACAATGTCCTTAGTGAAGGTCGAGCAGCCAGTAAGTGGTAGTTAATGTCCGTCCTGGTTTCCTGGAGCCACCGTAACAAAATAACACGAACTCGGTGGCTTTATACAACAGAAATTTCCCTTCTCACAGTCCTTAGGCTAGCAGCCCACAATCAGGGTGTTGGCAGGGCCGTGCTCTCTCTGAAGGCAAATACCAGCAACCCTTGGCATTCCTCAACTTGTAAACACGTAAGTACTCTGGTTCTGCCCCCCGTCGTCATGGGGCCTTCTCCCTGTGTTGGCTCTGCGTCCCTCCTTTCTACGAGGGCACCGGTCATACCGGAGGAAGGGCCCGCTCTACTCCAGTAGGAGTTCATCCTAACTAATGACATCTTCAGTGATCCTATTTCCAAGTTAGGTCATATGCTGAGGTTCTAGGAAGGACACGAATCAACCTAGAACAACGTGAAATCCACTTGCTTGGCTCCAAAGCCTGTACTCTTTGCCACTGGCTATGCTGCCTTCAAAAACCATGGTGGCGATGGTGATGGTATTTTAATATTTTAATAGGATTAACTGTTTTAATACTTAGTTCACATCAGGTGTTGTTCTCTGCACTTGGCACACATTCACTTAGAAAAAAAACAAACAAACAGCAACCAAAGAGGTCGACTGTGTATTATTATCCCTATTTCACAGATGAGAATTTAAGGCCCAGGGAGGTGAAGTGACCTGCCCAAGGTCTTACAGTGCAGAAGCCATAGTGGCGGGATTCAAAGCTGATCCGTCTCACCCCACGTTCAAGGTCTCAGCCGCCGCCAAGCTGCAGATACTCAGAACTCGTTCCCTTGTTCCCTAGTCCCTCATTCGTGTTCTTGGAGGGGGAAAGAGGCTCGTGACGGAAGGTGGGCACTTGCCAAACAGCTGGGCAGATGTGGTGTGCAGTCCCTCCGAGCAGGGCCCGCCGGCCGGCTGCAAAAATCATTAAACCCATGACCTTGGCTCCACTTGGGCCGCCCTTGAGCATCTGAGCCCCAGAAGCCTGGCTCGGAACCATCTTGCCTCAGGCAGATTTTTTCAGCTCCTCCAGAGAAGGGTGCGGAGCCTCTGGGACATGCGGGGATACGCACACGATCACACCCAGCCCTTCACTCAGGAGATGCTTCAGCCCCTTACCCAGAATCCTGTGCCCCAGTGGAGACGGTCAGGACCACAGCCAGGCACCAGAGGTCCAGCCACAGAAAGACTTCATGTCATGGACTCTTCCTGGGGTCTGCCCTGCCCCCTTCCTCCTTGAAAGCAGGGCTTGAATCCTGGGGCCAATTCTGGGTTCGCACCTGCCCCCCTCCTCCGGCTGCAGCGTCCCCAGGCAGGGTCCCACAGTCTGCCATGATTGTGGGCAAATTGCATCCCCTCTCTGGGACATAGTCTTCCCATTTCTAAGGCAGGGGCTGGAGAAAATGAAGTCTAGCCTGTTAGAACTCCAACAGTTCCTCAGCCTGGGCTGGGTGAATGTGATTCCCTTGAAAATACCCACAAAGGACAGACATGGCTGGGCAAGTGGCTCTGTCCAAAGAACCAAAATGGCCCCAGGACCTTCCTCCACCTCCTCCTTCGTGTCCAGGAGTCTAGAATCCGATGCTCCTAAAGGCCTTCTCAGGAGTGCCCCTTGCCCTGAACACCCCAGTGGATCCGGGCCCAGCCCTGAGTGTCCACATCAGCCAATCCCTGCCGTCTTCAAGGAGAGGTCACATCCACATTCCTGGCAGCCTCAGAGCCATCGTTTCTGCTCTTCCCTCAGCCTGGAGTGCTCTTCCCCAACCCATCCGGGCTCTCCCCTACCCACCCAGCTCCTCTCCACCTCAGCTCAAACATCACTTCTATATCCCCACCTCTCAGAGCAGCCCGGGCCTCTTTGTACCAGGGACCCCACTATGGCTCATGAACTTGGCCCTTTGCCATGGGCTGGGCTGGACTGAAGGTGGCAGGGCAAGCTGGCACCTGCCTGGCCCGTGGTCATCCTTCGAGAATCACCTATTGAGCGAGTGAATAATGGGTCTGTCAGGGATCCCTGGCGACCAGACTAATGCACCCAGCCCACCCCAGCCCCTTCAGGCAGACTCCTGCCCTCAGACCCACTACATCCTTACCCTGTCGCTCCTCCTCTCAAAGGCATCCCCAGCCTGTCTTTCTCTTTGCACCCCTGCCCTGCACAGACTCATGCCTGGAAAGCCCAGGTAGGAACACCGCCCTTGGATAAGGTGCCATCAACGCAAGCAATGAGATTAATCCAGCTTACAGCTCACAGGCAGCTCAGAACGCCCAGCCTCCAAGGAGAGAAGCACAGGCCAGGCCAAAGGGCTGGACTCTGCCGTCGGAGCAGGAGAGTATCGCATCTATTTCACGATGAGCGGTTGGTTCGCAGCAACGTCGCTCCAGGGTGACAGCACGCGCACACGCACACGCACACACACACACAGTCTGCAGCCAGAGGCCGAGCCGCCCAGCTCACAGGCCACGCTGTGAGCTGAACACTCTGGCCTACCTGCTCCTCGCCCCGACCAACACTCCTCTTCCCCGAGGCAAGCTGACGGTGCACCTGGAGGCCCAGAGAAGATGCCAGAACTAACAATCAGACATAGGCAAGTTAAAATGGGACATCATTTCACACCTAGCAAATTAGCAAAAAAGGGAAGAATGATGTCCCCAGATGCCAGCAAGGTGAGGTGTGGGGGAAATGCAGTCTCATACTCTGTTGGTAGGACAGCAGGAGGGTAGAGCCTTTCTGGAGGGCAGTTCAGTGATAGCTATCAAAAGCCAAAGCGCTCATATGCTTTAACAAAGCAACTGCATTTCTGGGAATCCACCGTACAGACATGTTGGTGAATGCATATGTGTTTGTGGTCAAGAAACTGAAAGCAGGGCGCCTGGGTGGCACAGCGGTTAAGCGTCTGCCTTCGGCTCAGGGCGTGATCCCGGCGTTATGGGATCGAGCCCCACATCAGGCTCCTCCGCTATGAGCCTGCTTCTTCCTCTCCCACTCCCCCTGCTTGTGTTCCCTCTCTCGCTGGCTGTCTCTATCTCTGTCAAATAAATAAATAAATAAATAAATAAATCTTTAAAAAAAAAAAAAGAAAGAAAGAAACTGAAAGCAGGGCGCCTGGGTGGCTCAGGTGGCGAAGCGTCTGCCTTCGGCTCAAGTCATGATCCCAGGGTCCTGCGATTGAGCCCCACATCGGGCTCCCTGCTTGGTGGGGAGTCTGCTTGTCCCTCTCTCTCTCTGCCCCTCCCCCTACTTGTGCTTTCTCTCCCTCTCTGTCAAATAAATAAATAAAATCTCTAAAAAAAAAAAAAAAAACTAAAAGCAATCTATTTTCCACAATATGGGAATGGCTAGATAAATGAGGACAGGGTTAAGAGAAATGAAGATCCCTTCCGTCACATCTTACATAGTCAGTAAAAACAGTGAGCTGGATTGAGATTTTCTAACATGGAAAGATATCTGGTGAGTCGTGTAGGGAAGAAAAGCAAGTTGCAAAACAGTATGTGTTGCATAATTCCATTTTTTATGTAATAAAAAATTAAGTGTGTGTGTGTGTGTGTGTGTGTGTGTATGAGTGGATTATACACACACAGAGTCTGGAAGGATGCAAAATGATTAAAAGTGTTCGCATCCCTTGAGAGTCATACTATTAGAATATTTTACACCATATTAATTTTACACCTTGGGGCCTAGCTGGCTCAGCCGGTGGAGTGTGCGGCCCTTGATCTCAGGGTCATGAGTTCGAGCCCCACGTTGGGCGGAGAGATGACTACAAAAGTAAATCAGTAAACTTGAAAAAAACTTTTGCAATTTGGGGAGAAAGCTTAATAATTTAAGTTGTTAAACAGAAAGAGCTAACTAAGCCCTGATGCCAACACTTGCCAAAGGGCACACAGAGAGAATGTCCCTAACTGATCAGACACGCTATAACAAGATGCAAAACTCCCCAAACAAAACCCTGGCCAATGGGACCCAGCTGGATAGGAAAGGATCGTCCGTGACCCAGCAGGGCTTATACAGGGAATGTGGAAGTCGTTAAAAATGAAGGAATCCCATCAATAAGTCAACGGGAGAAAGAGCTTACAAATATCTCAACAAAGCCAGAAAGCCACTGGCTAAAATTCAGCACTCCTCCCTGTCCAGGGTTTTTCGTTTTGTTTTGTTTTGGGGTGTTGTTCGGTGTTATTTTTTTTTTTTTAACCCTTAGTAAACTAGGAATGAAAGCATCGTCTTCGTTCACTTGTTGAAGAAAACCTCAAACCAAGAGCCAGCATCCCAGAGCAGCGCACGGTCAGAAGCAAGGCAGGGCAAGAGCAACCGCAGCCATCGTCTGCGTATTTATCGCTGTTCTGGAAGTTCTGGCTGATAAATAACACAAGACATTTCAAACAAGTGAAATATATGACGGGAAAAGTGAGACAATATTATTATTTGAACAGGCTATGGTTGCCAGCCTAGGAAACTCAAGTCATTACCCAAAAAATCAGTAGTTAAAAAAAAAAAAAAAAAAGACAACTTCAGTAAGAACGCTGGAAACAGAATAAATATATGAAAATGAATTGCTTTCCAACATACCAACAATACTCATTTGCAAAAAATGTAATGGAAAAAACTTCCTAATCAAAATAGTAACAAAAAACCAAAATACTTAGAAATGATCTTTAAAAGAAATGGGTGGAACCTATAAGAAAAAAATTACAAATCTTTACAAAAGGAAATAAATATGCGAACAAAGGAAGAGGCATGTGTCCTAGATGGAACCAACTGAATTTTTTTTTAACGACAATTTTCCCCAAATCGAGCTTTCACACAATTCCAAGCCAAATCACAGCAGGAATTTTTGGGGGGAAGCTAAGTTTTTCTGTTCATCTTCTGCAAGAATATATGTTCAAGAGTATTTTGCAAATAAAGAAGATGCATCATAAGCTTACAAATAAGGGACTGGCCTGTCACTCTGCAAATAAAACAGTCTGTAAGACTGAAGGCAAAAGGAGAGACTCTAGTTAATAAAGCTGTTTCCCGTGGAGTACAAGTTAACAAGCCTAAAACCACTTCTCCGAATACTGGACCGGAACCCTTAAGTAAACGTTTGGTGGACGCTGGGCGGTGGGAGCAGATTTGTCACTGTCGGAGTGGGAGGCTGAAGAGAAGCAAGAGGAGGAGGCTGGAATGATCTATGTGGTAATAAAATCAGAGCTGGAGACATCAGAACGAACACACGAACTCACGTCCAGCTTAATGCAGACACAGATGGCAACATATAGAAATACTTACAGAGACAGGTCACACACGGGTGTCTGCACCATCCCTTCCTTGCTCTGTCAGCTAACGGTCTAGAAGCAGTGACCCCCCAGTACGCCTAGCACTCAGCTCCTACTTCCTAGTCCCATTTTTCTTTTTTTTTTTTTAAGATTTTATTTATTTATTCGACAGAGATAGAGACAGCCAGCGAGAGAGGGAACACAGCAGGGGGAGTGGGAGAGGAAGAAGCAGGCTCATAGCGGAGGAACCTGATGTGGGGCCCGATCCCATAACGCCAGGATCACGCCCTGAGCCAAAGGCAGACGCTTAACCGCTGTGCCACCCAGGCACCCCCCCTAGTACCATTTTTCAAGAAAAGGAGCCAGGGATTCTTGGATCAGTTCTTAGATCTAGGATTGGAGCGGGAAATATATAAGATGAGTCCTGAACATCCTGTAGTGCCGGAAAGTAAAACAGGGCTTGAAAACACACACACACACACACACACACACACACACACTGGGGGCATGTCAAAGGCACACAGAAGCCAACAGAAAGAGCTTCCGATGACCAAAGCTGGAAAACCTGAGCGAGAAAATAAAGTAGTATTGGTTAGCAGTATTGGGTTATAACCCAGAGTACAAAATAACTCTCCATGAGTCCATACTGAGATACAGAAATGACTGAATAAGTGGGGACAAGCCAACTCTCTCATGAAGAATTCCAAATGACTTACACCGATTCCCCATCCTCAGAAAGGTGGAGCACAATGTCCCACTTCTTAAGTATGGGCCGCACACAGTGACTTGCTTCCAAAGAGGACAGTACAGGGGCTCCTGGGTGACTCTGTCAGTTAAACACCTGCCTTCAGCTCAGGTCATGATCTCAGGGTCCTGGGATCGAGCCCCGAGTCGGGTTCCCTGCTCACTGGGGACTCTGCTTCTCCCTCTCCCCCTGCTCATGATCTCTCTCTCAAATAAATAAATAAAATCTTCTTTTTTTAAAAAATTTTTTGTTTATTTATTCGACAGAGATAGAGACAGCCAGCAAGAGGGGGAACACAAGCAGGGGGAGTGGGAAAGGAAGAAGCAGGCTCATAGCGGAGGAGCCTGATGTGGGGCTCGATCCCAGAACACCGGGATCACGCCCTGAGCCGAAGGCAGATGCTCAACCGCTGTGCCGCCCAGGCGCCCCTAAATAAATAAAATCTTAAAAAAGAAAACAGAGAGGACAGTTTGGAAATGGAGAAAGAGAAGAGCAACTTCACAGTGGAGACAGCTGATGACCTCAGCCACGTGATCAAGGTCAACAACAACCACGACCGGTCATGTTGATAACATGTACCCTTGACAGAACATAATGAGAGTGACATTGCTCTTCTGTGGTCTTCCTCTCCCGTCAGCCGGTCTCACTGGAGAAAAACACCAGACAAATCATGACAGAGGGAAAAACGTCTGAGCGATTCTCATCGAAACTGTCCAGGTCGTCAAAAACAAAGTCTGAGAAATGATCACATTCAAAGGAGCCTAAGGGCACATGGCAACCGAATGTAATGTAGGATCCTGGATGGGCTCAGGAAAAGGACGTTAAGGAAAAACTGAGGAAATCTGAATAAAGAACGGATGTTAGTTCATAACACATCGATATTGGTTGGTTAATTGCGATAAATGTAAGTACAGTAATGTGAGATGTTAATAACAGTGCAAAGTAGGTGGTGGGCATATGGGAACCTCTGTACGGGCTTTGCAATAAATCTGTAATACTAAAATAAAACCGTGCTCAAATTAAAAGTTTATTAAAATAATTTTTTAAGAATTTTTATTTTTTTAAGTGATCTCTATACCCGATGTGGGGTTCGAACTCACAACCCCGAGATCAAGAGTCGCACGCTCCACCGACTGAACCAGCCAGGCACCCCTAAAAATTTTTTAAACCATCAAGATGAACGGGTAAAGATGTGGTATATATACACACAGAATGGAATATTATGGAATACTGGAATATTACCCAGCCAGGGAAAGGCAATCCTGCCACCTGCAGTAGCATGGAGGGCCCCTGAGGGCATTACGCTAAGTGAAGTAAGTCAGGCAAAGAAAGACAAATACTGTACGCTCTCACTTACATCTGGGATCTGAAAGAGCCTAACTCAGAAACAGAGAGTAGAGTGCTGGTTACCAGGGACTGGGGGATGGGAGAAGTGGGATAGACACTTCCAGTTGGAAGGTAAATGGATTCTGGGGAGCTAATGTACAGCATAGTGATTATAGCTAATACTGCGTCATATACTTGAATGTTGCCAGAGAGTAGCTATTAAATGTTCTCACCACAAAAAAGAAATGGTAAATAAGTGACACAGACGATGCTTTAGCTAATGCTACGGCGGTAATCATTTTGCAATAAATAAATGTATCAAATCAGCATGCCGCATGCCTCAAACTAACCCAATACTATGTGTCAGTTACATCTCAGCAAGCTGGGGGGGACCAAAAAAGCAAAAAAAAAAAAAAGATTGATTGATTGATTGATTGATTGATTTAAAGTAAGCTCGCGGAGCCCAACACGGGGCTTGAACTCACGACCCTGAGATCAAGACCTGAGCTTCAGCTCAAAAGTCAGATGCTTAACTGACTAAGTCACCCAGGACCCCCTGGGGAAAAATTTTTTTTTAAAGAAAAAAGAATATGAGGAAGAGTTTGCCTTAGTAGCACATACTGCAAAACCAAATGACTATAACGTGCGCTTGGCACAAGAATTGCCGTATAACGAAACAGAAGGGAAAGCCCAGATACATTCTTGATAAAGTAATTTGGGATAAACGCAGGATCCAAATAAACGGGGGGGGGGGGGAAGGAGGATTGTTTGATAAAATGTACCTGAACAATTATCCCATCCTGGAAGAATTACATTAGATTACTTTTTTTTTTAAAGATATTTATTTATTTATTTATTTATTTATTTATTTATTTATCTGACAGAGATAGAGACAGCCAGCGAGAGAGGGAACACAAGCAGGGGGAGTGGGAGAGGAAGAAGCAGGCTCCCAGTGGAGGAGCCTGATGCGGGGCTCGATCCCAGAACGCTGGGATCACGCCCTGAGCCGAAGGCAGACGCCTAAAGACTGAGCCACCCAGGCGCCCCTACATTAGATTACTTTTTATACCAACTTTTTAAAAAATTCTGGGTTCAAGATTTAAATATAAGCAGAAAACCGGTGGAAAAAATCTAGAACATATACCTAACTGATTTTGTGATGGGGGGAAAAAAATCTTTCTAAGCATGTAGGTGAAGAAATTACAAAGGGAAAAAGTCAAAGATTTTGCTACATAACATTTAAAATTTCAGACCACCAGAAAAAATAAATAAATAGATAGATAAATAAATAATTTCAGACCAGTGGGAATCACAGACAACACTAAAAGGCAAACAATCAGGAAAAATATTAACCACATAACAAAAAACAGTTAATATCATCAATATTAAAGTCCTCGTACTGACTGATAAGAAAACTACTAAAACCCCAACGGGAAAACAAGGTACCGACAATTTGCAAAAGAAGAAATTCACACCAAAAAAAAAAAAAAAAATCTAGTGAACATTTGGAAATGCGCTGAACCTCACTAGAAATTGAAATATTTTCCATCTTTTGAATTAGGGAGGAAAATGTTTTTATCTTAAATTCCCAGCGTTGGGGGTGGCTGCCCTGAAACTGGCCCCTCAGGAGCTTCTGGTAGAAGTTTAAACTGCTGAAACATTTTGGAAAACAAATTGAAGAGTTGCCCACCCATTGGGTGTGTTAAAAATGGCCTCGGGGCGCCTGGGTGGTGCAGCGGTTAAGCGTCTGCCTTCGGCTCAGGGCGTGATCCCGGCGTTCTGGGATCGAGCCCCACATCGGGCTCCTCTGCTGGGAGCCTGCTTCTTCCTCTCCCACTCCCCCTGCTTGTGTTCCCTCTCTCGCTGGCTGTCTCTATCTCTGTCAAATAAATAAATAAATAAAATCTTAAAAAAAAAAAAAAAAAGGTCTAGGAATTCCACCACGAGAAGCTTAACCCCGCAGAAAAACCAGAGATAGAAAGATCTGCACAGGAGAGTGTTTTGTTTTGTTTGTTCTGCAACATTTTCATAATGAAAACCTGAAAATGGGCTACATTTTTAGCCAAAATGAAACCATTAACAAAATGCTAACTTTCTAGTTTGGGAACATACTATTTTTTTCATTTAAAAACTTTAAGAATATTTCCAAAGCTCGGGTCCTGATTTCTCTCCAAACACTTGCAGTCCAGAGTCACTGATAGGCGCCCCGTGAAGACTGGTCCTCGGGGTTTAGGATGGGGGTTTCCTTTAAGAAAGCCCTCTACGCCTACAGCCTTGGGGGGCCTCAATCATCAGCTAAAACCCCTAGTTCTGAAGCTCCTCTCCCACCAAAGGGAACTGCACTGGCTGACTGAAAAGCCAGCCAAACCTAAACCACAGACCAATCCCTGCTCAGAAACCCTCAGTGGCTGCTCACAGCCCATAGAAGGAAATTTCAGTGCTCCAAACCCCCAGTCCTCAAGTCAGAGCCAGGACCAATCTCGCCTCTCCCACTCCCCCATTTCATTCCTCCTTCGCTCCCCCCCACACCTGTCCCTACACGTCAGCCACGCCCCCGCAAGCTCCATGTGCTCAGGGAGCCCGTCACCCCCCTGCACTACCAGCACCTAGCACTGGCCAGGAGAGTAGTCAAAAGCTGATACACACTCATTCGTGTTCAAGCCCTGCTCCAACATCACTGCTTCCTAAGAGAGCCTTTGGTCAGGACCCTCCCCTGCTGACCCATAGTCAGGAGCTGGTACCGGAGCTCGCATGTGACACATTCTACTCTCCACCTGCCTGTCTCCAGCAGGACGCCTGCTCCTTGCAGGGAAGCCTGCCCCCTTTCACACTGGGGGCCTCACAAAGGCTGTGCACACAGAACCAGCTCACTAAACACGGAGGAGCCCCTCTGCACTTGGACCGGGGTGTGTCCGTAGGAAGGATGGTTTGGGGAACAGGGCAGGAGGACGGGCGATTTTGAGGATGCAGTGAAAGTCAGAAAGTCGCACACCTGCTCGGCATCCAGAGAAGGGAGGAAAGACTGGGGTGGGGGGGTTTCAGGAAGCCCACAGTCAGAGGGAGGCAGGGGAACAGCCCTCAGGAGCCCCAGCCCGGACCCGGGGACACTAAGCCTGGCTCCAGCAGCCTGCTCTCCTGCCCTGTGACTACAGCCAAGCATTTATGGGAGACAAATGTGGGTTATGAATCAGAAATGACATCATCCTGGCAGGTGGCTTTGGGCAAGCCCCATCCGTGTCCTGAGCCTCGGTTTCTCCATCTGTAAGAGAAGGGGTGGATTGGATGATCTCTCAGCTCTTTCAGTGTGATGTCTTTGGAAGTCCAAGAATGATCCAGAAAGGGAGAGAGAGCATTGGGGGGATAGAGGATAGTCTGAGCTGAAGCCCCAGGACACACCCCACACCCCTGGGTCTCACAACTCTCCCAACCTTGTTGCCCCCCCCACCCTGACCCCGAGGGGGGAGCTATTCTTTTGTTCCCAGAAATATTTTTCTAGACACCCCCCGCCCCCAGCCTCTGGGCTTTGAGCTGCAGAGCCCTCCAGAACCCAGAACTCCTGGAAGCAGAAGGACCTCCAAACCCAGCCTGAGGACTGCACCAGATCAAGTCACACCCACTGTTGCCCATTTTGCAAAGCTCTGTGACACGGTTGTGATTGATAAAGGCAAATTCTTCTAAAAAGGCTTACTATCTCATAGAGCCTTGGGTCACTGGGTATTTTCTTAGCCTGAGGCGCTCTGTAGTACCATTTGGCAAGGAATCTGCCATTTTTATTTTATTTTTTGGCTTTATAAAGCTATCATTCTGGATAGAGAGGCGGCTAGATGGAGAGACGTGTGATAAAGCAAACAGTAAAATATTAATCATAGGATCTGGGAGGCGGGCAGACAGGTGTTCAACGTACTCCCCGCTTCCCACACATTTTACTGGAAGTCTGGCATTTTTCATCAAAAACTGTTGACCAAAAAGCAGTCCCCCTACTCAGAAGGTCGGAGGTCAGCAGCATTACTCAGCAGCTGTTTCCCTGAAGCTCGCTCCCCGCTGTGGGGTCTCCCAGGGACTCTTTCAAGGCCATGCCCCTAACACTGAGCTGAAAGTCAAGTGGCTGCAGGGGACCAGGTGCTGCGCGCAGGGGTGAGGATCTGGCCTTGAGAATCGGGGAGCTGGAGGCGACCTGGATGAGCTGCTGTTTTCCTAGGGAAAACAGGTCGGGGGTAAAACGAGGCAGGGTGCGTCTGCCTGCCTTTGGGGGCTCTTTTGGCCTCTGAAGCCCGTGCTGGGAGCAAATTCTAAGAATTAACAAAAAGTAAAAACGCAAACCTCATCATGGGGTGCCTGGCCCTGAGCACGAACGCGTCTCAGCAAGTGTTGGGGACAGTTTCTCACCCGGGTTCATAAATGAGGAAAGCGAGGCTCAGGAAGGTGAGGTCACCTGCTTAAGACACACAGCTAGGAGGTGGCGGCACGACATCTGAACGCGTGTCCGCCGCTCTCGGTCACTAGCCCGACTAGGCAGCCGCCGACTATCCCGGAGGCGCGGGAGAGGGAGACCGCGGGTTCCCCCGGGCAAGCAAGGGGCGGCTTCCCCAGGTGCCCGGCCCGCGGACGCGAATGTGTCGAGAAGGCGCCCCCGCCCGGCGGAGCGGTGTGCGGACCGCCAGGTGCGCCCGGGGCGCGATCACCGGCGGGGGGCGGGTGAGCGCCCCACGCCAGGGCGCCCGGGGTGGGGGGGAAGCGGGGGCGCTACCTGGGTCGTGGAAGGGCACCAGCGCGTAGTTGGCGATGGCCTGGCTGCGGCGGCTCAGGCTGCTCTCCAAGATGCGTGAGGCGCCGTCGAGCACCTGCATCAGGTCGTCCCACATGGAGCCGGTGACATCGAAGACGATGGCCAGGGTTGCGTCCCCCGTGGGAAGGGGCAGCGCCGGCCCGGGCTCGCCGACCGCAGCCGCCGCCGCCGCGGAGACCGCCAGCAGCAGCGGCAGGAGCGGCGCCCGGGGCATCGTGCTGAGCGGGGGCAACCGGCGGCGGCCGCAGCGGTGGAGGCGCGCGGGTGGCTGCGAGCGCGACGGTCCCGGACACCCAGCGGCCGCCCAGCGCGCGGCGGCAGCGCGGCGTCACGCTCCGTCGGGCCGGTGCGTGCGGGACGCGGGCTCACGGCGGGTCCCCCTGCTGGGAGCCCGAGGCGGGTCCTAGAGCCCACCCCGTTCAGGGTCACGGCCCGCCTCCTCCGCTCCCCCCACCGTGACTCAAATTTTCCCGGCCCCGCCGTTCGCCCGTCCAGACCCGAGGTTAGCGGAGGACGCGGGGCGGACGGCAGAAGGGAGCTGGGGCGGCGGCCAAGGCGGCGAGGGATGGGGACGCGCGGGACGCCACTGACACCTGCGCGTCCCGCCGAAGGCCCACCCCGCTGTGGGGGTGGAAGAGGGAGGGGCAACGAGACAGCTCCTGTCCCAGGCCTGGCCACAGGGGGCCTTGGCTTTTGCTGCTCTCTCCACCCATTCCCCCTAAACCGCCCCCACCCCAACACACACACAGACACTGCAAGGCCTTTTCTTTCTGCAGGGGGTCTGTGCTTCCCAATTATTGCAATTACTACTGTTATAATCAAGCACCGTAAACTGACACCTACTATGTGCAAAGCTTTTTTACATAGTTATCGTTTCCTCCAAAGCTCGCTGCAACCCTAGAGGGAAAGCACTAACCCATTTTACAGATGAACAAACTGAGGTTCCGTCAGCTGCAAACTGAGGGGAAGTCATTTGCCCAAAGTCACTCAGCTCTCAAGCAGTGGAGACAAGAAGAGAAGCCATAGTTAGAGAGATTCCAAAGCCCCTGGGCTCTGCCGCCTCCCCTAAGTGTTGTAAGACATTGTCACGGGTCACCTGATGACTCCAGAGGGTGGGGGATGCCCCCCCCCCGCCCACCTACCTCACCAGATCCTATGGATTGCATGTGAAGGGCTCATGTGCTATTGGTGCTGCCTGACACCCCCCGCCCCAGCCCCAAGAGCTCCCTTCTGCCACCACTGCTCTTCTCAGGCTGTGCTCTCACCGCCTGTTGCTATGTCTCTCTCCTCACTGGCTATGAGGCCCCTGAGGGCAAGACTGTGTCCTGGTTCCCCCAGTTAGCTCCCAGTTCCCAGCCCAGTCCCTGGCACAGGGTGGGGACTCCCTAAATGCTGGCTGAAAAGATAAGGAAGAGACAGTGGGCCCGCCCGGTTTTGAGAGCCATGTGAGAGAGCTCAGCGCGCCCCCCACCCCAATCCCTCCTCTAAGAGAACCATGCTCCCAGGACAGGGACGGGCAGCCCCCTAGACAGAGCTAAGGGCTCTGGGTCTGTAACTGGTTGTTAGAATTGGGGGGGGGTTCTCCAGCCCCTGCCCCTTCAGAGCCCTCAACCAGGAGGAAGTCCCCCCCGCCCAACGCATACCTCTTCCTTCCCCTTCAATCTCAGCTCATATCCCATCTCTGAGGCTGCTTCGGTGACCCCACAGCCCCTTGTCTGATCCCTTATCCTGGCAAGGACCACACTATGACTGGTGTCACGTCATGTCTGTAGGTCTGTCCCTTCCACCCCAACTGTGAGCTCCATGGCAGCAGAGACCCGGCGCCTGGCACCTGGCAGGTGCCCGAGGAAGGTTTCCCATGCAAATGGGTCAGAGGGTATCAGAGAGGCCTGGCAGCTGGGCATTGGTAATGGGGGGTGGGGGAGGCGTCCCTGGGTGTCCTCAGGAACTCACTTCGAGACCAGGGCAAGGCCCCTGTGTAAGAAGGGCTAGAGTCCAGGAGAGACGATTTTCATGGAGCTCTCTGGCTCACGGGATGTGGTGGGAGCCAAGTGTTCAGGCCTGGGTGAGAGTAGAACTCACGGCCATGTTCACAGGAAGTTGAGTCACCTGCACTTCTGAACGCTGGCTCTTTAAATCTCCCTGGGCTAAGGCGGTGATTGGCCTCAGAGCCTGGGCAGGGCTGGGCCAGCTGTTGGAGCGAGAAGAGAGCCTCCAGCTGTGGAGAAGCAAAGGCAAACAGGAGCCAGGATCAGGCAGCGTTCACAGATGGTGACATTTCAGGCACGGTGCAGGGAACCTTTGGGGACAAACAACTCCTTCGGTCATTCATTCCACAGACATTGACTGAGCCTAAGCTGGGTGTCAGGCACCCTGCTAGGCACTGTTGGGGGAGGAGGGGGACATACAGATGCAGAAGACATGCTTCCTACCCTGGGGAGAAGAGACAAGTAAACAAATAATTCTAAGTCAATGACATAAGTGCTAATAGAGGAATTACCAAGAACTCTGGGAGCTCAGAGGAAGGAGGGGCTGAGCCTAAGGGGTCACTGGAGGCCGCAGAGTGAGCCTGAGAAGGCTTGAAGAACAAGAGGGGAAGGGTATTGTAGGAGCGGGAACAGCATGTGCAAAGGTGGGGAGTCATGAGACACCCGCTGCTAGTCCAGTGTGACTGGAAGGTGATGGCAGAGGAGGGGACCAAGGCCAGATCCTGAAGGACCTTAAGTGGTTTGCGAAAAGTGTGGGATTTCTCCAAAAGCACTGGGGAGCTATTGAAGAATGTCAGGCAGGGAAGCAACCTGATCCAATTTGCATTTCGGAAAGGTCACAGCACCGAAGTTCAGAGGGTGGAACTTACAGACCCCAAGAAACCATAAACCTACTCCCCGAGGACGTGAGAGCAGAGCTGACCCCAAAGAAAACAAGATGTTTCGCCTTGGGCCGACCCCGAAGGCATGTGGGATCATGGGTTTGAGTCCTGAAATAGCCCTGTGAACTTGACCAAGGCCCTCCCCCTCTCTGGCCCTTGGTTTCCCCATTTGTAGAGTCATTTGAGATGGAGCAGGGCTAACAGGAGGACGTCTTGCCGCCCCCCCCCCCCACTCTAGAACCACCTCCAGGAGTCCCTTGGAGGCACAGGAAGGATTCGAGAAAACATCTGAGCTCATCGAGACAAAGCCTCCCCACCCGCCATGGGAGAAAGCCTAGGACAGGCACCCGTCATTCTGTCCGGGGTGGTCAGGTATACCGCCCCAAGCATGGGCCTCTCCAGGTGCTCAGTGCTTACCAAGACTGTAACTGGTCACCCCAAGTGAGCAAGGCCCCAGTACCCAGCAAGAGCGCAGAAGGCCCAGAGGAAACAACCCAGCCTTATCAATCACTTTCTATCCCACCATCTCGACCTTCCAGGCCACCTGGGAGCCCACATTTTTGAAATTAAGATAATCCACATTTTTCCCCTATTTCCAGAAGGAGCGGTCTCAGAGGAGTTATTTGTTTCCTAGCATAACCACATGTTTGCTGTGGAGAGCACCGTGGGCCTGGCCCGTCCACTTGCAGGAAGCACGCACTGTTATTGTTCACCCCACGGCCCTCCGCCTTGGCTTGGCAATCCAGTCCTGTCCGCTGTGTCTACACTGGGGATCCAAGACCAGATGGGGGGCTGGATCAAAACCCAGGGCTCTGGACACTTGGCCGGGCCAGGGAAAGTGGCCCCTCCCTACCAGGGGGCCTTCCTTCTGCTTCCTTATGCTCCTAAATGCCTCCTAGTGGGACCAAGTTAGACTCTCTGATTTTAACCAGCACCTCTCACCTCCTCCCACCCAGCCCTCTTCCTGAGGGAATCTGCCCCCATTCCTCCGAAAGGGTGAAAACACCAATGGCAGAAGGCATTTGGCCAACTTTTACCGAGTACCAGACACTCTGCAGAACACCGGTGGGACTCGGACTCAAGTTTCAGACGCTTAGCACCTTTGAAATGCTGAAGAGTCCTATCTGACCCTTGTTTAACCAAAATGCGCCAGCAAAATGCAAGAGAAACAACCTGTAGGTACGCAGGGGGGCTGCCCATTGCTCTGGGGACACACGCCCAGGGCCCTGAGAAGTAGAAACAACCCCAAGGCCTTGTTTCTCTCTTCTGGGGAGGAATGAAAGAATTGAGTGAGGGCCCTGGAGGTAGGGCCAGCAGGGAGTCCGAGCTACCGAGGATAAGGAGGAGGAGCCAGGAAGTTAGAATCTGCGAAACCGCCAAGGGCTCCAAGCAGCCAGGCACTTGAGTGATTTACTGCTGAATCCAACCCTTCTAAGGAACCGGCCTCCAAATCACATGTACCATAAGGAATGGTTTGAGACTGTCCCAAGAAATACTTGAGCAGCTCAAGAGACACAGGAACTCTTGCCCATCCCCATGTTTTCACGAACAAATAATGAAACGAGCTCAACCAGAGCCGAGAGCTCGAAGATCTGCTCCCCACCACCCAGGCCTCTGGATGGAGCTCATGTGCCACCGAGCCCCTGATGCTGTCATCAGGGTGGAAGGAGCCTGCCTCACTGGCAGCTCACTGTGCTGTACATGAAGCCTTGTTGTCATTTATGGCTGTGATGTCACCTTTGTCATCGTCATCAGTGGCTGGCAAGCATATCCAGAATGAGTTGAGGTTTATTGACTGTCCCTTTTATTTTTTTGTCCTCTCTTTCTATATCTATCATCTATCTATCTCATAATTTAAAATTCCACTGAACTGTTTCATACATTTTGACACACGCTGTTGACTTCTTACCCTAAAGTCTTTCCCTCCTTCTTCCTGGAAAGCCTGGCTTTCCCCCCTGGCTTCCTAATTCGGGTGTCCACTCTTCTTCCATGTGACTTGAGGAAAAGTGATCCTTTCTCCTCTCCTAGGGAAATCCTGATGGGATAGGTCACCACTGCGGTCCCACTCTTCTTGCCGGTGATTGGACTAGGAAGGCACATTTCACACAGTTCTGACCAATGAGACATAAAGGAACATGTGCCAGTGTCTCCCCAGAGTCAGAGGACTTACACTGCCTGAGTTGCAGTCTTATTCTAAAACAATAGTAAGGAAGACAGTGTGATATAGGCAAAAAGAAAGGTGAATCGGCCAATAGGACAGAAAAGAGAGCCCAGAAATAGTTGCACACATATATAAGCCATTGATTCTTGACAGAGGCACCAGTGAGGAAGGAAAGTCTTTTTCAGCTAATGGTGTTGGAACAACTGGATAGCTGCATGGAATACCAGTGGGCCTGGATCCCTACCTCACACCATATACAAAAGTTAATTTGAAATGATTGATTGGCCTAAGTGTACAAGCTAAACCATAAATCTTCTAGAAAAAGAGGCACAAGGAAGAAAGAGCCCTTCTTCTTCCACTTGTATCGTGTTTGCCTAGGACCCCTAGAACTTTGCAGCCTGAAAACACGAGGAAGCCAGCCTGATGAGAAGAGAGCATTGGAGTGGTCCCATGTGTGGCTTTCTTGACATGTGTGATAATGCATTTGCTTCCTAGTTAAACCAATTGCATTGCATTCTCTGTTGCTTGCAGCCAAAAGCATTCTCACTGAGACACGCCTGACCTTTTGATTTTCTTTCATACGGTGTACAACTTTACACAACTATTTCTACTTGGGCAGTAAACAAAAGAAGCACACAAATTGTCATGAGTAGTTTAAGGGACTATCAAACAATTTTTCCAGACCTAAATTTCTTCTTACGTGTTGACTTTGGACTCCAGCCCTTGGGGCAGGTGCTGAGATACCCTGCAGCCAAGAGCTGCAGAAAAGTGGCCCACGAGAAAATGTCCCCAAAGCACAAAGACCACATTGACTCTGTTTCATTCAGAGCCCCAAGCCTTAGCACAGCCCCTGGATCATCATGGAGTTCAGTAAATAAGTGTTGTACAGAGGGCCAGATGAATGAGAAACTCCAAGCCCTTCCGCTCACTGTTTTGTAATCCCACAAACTTAATCAGTACAATTAAATTCCATAAGCTGTATCCTTGTTCCTTGACTAAGCCCCTTAATTTACACTCTCCTGTTATTTGAATACTTTCCCCCAGGTGTTTGAAAAACATGGTCAGAATTGGACAGTCTTTTCTCGGGGACAGGGTCATTAAAGAGTGAGGCCCCCACATCAGGACCCTTCCTGCCACAGCGGTGGTTCCCTCCTAACAGGCCTAAGTGCCCACCAGGAGCACCAGTTCCTCCATGTTCCGTGGCAAAGGTGAAGGAATTTGTTCCAGAAGGCCCCTGAGATAGAGCACTTGGCTCAGATAAGGTGACCTTAGTCCTTTCTCATCGGTCTATTAGCTTGAATTGTTCGGCAGACCGGCTCTCGTCAACCAGAAGATTCTGAGAGCCTGTCTCCAAGGCAATGGGAGGGAAGCATGACAGCCAAGAAAAATCACTAGGAGCATTGAAAGATGCCAGGTCAAGAAGAGCAGGGCACTGGGGATGGTAAGTGGGGCAGCTGCTGTGAATGTTTGGCATTTCTTCAAAAAATCAAACATGGAATTACAATATGGTCCAGCAATTCCACTCCCAGGTATAGACCCTGGAGAATTGAAAACAGGTGTTCAAACAAGAACTCACACACCCATGTTCATTAACAGCATTACTCACGATAGCCGAGAGGTGGAAACAATCCGAATGTGCATCACAGATGAATAGATAAACAAAATTTGGTCTATCCAAACAACAGAATATCATTTAGCAATAAAAAGGAATTACTGATATAGGCCACAGTGTGGACAAACCTTAGAAACAAGATACTAAGTAAAAGAAGCCAGATACAAAAGGCCACAGATTGTATGATTCCATTCATATGGGGTCACATAAATAGAATCTGGAAATATCCAGAATATGAAATAGGCAAATCCATAAAGCAGACAGGTGATTGGCTAGGGCTGGGGGTAGGGGAGAGAGGGGGAGTGACTGTTTAGTGGGTATGGGGTAGCTTTGGGGTGATGAAAATGTTCTGGAACCAAATAGGGTTGATGGTTGCATAACACTGTGAATGGACTAAATGTCATTGGTTTGTATACTTTAAAGTTATCAAAATGGTGAATTTTACATTAGGTGTATTTCAGCACACACACACACACACACACACACACACACACACACACACACACACACACGAGAAGAGGCAGGGTGTGGATGCCCGGGGAGGATGGGTGGACAACCAAAGTTAAGTCTTCCGGATGCCCAGGGGATCTGTGGACGCCAGCTCTGGGGACACTGAGCCCAGCCCCCGCAGGGCATCACTGGATTCTCCCACTTTACCTTCCTGCCAATTCAATTTCCCCCCAGGAAGTCTGCGCCAAAGGAGCCATAGTGTCACGGAGATGATGTCAATCAAAGAAGCAGATCGATCTGACAATTGAGCTGTGACAGTTGACCTTTGATGAAAGCAGAGAATTGCAAAAAAGGAATCAGATTAAAGATGTTTAAATTAATGGTGCCTGGAGCTGCTTCCCAAGAAACCCCACTTGGAAAATCTGAGGGAGAGAAACGATGCGCCCCAGCCCAGACATCAAGCCATGACCTTCTTTGCATGAGCAGGGGCTGCTTGCCAAGTCGCAAGATTTATGGAGTGGACTCCTTGCAAAAGGAGATCTATTACCTCTCATTTGACATTTAGTAGAAACAGGCCTACGAGGCAGGAACGAAGGCCTGGCCAGGCAGGGGCAGCGGCGTGAGCTGCAGCCCTTCATCCTCAGGCTTGTTCCCGCCTGGTGAGCACCAAGCATAACTCTCCAGCTCCCGTGTGAGCACTCAAGAGCCCCGCTTACATCAGCGAAGGTTAGCTTCTGTTGCCTACAGTTAAGAACACCGATCCATTCCTCTTGGTAACTTCCAACAGACTCCCCCCCAAGGACAGGATGGTCAGTGAGCCAGGCTGAACTAATCCTATTGTCCCAGCCCTCCAGCTGCAGTGCTTGGGCTGGAGATGGACATGTGAACCCAGCGGAGCCAATCAACGTCCTTCTCTGGGAGGTTGTTACTGGGGGAGAATCTTGCTGCTGGGGTGTTGGGACTCAAAGACTTCCAATGGGCGGGTGGCTACAGCCTGTTCCCCACTCCCCGGAAGGAGACCATGTGCAGTAGGAGACAGCCAAGCCAGCAGAGAGTAAGGGAGAGAAGCCTGACGTCCTCTGAGTCCCCGCTCCCCCCATACTGTGTGTGGCGTGACGATGTGCATTGTAAGTTCCCCTGTCTTGCTCAGGCTCATTTGGGTTGGGTTTCTGCTATTTACGACAAAATCCTAAGTATTGAAGGTGGAGAAATGGTGCTTTATTCAGGAAATGGCCTCATGGGCTGATCTTTCTCTTGAAATAGCAGCTGACTTACAGTAAGTTAAAAGGAGCAGAATCCCCGAGAATTGAAACACCGTTGGCAGTGCAGGCTGATAATAGTCAAGTCAGCAAACATTTAATGAACATCTTCCTAATGCTGGGTCCTAGCCTACGTACTTCCACTGTCTGTAAAATGATCTGGCATCCAGCAAGCACTCAATAATTGCAAGGTACAACAAGCTCTTGTTAGCATTGGTCCTGGTGTCTCCTTCCCATTTACAGGGAGGAGGGACAGGAGATGACGGGTGGGTTGGGTCTGGGATAGGCAGTTTCCCCTTTTCCTCCAAACATCTCCAATAAGACCCCACCCCAAGTGGTTCCTCCCAACTCTGTGAACTTGAGAAAGGGGAAAATATATTTTTTGATGTAACCAGGAAACTGTGCTCACTGAGGGAGTTGATGACCCGCTCTTGGAGGAAGCACTCCGCTTGGAATACAGTACTTCCATAATTAAGGAGTTCCCTGAATTCCAACTTGTAATGTTCTTGCCAAGTCTCTCCTGCTGGCACGGGGAGCACAAGTCTGTGCCTTCTGGGCCTGGAATGGGAGGAAAGCTACTGCCCCAAGCTCCTGTACAGTGTCCCCCAAATTAAAGCATTGAACATGACAGCTTGGCCTCGGTCTGACCTTTTGGTCCAGCTCAGCAAGACGTCACAGCAAGAGGAAACACAAGTGCAACTTGAAGGTATCAGTCAAGTCGGTCTTTACTGAAGACTTTGAGGTGTTAGCAAAGGGGTGATCACACGTCACAATGCCCACTCTGCTCTCGGAAGGTCCCTTTTCCACACGTCTCCGCAAAGGTAACCCCTTCTCACAGCTGCACCTCCCAATTTCTCTACTCTTCTCCCTCACTTCAGCTCCCCTCTCCCTTCCAATCCATTATTTTCTCCTTCCAATAACATTGAGCCCATTTTATTTTATTTTATTTTATTTTTTATTTATTTAAAGTCATCTCTACACCCAACATGGGGCTTGAACTCAGGACCCCGAGATCAAGAGTTGTGTCTCTACGGACTGAGCCAGCCAGGTGCCCCAGCAATGAGCCCTTTCTTAAAATGCAAATTAACTTAGCTCCTTTAGACTTGTCCCCACTTCACCCATCACCCCCATCAGCCCACAGAGTTTCAGGGAAGACACGGAAACATTCATGAGGAGGTCAAGGAGGGGGAAAGGCAATGAATGCCCAGCCTCCAACAGCCTTTCCTCCTCAGCAATGTCATAAGAAGAGCGTGAGGATAAGTAAGTTCAAGGCACATGTGTGTTTGGATGTACATAGGTCACGTCTGGAACTCAACCATGAACCATGAACTCCCCCTGAGGGGGCATGGGGACTGGGGAGGTTCAACCTCGGGTGTCTGCCTCCCCACACGGAGTGGTAAACGACACCAATGCAGCCGTGAGGACGCAGCCTACTGGAGACCACGTTACCTTGTTCTTCACAAGTGGCATTCTGTCCCCTACTTGACAAACTCCGACCCGCAGTGGCTCAGCACGGAGTCTGCTTGAGGACTCTCTCTCTCCGTCTGCTCCTCCCCCACGTCTGCACTCTCTCTCTCTCTAAAATAAATAAATAAATCTTTAAATAAAAAAATGAATCTGTAGCTTGAGAACCTTCCGAAGAGGAAGACTCCTTGTCCTGACAATGTACTGGTAATTATACCAAATATCTAAAGGGGAAGAAAATTCTTCCCAAAAGAAGGAAAGGGAACACTTGGTCACTCATTTTATGAGACCAGGATTACCCTGATGCCAAAACCCGATAAAGATATGCAATAAAAGGAAACTACAGACTAATATTTCTCATGAACACGGATGCAAAAATCCTCTATAACATATTAGCAAACCAAATTCAGAAAATAAAAAAATACACCAAGACCAAGTGAGGATTATCCCAGAGAGTCAGCATTCAGTATTCGAGAGCAGGCAGTGTAATCTACCACATGAAGAAAGAGTACATGATCACATCGATTCAGAGAGAGCGTTTCACAAAACTCAATATCCATTCACGGAAAACTCTCAACGAATAGGAATGGAAGCCAGTTCACTCAATCTGATGAATGGCATCTACAAAAAACCACAGCTACCATCATACTTACTGGTGAGAGACTGAACAGCCACCCACTAAGATCGGGAACAGGGAAAAGATGTCCATTCACACCTCTCCTTTCCAACGTTGTACGGGAAGTCCTAGTCGGTATAGCAAGCTAAGAAAAAAAGGAGGGGAGATTGATTGTAGATTGGAAAGGAAGAAATTAAACTGTGTCTCTTTTCAGATGACTTGACTGTCAGAATAGAAAAATCCGATAATGGGGCGCCTGGGTGGCACAGCGGTTAAGCGTCTGCCTTCGGCTCAGGGCGTGATCCCAGAGTCCTGGGATTGAGCCCCACATCAGGCTCCTCTGCTATGAGCCTGCTTCTTCCTCTCCCACTCCCCCTGCTTGTGTTCCCTCTCTCGCTGGCTGGCTCTATCTCTGTCAAAATAAATAAATAAAATCTTTAAAAAAAAAAATCCGATAAATTTACCTCCAAAAAAGTCACAGAACTAGTCTGTGAGTTTACCAAGGAGGCAGGATCAAGGTCAACCACAAAAATCCACCTTATTTTGGGCGCCTGGGTGGCTCAGTCATTAGGCGCCTGCCTTCGGCTCAGGTCATGATCCTGGGGTCCTGGGATTGAGCCCCGCTCCCTGCTCAACAGGAAGCCTGCTTCTCCCTCTCCCACTCCCCCTGCTTGTGTTCCCTCTCTCGTTGCCTCTCTCTCTGTCAAATAAATAAATAAAATCTTTTTTTAAAAATCCATCTTATTTCTATCTACGGGTGATGAACAATCAAAAATCAAAAATTTAGGGGCACCTGGGTGGCTCAGTCGGTGAAGCATCTGCCTTCAGCTTGGGTCATGATCTCGGGGTCCTGGGATTGAACCCCGCATCCGGCTCTCTGCTCAGTAGGGAGTCTGCTTTTCTCTCTCCCTCTGTGCTCTCTCTCCCTCTCTCACTCTCTCTCAAATAAATAAATAAAATCTTAAAAAAAAAGAAATCAAAAATTTAAAGATGCTTTTTACAATAGGTCCCCAAGATGAGATACCGAGGTATAAATCTAACGAAACATCTACAGGCTGCATATGCTGAACGCGATAAGATGGTAATGAAAGGAAGCAAAGAAAACCTGAAGAAATGGAAAGACATACTGTGCTTATGGATTGGAAGACGAAACATAGCAAAGATGTCAATTCTCCCCAAATCGATTTGCAGTTTTAGTGCAACTTCAATAGAGATCTCATCAGGCTTTAAGATCTAAACACACTGATTCTAAAAGTTCTACTGAAAGGTAAAGAAACTAGAACACGCAATACAATTTTGAAAAAGAATCAATCGGGAGGAATCACGATCCGCAATTTTAAGACTTACTCTAAGCAACGGTTAACCAATCAAGCCAGGGCAAGGGAAGAGCTACATGGATCAATGCAACAGAAGAGACAGTCCAGAAATAGACACTCATAATTACGGCCGATTGATTTTGACAAAGGCGTGAAAGCGATTTAATGGGGAAAGGATAAACTCTTCCACAGTGATCTTGGGAACAACAGGACATCCATATGCACAAACTAACAACAGTAAAAAAAGAACCCTGATCCATACTTCCACACCTGACACAAAACCCAACTCAAAATGGATCATAGATCTAAATATAAAAAGCACGAAACTACAAAACTGTTGGGCTGGCCGAGAAAAAGGGGCCAAGACACCCAAGATGGCCGACTCTCCCGCCAAGATTTAAACCAAAACCTAGGCGGGAAACCAAAACCCGTCCTACCGACTTTCCTCACCCCCCAGCAGTACCCAATAAAAACCTGCCGCAACTCTCCAAGACAGACTTTCCCCACCCCCAGCAGTACCCAATAAAAACCCTCGCTGCCTTGCCCTGGGCGCGACTTCCCTGACTCACCGCTCTTTCCTGAGTCGTGGAACCTCGCCTGAGGGTGCTTGCAATAAAGTTCATCCCTTGAACCATGTTTGCCTTGCGGTCTTGATTTCACTGGCGACGAGGAAAAACCTAACAAAAACTTTTAGGGGAAAAAAAAAAGGAGAAGATATTTATGACTTGGGGATGGCCATGGAATTCCCAGAGGTGCTACCAAAAACACAACCCGTAAGACAACAAACAGACTGGACTTCGCCACAATTAGAAATGTTTGCTCTGTGAAAGACACTGTTAAGAAAAAGGAAAGGCAAGCTGTAGTTTTCGGGAAAATATTGGCAGATCACACATCCCACGTAGGACTTGTACTCAGGATGTATAAGGAACTCTCCAAGCTCACCAGCAAGAAAACACGCCAGGAGGACATATGGAAGGCCAGTGCTTGATATGTTCGGTTACCATCAGCCATCCAGGAAACGCACATTAAAGCCAGCCTGAGACGCCCTACGTACCCAGTAGAACAGCAAGATAAAAAGGTAAAAAATAAATAAAAACAAAAACAGTGACAATGCTAAGTGCTGGTGAGGATGCGGAGGAACTGGAACTCCCTCATTCACGGCAGGTGGAAATGCAAAGTGAAACACAGGCTTGCCATGTGACCCAACCATCCCACTCCTAGGCATTTGCCCTCGAGAAAGGAATATGTATGTTCATACAAAAACTTACACGTGAATGTTCACAGCAGCTCTGTTCATAATCGCCAACAACCGGAAATGACTCAGATGTCCTTCAGCAGGTGAGTGAATCCCTCCATGCTACCCTGCGAGGCAGGAAGGATTACGGACACAGGCAACAAGGTGCATAGACCCAGAGAACGAAGCCAGCCTGAAAGATTACATGCTGCTCGATGGTTCGTGCCCTTGGAAGCTCGGGGTGATGTCTGAAACAGGCCCCCTGTACTCGGAAGTCAATGGGAGGCCAAAGGCTGAGGCGGCCCACTCCAGATGGGCAGGTGGCAGGTTTAAGAAGCAAGGGAACTCAGGAGGCTCGTCTTGGGGCCCCAAGGCAGGTAGGTCTCCCCACCCACAACCAGAATGTTAAAAGTTTCTATAAAGGCTTTATGGGGCTCTGTCACATACACCGTCCACGGGATCCCCAAGACACCTTACCCTCTCAAAGCTCTGTCCCCAAAACTCGGTTCCCGCTGCGGGAACAGGAGCCAGGACTTACACTTCCAGGATGGGGGAAGGTGGTGAGGAGCCTCTGATTGCCCAGGTCCAGCTCTCAGGTCAGCCGGGCGATCTTGTCCTCTTGATGACCTCCCCCCACAGTGCACATTTCCATTTTTAGTACATTCTCAAAAAGACAAAACTCTAATGATACAGACATGAACCAATCAGAGTGAGGGGAGCCGGTGACTGCAAGAGACAGCATGAAAGTACCTCTTTGAAGTGATCGATGTATTCTGGATCCTGAAGCTGGCGGGGGTTACACAGATTTAAACAGGTGTTAACATTCATAGAACTTTACACCAAAAAATAAAGTCGGTTTTGCTGTATTGTAATTCAAAAACTAAAATTAAAAAATACAGAACCCTAAGAAGATTAGTGTCGAATAGAAAGAGCTATCAATCTATAGTTCTGAAAATCATAGATATGAGGTTTTGGTTATTTTTTTTTAAGATTTTTATTTTTTAAGTCACCTCTACCCCCAATGTGGGGCTCAAACTCCCAACCCCAAAATCAAGAGTCACATGCTCTAAGGACTGAGCCAGACAGGCCACCCCTATATGAGTTCCTAAGTTCAGATATTTTTCTTCTAAAAAGAAAACATGTTCATTGCAGAGAATTATTTTAAAAATGAAGACACACGATGGAGATTTAAAATATTTCTTAAACCAGTTTCCCAGGGATAACTTGGTAAATATACTGGTTATCTTGGTAAATAGAACTACAGACCTCTGTCTTTGCCTGTGTCTTTGTCCATTTGGACTATGATGAAAAAAAACAAAACAAAACAAAACAAAAAAACACCCACAACAAAAAGCTATCAACAACAGACATGTGTTTCTCACAGTTCTGGAGGTTGGGAAGTCCAAGGTCATGCAGACAAGGATTTCGTATCTGTAAAGGACTTGCTTCCTAGTTCCTAGATGACCTTCTCCACCCTGTGTCCTCACAGGACACAAGATGCCAGGGAGCTCTCTGGGGCCTCTTTTATAAAAACCCTAATCCCATTCCCGGGGGCTCCACCCTTATGACCTAATCACCTCCCAAAGGCCCCAACACCTAATCTCATCACCTTGGAGGGTAGGCTTTCGACATACGAATTTCAAATTTCGTGGGGGGCAAAGTTACAACACGCCCTTAAAGAGTCCTCTACAACCTGATTTTTAGTGGCTGCTTTATAATCCCTTGTACCGCGGGTAAACCGTAATCTGTGTAGCCGATGCCCTATAATCAGACGCTTAGGTCGTGTCCTATCCTTAATATTACCTATGGGACGGCAACGTTTTCTAAAGGATAAAAACATCGTTCTCATACAAATCAATAGCGTTACGTAGCCAAGTTCACCAGCGAGGGGATCAACAGCAGGACAAAGCGGGTTCGGAGAAAAGGTCGTGGTTATACACAGTTCCTGGACCGAGGAATGCTGACGATTGCTAAATTAGATACAAGACTGAGATGGGGGGGGGGGGTAACTTCCTCCCTGGCAGGAAAGAAAATCTTTGTACTTTATAAATTGCCTGGAAATTAGCCTCAAACTTCCCAGACATGTAAAATAGCAGATCCCTAATGCCTGGGGATCAAAGCCACAGAAGTCCCATCTCCTAAGAGAATCAGTCCGTCTTAGAAAACACCGCAGCCCGACTTTGAAAAAGGGTGCCTCTGTGCCTTATTTCCATGTTTTGAGTTACTTTTCCTCTATATAAATAAGTACTTTTTATTAACACTCAGGGAGCACCTCATTGCTGAAATTTTGCACATGTCCATGATTATTTTGGTTGGAAAGTTTTCTGGCAACAGAATTCTGAGTTGAAGAATTGAAAAAATATATTTTTAAGCTTTTTTTTTTTTCTTTTAAAAGAGAGGAAATACAAGGTCAGCTGGGGGCGGGGGCAGAGGGAGAGAAAGAATCTCAAGCCGACTCCACACCGAGCGCAGAGCCCAACACAGGGCTCGATTTCACGACCCTGAGATCATGACCTGAGCCGAAATCAAGAGCTGGTCGCCCAACCGACTAAGCCACCCAGATGTCCCCAAAATATATTTTTTTCAAAAACTGTAGATTGCCTTCAAAAGATCTGTACCAGTATATCCTTCCATCTGTAGTGAGTGGAGGTCTTCATTCTCCTACATACAGCCTCCCCAATATTGGCAGTTATTCTGGGGGTGCCTGGCTGGCTCAGTCAGTGGAGCGTGTGATTCTTGATCTTGGGGTTGTAAGTTTAAGCCCCATGCTGAATGTAGAGATTACTTAAAAATAAAATCTTTAATAATAATAATAATAGTTTTAAGAAATAATAAAGTAAAAAAAAATCTGGGGGAGCCTGGGTGGCTCAGTCGGTTAAGCATCTGACTTCGGCTCAGGTCATGATCTCAGGGTCCTGGGATCGAACCCCGAGTCTAGCTCTGTGCTCTGCAGCGAGTCTGCTTCTCCCTCTCCCTCTGCCCCTTCCCCTGCTCATGCTCTCTCTCTCTCAAATAAATAAATAAAATCTTTAAAAAACCTGTACCAATATGGTAGATGAAAATGTGTTATACTTATTTTTATGTATATTTCTTGGTTTACTAATGAAGTTGAATGTGTTTGACACGCTTACTGGCCACGAAAATCGGATTTTTAAGAAAATACAATGTAAAAATCTAACAGGAGTCCGGGGGTAATGTCAATATCCCTTCACGCAGCTTCTCTGAGCCTCTGCTTTCTCATCTGTGAACTGGGGGTGATAATGCCCACCTCCCACGTGGTTACAGCAGTTTCCCAGGCTCACCTCCCAAATACATCCTTGTTGTTGTAGCCTTCACTCGGGACCTTTTCTGGAGGGTCTGAAAGATGGGAACTGAAGCTCGCGTGGACCGGGGGCACCGAGCACAATCCAGAGACAGAACACTTCAGCCTTAAGATCTGGAGAACCCTGGGCCTGCAGGCCACATCCCTGCAACGGGCTTGAGCCTCTGGCTTCAGAGTGGATCACCTCAAGGGCCCTCCCAGCACAGTGGGGCTTCCTGCAGAGGCCTGCCGGGGGGAGGACTAGCAGGGAGGATCTCAGGATCGTTTGCTGAGCGTTTTCTACATACAGAACTTCTGTTCATCGTCCCAGCCAGTGAGTCTCACCCTGATCGGGGAGGTAGGTCCTGCTGGGATCCGCACTTGGCACAAGAGCCGAGAAAGAGCGTCCTGCCCGCACTGATCCGAGGACTGTGGGTGTGAGCGCTCGATCATCGGCGTGATTGCTCAGCGCGGCGGTGCAAAGCGAACGTCAACGTCACCTGCACCCTCTGGTCACTGTGGGTGTGGACAGGAGCCACCTGGAGAGTCCGCCCTTAGGCAAACCTGCCAGGAGGGAGGAACTCCTTCCCCTTCCACAGCTCCATACGGGCTGGGTCATCCTTCTTAAAGATGAGGGAGCACCTAAAAAGCAACAGGAAAAGAAGTCCTGATACGTGCCACGGCATGGATGAACTTCAAAAACGTCATGCTACACGGAAGAAGCCGGACACAGAGGGACACATGTTGTCTGATTCCATTTATACGAAGTATCCAGAAGATGAAAATCCACAGAGACAGAAAGGAGACTTGCTGCATCCAGGGGCTGGGGACGGGGTGGGGGGGATGGAGTGACTGCTTAACTGGGAACAGGGCTTCCTTCTGGGGTGATGAAACTGTCTTGGAAGTAGACAGAGGGGGTGGCTGCATGACATCGTGGGGGGTGCTGAATGCCCCCGAATTGTACACATTAAGACGGTTGCTGGCCCACTGTGCAGTATGTGACTTTTATGTCAAGAAAAGAAGTGAGCCGAGAGGCACAATCTTGTTGGCTACTGCCTCTCCCATCGCTGTTTTCCGTCTCAGCTGATGGTTGCTGGTTGTGTGGAGACGGTGGGGCAGAGCGCCGGAAAGTAACCCCCAAAGTACGGGGAGGAAAGGATCCTTGGTTTTCTGTTCTTGGCGGGCTCTGTTAAATATTTGAAGCCCGTTCCGTTGATGCGATTTCGTTTGGTCCTTCATTTTATAGAAGGCAATGGCACGAAAGGGTTAAATATATGATCTTTTCCCCTGTAAACACACACGCAGGAATGAGAGACCAGTGGCTGCTCAGTGTCTCCCGCTGGTGCGTCCCTGGGATCTGAACCCGGTCTGCTTGACCTGAGGCCAGCCAGTGGTTAAGGTGAAGGGCTGCCTGGGACTGCAGGTGGGGACAGGGACTCCGGAAGTGGCTGAGCGTCCTCGGGGCTGGGGCTCCCTGGACGAGCTGCTTCTGCTCGCAGGGAACCAGAGACACATTACAAATCATTTCATTTCACTTTATGGGAACAAATCATTTTCTCATCCTTCTCCGTCCCCCGTGTCTCTGTATGCTCTCAATTTTCGGCTGGAGCTGAGCAGAGCTCAGTCCATCTTGTGCTGGGTACTGGTCTGGGAATTTCCAAGTATGGATTCTGGTCACAGAGACTGCCAACAGCCGGGCTGCCTCTGATGCAGACTTCCCTGCTCATCGTAGACGTGAGTCCTTGTGTTCCAGGAAAAGAGGGGGCAGGGAAGGCAGCAGCAAGGTCAAGGTGAAGTCTAAATCCCCCCACAGGGAAGCAGGAGGCCGGGGCTTTCTCCCTGCTGTTAGCACAGCGTCCTTTTTGTGCCTCGAGGGTCTTAGGGGCCTGAAGTGCTCCAGAGACAGCATCGTGGGCAGGGGGTAGGCAGGGGCTGAAGCTATGTTGGCACAGAGGGAACCTCCCTCGGCTACAGAAGGGTTTTGCATTCCGTAGTTTCCTCTAGAATTTGGGACTCGGACCAGGATCTTGAGTGCAGTCTATCCAGTGGCAGAAGTGGTGAGAAATAAAAGCTGAGGGCCTTATCGCTAGACCAAAATCGGGCCAAAAGAGAGGAGCAGCAACTTTGGGATGGGGAACGTTGGATATTAGCACTAACTTCTTCGCTTTGTGAAAGGCCTCCAGAGATGTCATTTCACTGACTCTGGATTAAAAAGAAGAAAGAAACGTGCTTCCATTGTCCCCACTTTACACACGAGGAGAAGGAGGCTGAGAGAAGTTCGTATTCAGTATTACCCCATATCCCTCAGCCGGCCGGGGGGCAGCCAGGACCGGAAGCCAGGGAAGGAACGTAACTATGCTATGTTGATGAGGTGGGAAACTTCGGGAGAGGAGGGAAAGCCTCCTCCTAACCCCTGCAGTATTTAATTTACAGCCAGATGGTAAGCAAGTGGGGTGGCTTGGAGATGTCTTGAAACCAGCCAAAAATGCCAAGGAGAGCAGTCTTTCCCAGGCCCCACCCTGCCCCCGGAATTCCAGGCCTCTCCAGGCCACCGGGAGGGTGATCAGATCCCTTTTTGTGGAAGAAACCCCTTCTTCTGCCTTGTCCAAAGAGTGGTCAGGAGGGTGAGCACAGGGGTCATGGGAGTGGTTCGGTCATTGCCTCCCTTGCTTCCTGGAGAGTGCAGGGGAGGCAGAGGCCAGAAACCAGCCACGGACACCCAACTGGGGGCCAGGGGTTCTAGAAAGCCGAGGGTCTGACTTGTCTTTACATCCAGAAAATGACATTTCCTCATGAGGAGTTAGCCCCACGGCCTGGTGGAAAATTCCAGAATCTGGGAAGTGCGAGTTCTAGGTGACCCGAGAGAGAGAACCCCAGGCCAAAGGTGATGGGTCAAGTGGTGGCTACAGCTTTGGGTCCAGGAGGCTTGGCCTCGGATCCCGATTCTCCCATTTATTAGCTCTGTGATCCCAGGCAAGTCACTAAACCTCTCTGGGACTAGGTTTCCTCATCTGAAAATGGACATAAGGACAGGAACTACCCCTCTGGGTGTGAGAGGACAGCACACAGGTGCGGTGGTGGCAGAGACGGGGTGAGGAGGGGCCGAGAGCCAGTGCGAGCGAAGTCATCATCACCACGGCCGCTGCAGCTGTGGGTGCTCCTGGAGAGCCCGGTGCTGGCCACGTGCTCCCTGTTCCCTGTCAGGTGAGCCTCATGACAACGCTCGGCAGGGTGAATCCCCGATCAACCCCATTTTATAGCTCCAGTCCCGCCCAGGACAGGCCCTGGGACCCTGTTCAGGCTTGCTTCCTCCATCCCTGTGCCCTGGAGAGCCCCTCTCTCGGGCACACCCCCTCCCACCCCCACCTCCCACACGTCATGCGTCCTTGGCTGCCCAGGCGGACGGGGCTCTAGGGCTGGGGCGCCCTCAGGGTCCCATGCTCCCAGCCCCAAGTAGGTTGTGACCAGGACCCTCTTCCCTGTGCCCGGTCCCTGCCCCTGTCCCCTTGCCTCCCGCAACCTGCCTCTGAGCCTCTTCTCCTTCCAGGCGCTGGGCCTCCCTCTGATGGGCCCCAGTTGGCCAGGCCCACCCCTTCCTTGGTAGAACTTCCCTCCCTGAGCACGACTCCCTTGGGAGAGAACAATGGTGAACAGCCGCTGCCCAGATCTGGACTTAACATAAGGTTCCTCCCCCAGCCCCCTTCTTCTGACCAAGGACAATTTGATCGGAGCCTGGAAGCCCCTTACAGACTGTAAGATTGGGCAAGTTCTTCCTCTCTGGGCCTCACATCCCGTCTGTGAAACGTGGGGTGGTAATACTAGGACTGGCCTCAAGGGGGCGCTGCCATAAGGAGTAAACGAGAGAATGCACGTAAACCCAGCACACAGTGAGTGCAGCGTTAACTCGGATCGTTATCATGCTCAATACCGTCAGAATCACTTTGCTAACAGTTAAAATGGGTGAATTACAGAGAAGAGGGTTTCTGCTCGGGTTCCCGAGAAACACAGAGAGAGGGCAGCAGGGCGATAACCTCAGACCGCCCTGGTCTGTGTTGGTGCCAGCTCCCTGGAGGTGGCCTGTATCTTGTCTTTCTGTGTGGATTCATATCCTGGAAAAATCTGACATTCCACTGGCACATAGGCAGCTGCCATCAGCTCTGTTTGCCTTCACCCCACCGCCCCGGTTTGTCTATTTCCTATGCTCCAACCTCTGCACCTTTGCACCTGCTGTTCCGTGCCTGGGATGCCCTTCCCTCCTCCTCACTCATTGAGATCCTGTCATTCTTCAAGGTCAGCCCAGGAGGGGCTCATTCAGGAAGGCCCCTGGTGGCTGCAGGTGGGCCCCACACTGAGTCATGTGGTGGGCGTTGCCCGTCGCTGGCTGGTGTTCACGACCTACGGGTGCGTTCTCCTTCTTGAACCACCAGCATATTCATCAAAGGCTGCGGCCAAAGCCTGACATTATGAACACCCAGCCTACGGAAGGGTAGCAGAATACGCCACCCCAAAAATATATCTCTTTGGAATCAGGATTATTTTGAGCTGATTATTTTTGAGAAATAGCAGATGCAGGAGAAGTTCTAGAAACAGAGTAGAAGGGAAATCCACATAGAAAGGAAATTTCCATTAGAAAGGGTACCCGTACTGGGAAGGCATCTATTACCAGAGATCATTTTTTTTCACCTGAGAGACTTATCTGCGAAGCAAGGCAAACTTCGTCTCCTATATATTTCTTCCTCTCATCTTTCTGTGAATTGCTTCCTCCCCACCTAGAAGCCCCAAGCCCCTACCCCCTTCCTGAGCTCAGGATGACACATAAATAAATCGTCTGGCCCCTTTTTGAGTAATATCTTTTTGTGTATGTATGCAATTATATGCAAATATCTCATGTGTATGTATGCAATTAAATTTGGCTTTCTCCCATTCATCTGTCTTATGTCAATTTAATTCTTGGACCAGCCACAGAACCTGGAAGTGTAGGAAGGAAAATTTTTCCTCCCCTTCAGCTCACGTATCAGACTCATTCATCCCCATAGAAGCTGGTGAAGGACGCCAGTTAGCTTTAGGCTATTGCCTGGAAATCGCTTAGAAAACCCAGCATTGGGCTAGTTGATTTGATGCATGAGTATGGTGACTCTGAATCTCAGAATGGGCTGGAGATTTTCCCTGATGACAATGATGATTCCCTCCCAGTGACGGGGAGCTCCCTGCCCTTCTCCTCCAAAGGCTGGTGCATTGTAACCTTCTCCCCCAGGTCCCAGCTCTGGCCTCTGACCTTGCACACATCTGCTCCTTCTAAAGGAGGAAGGCCTTTTGACACGTATTAATTGGGTCTTTGGAATCCTCGAAAACTAATGTGGGCCTTCCACGATATCACAAAGACTTCCCCTCACCTCTGGGGCAACGAACAGACCCATGACTAAAATAGAACCCACCCTCGGCCAGATGACGATTCCCACCCATTCCTCCCTCTCTCTGAACAATGCTGGTTTATGCTTCATCACATTTGTTAATTCTGAGATCTGCTTATGCAATGACTTTATTTTGGGTGTTTGGAGAAAAGGGCACAATTTCTGAGATAGGAATTTGAAGAGACTGTGAGGAGTTCTGGTCCCGTCCTCCCCTCCTTCCCAGGCCGCCTAGCATGAGGCCAGCCTGCCCAGAGCCCTCACTGTGGTATCCCAGCAAGGACCCACATAGCCTAGTCTTGCAGGGCCCCCCAGGGTCTCCCTTGCTTCTGTCCCCCACCCCTAGTCCTTCAGCAAAAGAAAGCCCTGCCCCAGGAGCCCTCCCCACCAGAACCCTGAGTCCCCAAGACTGTGGAGGAGGGCACAGTGGGAAAAGAAGAGGAGAAAGGAAGCTGTGAGTGAGAAGAGGCGATGTGGGGGACGCACTGCACTGTGCAGTTTTTATTAAATCACTTTGGCATAAATTGAGAGTTTAGATGCAAACATTTGTAGGTCCGATCATTTAAAATGACCTAGGGGCCCCTGGCTGGCTCAATCGGTAGAATATGTGACCCTTGATCTCGGGGTTGTAAGTTCGAGTCCCACGCTGGGTATAGAGATTGCTTAAAAATAATAATAATAGGGGCACCTGGGTGGCGCAGTCGTTAAGCATCTGCCTTCGGCTCAGGGCATGATCCCGGCGTTGTGGGATCGAGCCCCACATCAGGCTCCTCCGCTAGGAGCCTGCTTCTTCCTCTCCCACTCCCCCTGCTTGTGTTCCCTCTCTTGCTGGCTGTCTCTCTCTGTCAAGTAAATAAAATCTTTAAAATATAATAATAATAAAATAAAATGACCCAGAGGAGTGCTCAGTATATTAGGTAGAATTTAAATGTGGCCATTGACCCAGAGACCCAAGATGGCTTAATCAAGATAGATGTGTGTTTCTCTTCCTCCTAACAGTGCCTGTGTAAATGGCCCAGGGCTGGTGTGGCGGCTCCACGGGGTCAGGGACCCTGTTTTCAGGAAGGCTTGCTTCTAAGTCCTTGGTCCAGCCAGAGAGAAAGGGGCCGAGAAAGAGGCGTTGCGCTCATCACTCTCACCCCATTGGTCAGAACTGAGTCATGTGGCCACACTTAGTTACAAGGGAGGCTGGGAAATGTAGTCCTTTGTTCCATGCAGCCCCGTGTACTGCTAAAAGGGATCAAGAGATATGAGAGCAAGTAGAAGGCCCTATCATACCTATGTGGGCTCGCTTTTTACACTCAGGTGGCCTTAAAGCCCCTTTTCACGCCCACTGCCCTGACCAGGCTCCTCCAGACCAGGGGAGCTGGAGGGTATAAAGTTTCTGTCCCTAAATGTGAGCCAGACTCTGTTGCCAGGGGAGGCACCCTGCATAGGCCCACCCCAAAAGATGGCAGGAAGGAGGCAGCCACAGCAGAGCTGGGGTCAGCATCTCACTCCCCACCCCCTGTCCTCACTGCCCACCTTCTCTTTTCCTCCTCCTCTCTATGCCTGGTGATGTCTGAGTTGGGCTCTAGGGAAGAAGAATTAGGACGATACTTTCTAACATGCAGACATGAGTTTGGGTTTGGCAGGATAAGGGGATATGGTGGAAGGCTCTCAGTGGGGATTAACGGGGTCACCCTGGGGGGTTCATCCGTGCTATCACGCCCAGGAAATTGCAGCCAGTTAGAGGCATCCTGGAAAAGCAGGTGGCCCAAATGGAGAAGAAGAGGCCAGGTCTCTGCCTCCACTGGGCCTCAACCCACAGTAAGCTGCCCAGGGTAGGCTGGGCCAGGGGCAGGTCAGGGGCAGACTTCAGCAAGACCCAGAGCAAGGGACTATGACCCACCATTTGCCCACAGCGCATGTGCAGCAGGGGTTCTGAACCTTGTCCCTCCAGAGGCCTCCCCAGGCTGCCTAGAAAAGACTGGAGCCAACTCTAGCACCAGCTAACACCCACTGTGAGCTCAGCAGGTGCTGGAAACATTGCCCCAGGCTCCCCCCACCTCAGCCCTTTGAGCCAGATCCCGGTATTCCCAGAGAGCGGTGCCCCCACACGCTTCTTTACTTCCAATGCTTCGGTGGAACTGGAGGGTATGCACGTAGATTACCCCCAGCCTCCACCTCAGGGACCGTCCCTTAGTATGTGAAATACCCTAGTTAGGAATCTGCTCTCCAGAAGGTATCACGTTAGCATTTTAAATACGTGCTTTTATTAAAATCGACACCACATATGTTCATTAGCAAAGGGCTGTTAGAAATCCTTTTTCTTAGAAGTGCGAGGTTGTCAGATAAGTGTTGGCTACAAAGATTCCCAGGAGTGAGCTCAGCAGCCTGAGACCCCTAGAGCTGTGCTCTGGGGCAGGGCCCTGGGGTCCTGGTACCCCCACTCCTTGGACAGATGGGTACAGGTGTACCTGCTTCCTAGTAATATTTGGACATTTTGGAGACTAAGACCTGCTTTTGTTATAACATTCTGTCTGGTGGCAAGGTTGTTGGGTGTGTGTGTGGGGGGGGGGTGTCTGTGGAGCCATCATCTGTCTCCAATTGGGGGCCTGCATTTTTGCCAGAAAACCCAGTCAGAATGCATGCCCAATGTCAAGTGCTGGAGCCTGGCTGGGAACCAGGTCTGATTCTGGAACCTGTGCCCCTAACCACCACCCCACACGGCCTTCCCACATGGCCTTTGATTTGCTGCATGTGTCTAGAGGAGTTCCAGACACTGCCAGGCCAAGGCACTCTGCGGGGTGCCCATCATGGCCACGGAGGGTGCCATCTTTGGGTGCCCCTTCTCAGCGGCTGCTTTAGCCCCAAAGTGGAAGTCGGGTGGGGCCTCCAGCTTTGTCTTGCAGGCGGTGTCGGTCTGAGGATTCCTTTCACAAAACCCACTCCGAAACGTGGCCTGTTCTGGCAGGTGCTGGCTCATTCTAACGTTGGCCCTTGGGCCTCATCCATGTACACGTTTTTCAAGAGCCTTCGGCCAAGAGCAACAGTCTATTTCGAACGAGTAATTACCCTCTTGTCGCAACGTCGCCTTTAATTGCTCCCCAAGCTACTGTTTCCTCAGCAAGCTGGGGAGAGCAAGGACCATCACCTCCTGATTCCTCCTCGCCCCAACCACCCAGCACGTGGAGGGCCCAGCTGTGTGGAGGAAACACTTGCTTACTGGACTAGAGGGGAAGAGGAGGCCCCCCAAGACCCCAGGCTCCAGGCCGAGGGGACCACAGCAGAGGGCAGCCCCACCAACTGCCACATCATGGGGTGCCTTTCTGAGAGCTCCCCCACGTGGACGATGAGCCTGAACCCCCGGGGAAACGAAGGCAGGAATCCTCTCTAGGACCCGACTGGACGCCTGCAGTGGGAACAGCTCACCAGGGGTTCTCAAAATGCGGTCCCCAGACCAGCAGCATCAGCATGGCCGGCGAACTTGTTAGAAAAGCCAATCCGTAGGCCCAGCCAACTCTGGAAGCAAGGCGGCCGCTCCGGGTGTTCCTCCCACCCCACCCCCCCTTTGAGAACTAGTCCAGGCCCCTCGTCTTGTTTTCACACCATTTAAAATCTTTAGAGAAACTCCTTAGAGACCCCCAGGAGGTGACAGCGGCAGGAATGGACAAGCTGGCTGGGCGTGAGACGTGGGGTGGGGGCTCACCCTGGTGAACTGTCGGTTCCCTCTGGTGAACCGCACTCCCTGAAATGTTCTGGTTGAATCATTACGCCCAAGGCTCTCATCTTGCACAGTCTGTGTCTTGGGGAAACTGGGCAGACAACACCCAAAGCAAGAGAAAGGGTGTCACAGGAGGAGGAAGAAGCCTAAAAATGAAATGAAAAAGAACAGAAACAGACAAAGCAACAGGTCCACACAAGGGAGGCGAGGACAAGTCAGGAAGCGTGTTTAATTGGCATGACATGGAAGACATACAACAGGACCACGAGAGGAGGCCTGGGCGTGCTACGTGGCCCTTGTCCACCCGAGGGCCTCACCCTGCCCCCACCTGCACCACAGGGCAAGGGCCTGCTTCTTCCCCAGAGACACAAACCAGCGGATTCAGACAGGACAGCACCCCAAAAAGAGGCTCAGAGGGGGTCAGAAAGGCAAACAGAAAGAAAACCACCATAGCCAGGAAACATTGCACTTTTTTTTTTTTTTTTTTTTGTAAGAGTTGCCCAAATTCCTTTACAAAGTTGCAGGTACCGGGCGGGGGCACCCCGACACCTCAGGCTGCCCCACTGGCCTTCCACCTCTGCCAGGTGCTCTGACCCCTGTGCTCATGCCCGCTGTCGGCTCCTCACTTGGCCCCATGAGGGGGGGCGAGCAGACACCTATTCCCATCTGAGGGACAGAGGAACTGAGCAGGAACGACCTGCCCTGAGTCTCAGAGAAACAGCCAGTCACTGAGTCAGGCTGGGAATGCGTGGCCCTCCGTGGAGCCCTGGGCCCCTGCAAAGACGTAGGGAAAACGGAAGTGTACAGGCTTCGGGGCGAGCGGGGGGTTCTGCTTTTGTCCCAATTCCGGGCAGTAGACAGAGCCTGAGCCTAGATGCCAAGACAGAAGATGGGACCAGCTGTTTATTCAACAAAAGCCTTTTATTCATTCAAAAATCAACCATTGGGTTTATTCCGCAGATATTAAAAAAATGGGTAGAGGGCAAGGCTTCCCATCACGGTGCCCTTATGCTAATTAACTTGCTATCCCCGCGGGAGAGCTAGAAGAGGGGCATCTGGGAGACACGCTGCCAATAATGCAGGGCTGGGGCCCAGAGCCCGTGTGAGATCGGAGTCCCCTCCTCCGCTCCCCGCTCCCGCTGCCCCCTCCAAGCTCCCGGTTGGCCTGTGGGGTCCCCCACATGCCTTTGCAGCTCCTCGCCACCAGGGGGCGCGTCCGTGTCCCCTTGGATCCCCAGACGCGGAGGCGAGGCTGCGCTGGGACCCGGGTAGCTTTGCGCTGGGCGCAGAGCGGGGCTTTCTCCAGGGAAAGGTTGCCTCTCCCAGGGGACCAGGGCACCCCCAACCTTCCTCCCCTCAGAGAAAAGACAGGTTCCCGAAAGCCCAGGTGTGCCTGTCGTCTAGGAAGTTGGCTGTCAAACTGAAAAGCATTTCAGGGGAAAGGAAGACACACACGTTTGCCTTGACGTTATTCCAGACGTTGCCTGGTTCAGTATTAGGAACGCTGGTATTCTCCTCAGTGCCACCAACATAGTGGGGAGCGGCCGCTGTGAGGAGAAGGCCAGGGCCACTGCTCCTGGGCCAGGGAACGAGGAGCGAGGGTCGGCAGAGGGACGGAGAGCCTGGCCTCCGGTGGGTCTGGAATCCCCAGAGAGCAGCATGTGACCGGCCTGGGCCTCGGGTGGAAATCGCTGCTGGGGACAGAGGCCCACAGCTGCTCAGGATTCCAGATCTAGAGGCCTGGTGAGAGGAGGGGACAGAACTGTCCCTGTTTGGCAACCTCGGACACAAACGGCCAGTGTCCAGCACCCCGCCAGGAAGAAGGCTGGCCCTTCTGGCAGCTCGGGGCTGTCCCAGGCCATGGACCCAAGGGGCGCCTGAGCCATGGCTCCACAGAAGGCCTGCTAAGGCCAAAAGCCGTACCCATGGCTCCAAACCAAAAGGTCAAAGGGCAAGAAGGTGGGAGGAAGGCCTCACAGGCAGATGCTCCGTGGATGCCTGGGAATTGATGCCTGAGCTGGGGGGGAGGGGGATCCACACGCGTAACCCTGGGTGATTCCGAGCTACAATCACTTTCCGAGATGATGCCTCTAGCATGGGCTGCACGATGGCTCCTCCCCACTGGGCCAGAGACGCAAATCGCGGCTCAGGCAGAAGCCAGAGAAGTCATGTGACATGGGGAAGGGCCCCGCGCTCCCCTCCTCCAGCCCCAAGCCACCAAGTCAATCTCCTGCCCTAGGGTCCTAGGTCAGAGCCAGGATCGGGTAGGGAGTCCTGGGGCTCCTGAGCCAGTGGCCTGAGCAGGAAGGTGACCGCAGGGGCCTCGAGGGGCCCAACCTGCAAAGTCGCCTGTGAAAATCAAAGCACTCCCTGTCCCCGTGAATCTGGGGGCTTACAGTGGAGGTGGAGGACAGCCACAGGCTCTGCTGAGCAAGAAGGGAGTCTGGGACTGGCTGAGTGATCCAGCCAGTGGGGATGGACATGCAAGCCCCGTGCTCTGACGGGGGTCTGTTGGCTGAGGGTAATTAGCAGACGCTCTGACCTCCTGGGAAAGTGCAAAGTGAGAACCAAGGGCCAGCTTTTCCTCTCCTGGGGCTGGGGTAAGCAAGGAGAGGACAGACTGCTGACTTTGCAAAGAAGCAGGAATTCACGAGTCAGGCCTGGCCCTACATAGTCTGGGAGGCTGCTTCCCATCTCAGAAGCCTTCCTTCGATGAGGGCTAGTTCTGGGGCAAAAAGACAGCTGAAGAGTCCAGGAGGGACCAGGAAGAACTGCAGAGAGAACCAGGTAGGTCATCTGAGCTCACACACCACAACCGGCGGCTGCCCTATCCCCAGAGACTTGTGCCAAGAGACAAAATAGTGACTCAGACAGTTCCCGTGTCTGTTGGGGTCTGGCAAACTTAGCCACAGACCGCAGAATCATAAACTGTAAAAAACCCAGGCTTAGAATTATCCAGTGTCAGCATGGAAGGGGACCTTCCAGATCAAGAAGCCCGAGCCTCCTGGCTCTGCACCTGGGGTAGCTGGGGCCCAGAGAGGCCTGGGTCTGCCCACAATCGCAGAGCAGGGACAGCCGCAGGCTCATGGCCTCTGGTCCAAGGTCATCTGACTTTCCCGGTGGCAGTTCTGGGGCCATCCTGTCTCGGTGGCAGGCGGGGTTAGAAGCTTCCTATGAGCACATGTGGACCGTAGGCCCTAGGAGCGACCACTACCGAATGGGATAGCCTGCAGCCCTTCTCTCCTGCCCTCCCTCCCAGCATCTGAGCTGAGAGAGGGCAAGGAAGGAGGATGCCCTGCGGTCTACTGGACAAGGCAGACAGGCAGGCAGAAAAGCAAGTGGGAGAGAACTGAGCGACAATTTCAAAATCCAGCATGGAGGGCGAAGGAGCCCTTCCTTCTGCTCACCTGCTGGCGAAGAGGGTCCTCCTCCCCTTTCCTGAAGAACCCAGCCCTCCCTTGCTGGCTCCCAGGCTCCATGCTGCTGCAAACAACAAAGCAAGAGTTGAGAAACCAAAAGATGTCCCCTGTTTGTCCTCGGAAAAGATGCTGTGGACCCAGAGGAGGACACGGGATGGGGAGTGTGGACAGGAAGCTGAGAAAAGGGGTTCAAGAGGAGGCATTCGGGCTGCGGGGGGAGGGGAACAGTGCATTAGCCATTTAAGAAACCCACCCTTCCCCCTCTCCAAACATCGAGCACAGTATCTGAAGGAAAAAAAAAAAAAAAGAGAGAGAGAGAAAGAAAAAAAAGTTTTTTGGCTTCTTGGCCGCTGCAAGCCACCATCCTCCCAAGCGCAGGTGGGCAGGTGGGCGAGGGCGTGCACATGTAAACGAGAGGCCCCGCATCCCTGGGAGCTTTGGACATACGAGGCAGCAGCAACAGTTAACAACCAATAAATAAAAGATATCAATTATATATGTATAAAAAAAACTCACTTTCCCCACAAAAAGCACAATACTGTTATCACAAAAAAATCATCATCCTCATCCTCATCGTGAATCCTCCTAGCCACGCAGGGGGTTTCGCTGCTCGCGGATGGGACAACAAACAACGTTAATCAGGCGGGCCCCCACCCGACGCCCCGAGCGCACCACGGCCGAGGCCGTGACTTCCCGTGGCCTCTCCGGCTGCCGAAGGACGGCCGAGGCGGGAGGCAGTGTTCTCTGAGGTCAACGGTAGCCTTCTCCCCATCTGTCAGTCTGTACCTTCCAGGACAGAAGGTAGTTTTGTTTTTGTTTTTTTTCTGTTCCAATGTCTGTTTGAAATAAAAAACAAAAGCACACGCGCAGGAGAGCGGGAGGGACCCAGAGGCTGCCCGCAAAGCAGCCGAGTCCTCGGTTTTGCAGCGGGCTAGAGCCTGTTCCGTTTCGTGTTGGTTTCTGGACAAGCAGAGGTGGTTGGCAATTGGAGCCGGTGGCTTCAGGCGGCGGTGGGTGCAGGGCAGGGGGGAGGAGAGCCAGGCCTCATGGTTCCAGGGCAGCCCGGCTGGGTGTGGATGCGGAGAAAGGCTGGGTGGACACAGGAGGGTGGTGTTGGGGCGGAGGTGGCCTCATGGCACGGGAGGAGGCGAGTGGTTCCCAGGCACCTGGAAGGCACAAGGAGGTGAGACAGGCGCAGAGCCGGCTGCCGGGGGCGCACCCCACGGGGCTGCTGGGAGAGTCACTGCAGGGTGCCCCCCACCCGGGGGCAGGGTGGCATTCTGTCGGAAGTCCTACAATTTAATGTGCACACCCTCTGATCCACCCATTGGGTGCTCAGTACGCATCCTTAAGAAATAAATCAGGTGGGGGCGCCTGGGTGGCTCAGTCGGTGGAAGCGTCTGCCTTGGGCTCAGGTCAGGATCCCAGGGTCCTGGGATCAAGTCCTGCATCAGGCTCCCTGCTCTGCGGGGAGCCTGCTTCTCCCTCTCCCTTTGCCTGCTGCTCCCCCTGCTTGTGCTCTCTCTCTCTCTCTCTCTCTATGTCAAATAAATGAATAAAATCTTTAAAAAAAAGAGAAAAAAAGAAAGCAAGAAGGGGTTTCCCTCAGGATCATCTGTTATAGCAAAATAAAAAGGGAGGGGGCAGACCCAGTGTCCGCGAGCGGGGAGCTGGTGGGACACACGGGACGCAGCCAGAACATCGCATGATTGGCAACGGCTGGGAACCAACGCATGGCCCGGCCAAGAAGGTCAAAGGGATGAGTCATCGAGGAAGCGTACAGAAAAACCACACTAAGGCACCCCTGCACGCCACCTCGGATGGCTCTCCTCGGACCAAAGGGAAATAACAAGTGTCGGTGAGCGTGGGGCGAAACCAGGACCCCCCCTTGCTGGCGGGGACATAAAACAGCACGGCTGCGTGGGAAACAGCCCGGCGGTTCCTCCAAAAGTCAAACACGGAGTTACGACAGGAGCCAGCATTCCCACTCTTAGGGATATACCGCAAAGAACTGAAAATCGGGACTCGAATCCACGGACGCCCACGTTCACGGCAGCACCGTTCACCGTTGTCTAAAGGTGGAAGCCCCGATGTCCACCCACGGATGAGGACGGGAGGAACAGAACGTGCTCTGTCCATACAGCAGAGCACGACTCGGCCGGAAGAAGGAACCGAGTCCTGACCCGTGCTACAACACGGGCGGACCTGGAAACATGGCGCTGAGTGAAAGGAACCAGACACAAAAGGCCACAGATTTCACTTTCGTGAAATGTCCCGGACAGGCAGATCCCTAGAGGCAGAAGGTGGGCTGGGGTCGCGGGGGGCTTAGTCTCAGGGGGGCTGGGGAGAAACTGCTCAGTGGATACGGTGTCTGATTTGGGAGGGATACAGATGTTTTGGAACTAGAGGGAGGGGGTGGTTGTGCCTCGTTGTGAATGTACGAAACGCCACTGAACTGCTCACTTGAAAACGGTTCATTTGAACCCGCCCTTCCCCTCTGGGACAGGGCGCCCTGCGGGCTCAGTCGCGAGAGCGTGCAATTCTTTTTTTTTTTTTTTTTAAAGATTTTATTTATTCGACAGAGACAGAGACAGCCAGCGAGAGAGGGAACACAAGCAGGGGGAGTGGGAGAGGAAGAAGCAGGCTCATAGTGGAGGAGCCTGATGTGGGGCTCGATCCCAGAACGCCAGGATCACGCCCTGAGCCGAAGGCAGACGCTTAACCGCTGTGCCACCCAGGTGCCCCAAGAGCGTGCAATTCTTGATCTCAGGTTCATGAGTTCAAGCCCCACGTCTGATGTGGAGCCTCCTTAAAATAAATATTTTTTTAAAAACATTCAAAAAGCAGAATGGTTAATTTTATGTTAGGTGAATGTCACCTTGATATAATTTGTAAAAAGGCACGGAGGACCGTCCTGTCCGTTAGCGTGTGCGCCATCCACGGATCCTTCCCGTAACCTGCTCCACTTAAATCCCATGTCCCTGCTCCCCCGACTGCGCGGGCGTGGCCGTCTGATCCAAAAGGGGCCATTTCCCAGACCTGCGTGAGGCGACCTGAAAGCATCATCTGGGTCAGTCAGAAGCTAGGTGGCGGCGGCCCTGGAGGAGTAGGAAGGCCCCACGGGACCAGAGTTAGGGTAGCCACCGTGGTGCAGGTGGGGGAAGAGTCACCCAGGGAGAGGCCTGTGTCCTCTCAGCCTTCCGTCCCTGTGCCAACCCTGGGGCATTTGGCTGAGTTTCTAATCACACGCTTTGCCTTCTGTGGCAATCTGTGAACCCTTGCGATCCGCAGTGTTGTGGCGAAAACCACAAACATGATGAAATTCATCAAATGCATTTAAATCCATAAATTCATGATTGTAAAAAAAAAAAAGTCATTGGTCACCTCCAAAGGATGTTAGAAGTCCAACTCATTTTGAAAACTGAAAAGGAAGAAGAATTGAGTTATCTATCCTGCCTTTCCAATTAAAAACTAGGCTTCGGAGTAACCAAATAGTTGACGAGGGGAAGTTTCCCTGTGTAGAAGCAACCGAGCCACCAAAAAAGAAGGACAGGCAGCTTTAGGACGTCACCTACAGAACGAATGAATGAAGCAGTCATCACCAACGGCTGCTGAGGTCACCAGACCTCACAGCTACCTGGTGGACACACGCAGCCCCACTTGAGAGGCGTTCTCGACAAGGCGGACCAAACTGAGCAGCGGGCAAGCCTGGAGATCTAACTGCCCGGTTCTAGGAAGTACAGGGAACCGAAGAACATGTGAGAACCACCACGGGGGCGCAATCCGCAAACCACAGATGGAGGAGACTTGACAGATGACGTTTCTCGCCAGTCAGCAAGCCACAAAGGGAAGGGGAAACATTACCATAAACTTGAGAGGCCTGTCAACCAATTGCAACAGGTGGAATTCATTCAGATTCTGATTCCGATAAACAAAACCCCGTGAGGTAACAGGAAACGGAAATACCAGCTACAGGCTGGGAGGGTATTAAGGCATTAGTATTGATTTTTCTACTATTATGGATTTTGTAAAGGACGGCTATCTTTTAGGAATATATTTTGAAATATTTAGGTATGAAATGATAGAATGTCTTGAATTTGCTTCAAAGGAACCCACTCCAAATGTGTATATCCAGGCTATAGACGGTATAAGATTGGTGGCGAATTGGTGATTCTGAAGGAGGGTGGTCAGTAATGGGATGACACCATTCGCTCCACCACTGCTTGGGAATACAAGGTTTTTTTTAAAAATCCAGTTCAAGTTTTCCAGCATCCTAAGCGTCCCACAGCACAGGACTGGGTAAATTATGGCCCAGCTATACGACAGAATATTATGCAGCTATTAAAAACAATGGTCTCGAACCACATTTTTACTGATGTAGAAAACAGGCAGGATCTCAGTTCCTGAGTGACTCAGTGAATTATGTAACAGTAACGTATCTAACGATTATGATACATCAGGAATCTGAGAAGGCGAATCAATCGCAAAAACGATGGAACACAAGTTGGGTAGAATCACCATCCAGCAGGTTCTAGGCCAAGCCTGAGAAAAGGAAGAGGGCAATTTTGGGGAGGAGCTACAGGAAGGTTGTCTGAAAAGCTTGTCGTGGAAATAAAGTAACATCTTCTTGGCTGTCATGTTGCTGGTGAGGCTCAGACGGGTGTCTCCATAAATGGTGTTAAGGAAAGCCCGGGCAGATACAGCATGATGTGAACTTCGTGCCAAGTTGGGTAAAACACGTTAAAAATATCTTTTCTTGGGGGGGCCTGGATGGCTCAGTCAGTTAAGTGTCTGACTCTTGATTTGGGCTCAGGTCACGATCTTGGTGTCATGAGATTGAGCCCTGCATTAGGCTCTGCACTGGGCGTGGAGCCTGCTTGAGATTCTCTCTCTCCCCCTCTCCCTCTGCCCTCCCCACTGCTCGTATCTGCTCTTTCTCTCTCTAAAAAAAAAAAAATCATGGAACATTACATCAAAAACTGGGGATGTACTGTATGGTGACTAATATAACAAAATAAAAATTATAACACACACACACACACACACACACAACTCTTTTCTTAGTGTTAAGTCTCCAAAAGGAAACATAAATGTTTCCTATAAGTTGTTCATTTAAAAAAAAAAAAAAACAGCCAACAACATATGGTTATGAACTCATTGTTGCTGAGGAAATACAAACACATATGTGTTCACAGAAAACTGTAAGGCAGAAACAATTAGGGTGATTGAAAAATAATCACACACCATAAAGAAATTAGTGACACCGTGTGAGTTTTTCTGGAGGGGCGGATATATCAAGAACCTATGTTTGTACCACTTTTTCCACAGCCTGCGGGACACAAAGCAGCACGTCACAGGACAGCTGCCACGGAGGCCACTGGTGGTAATGCAAAATAAACCTCTGGGAAATGAGACAATGGACCATATGCGCCGTGGGACCCAGAGCCACATACCGAGTGCTTCTGAAATCAGAGAAATAACTACGATGGTTCCTTTAGAAATTGGTTTGATTGTATATCCCCATGTGACCCAGTTCCTGAGTATTAAGTTTTTGTGAGTGTTCGATTCCTTTTGAATCACCCTGGACCCAAAATGCTCCCAGTGGTTATATCTGGGTTATACGTGAAGGTTTTTAAAAATAAACTTTTTGTGTTCTGTTTCAACATATTGGCTAAGGTCTCCTCCAGGGAAAGGATTTCTTGTGGAAGACCATCAACAGCAGCAGCCTCAGAAACTTCGGAACGGCACAAGCACCCGGAAATAAAGTATCAGCAAATCAAATCTGATGATACATAAAAGGCTAACAGACCTAGTGGAAGTGGAGTCTATTCTAAGAGTGCAAGGGTGGCTTAGCATTCAAAATCCAATCCGTGTTATTCACCAGGTTAACACCCAAAAAAGGAGAAAAGTCATATAAGCATCCTGGTAGATACAGAAATTTTTTTTTTATAAAACTCCACACTCTTCATGATTTTTTAAAAAAATGACTCCTAGGTGGGGCCCTTGGCTGGTTCAGTTGGAAGAGCACGGGACTCTTGATCTCGGGGTTGTGAGTTCGAGACCCACGTTGGGAGTAGCAATTACTTAAAATAAATAAACATAAATAAAAAACAACGCATGGTGAACTAGAAAGGAAACTTTCTAAATCTGACAAAACCTATCAACAGAAGACCTATACCAGACACTCTAATAATAATTATTGAATTAATTATAAATTAATCTAACTAATAGTGGATTATTGAAAGCTGTCCCCCAAGACCAAGAGTGAGACAAAAATGTTCACCATTGCTACTCCTAAGTGACACTGCTCTGGAGGGCCCAGCCAGTGTGAGGAAGCAGGACAAAGAAACAGATAGTGGAAGGACAGGAGAGGAAGAAATAAAGCATAGACAGCCCCAAAGAATTGAAGGTAGATTCTTGGATTTGATAAGTGATGTTAGCAGGACCATTAGATATATCATCAATAAACAAAAACCAGCTGAATTTCTAGAAACCAAAAATAAATGAGTAATACAATTTTAAAAAAAACACCGAATATCAAGGAATAGATCTATCATAAGATGTGAAAGACCTTTTAGCTGAAATCAATAAAACGTCCCAGAGGAATAATTTGAAAGACTTAAATAAATGGATATACCATTTTCATGGATTAGAACACTCCACACAACAAAAATGCCAATTCTCCCCCAAACTCAACTGTAGAATCAACTCAATCCCAATCAAAATCCCACTGTGTGTATGTGTGTGTGTAGAATGGATACATGGATTCTAAAATCTATATAGAAATGCACACTGGGGTGCCTGGGTGGCTCAGTCGTTAAACGTCTGCCTTCGGCCCAGGGCATGATCCCAGGATCCCCGCATCGGGCTCCCTGGTCCGCTGGGAAGCCTGCTTCTTCCTCTCCCACTCTCCCTGCTTGTGTTCCCTCTCTCGCTGGCTGTCTCTCTCTGTCAAATAAATAAATAAAATCTTAAAAAAAAAAAAGAAAGAAATGCACATAGCCTAATGTAGCCAATGTACTCCTAAAAAAAGTGATGAGGGGTCACTTCCAAGATTAGATTATGAAAAGATGGATACCTGCATCTCGGGTTCTCGTTCCCCTCCCTCCTGGGAAGCTCACCCTGACGGAAGCCAGCGGCCCTGTGCAGAAGTCCGCAGAGAGGACTAAGGCTGCTGATCCAAATGAGTGAGCTTGGAAGTGGGTGCCCCCCGGCCAAGCCTTCAGATGACACCGCGGCCCTGGCCAGCAGCTGAGGATTATTTGGGTTACCTGAGGCTGAGCAGTTTCCCGGGACTTGGGACTTCCGGTGCTAAATCTGGGACAGTCCTGGGCAAACAGGGATGGCTGGTCACCTTGCTGACAGCCTGACTACATCCTCAGGAGAGACTTCAAGCCCAAGGCCCCCAGCCAAGCTGTGCCCAAATTCCTGATGTCTGTTCTTTTCAGCAGCTGTTTTGAGGTAACCCAGCATTCCACAACAGATATTTAAGATGGCACTTCCCAAAAGGATGACGTACATATGACCAGGTACCCGACATCCGTACGCACGGGAGAAAGGCAAATTAAAATTACGAGCCTTCACGACACACCCACCAAAATGTGTTAAATGTAAAAGACAGAGAATATCCAGTGTTGGCAGGGCTGTGGAGCAACTGGAACTCTGAGGCAGGGCTGGGGGGGGGGGTCTAAGATGGGAGGGGGTGCAAACGGGAAGACTCGAGTGGTCTCTAGTGAATCCGAACACACACGTATCCCACAGTCCTCCTCAGATACACACCAGGGGAACGCATCGTTCCTCCACCAGAAGGCACATTCAAGAATGACATTGGGGTGATCAACACCCCCATTCCTCACACACAGCACGGAGGACGGAACAGAGAGGAGGCAGAAAAAAGAGGTAGGGGAGAATCAGGAAGAAAAAGGGAGACAGTCCTCTCCCGGCCACAGAGGCCTTTCTGGGCGCTATGGCTCAGCACTTCCAGCAAATTCGACTGGATAAAACCAGAAACCATATCTGAGCTACTGAGCAGGAGAGCCGGGGCTCGGGGCTTCCACAGGCCACACGTGGAGGCCGTGCGCAGCCCTTGCTCCCCACCGTCCCCCAACAACTGTGCTTTTCAAAGCGTTTCCAATTCAGGGAAACTTCTACTTAAGCAAACTCTCGGGCTGAATCTGGGAATATAAAAATAACAAAAATAGAGGGGCTGTAGCTGATGAGAAGCCTACCTCCAGGCCACCTCCTACCAGCTGAGCTCCAGCGGGGCACACCCCAAGGACTGCCAGGAGACCCAGCAAATCCTAAGCGTCCTGGGACTGGCTTTCCCCCGCTGCCCCAACCCCAAGCCCCAGGTTCCCCTCCACTCACCCCGGCTCTGGGCCCTGGACTATACCAGCCCGTCATAGAGGGACAGCGCCTGCACGATGGAGGGGTCTGCCTTCGATCCTTCCTGGAACTCCTGCAGGGTCAGCTTCCCGTCAGCATTCTGCAAGCAGAGAGAGGTGGCTGAAGGTGGGGGGACAACCAGCCTCCTAGGATAGGGGGCTCTGGCCTGGACCCCGGACACCCGTTCCCCAAGCCCATCCCAGGCCTGGCCAGGAGAGAGCTTCCAAAGTTAGGTCTGGAAGGAGGCGGTGCGGCTCGCTAGGTAGGAGGAGTCAGGCGGCAGAGAGACCAGGGCACTTCCTGGCAAGGTGACCTTGGGCCCCTAACTCCATACTTACCATGAGCACTGCAATGAATTCCCATAAATGGCGGTTAATCCCCAGGGGCTGAGAGCCCACTGCATTTCTCTGCAGTCACTCTTGCAAGGGCACTTCACCCAGTCCCAGAGCAGCCTACACCAGACGCCAGGAGCCCGAGCAGAGCTCACGAAGAAGGACTTGAGTGGGCCTCTCAGGGTAGCAGTGAGTTGGGCCAGAACCCCTGCCCTGAGCATCTCTCAACGAAACCCGTGAGACCCCCCCCACCCCCCAAAAAAGGGCCCAGAGAGGTGGCTCACTGCAGGCCCTGAGCTTGCTCCGTGTCTCATGCTTGGTCTCATGGGCTCCTCACGGCCGCCCTAAGAAGGGGTGCTGCTTTTATCCCCCTTTTGCTGGCAAGGAAACTGAGGCTCGGTCACCACCCCAGAGCCCCATGGCTAGTCACTGGGGAAGGCAGAATTTACACCAGTCTGGGTGGGTGGTGTGCTCTGTGTCCCTAAATAAAGGAGGTATGACTCAGGGAGCTTTAAGGAGTGTGTGGCCTTGGCATTAAACAGCATCCGACCACCCTGTGACAAAGGCAGTATCCGTCACTCACACGCCGTGGGAGCGTCTTTCCACCATCGCCGAGAAACCAGCACAGTCTGAACCTAGAGGTCTTCACCGCCTCTCTGCCAGGTGCTGATCTCAGGCTCCAAGCTTTCAGGGCAAGCACCTGGATCCTGCCAGAACGTACCAACAAGCCCACTGCCAGGGCGCCTGGCTGGTTCAGTCGGTGAAACGTCTGCTTCAGCTCAGGTCGTGATCCCAGGGTCCTGGGATCGAGCCCCGCATCGGGTTCCTTGCTCAGCGAGGAAACTGTTTCTCCCTCTCCCACTCCCCTGCTTGTGCTTTCTCTCTCGCTCTCTCTCTATATATAGATAATAGCTATCTATATCTATATCTATATGTGTCTGTCAAATAAATAAATAAAACCTTAAAAAAAATAAGCCCACTGTCACCGTAATTTGTGTTCTTTGCCTTAAAACAAGCAATATCGGGTTGACCTACCATCACCATATCAAATTTCCAATAAAAAACAAAGTTATTTTACTTAAAAAAAAAAAAAAGTTTGATATAAACAAGGATTTCTTAACCTGGGGTCTGTGGCCAGAATGCAGCAGGTCTGTAAACTTAGACGGGAAAAAAACGAGGTCTTTCTATTCACTAACTTCTAACTGAAAGTTAGCTTTTCCGTCCACAATGATGGTAGCTGACAATGCCCGAGAGAACCAGCAGCACCCGTGACCTGTGTCGACCGTGGGGGTCACGGGCAATGTCACAGCACATCACCGCAACTGCAGGTGCCATGTACGCCTGTCACCACTTGGAAACAGGGGGGTGGTGACACCCACCGCCACACCTTCTTATTTAATGTGTTCGTGAAGAAGCTTCCAGAATGCCACAGCGCAAATTCTCTTTAAAAAATATTTTGATGGCTGTATTCCAAAATCTTTAGCTTCCTTTCTGATCCTATACATTTGATTGGATGCGCTGATGCCGTTACTCTGAGACGCCCAGAGACTTCTCCAGGACGTCAAAGGGGTCCACGTCAAGAAGTCAAAACAGTTAAGAACCTAAGCCGGGGAAAGACGAAGTATTGGCTAAACTTATTTAAAACTCTGGACGTTTGACGGGGACGTCTGATGGCTCGCGACCTGCACTGGACATCCCTGCATCTCGAGGGTCTGTGCGGCCCACCCACTGGGGCCCAGGGCCTGGCTCCCACACCTCAGCTCCCTGGTCAAGAAGCAGCCTCACCCAAGCTCACCTTGTCCATCATGGCGAAGATCCGGTCCACCCTCTTCTCGGGGGTGTTCTCCTCCTCGGGGAGCTCCACGGTGTTCCCCTGCCACAGAGAGACAAGGTAGGCGGTGGGCTCCCGGCACTCCGGGCTTTGAGGTGCTGGCTAAAAACCCGCCCCCCAGATCTGGGCAGGTTCCAGATGCGGACCACTCTTCCTCCCACTCCCCACCCCACCCCTGCCCTCTCTGCCTTCTGCTCTAGAATATTCTGCCCCCGTCAGCCCCACTGTCACCCCAGCCACTGTCCACATCGCAGATGCACACAGTGACCCTTCTCCTGGCCAACTCTCACCCCGGGCGGGAGAGCGGTTATGGGAGCAGGCTCCCTGGAGGCCGACCAGATCCTGCCCCTAAATGGGACACCCCTCCTGCCTCTCCTACCCCATAGGACCCAGGCCTCACCACCATCTGATAAATGGCGTCCACAATGTCCAGCATCTCGTTCCTGGTGATGTAGCCGTCGTTGTCCAGGTCGTACAGCTTGAAGGCCCCTGTGATCAAGCAGCGGGGCGGAGTCACCCCCTCTGCCACGCTCCACCCCCAGCCCCTCAACATGCGGGGGAGCCCCATTACTCATCCACAACAAGGATTCACATCAGGACAAAGAGGGATGGACAGACAGACACACACACACATTGACACAGGTACCATTTCAACTAGGGATTTTAAAAAAACTGAAGGTAAAGAGGAGGGGGCTCTGGGTCTGCAGAGCAGGGGCTGAGGCTCGGGGGGGGGGTCAGGAGGAAGCCCTAATGAGACCCTCTCCCTCCGCCCCCCAGTCTCCACCTCCTCTCCACTCACTCCCCTCCCACGCAGCTTCCTGCTATGGTCAACTTAGAAAATAAAATAATATGCCACAGATAGGGGTGGGGGGGTAGCTTTTACACGAATAAAATTCTCCTTTATTCCTAAAAAAAAAAGAAAGAAAGAGAATCTGCTGGGTTTTCTAGCTGCCAACGCAATGCGGTATAAAGGTCCAGGAAAGCAGTGAATTCGGGCTCAACGGTTTCCACCCTCTCTCCAGACCCCCTTTTGCCCCCACCCGTGGTCCAGCATGGGCCTGCCCGCTCTGTCCTGCGGCCTCGCAATGCTGTTCCCTTGTTCCGCACACCCTCTTCCCTCCTCGCGCCCGGGGCCCGCTCGCCCCCTGCCTGGCTCAGCACCTGACCCTTCACAGAGCCAGTGGCTCTCCTGGCTGCTCACCCACCCTTTCCCGCCTCGGCTGCAGTTTTATGGGATTTTTCCAAATCATGTCCCCTTGCTAGACTGCCAGCCAGGAGAGCGGGCGCCTGCCTATCCGAGTCTCCCGCGGCTTCCTGGCCTGCTGGGCGGCACGGACTGTGGCCGTGACCTGTGGGTATCCGCTGGGTGAGCGAGTGAGTCAGTGCACGAATGAGACCTGTCATCAACACAGCAGCGTCCCAAGAGGGGCTGCCAGCACTGGAACCCGGTCTTTTAATGCAACGCGACACTACCCGTCTACACCTGTTGGCCACCCCATCTGTCCACCCTGCCTCAGTAAGCCGTATTCCTCCTACACGGCCACCCCAGGGAAGCTCCTCTGACCTGGAAAGGCAGGACATCTGTGCCATCGCTCAGCCCTGGAATGACAACCTGGCGCAGCTACCTGGGCTCCCTCCAGCCTGGGCCCCACCAGGTGCTGCCTACAGAACCCACGGACAGGACTTACACCGAAGCTTCTCGTCCAGGGTTCCCCTTGAGGTCACCGACAGCGCCTGGATGAACTCAGAGAACTCGATCCGCCCGTCCTGACAGGAGAGAGGGGCAGGGTGGCCTCAGTCAGTACCGGGGCTCTGGTCAGGCTGGGCCTTGGATGCGTGATGGGCAGCGGGCACCAGATACCCATGGCCGATGGATGGACACCCAAGTGGAGAGGGTCGGAGACAGGGGACAAGGAATGGAGTGGGGGGGTAGGATTACAGATGGATTGCAGGAGGGACAGAAGAAGGAGTGAGGCTAAAGGCAGAGCCCAACTCCACATCTGATGGGAGAAAGAGCCAGAAGGCACCTCGCGCACATGCACACCCTCTCTGGGCAAGGGCCAGCTGGAAATCTCCTTTCTCCTTGGCCTAGAACTGCAGGCTCTGATTTTGAGGAGGGCAGGGCTCTAGATGGTTTAATCCCACCTGTTCGTTTTGCAAATAGGGAAACTGAGGCCTGGGGAGGGCAGAGCTCTTCCCAGAGCCAGGCAGCGTGACTGTCAGCCCGAGGATACTTGGGGAGAAAGCCAGGGTGTGACAGCACAGAAACAGTCGAGTGCCCAACAGTCCAGAGCGTGAAAACAAGTTACGGTAAATCCACCGTGAATGTGAGGAAGCCTGGAAAAACGCAGGCGTGGGACAGAGTGCTGAGGACTGTGGGCGCCCTGACAGCAGATATGCCAACTGTCGGCACGGCCACCGCCAGGAGGGCACACATGCAACAACACAGATGAGCCTTGAAAACATGATGCGAAAGGAGCCAGGCATGAAAGATCCCATACTGTGTGACGCTCAGGGCCTCAGTTTCCCCATCTGCAAAATGGGGGTGTTAAAAGGACATTCCCCACAGGTAGTTGGTTGTAAAGCCTCACTCAAAACAATCCACGTGAAAAGCTGAGCATGGAGTCCGTGTTCAGTCAAGGCCAGTGAGGATTCTAAATCCGGTTATTATCCCTGCAGGCCTTTGCATTCTGTGCTTGTAAGAAAAAGGTCAAGGTATACATACGTGCACGTGTGTACTTGCACACATACGTGTGCGTACACGTGGAGCACATGCAAGTGCATGCATCGCAGACGTGTGTGCACGTTCATGTGCGTGTGCGTGCGTGTGCACACGTGTGTGTGGAACGCCGGCAGGAGAGCACGGGGTGGAGATGCACCTGCAGGAGGGAGGAGACCCTGGGCCGGGCGCAGGCCCCGTCCACCCCCAGCTCACCTTGTTTTCGTCAAAGACGTTGAAAACAAACGTGGCGAACTTAGTAGGGTCTCCGAATGGGAAGAACTGCTTATAGATTTTCTGGAAGCCTGCAGCATCCAGCTGCCCGCTGGGGCAGTCCTTGATGAAGCCTTTGTACCTGGATGTAGCAGATCAGGAGAGAGAGGGTGAAGGAGGCGCCGACATCACTCACCAGCCAGCAGCTCCTGCCCAGCGCCCCAGAAGGCGGTGAATCCTGGTTCAAAGAGGCGGTGCCCCATGCGGGTGTTGGGCACAGGCCTGGACATCCCAGCGGGGGCTCATCCCACCTCTGCCTCTGACTAGCTGTGTGACCTGGGACAGGTGACTGCAGCTCTCTGAGCCGCATCCGTACAAGGGGGATCAGAGTCGCCATGAGAATGAACACTGCGCATAGCGCTCGAGGCCCCCTAGCCCTGCCCCCCACGCGGTGGGGCTGGAACGAAACTGACACGAACCGGCTCCCCAAAGTGGCACTCGTACACCAGGAGCTCCCGCCTCCCCCACCTTCTCCACTGAGCCCCTCCCGGCACCACAGAGTGGGCAGAGCCACCATATGGGGCCAGCAGCTGGCTCCTCCCACATGCCTGCACCCCCCTACCAGTAGGCACTCCCCTCCCCCACCTCTGTTCCCAGGGATCTGCACGGACAGACACGGGAGCAGGGCAGCGAGCTCAGAGGGCGCCCTGGTTTATTCCAACCAGACTCGTCGGCCCCGCGTTCCCAGGGCCCAGCTCCGGGTCCTGCAGACACGCGGCTCGCTGATGACAGCGTGGCTTTGTACTCCGAATCCCAGCTTTGCCACGTGCTGGCTGGGCAAGCTTGGGCAAGTGCCTTCCCCTCGCTGAGCCTCAATCCCCTCATCCACAAAAGGGGACGGACGGCTCTCACAGCTCTCAGATCAGATGAGATGGTGATGTAACATACTTACCCCAGCGCTGGGCATGAGAAATCATCAATAGCGCGATCCTGAGCATTATTAACTCGGATGAGTTGTTGTAAAGCAATTCATGAGTCGGCTCCTGTGTGTAGCCTAGCAACCCAGCTGGGGGAGGGTTCCTTGGAGGAGGAGGGCTCCCGGCATAAAGGGAAGCAAGCGAGGGATCAGCCATTATCTGCTCCCAGCCCTTAGCTCTCCAGCCCCGTGCGGCAAACCCATCCTCCTGCGCCGCCCACGGTGGCCGGTGGGCAAGGCTACAGTGAGGCCCATTTGAGGGATGAGGAAGCCGAGGCTCAGGACGGCGACTCGCACGTCCTCGCAACCCGGACTGGAGCTGAGACGGGGGTCGAAGGCGAACCCCGAAGAGACCAGATGCTCAGACACACCGGGGTCGCTGAGACTTTCACCTGCCCCGTTGTTCTGTTCTGATGGAGACCCTCGTGTCCAGGGAGGGGACTCCGGGCACCCCATGTGTGGCCCCACGAGGTGGCACCGTGGCCAGGGCCCCACTCATAGAGGGAGCGTGTGGAGAAGCTGCTGTCCTCCTACCCCCAGGGAACAATCTAAGGAGCCTCGGGAGACACCGCACGCACAAGGACCTAAGGGACACGAAGAACACTCGGGGATTACAGCCTCACAACTGAGATCAGATGTTAACAAGCAAATGAGACTCTTGCTAACACATCAGAGGCTCCTCAGGGACGAGCGTTGCTGGGGCGGCGCAGGGGAGGCCGGAAGATGGAATGGGGTGGGGGGCTTCACGCCTGGGGCCTGGCTGGAGTGGGTGCCCAGAGCCAAGAGGAGGCTGTGAAAGAGGCCAGGCCTCCGGGCCCTCCGCCCTGCCTCTGGGCACCTCGAGGGAGCAGAGGCCCAGGGAGGCCAGGTCCCTGCCCAGTAACCAGATGGCTGCCCCATCGCACCCTCCCCCCCGCCCCGACCTCTGACAACAGCCCCATGCTCCGGCACTGAGCTCAGCCTTCGTGGCTGTTCCTCGTGAGTCCTCTGCCCTGCATGGCAGGTCCAGTGATGCCAGGGTTCCCATTTGAGGCAGGAGGTTGGGTGCCCCTCCCACCGCTGGTACCAGGAAGGGACCCAGCCCCTTGCTGGTCCTTCCCCTAAACTCTTCCCAGCGGGGCGCTCTGGGTCCAAACTTTATACCTGGGCAGGATGCACAGCCACGGAGAAGGAGCGTTTCAGGGACAAGACCTGGTCCAAGACCTCAGGCTCCCTGGCCAAGACAGGTCCCTGCGCTGGAGGAGGGGCCGTGCCTGGTGCAGGGACCGGATGGTCCGTGTGGGGGCAGGCTCCACCGTCCCCACAGCTCTCTGGAGGCCAGAGTGGGGGCCTCCCCCGCTCCGAGCTTCTCATTTCCCCACAATGGATGCATGTTACTTAAGTGATCCGCGGAGACAGTTAAAAACAATAAAGAGAAGACAAAAGCCTCTCCGGAGGGTCCCTTGGGTGGCTCCCAGGGGGGCCAGCTCTTGGAGGGGAAGGCGGTTAGCTCAGCAGCAGGAGCCCTCGGTGCAGAGAGCAGCTGCGTGAGCCCGCAGTGGGGGCGCTGCAGTGGTAACTGGGTGGCACGTGGGGCACAGGGCTCAGTGGGGAGCCTTCGGGGGGGCTTGTCCGGTTCCCCCTGCAGAGGCTGTCACGGGAGGGCCCCAGGAAGCCCACCTCCAGGGGGCAATGCCAATTAGGGGCTGCCCTGGCCCGATGGCCCAGCCTCCTCCTGCCAGGCACCTCCCTATTCCATACCCAACCACACTTTCTAGAACTTGCCATACGATCTGTAGCCTCCAGGCCTTGGTACCTCCAAGTCCCTCTGCCTGCAAAACATACGTCTTCCTTCTCTTCATTGGGCTAATCCACTCACCTACCACTGCCAAGTCCCAGCCTACATGGCACTGCTCCCAGGAACGCTGGCTAGGCCCCCAGAGCCTCACAGGCTCCTCTGCTCCCTCACCCCTTGGAAGACCCCAGCACGCCGTATCCTGTTTGTCTCCAGGCTGTGTCCCCGTCCGACTGTAACCTTCCCGACGCAGCAGTGCCCCATGTCCGGCACAGGCCCTGGTGCACAATGTGGGCTCAGTAAATGTTTCTCCAAGGAGATGGATGGATGGATGGATGGATGGATGGATGGATGGAAGGAAGGAAGGATGGATGGTTGGGCATACAAACTGCCAGACAGGGACAGAGGGAGCGGAAGCCCAGGCATCCAGTGTCTTCTCCCTGAGCCCCGAGGACCCTGGCCAGAACCTGAGGGCTTCCTTCAGACGGCTAGGGAACCACAGATGTCTCCCCACCCCTCTGTGGATTGGCAGGGAACTGGGTGCCCAGAGAGGGCAAGAGACTGGCTCAAGGTCACACAGCATGTTAGCAGCAGGATCAGGGCTCAGACCCAGGTCTCTTGCCTCCTGGGTTCCCACGTCAGCTGCCCCTCCTCCAGCCAGGCAGAAACACGGCCGCATAAACGCATGGTGAAGCCGTGCTCCCCAAACACTGTCCACCCCACTGTTCCTCATCAGAAGGTGGGGGCACCCTGCCTCGCCGGAGCAGAGATGGGGGAGCTGTCCCTGACACCCCCATTACCCCAGACCCCTACTTCACCCTGTGAGTTGTCACAGCTCTGAGGCCGGGACTTTACACCGCGGTCCAGTCCCGAGGTGCAGCCCCTCCTCCAGTGGCTGGCTGAGCCAGGACACCCCGTGCCAGGCACACGCCCCCCTCCCCACTGCCGGCACCCGAGGGGGTGCTGCTGCCTCATAATGAAGTTCCTGTCCAGGACTTCTGTCCCCAGGATAACTGCCGTGACTCCATCCCGCACCCAGGGCCCAGGCCTCAGGTTCCAACAGGCCCGGGTCTCTCCCGCTCTCCTTCAGACACGCAGCCGCCAGAAAAGCTGCTCCAGGAGCCCGGGCCCTGGGCGCCACGCCTGGCCCTGTCCTGTCTCGCTGTGCAAGGGACCCCAACGGAGCCCTTCCCTGCAATGCGCCTCAGTTTCCCTGCTGGTAAGATAAGTGACTCAGACCATCTCCGGGCTCAGGGTCCCCCACCCCCGCGCCTCTGGCATTTGGGGTTGGATGATTCTCGGTGGGGGGCCTGTCCCACGTCCTTGGGCTCCAACTGCTAGATGTCCGTAGCACCTGCCCCCAAGTTAGGACAACCAGAAGTGTCACCGGACAGGGCCAAATGTCCCCTGGGAGCGGAACCACTCCCGCTGAGAACCACTGAACTAGATGGCCCCTGGGAAGCCCATGAGCTTGAGGGGGTCTACTGCAAGGGTCTTCGGTGCTTCCGGGCAACAGCCGCCACTGGGGGCCCACTGAGAGCCAGGCGGATGGCTCCGTACTTTCCAGGCACAATTTCACCCCATGGTCCCACTGAGCCCAGGAGACAAGGACGACTATGCCCATTTTACAGATGGGGAAACCGAGGCTAGGGAAGGTTACGTCTTGCCCTGGCTCAGGGCCTTCACTCAGCACACCTTCTCTTCAGTCCGCTCTTCCCCTCCCTTCCCTGCTGACTCCCACTCACCCTTTCATTCTCGGCTTCGGTGTCTCCCTTAGAGAAGCCCTCCCCACCCCCACCCCCCAGCCACTGCAGACCGAGTTACAAACACTCCCAGCAAGTCAAGTGCCCCGAGTGTGTGGTGGAAAGAAGGTGGGGAAGGATCTTTTTCTTTTATTTATCATTACTAGCTCTGTGCACTGAGCATGCATGAAATCCTTAATATTAAAAATTTTAATTTTTTTTAGAGTTTAAAGCACTGAAAAGGAAGGCCTCAGGCCTCCCCGTCAGACCTGGCTCGATCCCAGCACCATCCTTGACCTGTGTGTGACCCTGGGCAGGTCACTTCCCCTTTCTGAGCCTCAGTTTCCTGATGCATGAGGCGGGAACCAACACAGCACCTGCCTTCCAGGCCCCGAGGGAGCTGCGACAAATGGCAGCAATGTGTTGAACAGCAAAGCCGGCCGCCAAGCTCCTGCCCCCGGCCTCTCCCACACAGGAGCGCCCGAGATGCCACGGACCCCCTGGCCGGCTGCCCTGTCCTGCCAGCTGCCCCAAGGAGGACGTTCCAACACATCGAGACCCCTGATGCCCCCGCCGCATCCAATCACTCAGCCCTGTATGGAGGCCACCCCTTACACAGCCTTGATGGTTAGGATAGTAAATTTTACATTATGTGTATTTCACCACGTTAAAAAAAAAGTAATTAAGGGGCGCCTGGGTGGCACAGTGGTAAAGCGTCTGCCTTTGGCTCAGGGCGTGATCCCAGCGTTCTGGGATCGAGCCCCACATCAGGCTCCTCCGCTATGAGCCTGTTTCTTCCTCTCCCACTCCCCCTGCTTGTGTTCCCTCTCTCGCTGGCTGTCTCTGTGTCAAATAAATAAATCTTTAAAAAAAAAAAGTAATTAAAATCATTACAGAATGTTCTAGATCAGGTATAAGAATACCAAATACAGATACAGTTTGGTGTAACACAGCATGTGACAGAGAATACAAATCCTAGATAATAAGAGCTGTTTATATCCACGTAGATCAATGAACCGTGAAAACCATCGACCATTATCCGCTAAAAAATGAGCTACTTTTCAAAGATCGTTGCAGAAAACAAAACCTTTGAAAAACCAAACCAAACTACAATCACGACTCTACCTAGATTTGCCTTTTCTTTTATAAACCGTCCTTAGTTTCCAGGACTCGTGGAAGCTATTTTCCTATTTTAAGTCATCTTTTTATCGAGGTAAGAAGAAGACATTTTATTAACTCAATTACCTCTGTACCTGTCACTAGTCTTGAAGTCTTGTTCGAGAACAGGGGTCTTAGCTCTCCGGGGGCCAGAGACGGCTCTGGGAATCGGACAGAAAGCTATGCAACCGAGCCCGGGACGCGGGCGGAGTGTCTGAGCGCAGGGCACATACACTCTCCGGCCGCGTGAGCACGGGTGTCTCACAGGGGGGGCTGTGTCTGCGAGCCAGCTCTTCGAGACAGGGTGCGGATGAGAAGAGAAAGTCGCAGCCCTGACAAGTGCATTCTTACACTTCTTTGACGAGGAAAGGAGAAAAGAAACCTGTCATTTCATAAAGCAGCGAAGGCTGAATGCCACTTACAGAAGGGGCTTCCCCACCGTGCCAGCCTGGGACAAACCTGTGTCCCCTCCCCCAGGGCACTCCAGGCACCTGTCTCCCTCGTGCCAGCTGTCCCCAGCACGCCCCCCCTGGCCTGGCACATAGTAGGTGCTCAGTAAACACCTGCTGAGCACACGAACGAATGAGTGAGTGAAGGAATGAACAAATCCTCGCTATGACATGGGGGTCCAACTCCAGTTACGCTTCTTATTCTCGGAGGACCCCGAGCAAGGCCCAAAGGCCCCAGTCTGCTAGAACTTTCTGGGATCCAGTGCTCTCAGTTCCCAGGGAACTCCGCCCCGTGGGAGCCAGCTCGAGGCCCACCACAGCTCCCTGCAGGCCTCTCTCTGGCCAGGCCCAGGGTAAAGCGAGGTAGCGTGGCCTCCTGCGGCAGGAAGGGTGGGGAATAGATGGGTACACGATAGCGCTTCACCCGCACCTGCCAGCAGCCCAGTGCGGCCCCAGTTGCCTCCATGGTGCCCCTGACGCAGTTTTCTCCCGTTATCTTTGCAAACAGCCCCCTGCGGTGGTGCTCCCCTCCCAGCGCGGATCCTGGAGGAGGACCCCAAACACACCCATGGGGAGGATGCCTCTTCCTTCCTGCCCTCCCCCCCAGCCCCCACGGTCTTCATCTTGGGGGGCTCTCCAGGCAAGAGCCAGCGGGACGGAGCTCCCACAGCCTGGACCATGGAGGTGCAGTGAGCGGGACCCCGACTCCACATGCACACACACAACGCACACGCACACACACATGCACACACGCGTACACACACATAACATGCACACACGCGTACGTGCACACAATGCACGTGCATGTGCACACATGTACACACAACACGCATGCATGCAGACACGTGCACATGAACACATGTGTGCACGCACACGACACACATGCACACGTGTGCGCTATGTGCACACAACACACATGCACACACATGCACGTGCACACAACACACGCACGCGTGGGTGCACACGTACGCACATACATGTGCACACAACATGTGTGCACAGTGTACATACGTGCACACATCGCACATGCACACACATACACGTGCACACACACACACAACACGCACACGCACTGGGCCACCCGGGCAAGCATCTCCACCCCTCTGAGCTTCAGTTTCTTCAGAAAATTTGGAAAATAGAAACTATAAGAGAATAAGGTACCACACCCCATGATGCTACCACCCAACACGCCTCTGACCAGCTTCCTTCCCAGCTTCCGGGCCCCCTGCCCGTGCTCATCTGGACCCGGGGTGGGAGCGGGCGGGGGATTATTGTGCCCTGCTGTCTCTCCGCTCTGAGAGACGGCAATTTCACAATCATCTGCAAGGGCCTGCGACCTGCTGCAGCTTCTTAGCCCGCACTGCAGTTCCTGACCTTCCAACAGTGACAAACCGGGCTCGGCATGGGAATGGAGACGGTCAAGAGCAAGGCGCAGGGACCCAGGCTGGCTGTGGCCCCCGACACTGGCCTCACCTCTCAGCCTCCAGCCCCTTCCCTGCAAATACAGAGGACTGCACGGCAGCGTGGTGCTGCGAGTCCCTGAGATGACCCTGAGGGGCACCCAGCGGGCCCTGATGACGCTGGCCTGGGCACCCCATTGCTGCAGCCTGTCCTGTGCTCCTGACAACTGGCACCGAGGCCCGAGTGCTACTCCCGGCTCTGCTTCTGCTCCCTGGGCGGCCCAGGACCAATCACAGAATCACGTAAGAGCCCTGGGCCTTGGGCTCAGCTGGTGGAGCATAGGACTCTTAATCTCAGAGTTGTGAGTTCAAGCCCCACGCTGGGTGTAGAGATGACTTAAAAATAAAATCTTTAGGGGCGCCTGGGTGGCACAGCGGTTAACCGTCTGCCTTCGGCTCAGGGCGTGATCCCAGCATTCTGGGATCGAGCCCCACATCAGGCTCCTCCGCTATGAGCCTGCTTCTTCCTCTCCCACTCCCCCTGCTTGTGTTCCCTCTCTCGCTGGCTGTCTCTATCTCTGTCGAATAAATACATAAAATCTTTAAAAAAATAAAAATTAAAAAAAAAATAAAATCTTTAAAAAAAAAGGAAAAAAAGCCCTGGGCCTTGCTTCCCCCGCTGCATCATGGCTACTGAAAGCGCCGAACAAGGGGACCCTAGCACATGCTGGAGGAACAGGGACTGGGTGGTCAGGGCAGGCCTCTCGAAAGAGAGGCCACTGGGGTGGAGATGCCGAGACCCAGGCACGGAGGGAACAGCAAGGAGGGGGGTTCTGAGGTAGGAATGAGCTTGTGGGCGTGGGTGAGGGACAGCAAGTGAGGGGATGCCCAGCGAGGCCGAGGGAGAAGGTGAGGTGAGGGATCTTGGGAAGCCCAAGTTTTCCCAGGGAGGGCCGGCGTCAGCGCCGTCCCCAGCTGTTGGGTGCCCTGGGAGCTGTTCAGGACGTGAAGGGGCTGGCTGGGGGCTGTGGTGGCAAAGGTCCTCTGAGAACGGCCCAGGGCCCTTGGGATGCAGGGGCTCATCCTACCCATTTCCTGTGCAAGAGACAGAGGGGACGGTGGGCCACCTACAGTCCCAGTGAACCAGCGAGGTTCAGGCCTATCGAGGGATAACAGATGGGCTCATTTCCTGCGCCAGCAGCAATGGCACTGGCCGCCCTGAGCACGGAGGAAACTGACCCAGAGAAACAGATCGCCGTAATCTGCGATCCATTACCAATGTCTGCTGCGGGCACCGGCGGGGAGAGTGATGGCACGAATGTCCCTGCTTAACCATCCCTGGTCTAGGTTCGCCCTGTGGGACGTAGCCATTCTAGAATACCACAGTGTGGTGGCTTGTGGGCTGACCCAGGACGGCCAGAGGAAGGCGTTGAGTCAGCTGCCTCCTCGGCGAGAAGCCAACACCAAAATGAACCAAAGGACATGGACTTAGGCCCACAGAATTTTCTGGCAAAGCAAGATCAGTTCTTGTCTTTATAAGCTCTTCAGAGAGAGTCACTCTATGGCAAGGATGGGGTGTCACAAGGCCTAGGGCCCCAGCTCTGTTGCGGGAGCCCCACGACTGCTCTCCACGGGCCAGCCTCTTCAGCCTCTCTGCTGTTCCTTAAACACGTCGATTCTATTCCCACCTCACTCCACGCTTGCTATTCCCTGTGCCGGGAATTCTCCTCCACGGCCAAGTCCCTGTCCAGGTCGTAGCTGAAATATCAGCTTGGCAAATGAACCAAAGTCACTGCACCTGTCTGGCCTCAGTTTCCCCATCGTCATAATGAGAAGGGGACCTTGAATCTCAGGACTGCTCCGTGGGTTGTACTGATGATGGTATCGGGATGATTATTAACACCACCAACAGAGAGGGTTACTAGGCTCTGCTCCAGATCGTTTATGTGATTGTGTGAATTAGATCATTTGTTCCTTACAATATTCCTATAAAGTTCAACTGTTATTACCCTCGTTTTCCAGATGGGAAAACCAAGGCACTGACAAGTCCGGTAACTTGCTCAAGGCTGCTCACACAGAACGTGAGGTGCGGGTACTCAAGCCCAGTGCCCTGGTTCCAGAGCCCAACTGGCCGCTCTGCCCTGCCTTCCCCAGGGGAAGCACCGGTGTGAGCAGGGCAGGGCCCTGGGGCTCAGGGGCTCCATTTGGAAATGCCGTGATGGGACATTCCTCTGGGTGACAGTGAGGAGGAACTGAACATGACCATGTCTGAGAGCTCGCAGGGCACACGGCGGCGCTTGGGAGCCCTCTGCCATCTCCCTGGGACAGACCGTACCCTCTTCCCTGCCCAGCCGGGCTCACCATGTGGGCCCCCAGGGCAGCTCCCAGGAGTCAACGGCAATGTATGTGAAGCACTTGGGGCAGGTTTCTTGGGGGCTGAGCACCTGCTGTGGCCAGGCTCTGGGGGCATGGGCTGAACAGGGCAGGGCTGGCCCTCAGAGCTGGGAAAGGAGGCAGGGAGGTTCATAGACGAGTAACTGCTGCCGGCTGTGTCCCCGGGTGTGGTGGGGGCCCCTAAGCTAACCTGGGGCCCCAGGGATTTCAGGGACAAAGCCCTGAGGGCAGGGAGATTGTAACCAAGCAAAGAGGTGGAGGGGTGTCCCAGGAGGGGGACAGACCAGGCAAAGGTCAGGAAGGCCCAGGGGGCGAGGTGAGTTCAGGCCAGGGGGTAGAAGGAGATGGTGGTGAGACTGGCGGATTCAACAGGGTCTGACCAAACCAGTCCTCGTACTCGTATAACCATGCTGAAGGCTCGGCCTTCCCCCAAGCTCCAGGGAGGGTTTAGGCAGAAGCCGGGCATTGTCAGGTTTTTGTTCAACAGTGACCCCCTTCCTGGCTGCCAGGTGGGAAGGAGGGAGCTTATGTATAGACGGGGAATCCCAGAAGGCTTCCTGGAAGAGGTGACTCAGGTGACCCTTGGGAGAGGTGAGCTCAGCTTTCCTACCTAGGAAGGTAGGAAAGAAGGGTGGGGAGTTCCGGAAGGGAGATAGGAGTAGACAAAGGCCCAGGAAGGAAGGGCGCGGAGTTCTGGAAGGCAGAGCCATGGGGATAAAGACCTAGAAGCAGGAACGTTTCTGGAACGCTCACCTGGGGAAGTGGAGAAGTGAAAATGAGGTCGGAGGCACATCAGACCCACATGTTAGTCTTCGGATGTGGGGGAGGAAGAAGGCGGCGGTGGCGGCGGCGGCTGCCTCCATGTGCTCTCCCCTCACAGGGCAGCCAGCTCACCCTCCGGGTTCTGCCCCCCTGGCTGGGTGCTGGGTGTCCAGCACGGGGTCAGCAGAGTCGGGCAGGGTGGCCGCAGCTCCCACCCTCTGCAGCCTGGACTCAGGGCAGGGAGTTGTACAGAGCCCGGCCCTGCCTCCCCTTCCCCCCCAAGAGCTGCCCCAGAGTCCATGGCGTGGGTCCTTGCAGGCCCTCCACGGCCTGGCTGTGACGGGGGCACACCTCTAGGCCTCAGTTCCCCATCTGAACGGCACACAGAAGACCACCGGCCATGGCTGTCACCTCTTGGGCACCGTGCTATGACCTTCACAGGGAATGTCTTCCCAGGGCGTCATCATTCCCACCGCACACACGGGGAAACTCAGAGAACCACTTGAGGCCTAGTCGGGATTCTAGAGTCCATTTCTAAACCACCAAACTTTCCTGGAAGTTATCCAGCCTTGCCTCCCGCCTCCCGAACCCCTCAACCTCAGGTCTGCCTTAGTGCGAGCCTCCTGTCAGCACCACATTCTGCCACATTCCATCACACTCCGCAGGGGACCAGGTGACAGACAATATGCCACTCCGCTCTCCCCCAGCCCAGGCAGGCATCACTAATCCATTACGGCCCTCGTTAATCCCTCACTGCCATACTTTCCCTTTGCTCCATGACATACAGCCTCAGAATCCTTCTTTTTTTTTTTTTAAAAAAAGATTTTATTTATTTATGTGACAGAGAGACAGCCAGCGAGAGAAGGAACACAGCAGGGGAGTGGGAGAGGAAGAAACAGGCTCCCAGCGGAGGAGCCCGATGCGGGACTCGATCCCGGAACGCCAGGATCACTCCCTGAGCCAAAAGCAGACGCTTAACGACTGCACCACCCAGGCGCCCCCTCAGAATCCTTCTTAACCCGGCACGCTGGGCAGCCACTCTGGAATGATCGGAGCTGGCAACCAAGAGAAACCTATGTGCCATCCTTGGTCCAGTCTCACCGATCACTTTATGGAAGAGCTAGCTGAACCCCAGAAACGGGAAGAGACTCCTCAAGGCCACCGGTGACTTAGTGACAAAGCCAGGCCTGAAACCCAGTCTCTTGATTCATCTCTGGTCCAAACCCCTCTCTTTGGTGAGCAGGGCCTGGTGATCCTTAGAGACAACGCATAGGCAAGGAGTCCCCAACACCGCCTCTCCACGCCGGTTCAACTGGCTCGACATCAGCCCCTTGTGGACAAAAGGATCTAAACGAAGGCTGCCTCAACTGGTTGGTGGGTAAGCCACACTCAGAAGCCCCTCCACGTGCCACCGTCCTGGGCAGCTGGACTGCTGTCCCATCGGCCCAAAGCCAACATCCCCCCCCCCCCAAACCTCCCCACCAACGGTTTGGGTGAAAAGAGCTACTCACCACTGCTGGACTTCCTTCTCGGTAACTGCAAGAGAACAGAAAAAGCCTTTTAGCTCTGGGAGGTGTCTTAGGGGACGGGAAGACCCCGGGGAGCCTCCTTCCTGCCCTCCCCAGCCCGCCCCCACGGCCTGCCCACCCATGTCCCCAGATGAACAGTCCCAGTCAGGAGCTCTGTGTCCAGCCACCCCGCAGGGGACAGCACGGGCCTATTCCTCCTGAGGCCCACTGTGCTTCTAGAAGGACTGGCAAGAGCAGCCTCTTACACACGGGGTTGGCTCTCCCTGCTCTCCTGGGGGCGGGGGGCAGAAGAGCATCACACCAAGGCCAGCATCCGAGATACGCTGCGCCCTACCTCTCATCCCTGGGACGACCCCGTCAGAGAAGGCACTTGGCTGTCCTGCCTGCGTGCGGCGGGCCAGGGCAGAAAGGCTGAGCAGCGTCCCCGACCCCCCCTGGGGACCCTGGCAGCACCCAGCCCCCTCCCCTCCTCGGCCTGCCCCCCCAGCCCCTCACAGCGGTCAGTCCACGTTCTTTTACAGGCAAGACGAGAACAGAGCCGTGAACCAAAACCTGGGACAAGCCACATAACGTGGTCGAACATCCAGCCAAGCCCGAATAGTCATTCTTTATTGAACCGTGAAACAAACAAAAAAATCCTTTTTTTTTTCTGAAAAGTACGAAACTGGCTCAGGTCAGAACCAAACCAGGGCTCTCTCTACAATCACTGAATGAGAACATGTAACCACCTCCCGGGCCACACTTATTCTCTGCGGGGGGGTTCTTTGGGAGAGGGCCTCCGGCAACCCGTGCCTCAGTTTCCTCATTTGTAAAGCAGGAATAATAGGACCTGCCACCTGAGCTGGGCTGGGAATGCCATCAGAACAGGTGTGAAACGGGTGTGAAAGCTCCTGAGTCCCTGGCACGGGCCCTGGCACGCCAACGTGCTCCGTGCAGGCCTGCGGAAGGCATGAACGAAGGTACAGATGAACGGACGGACAGGAAGGGGGGTGCCAGCGGGAGGTCACTGCAGAAAGGAACCGCAACCTCTTCCCAGGGAAGTGGGAAGGGAGGCCCAAGGGGGTGTCCCTGAATTGCTGTGCCCGATTGGACTCGAGGCCACTTCTCAAAAGCCTGCTCAAAGGAAGCTTGTACCAACTGCCAGATACCAAGTGCCCACCGGCTCCGTGCCAGGGCAGGCCTCTGTGCTCTGGCTCAGCCGCCCTGACAACAGCTCCGAGGGAAGATGGCGGTACTCTGCCCTGCCTCCAAATGGGGAAACTGAGGCACGAAGGGGCCAGGACATGGAGAGCTAGGGCGAGGGTCTTTACGCTGCGTGCAGCTCAGCAAGCTGATCCACAGCCTGGAGCCTGGTGGGCAGAGCCCCGGGGCAGGCTGGAGGCCCACCGCCAGGGTCCCCCTCCCACAAGCCCAAATCCCAGGCGGAGGAAGAGGCCAGTCCGCCATCAGGCAGCTGATCAACAGAGGGCGTGGCGACACTGGGACGTGCCCGTTACCTGGATCGGCCAGACCTGGTGTAAAGAAGGCGATTTTCCGAGAGAGTTTTGGCGGAGGGTCGAAGGGGGCAAGGGGATCAGGCGTGGGGGTGGAGAGGGAAGGTGACCTTGGTCTAACGCAGGCTGAGCTGCCCTGGACTCGCCACCCACGCCTGGCCGTGAAGGGCAGCGGGGGCCAAGGGGACGATGATGCTCAAAGCCCGAGCCTGGAGGGACCCAGGAGACCCATCATAGCGGAGGCAGGAGCTTACGGGTACCTACTACGGAGCCAGACTAGGCTGCCTGGATTCAAACCCAACTCCAGGGCTTACTAGCTGTGTGGCCTTGGGCAAAGTACTTCCTCTCTCTGAGCCTCAGTTCCCCCATCTGTAAAACGGGCTCTTGGGAAAACTACAATGACTTGATGCTCTTCCCCTGCATAAGAATCCCACAGGTAGGGGCGCCTGGGGGGCTCAGTCGGTTAAGCGGCTGCCTTCCTCTCAGGTCCTGATCTCAGGGTCCTGGGATCGAGCCCTGCGTTGGGCTCCCTGCTCAGCGGGGAGTCTGCTTCTCCCTCTCCCTCTGCCCCTCCCCTCTAGCTCTCTCACTCTCTGTCAAATAAATAATAAAATCTAAAAAAAAAAAAAAGAAAGAAAGAAAAAAGAAGTAGAATCCCGCAGGTCGGTGGTGGTCCCATTTTCCCAATTAGATGAGTCCACCTGCTTACAGCAACCCAAGGTCACCTTGCCGGGAAATGAATGGCAGGGCCAGGACTGCCTTCAGAGCCCAGGATGAATGCCCAACTCAGTGCCTCCCCCACTCCGAGAACCGGTTGAAAAGCTGCATGACCTTGTGTGACCCTGGCAGAAACAGCAAGAGCTGGGTGGTAAGTTTGGGTGGCAGATCCGCTGCTGACCTCTGGCCTCACAGGGCCAGAGAAGGCTCCCCTGGAATCCCCTAGCTCAGAAGTTCCCCCCAAGTCCCCAGGATGGAATAGCCGCGTGGGGGGAGGGGACATAGTTGGCTGCCCCTCCCCCATTGGAATGGTCCCCAGCACAGAACACCGGTGAACCAGCAGGCAGCTAAGCCCCAGGGGAAGTGAGCTGGGTTGGGGGTGATGTGCCCTACTGATGCTTTAAGGAGCTTATTAACCTTTAGGAAACAGATGAAGCCATCAGGTGTCCCCTGGCACCATACCAGGGCCAGCAGGCCATCACTGCCTCACCGCCTGGAGCCATGGAGGGTCCTGAGTGGGGCGGGCATCAGGCAGCCGCTGGGGGCCCAGCCACCTACCCGAAGCCCCTCCACCAGGGTCGGGAACCTGGAGGTGACCAGTGTGAACCTGACTGTCCAGGTGAGGCCGCTGAACTGGAGACCTGAGGAAGGGACCCAAGGCCACGGCCAGAAGGAGGCAGGCGGCAGGCCATTGCCCAGGTCTGCCCAATGCCGAGACGTGCGTTCTTACCGTTCCATCTGGGTTTCCAGGAGCTCATCCATACCCATGCTACCTTCTCGATTCTTCCCTAACCACCTGTCTGATGATTCACTCGGGATGTTTCTTTAAATCAGCTCGCTCATTTCACTGACTTGCCTAATCTAGATTCCGTCTAAGCACCGATATCCATAAAATTACCAGCGACGTGTGCTGCTCGTATCTCTTCTAACACACCACAGAAACAGAACCATGAAGATGACTGTCCTCGATCAAAGCTGGCCTCTCCAGTAGTGAAACACCCCGACATCATGTGCCCCCCTGATTTGATGCCGTGGGAGGACGTGGCATCCACGGAGCGCTCCTGCCAGAAATACTCAACCTGAGTCTCATCGGGAGGACATAACCAGACAAATCCAGAAGGCGGGACATGCGACAAGGCAACTGGCCAGGACACTTGAGTCAGTCCGCGCCATGAAAGGTAAAACAAGGCAGGGGATCGTCCTGGAAAAAGAGACAGGGCCATCCAATGCAGCCTGCACAGCCCGGACTGGGTCCCGGGTCAGGTATTAAATACCAGCCACAGCAAACATCCCTCGGACCCCTGGGGAAGCCGCACCGTGGGGCGCAATTAGACGCCCCGATGGACTCGCTGCTGATTTGCTTAGGGTGGGGACAGCACAGGGGTGGTGTGGGAGAATGTCCCTTTTCACTGGAGATGTTCCATGAAGTATTTAGGGGTGAGGGTCAGGACGCCGGCAGCTTACTGTGGGAGGTACAGAAATGGACGCACATATATTTAGAAAGAGAAGCAGCAAACCCCAGCACAATGCTGGCGCTGGCGAACCTACATGAAGGACCCCAGGTGCTGCACTGTTATTTCAATGTTGTTCTCGCTTCCAAAATAAAAGGTTGGGGGGACATATTTGTCCTCATCAGCCCACCTGTGTGTGCCCCTATTCCCCCTCCCCCAGCGCCAGAAGGACTGGGGGTCCTGCAGCTCTGACCACCAAAGGCATTGGGAGGGAGGAGGGGGTGGGGGACATCACAGGGTCCCTCTGCTCCGCCCTCCACCCAGAGCGACAGTCCCAGGCTCAGGCTTCCCAGCTTCTCCCCGGGGCCTCCATCCAAGTGTGAAATTAAACAGGCGTCCGCCCACACCGCACTCGCAGGAGGCGGGTCCGCGCTCCGGGCTCAGGGCTCGGGGCCCAGCGGGAAGGACGGCTGTCCTCGTGCTCCCTCAGCCCAGCACTGCCCCCTCCGAGCCCCTCTCCAGCCGTCTCCCCGCCTCCTGGCTTCTGGACCTGCTGTTCCTCTGCCCTGGGACCCTCGTCCTCACCTCCTTCACCTGGGTAACCCTATGCACCTGGCCAACCCCCACTGGGAGGTCCCATCTCTGCAGAGCCCTCCTACCCTGCCACAGCCCCCTCCGAAGCCCCCTGATACATGGGAATCACTGCTTCCCATCAGCTCCACAGCAGAGTATCAGAGTGGGCGCCGCCTGCCGGGGCCAGGTCAGCGATGGGGACAGCGGTAAAACAGAGTGGTCTACAGAAGGGGCTCTGGGGTCAGCCCAGCCAGCTGGCACTCCAGGCCAGGACTCTGGTTGTGTGGCCTTGAGCCATGACTCCACACCTTGGAGCCTCGGTTTGCTCATCTGAAAAGAGGACAAATAACAGCCCGTCTTAGAGGGGGAGGGTGTACTGAAAGCGCGTGGCATGATGTCTGATGCAGCAGGCGCTCAACAGTGGTACTTTTTCTCCTCTTCCCAGCTGGATGCTGAGCACCCAGAGATCAAGGCGCTTCCCCTGGCATACCCCGGCATCACCTGGGCACCCGGCCCACTGTCCTGCACATGGGAGGCAGAGAATAAACCCTCGTTGATTCCCCATCGTCACCAAGCCACTTGGCTGCCTTTGGGACACCCTACTGTTTCTCACCACGCTTACTTTTATAACTGCCACTGGCTTTGGCCAACTTTAAAAACTAGCTGCCTTTCTCCAGCCCCCTCCTGCCTATAGGCTCATTAGGAAGCCAGTATCTAAAACCATATGGCTGAGGCGGTGGGAGGCTCTGGGTCAGTGTCCTGTCTTAGCCATGTGTAGGCTGTGCTACTCTGAACAAGTTACTTAACCTCTCTGAGCCTGATTTATACCCCATTGAAGGATGGGGCATAAACTCCTACCAGACAGATCCATCGGGAGGGCTTCTTAAGAGGTAGCTAGAAAATTCCCAGCTTAGAGCGGGCAGAGAGCCAGGAGAGGGGCTGGGCATCCCCTCCGCTCCCCTCCCACGGACCTCCCTAAGAAGCGGGTGAGGCGGGGAAGGAGGCTTGCCGGTGGCTGGGAGTGGGGAGGGGGCCCAGCAGAGGCCTGCTCCCCAGCTCTCCCCCAGCTGGCTCACTGCAACTAGACCTTCACCCCTTGTGGCGGGGGTGCCCGCAGAGCCCCTCTCCTCGCCGCCCCCGGCAGGACTAGCAGGAACAGTGCTCCCGCTCCCGCGGCGGCTCCCTGGGCCTCCTCCCTCGCGCACAGCTCTCTCGTCTGCCAGGAATGAACGCAAGAGAGCCGGTCCCTGGAGCCCAGGATAAATGTTGAGTCTGATTTTGATTTCCCTTAAGCAAAATACCTCTCTCCTGATTGAAGCTCAGCTCAAACATGGTGGGAACAGAAAGCAGGGGCTGGTGGCCCCCACAGAGGCGCTGGCTGCAGCAGGAGGGATGGCAGGCCCACCCCGCTCCTTCCGGCCTCTCCAGCCACTGTCCTGTGGCCAATCCAGGCCCCGTTTCCATCTCCAGGGACAGAGGCTGGGTCCAGTGCCTGTGTCACCCATGCCACCCACCCCCATTGCAGCAAGAAGGCCTCTGGTTTGATTAACACAAAAAGAGAAAGTGGGGCCATTTAGGCCTGGCCATCAGCTACCCCTTGTCACTAAATGTGACACTCCATTAGTCCTCATGCTTTTGACCACTCGGGCGAAGAAGTGCTCAGAAGTGCAGAAAGATAGCTTCCAGAAGCGTAGCCCCCTCAGACAGCTCCTCCTCAGGCCCCGGCTCTCCTTTGCTCAACCTCCAACACCGGGGTCCTTGAGTCCCCTTCTCCCACGGCTGTCCGGGGAAGGGGGAGCATAAGCCCCCCGCACACTGCGCCCCAAGCTCCTCTCCAGCTGGCCCCCTCTAGCTCAGCCCCTGCCTACGCTCCTCACGGTGGTCTGGGGGCCCCTCACGCTCCACATGGCCCGAAGGGATCCCCACCCCAGGCTGGACCTCCCCTTCCTGGGGACACCCCCCTTCCTGCCCTACTAGGCAGAAAACACAGGAACACCCCCACATTCCACAGCCAGCCGGGTGTCCCCCCATTGACTCCCCTCACCCGAGCACTTGCCAGCCTCCCACCTCCCTCCCCCCACCCCATCTAGTCCCCACTGGCAGCTGCCAACATCCTTAATTTGGCGTGTCCCTCCCCTCACACCAAAGCTCAGAGAAAGGAGGGAAGATGCGGCCACCCATATCCCCCAGCAGCCTGCCCCTCCCTCCACCCTGGGGACAGGCCCCCCCCCCACCTCCAGGAGGCCCGTTCCCTGTGGGGAAGGCAGCGTAGCAGGGTAGGCTCCTGGGACCTGGATTCCGGGGTCTGCTACACCCCCGCCGCATGACCTGTCACTTCTGTCCAGGAAAGGGGACATGGCTCCTCCCGGTGCAGCAGACATTATCTGACTGTGCTAACTTCGGAGTGCCACACACCCAGAGGTGGGGAGGAGAGAGAGAGAGAGAGAGTGAGTTAAATGCTTGGGAGTTTCCCTCGCAGGGCTCTGGCCACACCCCAGGGCTGGGTGAGCAGACACCTGCACTCCCCCAGCCTCTGAGGGCCACACGCACCCCGAGCCCCACATCATCTCCCAACAGACACGTGTATGCTGCTGTGGAAATAGGCTGGTGTTCCCATGGGGGCAGGGGACGAGGCGGCCCACCTTGGTCGTGCAGCTATTCACAGACTCCAGAGAGCTCCAGTCCCCAGCTCCCGCACCCCATGAAGTGACCAGCAGGCAGCCAGCCAATGGCCATGGACCACCCCCCCCAGGCCCTGTGCCCCAGGGAGCAGGCCGTGGACACCCACCAGGGGTGGTGTGGACACAGGAGGGTGGTCACAGGCCCTGGGCCAGATAACCCAGACCAGGTGTTGCACTAAGGGGCTAGGTGCCCTTGGCCGGGGGTTGGGGGGGGGGACGGCAGGCTCCTCTGCGAGAAGGAGCCCTCGGGGACAGCTGCCTCGGAGATCAGCTATAACCCGATAACACACACGGGAGCACCGGTGGGCTCACTGCTGCTGACTCCCGCCCCAAGCCTCCTCCAGGATGGGGAGAGGGACAGCCAGCCCTCTGCCCGCCCGCTCCTGTCTTCCATAAATGCCCAGCTGGAGGGAGCTAGCCTGAGCTCATCAGAAAGGCACCTGGCTTCCTGCCCAGAATTCCAGGGCACTCCAGGCTGAGCGGGGTGCTGCGGAAGCCCCTCCAGCTGACCCAGAAGGCGCGAGTTCCCCAGAGCCCTGGCCCCACCACCCTCCCCCACCCCCCCCTGCCCTCCCCTCCGGGCTCCTCCCACCCTCCACCCATGGTTAGCCCAGCCTCCTCTGCGCTTTCTCCACCCACGCCGGCTGGGGCCCACAGCAGTCCGCGGGAACACGGGGCAGGGCCTTGCCTCATACCGGACCCTGAACTTTCTGTGCGGGCTCACCTGCAGGGACTTGTGCATCAGACTGCCGTCTGCAGACCCACCTGGACCAGAGCTGCGAGCTGCGAGCTGCGAGCTGCCGCTACGGCACTAGCCCTGCACCAAGCCCTCTGCACACAGGATTGGGTAAAGCCTCCCAAAACTCCAGGGCTCACTGCTCCGGGCAGAGCTGGGCCAGCTGCCCACCCCTCACCCCTCCACCCCTGAGACCGACTCCGGCTGCCTCGCCTGTAGGCCTTGAAGCTGGGCTCTCTCCCACCACAGGCCTTTGTGGGGACAGGTCCACCCACTATCTAGCTGCTGTGTGACCTCAGTCTACATATGCCCCTCTCTGAGCCTTGAGCTCCCCTCCCAGCTCTCACCGAGCTGCTTTCAGAGCCAACAAGAGGATGCGGGCCAAGAGTACAGAGCCCAGCATGTGACGAGTGACACGGAGACCCAGACTATCATGATGACGGCCATGGTATTAGAATAAGACGTCAGGGGTCCCACTGCCACTGGGGCAGCAACAGCAGATGCGGCCGGCCGGGCCAGGGCGGGGAGGGGGGGGGGTTGGTGCTGATGGGAAATGTCCTCGGACCCAGAAAGGAGCCAAGCCCTCAAGGGGACCGAGGTATGAGAGCTGCTCAGGACTGCTCAGATCCCAAATCAAATGTCCCTGCTCCCTCTCGGCCCCTCCGGATTCTTCTGAGCCCAGAGGGCACCGGCTCCATTGGCTGAGCTCTTGTGTGGCTCCAGACCCTGTGCTGACAGGTGGGGGGGTCCCCGCCGGCCCACCCAGCTGGTGAAGAAACTGAGGCTTCACAGAGGCAAAGGCACCCGTCCGAGGACACAGTCAGTGGAGGAGGAGTGGAGGTGGGCGCCCAGGTCCCTCCAACTCCGAAGCCCGTGCTCAAGAAGGCTTTAGCCTGGAGACGGTCGTCCCCAGAGAAGGGGCCACCGCCGAGCCCCGCAGGCCGTAGCAAGCACTCGCTGAGCACCTGCAGCGGGCCAGGCCCCGGGCGCCTCGGGTGCGAGGTTCATGGTCCAGTAGGGAGCAGCGGCTCCTGCCCACCGAAGCGCCCCTTGCTGGTCCGCCCCCTGAGAACCAGGCTCTGGGCTCCACCCTCGTCCTGGATGCCGAGACATTCCCACATGTAAAGCGCTATGTGCGTCTTTCCGCTCATGTCTCAGTCTTCTCATCTGACAAATGGGGTAAGAATGGTCACTCCCACCGGCTCACCGGGAGGTGAAAGTGCCTGGTCCCTGGAGCAGGGCCACGTGCTGGAGGAGTCCAGGGGTGCCCCAAAGGTGCCCTCCCCAGAGCCTCTGAGGCAGAGGGCTGGTGCCCCCGGGAGTGGGGCGTAGTTCAAATCATACGTTCCAGCTCAAATATTTCCACAAGTTTTGCATTCTGCTCCAACATGTATACACATTTATCTTACCCTAAAAATAAAGTCACAAAACACATTGATTTTCATTTCTATATAAGCTAAATGACTTTTCTCCCTAGGGGTGCCTGGGTGGCTCAGCCCGTTAGGCGTCTGCCTTCAGCTCAGGTCATGATCCTGGGGTCCTGGGATCAAGCCCCACAGGCCCCACATGGGCTCTCAGTTCAGCGGGGAGCCTGCTTCTCCCTCTACCTCTGCCCCTCCCCCCACTCACATTCTCTCTTACTCTCTGTGTGAAATAAATAAATAAATAAATAAATAAATAAATAAATAAATAACTTTTCCCCCTAAAATTCTTAAAACTGCAGAAAAACGTACTTTGTCTTGTGGCTTCCAGGTACAAAAGTCTCCATTTACTTAGCCTTTACTGCGTGCCTGCCTGCGCTGAGCACGTGGCCTGCATTAATCTCATTCAATTCCCGAGCGACGCTGTGGGACAAGGACTTTGCACCCCCCTTCTACAGATCAGGAGACTGAGGCTTCTAGAGGTGAAGCCACTTGCCCAAGGACCAACATCGGTCCTCAGTGAGGCTGGGACCAGAACCAGGGTCTGTGTGACTCCAGAGCTTGCTGGAGAAGTACGGCATTTAAACATCACACAAATGCCTGCTGGGAGTTACCTTCCCGCCTGACTGCCGAACTGCATCATCCGGGGCCCTCAAAGAGGCACCGCACCTTTGGCTCCTCTGACTCCCCAGCGAAAGGCCACTGGGGCTGGGAAGCAAAAGTTCTCAATATCTGCTGATCTATTAACATCTTGCTTTGGCCGAACGATCCAGACCAAGCGACACTCACAGGTCCCAGTCCCGGCCCTGCCAGGTTCCAGCTGTGTGACATCGGACAAGTCAGTTAACCTCTCTGAGACTCGGTCTCCTCATCAGGAGATTGAGGATAAAACCTACCACGGCTACATACACAGAGGAAAGCCTGGACAGCAGGAGGGGCGGTTTTGTTCTTGTCTTTTCTGCCTGCCTGGATTCTCTGATTTTGTCTTCCCTCAGCGCCTGGGGGCCCCGGGGGGCAGAATCTGTGTCTGCCTATGTCACAGCCACAAAACAGCATCCGGTACATAGTAGGTGCTCAGTGCGGATCCGTTCTTGGAGGATGCGTGCGTGTCATGCTTGTTTTAGGTGGGGAAGTGGACGCACCCGCTTTTACTTTCTAGAGCTCAAGGTTATTCCTCCTGTCCGATAAAGGGGCTTGCCCTGATGGCTGCACTCTTGGGCACGCCTTTTCTCTCTCTCTCTCTCTTCCTCTTCTCCCTCTCCCTCCCACCTTCCTTCCCTCCCTTTCTCTCCAAAAAAAAAAAAAAGGGAAGAAAAAATGGGATTTCTTTTACCCCTTCATTCACCCAGTAATTAATTGCTAAGCAGCCTGCGGGCCAGGCCATGAGCTGGGCTCCAGGAACACGGCACTGACCCAGACACAGGTCCTTGTCCTCCAAGTCTCTGATGTAACAGGAGAGACAGACCCAAGCACGCAACAGCACAACAGGTCCTTGTCCTCCGAGTCTCTGATGTAACAGGAGAGACAGACCCAAGCACGCAACAGCACAGCTGTCTACCCACGTGTGTAAAGTGGGATCCTGACCCCGTCAGGGGGTCAGAGCGGCTCCCTGGGGAAAGGGCGCGTAGACTGACATCGAAAGGATGGGCAGGCCTCAGCAGGCAAAGAGGAAGGGAAAGGGCTTTCCAGAGATGACATGGAGTGTGGTGAGCTCAGGGGACCACAAGAAGCCACAGTTCGCTGGAACAAAGAATTGGCCAGAAGAGACCCGATGTGGTCTAGGCAGATGGAGCACAGCAAGGGCCCCAAAATGTCAACAACTGCTACTATCATTAATAAAGGTGTCACAGCACCCTCAGACACGGCAAGATGACCAGAGCCACTGACATGGGCACCTGGGATGGGAGGGGGTGTGAGAAGCCCTGTTCTGGGAAATGTGGGGCATGTGGCATCTGCCTACCCCAACATCTCCCCTTCCCTGCCTCATCCCCAGACCTGGGAGCGGGTGGGACAAGCTGGGCTGGTCTCCAACCAGCTCAGGCAGGAGCCAGGTCAGTCATAGTCCTTAATAAGGTCACAAGCCCCAGAGCAAGGAAACTTCAGAATGGGGGTGGGGGAGGGGCCCTGAGAGGCCCAGGGAAGGTGCAAGCCACCCCCAGACCGGGGAGCTGGAGACGACACTGACAGCGATACAGGGACCAAGTGGGGGCTGTACTGGGAATGGAAACCGGGCAGGCATGGGGTCAGCAGGACCCCACCCCACCTCCACCACCAGCACCCCTCCCTCTCCTTCCTGCCCAAGATGTGGCAAAGCCCCCACGGAGAGTGACTAGCCAGGGGTGGCCCAGCTCCCGCAGCATCCCTGGGGGTGCTGAGTCGGGGCTGGAGCCCCAGGCACCCTGGCACCGGCAGCACTGCGGGCTCCAGCTCTGGCCTTTTAAGAACCGAGAGCAGAGGGTGGCCCTGACCTGGCCTCCGCACAGAAGTGACTGGTCCTGTCCGGTCCTTAGCCTGGTCCTGGGCAGCAGGAGGACAACAGCACTGGGACTCCAAGCAGTAATGGGCCGCAGAAAGGCACAGCCACACACCTGTCAGCCTGGCCGGAACCTGCCGGAGGCCAGACGGAGGCCGTGACCACTTCACCTGCTCGTACTCCTTTGGCCAAGGTGGACACCCATGTCCCCGAGTGTCCCTGGGGCTTCACACGGCTCTCCTGGCTCCCAAGACCGGCCGCAGCAGGGCTCCCTCCAGGTGGGGCCCCGCCCTGCTGGTCGGCAGCCCCTCCACAGGACTAACTAATCAGACCTTACCATGCACCTCCCCTCCACTCTGGCCACTGCGCCTTCTCTAGGTCCTCACCGTGGCCACGCCTAGATGCCCCAGACCTGGAACATGCCGCTCCCTCTGCCTGAAACACTCTTAGCATCTCCCATAAACTACCCCTCCCCAAACCGCTTTGTGCCTTCTCAGCTTCAGGTAGGGCCCCCAAATTTAGCACATAAAAATACAGGATGCCCAGGTAAACTTGGATTTCAGATAAATGATGAATAATTGTTTATTATGGCTGGCAACCCTACCCTCAGGTTTCAACTGAAACATCACCTCCTCCAGGAAGCCCTCCCAGATGCACCCCCGACCCGGTAGCCTCCCACAGCATTGTGGAATGCCCTGCCTTGATGCTTATCCTAGCCTCCTATCCATTTCCCCACCAAACCGCGAGTGCCAGGAAGGCAGAAGTCCATCCGTCCATCTGCCCTTCATCCTGGCACCCACAGGACCGGGCACGAGGCAGCTGTTCCACAACGGCTTTCTGCATCTGGAAGTAAAGAGTGGCAAGGTGGCCCGGGGATACCCATGGCCGAATTCACCCCACAAGGGCACCCAGGGCCTCCAGCCCTTCTCCTCCAGCCGGCTGGACCTCCTTCTCACAACCACCCCCAGCTCCACAGAGCCTGAGCCGAGGAAACACGAATCAAGGTAAGAACAGCTAGCAGGCTCCTCTCCTTTATTTTGAGGGCTGCTGTTCGTTTTAATTAAGATCCTGTTCTGCTCAGGCCCAGCAAGGGCCTCATCGCGGGCAGTCTGGAAATAATCATCACCCAACGTGGCCCTGTGGGCTACTGAGCCCCGGCAGGGAAGCAGGGCCCTGGGGGCCGGGGGGCAGAAGCCCAGGCAGCACGGGCTTAGAGCCCCATCGAGCGGCTCGTCTGCCCAGCACACACACCATACACTTTTGAACAGAAGGGAAGCATTCGCTTTTCCCCCCACAGTGCCAAAAATAGCCCCGTCTCCTGCCTTTGAACAGGAATCTCTTGGTTCCTACAAAGAGACAGGAGCGGCAGGGGGGCCGGAAGGAGGGGCCATGTGGGCTGGGGGGACCCCTCCTCGTGTCCCCAGGCCCGGGGAGGTGAGAGGGGTCCAGGTCCTGGCCAGGCCTGACTTGCCGGGGCCCAGCCTCCCCGTGCCTGACTTCTCAGGACCCCCCAGACAGGGCAGGCCCCCCCAGCCCCGGCCCAGGAGGTGGGGGGGGGGCCAGACAGGAGCAGAGAATACAGACCCAGGATGGGTGAGCAGCCCTGCTTACTCGTTAGCTTCTCCCTTTTCCTAGTTGCTTGTTCGTCCCAACGGATATGCGCCAGGCTCTGTTCTAGGAGCCGGGGGGACAGTGAGGACCCCCGAAACGAGACGGGTCTGTCCTCACGGCGCTCACAGCCCCGAATGAGACGAGGACGAGCTGAACGTGTCCTTGCCACCCGGTCGGGGGAGGCCACTGGACGGTCCCTGGGCACTGACCTCGGAGAGGCTGCGGGGGCGCTGGCCCGAGCAGAGGGTCGGGTGAAGAGCGCCTCCAAGCTGCCCCTCGCCCAGGGCATGGACCCTCATTCAACCTGGCAGCAGGCCTGTGTGAGGCCACTTGGGCTCAGAGGAGGGGTGCAGGAGCCTGGGACCCACCATGCCATTCTGCCAATATTTTCACGCTCATTCCGGCCACAGTCCTGGGAGGCGGGAGTATCATCACCTGCCCATTTTACAGGTGAAGTAAGGAGCTCGAGGGAAAGAGGTTGACCAAGGTCCCAGAGCTCAGGAGAGGAGCCAGGCTTTGCACCCAGGCCTGGCTGCTCCCCGAACAGGAACGCCCGACATGATACCGCAGACAAGCCATCTCCACTCACGTCACTTCCCTCCCCACCAGTTCCATAGAAGACAAAGCAGAGGGTCAGGGTGGCCACAGGGCTGGGAGGTGGAGAATGAGGGATCTGAACCCAGCTCTGTCTGCCACCAAATCCAGGGCCTTTCTGGTTCCCACAGCAGCTTCTTAGTTTAAAAAAAAAAAGAAAAAGAGGCCACCTTCTGTCCCCAAAAGGCCAGAGCTGTGGGGGAGCCAAGGGAGAGAGAGAGAGGGGAGGGAGAGAGAGAGAATGGCACTCTGAGCCCACTTCCTAACTGAAAACCTAAGCCTAAAATAAAAAAAGCAGAGTGCTATTTCTGCTTTGGGTTAAACATTCCTCAAAGCCACATTCCTCCCGCCCTCCTCCTTCTCCCCTGCCAGGGAATCCGGAGCACGGTGGCCTGGACACCCCATTAGCTTCCTGGTGCTACCGTGTGAGCCCAGGAGTGCCAGAGCCAGTGGCTGCTCTGCACCCCTTCCTGGGCACCCCCGGCATGGACTCAGTAGGTGGGGAACACCGCCCCCTGGGTGGCCCAATCAGGATACCCTCGGGCTAAGAAAAGGTGACACCCCATCTCATAGACAGCAGGACACTGGAGAAACTGAGACCCCGAGGGGGCAGCTAAAAGCCATAGCAAGTCAGGCTGGAATGAGGACCCCAGACTCCAACCTGGAGATCCCCTCCCCCCAGCCCTGCCCCATCTGATTGCAAGTCAGGAGCACAAACAGGTCCCACCCTGGTCAGCGGAAGACCAAAACAAAGCAACACATAGACAAACACTTTGGAAAGCCCAGAGCCTTATGCAGAGGTGTTCACAGGCCTGCCCTGTACGTGGCTCCAGGCCGGGCACTGCACAAAAAGCAAATCTACCATGCATGTCCCGACCCTCAAGGAGCTTACAGTTGACCGGAGCAGGGCTACTAGGCCTCCGGCCCCGGAGGTCCCCTCTGTTGCTGTGTCCCTGAGCCTCACGCTGCACCTGTGGTCTCCCACTTTGTTCAACAGACATTTCTCGAGGCACCCTGGCCATGCCAGGCACCGGCAGGGCAGGATGGCTGGGGCGCTCCAGGCGTATCCCGTTGGTCTCCATGGCCTTATCTTTGGGCTGCCTCCTGCTTCCCAGCCCCAGCCTGCAGGCTCCCCCAGGGCAGAGATGGTGCTAGCTGGACAAGAGGACACAGCGCTCCTGAGCTCACGGGCTGGGAGCATCCCATGAGAGGAGCATAGCGCTGGGCACCTAGTGAGCACCGGAGCCTCGCCTGGGACGGGCAGAGGCTGCGAAAGCCTGAGGCCTGGGCGGGGCTGCCCCCTGATGCCCACTCCTACTGATGCCCCCTGGACTTCTCACAACTGTTGTGCTGCTGCCTGCTGGCAGGCCTCAAGTCTACCTACTCCCAAAGGAAGCCAAGGCAAAGCTGTCCCAAATGCCTTGCAGGAGGCGAAACCACGAGGGCCGTGTGCAAAGCTATGAAGCTGGAAGGATCCTACCCACTGTCCAACCTCACCTCCAGCCCAGGAATCTGGGATGCCCGGCCAGTATCTGATATCCAACAGCTGCTTGAATGCCTCTAATGATGGGGTGCTCACTACCCTTCTTAGCAGCTCTAAGGGTATAAGGCTCACAGAGATTGTAGGAGGCAGGCCCCCAGAGGGAGGGGCATTGCTTTGGGCAGACAAAGATTTGCGCCTGAGCCCCAGTGGCCACTGACTGTCTGGGAGGCCATGGGCATGTCTCTGAATCTGTCTAGGCCTCTTTTTCTTCACCTGTAAAATGGGCACAATAGTCCCTGCTCCCAGGCCCGTGGTGAGACCACAGGGCGGTAAATCTATACTCAGTATTCACGGCAACGCACCCTCACTTGGTAAATGGGGGTTGTCACTTTTGCTCTTCCTCCCAAATTCCCCCACTGCCCCCGGACGGACGGGCTCCCACAGGGCACCGTGGTGAGGGCAGGAGGTTGAGAAGCGGCAGCCCGGTCGCCTGGTCCCAGAGCAGGCAACAGCGCCATCGGCTTCTGATTCGGGTTCCAGGCCCGTCTGAGCCTCACGCCCAGGCGCCCCCGCCCACCCCGTGCATCCGTATTTACAACCTGCACAGAGCGGCCCTCACACACCCCTGCGTGCGCACGCGCGCGCACAGACGTGCCGGCTCGCCCACTCCCGACACACGCCGCGACCCCGACCCTCTCGCCCGGAGCACGCCCACGCCAGCCGGGGCGCGCACGTGTGCTCCGCAGCCCCCGCCCCAGCACACACCCACACCAGGCACCCACGCGTGCGCACGATCGCCCGCACACCCCCAAGGCAGCTTCCCGGCACCCCCACCCACAAGGGCCCCGCGCTCGGCCCAAGACCAAACGCCAGCTGCGTCACTCACCAGGTGCGTGGCCTTGGGCCAACCCCGATCCCCTGTGAGCCTGTTTCTCATCTGTAAGCGCGGACCACCCAGGATCCTGAGAGTTGTTGGCGATGGGCGCGTGTGAACCCTGAGCTGGGCCTCACTCCTAGGAATGCGCGGCATCCTTCCACGATGTTGATTACAGATTCGCCCTCATCACTGAGCAGCCATCAAATTTCTGTCTCTACTATCCCTCACCTCACCCACAACAGCCCCAGTTTGCAGAAGAGAAAACCGAGGCACGAGAAACTAAGACCTGTGCCTGTGGCTGAGACAGCCCATGATCCCAGGTCAGAAGACGCCAGAGCCCAGGCACGCTCGGTCCCTAGTCTCACCAGCTGGCAATCTGAACATTGTACAGAAAGGGAAACTGAGTCCCAGGGGCACCGGGGACTCCACGGTCACTGTCCAGGATGGGATGGTTCTGGGACTGAAGTGCAGGCAGGTGTCTCTCTGGCCCTCCCAAGCCAAGTCCATGCAGGGACCTAAAGTCCAGCATTCCAGAGCCTGTCCTCCCTCCCCAACTCAGTGAGCCAGGAGCCCAGGGCAGAATGATCCCGCTGCCCACCGGCTGGGCCAAATACAGAGGCCATCCCATTCGCCACTCACTCCTAATTGAGCAGAGGGCTTGTGACCGCTCACCCTGTGACCACCAGGGGGGTGGCCAAGGACTGCTGTCCCCTGACACCAACAGCTTAGCACCCACTTTCCTGTGAGAGTATTGACGGAGCCCTTACTACACGCCGGTCCCTGCGTCCGCCTGTTGGGAAAAGCACTGTGGTCCATCCCCACGGCACACACAACACCCAGAACTCAGAGGGGTAAGGCGCTCGGCAGAGTCACTGCCAGAAGACAGCAAGCTGTCTCACAAGCTCTCAACACTCTGCTGTCCTGCCCTCAGCTGGGAATCTGACCCCAATTTCAAGTTACCTGGAAACTTGGCACATTCATTTATGACGTTCTCTGCCCTGGTAAAGAGACCACGCCCAGGACGTGCAAAGTGTTACATCTCAAAATGCCGGGAAGAAGGATGCTCTTTTTTTTTTTTTTAAAGATTTTATTTATTTATTCGACAGAGATAGAGATAGCTAGGGAGAGAGGGAACACAAGCAGGGGGAGTGGGAGACGAAGAAGCAGGCTCATAGCGGAGGAGCCTGATGTGGGGCTCGATCCCAGAACGCCGGGATCACGCCCTGAGCCGAAGGCAGATGCTTAACCGCTGTGCCACCCAGGCGCCCCAAGAAGGATGCTCTTTTTAATTGATACTAGTTTTCGGCCTTGCCTGAGAGTAAGAGATATTTAGGGCAAGATGCACCGAGTCAGAAAACAGCAAGACATCCCCGTCTCCACCCCAACAGCCAACCCATTCATGGCACAGTGGGGAGCACCCCAAAAGTTAGAGCCAGCAGTCCTGGGTTTCTGCCTGGTATTTGCCTTGTAACCTTGGGAGAAACACTTCGTCTCTCCAGTACTTGCTTTTCCCATTTGTAAAATAAAGGCATTGGACTAGATGACCCCAAAGTCTCCTCTAGCTCAAAGACCCTAGGATTCTATTTAATAGTAATCAAAGGAATGAACTTTGAACGAGGGAGCTACTCTTTCTTCCCCACAAAATCAGCAGTAATCAAGAAAAGCAGGTAGACTCAGTGCTGGCAAGAATGCAGGGAAACAGGCACTCTCTCACCCATGTTTGCTGAGAGTGAAGATTGGAACATACTTTGTAGAGAGTGATTTAACAATTTTTCTATCAAAAGCCTTTTCAGATGTCCCCGGGCTTTAACGTTGCAGCTTCATTTGGGGGAATTTATCTTCAAGAAGAGCTCCGTGCAAAAATTTATTGCAAAGATGTTCGTACAAAGATTGAGTAGAAAAATGTTTGTCACATCCCTATTGATATTGGTAAAAAAAGAAGAGGAGGAGGAGGAGGAGAGGAGGAGGGAAGGAGGAAAAGAAGGAAGGGAGGGAGGGAGGGAGGGAGGGATGGATTAAGAAAGCAGCCTAACTGTCCAATAGAAGGGAACCAAATAAAATGTTGCATTCATAGGATACACCATTTAAAAAATCATGCTTTTTATTTTTTTAATCATGTTTTAAACTTTTTTTTTTTTTAAGTAGACTCCATGCCCAGCATGAAGCCCAACGCAGGGCTCCAACCCACGACCCTGAGATCAAGACTGAGATCAAGAGTCAGACACTTAACCGACTGAGCCACCCAGGCGCCCCTTAAAAATCATGGTTTAAAAGAATAGTAAACAATGTGAGCAAACATTCCCAATTGTCAGGTTTTAAAAAGTTAGAAAATAAAAAGTATGTAATTCCAAATGCATAAGGTAATGAAACCTACACACCAAGTCCAATGGAATCTTCCTCCCAAGGATACCCAGCTCTGTTGTCACCCCCACGGACACCCAGTTCATCACCGTGACCACCCCCGGCCCCGAGGACCACCCCCTCCTCCCATCCGTTCTTGGACTATAGACAAGAACACTCTCCAAACCCACATCTAACTTTCTCCACCACCTCCTTCCGTGGCCCCCCACGCATCTCAGAAAACGTGCAGATCCCTTCCCATGGCCTTCGGGGCCCTTGGTGAGGAGTGACGTGAGCCTGGCCCAGCTCCGGCTGCATTGCCCGCTGCCCACAGTCGGCCCAGAGGGGCCGAGGTCTGGCCTTGGGAGCAGAGGAAGCTGGGTGGCCAGGAGAAAGGGCTTTCATGTCACACTGCCAGAATCTCTGTGGTGGGGTGGGGGTGGGGCTGGCGCCGGAAGGAGCCAGAGGAGGCAGAAAGAGCCAGAACAGGTATGAGGAGGAGGCCCGGGCTCTGTGACCCCCACAAGTCCCTGTCCCTCTCTGGCCTCCTCTGCTTCTCTCTGCACAAAGGGGGCAGGCTGCAGACCCACTCCTCCCATCCTGCTCTAGGAGACAGAGGATCGTAGGACGGAAGCCACCAGAAGCTGAAAGCGTCCCCTCGAACCAGGCACCGCGCCAACCCCTTCACATGCCCGTGAATCCAGCTCCGGGGTCTCTGGGATGCCCATCTTCCACAGGAGGAAAGTAAAGCTCTGTGAGAAGCGGCTTGCACAAGGAAAGAGCCAGAACCCTGGGACATCTGGTCCCAGAGGCCCACAATCCTCCCTGCCTCTCTGCTGCCAAACAGCCCCCCTTCCCTTTCTGGTCCACACTCGGGACCTCAAAGCATCCTCCCATTTGGATCCACGGAGTCACACGGGCAGGTGAGACAGATGAATGAGCCGGTGCTCAGAGAGGGTAAGTGACTTGCCCAGGGTCACAGAGCCTGACTGAGGACCCAGCCCCCTTCTCCAGGATATTGAGCTCTTTCCTAACAGCGGATCAGATGTTTCCTGCCCAGATGCCCACTCTAGTGTAACTCCCCTAACCTTGACTCTTCTTGTTGCTGTTCAGTCTCACCTCCAGGGGAGAGAGGGAGCGAGCCTCCCCGGTCTCACCCTCCTGTGCCCAGGATACATAGGATTACAGAAGCTGCCTTCCTCCCTCTGGGCCTTCCCTCTGCCAGGTGGTTTGTTCCTTGCCTTCACACCCCGGCTTATTTGTCCCCAGATGGGTACCAGATACTCCCTCCCCCCACCAGCAACGTCCTGCCCCCTCTGGTTGGCCAGCACCGGGTGCGGGGGGTGATCACCATCATTCTCTGATCACCATCAGAGAATATTCCTTCTCTTCCGGGAACAGACCCTCGTGTGACCCTTCCCAAAGCCAGAGAGCCACAAGAGCCCAACTGGTGACACCCAGCATCTCTTAACCCCAGACTCCTGACCGTGAACTAGGGTCCCCTTCTCGGCTCTGCGTGGCAGAGGCTTTAGCTGCCGGCTACCCGGGCCTCCCATCCGGCTGCTCCTCCCCTCCGGGAGCTGCCGCGTGTTGGGCACCATTCTGGGCATCAGGAAAAAAGGCTGCAGAGACTCAAGGTTGGCAAGCAAGGTCAAGGCAGAGCCTGGGCTGACCAAGAGCGACAAGGAGCAGGTGACCTCCTCCGAGTCCTAGACAGAGGGTCCCTGGGGAGTACCGGGAGCACCACGGGGAAAGGCTAAGGAAGGGAGGCGGGGTGGGGGTGTCTGTCTGTCTGCCTGTGGGGGCTGCCAGGCTGGAGCCCAGACCGCAACAAATGGCTCGAGCCCCACAAGCTTGGTTTTTTTGGACCATCTGGCTGGTTTCCATCGGAAGGCAAGGGTACATCCCTCTCCTTCCCGTGTCAGTGTCGAGCGAGGGCTCGATGAATGGCAGCCCGGGCAGACCAGAAATGAACAAGGGGGGTGTCCGGGGGAGACTACTGCAGGTAAAACAAGAACCTGCCAGGATTCGGGCAGAGTGAGGTTGCCACCTTTCTCTGCCGCCTGCGGGCCAGGCACAAAGGCTGCGGCCGCAGGAAGATTCCATGTGGAGGGATGAACTCTGCCCACGAGATGCACTTGAGATCGGTTCAAGAGGCAGCTGAACTGGGTAGTCGAAGCGACATTAGTGACGACTGCTCACATCCACTCTTACATCCTTGACAGGTGTTTGTCGCGCCTTAAGGAGGCCCCTTTACCAAAGGCCACAGATGAGGCTATAAGGGAGTTACCCTATCGATGCGTTACATCCCCTGGGGCCCAAGACCCACGAGCATCCCCGTGTGGCAGATGAGGAAACCGAGGGTCACTGAGGGGAGGGGCTGGCCTGTCCCACAGCCTAGGCACACAGGCTTGACAGCAGCCTCACCAACAACAAGCTGGAAGAAAGTGGGCCAGACCTCCAAGAAACTGGGCTGCCGGCCACACTGAGTCCTGCTCTCTGAGTCCCAGCGGGGCGGGGGCCCCCATCAGTCTCGAACCTGCTGGGGCTCCTGGGTGTGAGCTGCGCCAGGAAGGGTAAGGATTGCACGACGGGGCACGATGATTTACAAAATCTTATCTGCAAAGGAGGAAAAAAAGTCTCCTCTGCAGTGTTCAGCCTAGAAGACGGGAGGTTTTAGCGAGGCTGCGTCCAGATGTGTCTTAGACCTCCTCCTGCTCCCTCGTGCGTGCACACGCACGCATGCGCACGCACACACACACAGAGACACACACGCACACACGCACAGACCACCAGGACAGTCTTTCCCAGGGAGCAGGCGAGTCACCACCAAGGGTGGCAGCCAGCAATGACTCAGGTGTGAACATCTGGACTCCCCTCTGGGCGCTGCAGCCAGCTGTGCTCTCCCGAGGTGGCCTAGGACCCATGGGACCAGGGTGGGTCTTCAAATGGGGCTCCTGGGAACCAAGATCTGCGTGACAAACACCTGTCAAGGACGCAGGGCCCTGGACCCAGCCCAGACCTCCGGACTGAGAAATCTGAGCACAAAGCAAGCCATGCACTTGGAATTTGACAAGCTCTCCCGGAGACGCTGATGGTCCTTGCTAAGTGCTCCTCTCTTGACCCCACACACAGAACCCCCGGAACACAGAGCAGATGGCTCAGTCCCCATCAGAAGGAAGCCCATCTGGGGCCTTAGAACAAGCTGGAGGCTTTCTCTGCTTTTCCTGCGGGGAGACTTTCCAGCAACAAATATATGTGGCCCTACTAAGTGCCAGCACAGCCAAGCAGGAGCAAGGGAGACCGACGGGAAGCCAGTGAACCCCCCGCCACCTCCCCCAGCCCACACCTAATAAGGGCTCTACAGAGGAAAGTTCTCGGCTAACTCTCTCAGATCAAAACTGTTCCATGTCTCCAAAGGCCTTTAAAAATAGCCCAGGCCGGCTCAGCACCACCAGACCCATTCCTAACAAAGCCTTGTTGACTCAACTTCTCCCAAAGCTGACAGATGTGCCCGGGCGGGGGGAGGGGGGAAATGACCACCACCCTCCACCCCTTCCCATCTAGAATCTACCATCACGGGCTGATGGCATCAACCAGACAGGGACCCACAGAAGAAAAGCCCCTCCTGACTTCTCGGCCTGAGTTCTGAGGTCTTTCAAGGGGCCTAACTTTGGAGACAGACCGGAATTTGAGTCCTGGCACCACCTGGTGACGAGCCACGGATCTTGGGCACACGACTTCACCTTTCTGAGTCTTCGTTCCCTTGTCTGTAAATGCAGCTGGTAATAGTGCCCACCGTGTGCATGGCGGCTGAGGATTCTATGAGCTAATGATGCGAAGAGCTTGGCATGTGACACACTCAGGAAGCAGGCAACCCAGCTTCATTCAGCTCACAGTCCCCTCTCCCCACCACCTGCTCCACCGGCATGGGGACGCCCTGGTTCAACCCAAGCCCACCATGCCCGTCAAAGCCCGTGGTGCTCTCTGCCTCTCCGGGCACAGGAGCCTGGGACGTCCCACCTGCAGCCTGCCTGCGGACAGCTACGGCCCACAACTGGACAGAGCCTGAGGGAAGGCCCAGCAAATCTCACAGAACAGCAGCCAAACTGGGCCACCTCCCCCCCTCCTGTCCCCCCCAGGAAAGAGGGTAAGAACAGTAAGGACCGTGTCCCTGTCCTTGGAGCCTCTACGCTTCAAGGAGCAGGTACTGGGATGTGACCTCCTTGCTGGAGAATTCCACTGGAGAAGGACCACTACCTCTCAGCAGACTAGCGCCCACTCAGGAAAGCCCCCTTTGTTCTAAGCACAGGGGGGCAAGGGGCACGGAGCTGAGGCGTGGGCTTGGCCAGACCTGCAAACGTGCCCAGAAGACCAATGGAGGGGGGAGGGGGGCAGAGGTTGTGCAATGCACCACCAGAAGCTGCCTCCTAGGCCTCCATCAACGCAGAAGGCTGGCAGTCAATCTCCTGCCTGGGAAGGAAGAGGGCAGAGGGGCTGCCCCCCCCCACAGCTGCCCAGGTATGGGTTCTGAACTGCAGCCCACACCCAGGGCCAATACCCCCTTCCAAGTCAGACACCCAGACTGGAGCCCTTCCAGACAACACAGCCGTCCTTCTCCCGGTCCCACCCAAAATAAGAGCATGTGGTCAGGACCCAGTGCCATGAACCCCTGGCAAGCTGGGGTGTGCCCCCCCCAAGAGGCTGCAGGGAAGGGAGAAGTCAGTCATGGAGAAACTGAAGATGCAAGGGTACAGGACAGTTGTGAAGTTGGGCCAAGTGGAGAGACACACTGGGCCAGCTCTGGATAAGTCCGAAATGGGCAGACCCTCCTCCTAGGGGGCCCCCCAGACGGTGACCTGTTGAGATGGCCCAGATCGCCCCCCACCCCACCCCACCCCCCGCTGTATCAACCCATTTCCCAATGTGGTAGATTGAGATAGAAAAGGGGAGGTGAGATCAGGGCCACGGGAGAATTCACCCTGTAAATCCTGCAGCCCACAGGGCGCCCAGGACCCCGAGCCGCCGCCGCCTCGAGCGTTCGGGCAAGTCTCGCCCCCCTCCCACCCCAACGCACACGATCCGGGCCAGGGAGGGGGCGACAGGCCAACCTCGAAGCAGCAGCAGCGGCAACAGCAGCGGCATCGTGATGCATGAATCACCCACCCCGCTGCGCTCGTGCCAGTCGGCTCCGCACAGCCCCAGCCACCGCGCAACCGGGAGCCCCCTCCCCGACCACCGCCCCCTCGCCCTAGCACACCCCGGCTCTTTCGGACAGCTCTGCAAAGAGGGGGCCCTGGGGGGGAAGGGGGGACTGGAGCCGGCCCTCCCGGCCCGGGGGTGGCCCCGCGCGCGCCGACAGGCGGCACCCGTCCCGGGCGTGGGGGGGGGAGGGGTGCCCTAGAACAATAGCGCCAGGTGTGGGGCCGGGGGCGCGGCCGGGGGCTGCAGAGCTGCCCGCGCCGAGGCAGGGCGGGAATGGCCGAGGGAGGGGTGAGGCGGGCGCGACCGAAGGAGGGACGCGGGGTCTGGGGGTGGGGGTGGGGGTGGGGTGGGGGGCCGGGCGTGGGGGAGGGGCGCGAGGGGGCGGAGGCAGCGCCGCGGAGCGCGGGGCGGGGGTCCTGGCGCGCGCACTCACAGTAGGTCTTCCTGGTCAGCTCCTCCACAACTTCGGGCTTCAACTTGCTGTTGGATTTCCCCATCCTCGGCGGCCGCGGCCCCCGCCCCCGGCCGGACCCCGTGGGGGCGCCCAGCGGGAGCGGCTCGGCCGGCGCGGGCCGGGGCGGGCGGCGGGCGGGGCGCGCGGAGGGCCGCCGGACCGGGCCGGGCCGGGCCGCGCCTTTGTCTGCGCCGGGCCCACGCGGCCCGGGCGCGGGGCTCCGGCGCGAGGCGCTGCGCGGCTGGCGGCGCCTCGGCCCCCTGGGCGCGGCGCGGGGCCGCGGGCGCGGGGCGGCCGCTCGCAGGCCCGGGCCGTCCGGCCGCCGCCCTCTCCGGGCGCCGCGGCGCGGAGCTGCGCTGGGCTGGGCGCCGACGCGGCCGCGGGGTGGCCGCGGTCGTCCCTGGTTACTGGGCTCCGCGGCACATGCTCGCTGCTGCGCTCCCTCTCGCCGCCGCCCCTGCGCTCCCCGCCTCCCGCCTCACGCTCGCACCGGCGCGCCAGGGGTGGACCCGGAGCCGCCACTCAGCGCCCGGCGCCACCTCCCGCCCCGCACCCGCCCGGCCGGGCCTGCGCCCGCCGCACGGCCGCCCCGCGGGCACCCAGCCGGCCGGCGGAGGGGAGCCCCCGGCCTTGCCCGGCTCGCGGAGGGAGGGGGCGGTCACCCCCGCCCCCGCCAGGCCGCCGCGCCCTGCGCTCCGGCCCCCCGCGGCGCCGCCGGGCGGGGGGGGGGGGGAGGGCCCGGAAGATCTGACGTGAATGAGGCCAAGTCTCTGCGCTGTGGAACTCATTCATTCGACGCGGATTTGTTGGGCGCTGGGGACCCGCCGGTGAATGGGACAGGCGTGGCCCCCGCCCTTAAGGTGCCGGGGCGGGGGGGAGGGGCAGTGCGCGGCAGGATGTCACATGTCTGCTGGGGGATACCTACCGCGGCCTGGGGGGAAGGTGACCTCCAAGACCAGGGAAGGGAGGGGGTGCTTGGGAAAGGGTTCCCGGCCGTGAAAACCTGGAGGAGGGGAGGCCCGAACCCGAGGGAGAACAACTCTCAGAGCACAGGGCCGCAGGCGCAGGCGGGGTATGATCTGAAACCCGAGAGAAGGGCCAGGGCCAGTGGGGACCGGCCTGCCCCTCTCCCCAAGGAGCTGGGCCTCTGGGCTTTAAGCAGAGGGGTGACAGGGGCAGGCCTTCCTGTGGAGGGGTCCTCCAGGCGGGAGTCGAGGCTGAGGCCAGTGGCCGGGGCTCCATCTGGATGGACAGAGGCCAGACAGAGTCCACATGGCCTTCCCTGGCCATCCCCATCTACAATGGCAATATGTGGGCACCTGTCCTGTCTCCTAACCAGCTTTATCCTTTTCTCCTTCGCAACCGCAGGCTAACCGTCTGTTTTAGTGGTGGTGGTGATTTCTTGTGTGTCCCGTCCCCTGTGGTGTGAGCCCCCTGAGAGCGGGCTTCTTGTCTTATTTCTGGTTGTATCTCCTACACCTGGAAGGCACCTGACTTGCCGTGGTCACTCAGCAAACCTCCCTGATGAGAAGGAAGGTGCTGGGGCCTGGGGGTGGACAGAGGGCGGGAGGAAGAGGCAAGGATGAGGCGGTGGGCAGGGTTTCTTTTTCTCCCCACTTCGGCACAGTATTCAGACCTCAAGGGGCCCGGCGGGGTACACAGAGGAACTGAGGAGTGCTTCTCAGCCCCCAGATGCCCCCTCCTGCCTCCAAACATGGCTCATTCCCGAGATTCCGCTCCCTACACCGCCTTGCCTGGTGGAGCCCCAGGCCCCAGGAAGCCTTCAGAAGGGCATATACTTGCCAGCCACGTTCGTCAAGGAATGTGGCAGGGAAAGACCTGGAGAAGGGGGAGCACTTCCTGGGCCCTGCCCTGGAGCCCAGTGGCCCGTGTATGGCCTCGCAGGGCGCAGCCAGGTGGGGCTTAGAGAGTCAGGGAGAGGTAGGAGGTAAGTGAGACTCAGAATCTGTTGCTATTTAAGTGGATCACCTGGCTGCCGCTCTGAGCCCGGATTCCTGGCAGGATTCCTGGCAGGCACGGGCAGAATCAGGACCCACGGGAGGGCGCTGCATGGTCATCAGGGGTGGTGGTGGCCGGGTCCAGCAAGGCAGGCGAGGACATGGAGAGAACTGGTTAGACTCAGGTTATAGTTTGAAAGTGGAGACGGGGGGGGGGGGGTAGCCTAATGGACTGGATGGGGGTGTGGGACAAAGAAGGGAGTCGAGGTCCACGGCAAGGATTTTGACCTGAGCAACCGTTAGAATGGGATGTCCGTTGCTCAAGTGGGGAGTGCACAGGTGTGGAGGTGGCAGGAGCAGGGGTCCAGCTCTGGTCGTGTGAAGCATGGATGCATGTTGGATGAGGGGCCCAGGAAGCAGGTGATGCTGGCGCCTGGAGTTCAGGGACACGGAGGCTGCGGGGATAAACTGGGGAGTCATCCTGGTACAGACAGAATGTAAGAATGTAAAGCCATGTGGCAGGGGGTCAAGGGCAGCTCCTTGAGGGTTAAGCACGTATAAAGTAATTGAATTAACTACATATACCTGGGAAAAGCAGCCTTAACGCTCTACCTCCCGGGTGTTCTGTCATTTGTTACCAGTATCGGTGGGATTGCAAGTCACTGTCTTCTGCTCTCACTTGTATTTTTCCTTGCGTGAAAAAGTGGAATGTAATTCACATAACATAAAATACACTGTTCTACAGTGTGCGGTTCAGTGGTTTCAGGATACTCGCTGGGTTGTGCAGCCGTCACCAGCACTAATCCCAGAAATTCATCTGTATTTTATACAGACTGTTCTCTACAACTAAACACATTGCTCTTGAATAAGACAAACATTTGATCAGGTCATTTCGCTCATCGGTGGGTGTCCCAGGGAAGGTGCCCTCCTGAATCACCTGCCGCCGGAGCGTATTGGTGGGTGACCCAGATGCCCAGGCCCCATCCAGAAGGGGCGGATCTGAACGAGGGGGCGTGGCAAGGGGCGGATCTGAACGAGGGGGCGTGGCTTGCGAATCAGCATCTTAACCCAGCCTCTGGTCCTTCCCCTGCCTTTCAGCGGAGAGTCCCTTGTCTTGTTTTATAAGCTCGCCTGGGAGAGTGACCCCAGAAGCTTGCTCAGTAGTTCTTCCAGAAAGCCCTTGGGAAACAAAAATGACGTACATGTGGCAGGATTAAATATTCCCTACACCACCGCGTCCTCCCCCGCCGGATCAACAGCTCCGGCCCAGGCTCTTCCAGGTCTTCGCCTGTGTGCGTAGCCAGTGCGCTGCGTGGTCGTCCATCTGGCTGTCCCTCAAATTCATCAGGCCAGAAACAACTTATCACCGCCCCACTGCCCCCCAGAAGAATCTTCTCTCCTTGGGCAAATGGCTTCTCCTATACTCTGGCTCCAGCCAGAAATCTGAAAGGTCTTTAGACCCCCCTGCTCCCCCCAGGGACCCTACTCTCCAGATCCAACCTCTGCACCTAGGCCATTGGATTTCGCTCGCTGAATAGACCTCCAGGCTGAACACTTTCATCCGTCGGCCTCCCCCAGCCAGGCGCCTCCAGCCACTGCCCTCTCTCAAAGCCATTTTCTCTGCTGACTCACCTCTTGCTTCCTCTCCTGGGGTTTGCTCCTCCAGGGCCGGTCTCCTTTCCCCTCCCACGATTGCGACCTCCAACACCTGCAGTGTTGACCACAGGGACCCCTCCCCCACAAAGGCCACCGAGCACGTGCAATGTGGCCAGGCCAAAGGAGATTCTGAAGGTTTGGCACAAAATCAAAAGAATGAAAATACCTCATTAATATTTTTAAAAATTTAATGACCTGTTGAACCAGTAATATTTTGGATAGAAAGTTTCAGTATCTTAACTTTTAAGTGCCTACTAGAAACTTTAAAATTGCACATGTGGCTCACGTGGTGTTTCTGTTGCGCGGTACTGTGGGATGTCCCTTCAAGTCTCCACATAAACACCACCTCCACGGAGCCTTCTTGGCTCCCCAAGGTGCGCTCAGGCTCCCCTGGGGTGCAGCTACCCCACAGGCACCTGGTCCTTGGCTCTGTGGCACTTTATATGATAAGGAAGTGTGTCCAGCGAAGTCCTTTCCTTTCCACATGCCTGGGGGGGGGGGTTCAGGGGTACAAACAGGATGCCCAGGGCAGAGTCAGCTGCTGGGGGTGGAGGTGCTGAAATTTGAAATTTGGCCCAGGCGGGGGAGTGGGGGGAAGAGGAGGGGTCCACTCCTCAGTCCTGGTTGGTCCTGTCCCTTATGCATTGGGTGGCTTTTGGTAGATCACTTCCCATCTCATAAACTAATGTGATCTCACGGTGGGGGGTGGGCTTTGCACAAACGCAGGACAAAGAGTTAATATCTTGAACCTATTAAGAACTTCCGAAGCCAGTAAGAAAAAGATGAGCTCTCTCTCTCTTATTTTTAAAGATTTTTATTTGTTTATTTGAGAGAGAGAGGGAGAGGCATGAGTAGGGGAGGAGTAGAGGGAGAAGGAGAAGCTGACTCCCCGCTGAGCCGGGAGCGTGACCTGAGCCGAAGGCAGACTCTTCACCGACTGAGCCACCCAGGTGCCCCAAAGACGAGCTCTCAGTAGAGAATTGGGGAAAGAACCTGATCAGGAAACACAAGAGTCATTGAAGTGGCCAGTCCACAGGAAAGCTGTCCCTTACAAGCCATTAAAGAAGAATAAGACGAATTGGCAAAAAGGAAAAAAGTTAATAATCATACCCAGTGTTGGCAAAAGAGCAAGAAAATGGGCATCCAGACATTGCCAAGCAGCGTGCAAGTCGGTACATCCTTTCTAAAGAACAGATTGGCAATAAATATCCGTATTCTCTGACTCAGCAGTTCCACTTCCAGGAAATTATCCTAAGCCAACAATTAGAGGTCTATACAACTGCTAAGCCTCAAAGATGTTACTGCAGCAACATTTATAACAATGACAATAAAAAACGGAAGTGGTCTGCATATCCCAGAGGAGGGATTTGCCTGTCGTACCCATGGAATCCTGTACAATATTAAATTATAGCACGGCTGGAAACCTAGTCATCTGTTTACAGCACAAAAAACACAGAAAGGTCTCAAAAACCCGTAAGATGACGCCAACTGTGGGGGGAAAAGGATCTATGCACATTATTGGGGATTTTAATTAAGTAGTTTTATCATATTTTTCTCCAAATTAAAAAAAGATTGTCAAATATATGTAACTCAGTGTCTCCTGAAGAAAAACCAGTCTCTGTGGTGTACACGTCCCATGGGAAGAAGGGTTCCCCTGTATGATGTTTGTGGGAAATAGGCCATACTAGGAACCACTCCGTCTACAGAGTCAAGATGTCTGTGAGCATCATAAAGGCTCTGAGAAGTCCTGCAGGGAAGGAATCTATTTTATTTAAGTAAGCATTTTCCATGCTTACTTGGCCGGTGCAATTTTTTTCCCCCTTAACTCCCATTAGCATTTTAAAAACTGGTGTCCTGTGGACTAAACCATGAGGAACCCCCTGTTTGATGAATCCGACCCCCTGGGAGAAATGATGGGGCGAGCATTCCCTCAAGGTAAGTGGGGCAACATTGAACTCTGATGAGGGTTAAGCGGATGGAGGGGAAGCAGCCAGCCTTTAGTCAGTGTGTTCACAGGGTGGGCATTGCTGGAGAGAGCCCACCCAGCAGCCAGCTCCTGCATCACCCCAGACGACCCTCAGGTGCGTGGCCCACAGTGCGAGCTGCATAACCACGTGCTGGGCTCCCCTGAGCTGATCCACCCGGTCCCCACAACCTGCTTCCTGCCCATGTGGGGGATGCCGGAGCACTGTGTCAGGAGGAATCGAGGCAAGAAAGCGTGGCTGGAGAGGGTGGCATGAACCTTTGTGCTGCGGGTCCCAGTCACGGGACAGGGAAGGGTCAGCCTGGGCAGCATGCCTCTCCGTGCTTTCTCAGGGAGACTTCTCTGGTCCTTCCCACCCATCTTGCCCGCCTGAGTAAATGACTACCCACTCAGGGCAAATGGCGAGGAGAGGACCTGGTGCTGGTCGGCCACCCATGTCAGAGCTGCCCACCCTGGCATGCCCTCACTGGGCCCTCTGGCCAGCCTGGTGTTTTAGGGACCTATGGAAGTGGCCAGTCACTCCTTCCCTGTTGAGGGAAGCCGGCAGGACAGTGGTTACACAGCCCTGAAGCCAACTGCACTTACCGGTTGTGTGGCCTTAGGTGAGTTCAACTCCTTAAGCCTTCGTTTTCATATCTGGAAAATGGGCACACATAAAGATGCCACCTCCCCTCAAAGTCATTATCAGAATCAGGTGAGGTGATGTGTGTAAAATACTTCGTACCACTCAGTATAGATTGGCCACTGTTATTCACGAATTATGATATTGTATGTTAATAATATTAACATTGGTATTGACAAGGGAAAATGCAATCATTTAATGAAGCCATCTGTGGGAAGGCCGCTAAACCAACAGTCTGAGCGCCGGTCCTACCTGAGGCATCTGGGGTCAGGCACATGGTCTTTCCGAGCCTCGGCTTCCTCATTTCTAAGTGGGGACCGCGGTGCCCTGGGGGGAGCCTGCTGCCTCGCAGGGCTGTCTGTGGGCTTGAAGCGGGTTCCTCTGGTCACAGGAGCAGGGAACAGCTGAGCGAGCACATTTGTGAATGAGAAACAGGTGCAAAGCCCATCTGGCCTGGGGATAAAGGTCTCCCTCCTCGGTTCTCTCAGGTGCCCTGGAACTGAGAGGGGGTCTCTTTCTTTCCCCCCTCCTGGGGTGCATGGCCATCCAGCTGAAGGACAAGCACTGACGGGCAGACTGTTGGGGTCCTCGCAGGCTCTGCTGGCGACCTTGGGGACATGTACCTTCTCTGAACCTCACCTTCCGAGCACTGAAACCTTCGGGGAGGGTCTCGAGTGAGGCCCTTCCCACACGTCTCCTGCTGTCCCAGCGTGGAACAACTTATTCGAAGGGCAGGAGACAAGCAGGGCCCCCGAGGGTAGAGCCGCCCCTGGGAGCAGGCCCGCAACAGAGACCAGAGCTGCTCGTGGCCGCAGCGCTGGCAATGCGTGTATGCACAGGAGCGCTCGGGGCGGGGGCGAGCAGCCGGAGAGCGAGCTGGGGAGGAGCAGGACCCACGAATCTCCAGGATGTGGGATCTACATACAGGCAAAACCAAGGAAACGGTCTCCAGGCGGCCAGCAGCTCTGGCCACTTCCTCCCACTCCACACCCCGTGTTCAAAATTCGGTCTAGTGAGAGCTGTCTGTAAGCCGTGCTGGGCTCTTGGGACCACACTGGACGTGGGGTGGGAAATTTCTCCAAGGCTGCCCTCCGCGGGCGAAGGGGAGTCTCCCCCCAAGGGAACCTGAGTGCTTTCTCCAGAAGAACGGGGAGTGAATGTTGGGGTTCGGGGCAGATCCACTAAATGCCCAGTCTGTCTGCAGACGGCTTCCGCAGGGCCTCCTGCCCCAGCCCGGGTCTTCCCTTCCCTCCAGCACCTGCCTACCCAACGACGGCGTGGTGAGTCATGCAGCCCGATTCTGGGAGAGACGATCTGATTGGCCCACGTGAGTCAGGTGCTTGCCCCCTGGCCAATCAGCCCCGGCCAACTAGGGTCAGGTCACAGAGTTCTCCAGAGGCCTGCCCTCAGGAGAGGGGAGCCGGACTGACCTCCTCAATTCCACCAGCCACAGAATTCGAGAACCCTCAAAGCTGGGAGCCACGACTTTGAGGACCAGTAGGCCCCGTGTGCCCATCTTACAGATGGGAGAGCGGAAGGTGCTGTGTTCTGCGGCTTCAGCCAGCTGCATGGTAGAGCCTCCAGGAGCCAGTGGGCTCCCCCAGAGTCAAGCTCAGACATGCTCAGAGCGGGAGTGGAGAGTAGGAGCAGCTTTTCCAGAGGCCCCAGGCCAGGAGCCCATGAATACCCTCGGTGCTGGGGAGCTGCCCACCACCTGGCCTGTGCCCAGCTCATCAGCGAGATGCCGGTTGGTTTCTGAGCCAGGCCCAGCCCCTCCTCATCCCAGGGTGTTCCACGGCCGGGGAGCAGGCTATGGACTCCTGGGCAGATCCTGTGAGTGGCTCCTAGGAGAGCCCCTGATGGCTGCTGGGATCCGGCCCAGCTCTCCCGGGGCCCTGGCCTCCTCCATTCACCAGTGATCTCTGAGCCAACACAGGGGCCCCGTGAAAGCCGGGCCACATGCCTCTTGTTGCTGGTGCCTGCCCAGGGCCCAACCCGGAGAGGGAGCTCAGACCACACTGATGAGGGGCTGGGCGGTGACTCCTCAGCCCCTCTCCTCTTTGGCCATGACATTAAGTCCATCCCTCTCCTTGAGGTCAGCCACATACGAAATCCAATAATGCCCAGGCCCCTGTCCTGGGTTCCAGGCCCACTAACTTCTGGCACAGACTTGGACAATTGTTCTCACCCTCTGGAGCTCAGTTTCCCCGTCTGTACAGTGAGGGGCTTCGAGGTGCCTTCCAGCTGGGACACTGTGTGCTTTGACAGTTTTGAGTTGGGGTCTAGTCTTGAAGGGGCAGAACTGACCGGGATAGAAGCCGGACATCTGGGGCGCCTGGGTAGCTCAGTTGTTAAGCGTCTGCCTTCGGCTCAGGGAGTGATCCCGGCATTCTGGGATCGAGCCCCACATCGGGCTCCTCTGCTGGGAGCCTGCTTCTTCCTCTCCCACTCCCTCTGCTTGTGTTCCCTCTCTCGCTGGCTGTCTCTCTCTCTGCCAAATAAATAAATAAAATCTTCATTTAAAAAAAAGAAGAAAGAAGCAGGACATCTTCCTTCTCTTGCAGTCCTTCTTGCTTTCAGACTTGAACTTGGTAAAGAGCAGGTTCTGGGGTAACAACTGCAGCCACCCCTTCACCGCACCCTTGCAGGATATCAGGCAACGCACCAAGTGCTTCCCATGAATTGGCTCCTAAGCCTTCCCAGGATCCTGTGAATTAGGCGGTGAGGCCCAGAGAGGTTGAGCTGCTGAGCCTGGGTCACACAGCTGCGGACTGGCCATAGGGATTCAAGTCAGGCCCGTCTGGCTCCCCAGCCTGAGAGCTCACTCTGTGGCACGAAAACATCCTGGAACCTGGGTACGAAGAGATGGTGCTCTGCGGAGACCTGTTTGGCTGCACAGCTCACCAACGCTGGCAGGAGGCAGGGGACCCGGAGGACTTGGGGCTACCAGGGACTCACTGCTGCATGGATGAGTGAGCTCCCCACGAGCTTCCACACAGCTCTGGGGGAGCTCAAGGTGGGCACTGCTCCTGCTCACCTCCCGATGTTTTGCGGATGGAGCCCGACAGCCCCCTTCCTGGGGTCCAGCAAACGGTGACAACCGTCATTTGCAATGATCTTTAAAGCCTTTCTTCTCAGTGGTCTTGGGGGCGTCATTAACATACCGACATGCTTTCAGTGGGCACCCCACTCCCCCCAGCCCAGGGGAGTCCATGCCCGGTGCAGGATTCCTGCCCCCCAAAGACCAGCCCACTGCGGGGGCTCAGACCAAGTCTTCATGTGGTTTCTGGAAATGTCGTAAATTAGGACATAGAGAAAGTTCCACTGGTAGGTGGGGACACAGGGTTGAGTTTGGGGGGGGAAGTTCTAGAAGTGTCTTTCCTGGACTCAGCCCCCATCTCCCTGGGGTTTCCCGCCCAGCCACTCCTGCTCCTGGCAGTTCTTAGCCTGGCTTCCTGGCTTGAAGGAAACCTGCCAATGCCGAGCTGACTGCAGGGCCCTACGGGCGCCCCGGTGAGCCTCAGTGGCCCTCAGTGGGAACGGGGAGAGACTGAGGGAAGAGCGGATGCAACCCTGGCTCCTTCTACATGGGCTGATGGCTTGGGGGTAGCCAAGCCGCACCTCCCCCCCTTCTTGGTTGTCTCCACTTTGTCTCCGAGGACAGGATTTGACCCTGAGCCTGGCAGGCTGTGGAAGCCAGCAGGAGCCGTGGGAGGGGAAACCCTGTAATAACAGGCCGTTTACTGCCCGGGTGGCCCTGGCTTCTCCCACTTTGCTGCTCGGCCACGTTTCCCAGCAAGCCCCTCCGGAGAAGTAAATACAGCCTTGTTAATAATTCCGTCTCAATGACCCTGGCACGGGAGTCTTTGGATGGCCCGTGTTCAGAGTAGTTCCTAAGGGCCTGGAGAGAATCATTACAGGGAGGTAAAACATGGTTGATAATCAACGAGGCCACCCACTGACGGGTTTTATGAGGGCCTTGACCGTGAAAAGGCTGGAGCCGCAGCCAGGGGCCCACAGGTAAGGGGTAGGGGGGAAGGAGTCTGCCTGAATTCCAAATGGGTAAATGAACTTTTTCTCAAGAACAGCAAACTCAGCTTTTCCCAGGCTCAGCCCTGAAAGGTTTGTGGCCTCCAGTCTCACCCCAGAGCGGCAGTGGGAAGGACTCAGCCCGGGAGGCTGCACACCTGTCCAGCTTGTCAGTTGCCCCCCTGGGCCTGACCTTGGATGGCGCAGCTGTGGAGCAAGGTTGGGGGATGAGCTAATTCGGGGGCAGTGTGGATTCAGGGCCCTTCTTGTGCTCAGTGTGGGTGTGGGGTCAAGGTCCGCCCTCTGACAGGCTACTGAAATTCCACCTGGCGGCCTGCCTGCCGGGCATTGATGATGAATGAATGTCATTAGCAGATTCTCAGGAAAGACACCGTATAAATCATCCCTTCCTCTCGACCACAGCCCTTCCACTTACTTTGCTAATTACCTCCTTCTCATCTTTCAGAATTCTGCCCCCGTGTTTTGTGGGCAGTCCTCTGGGACCTTCCAGGGAGACTGCAAAGGCCCCTCAGGGCCCCTGTGCCTTGTGCCTCCCTTCTGTCAAGCGCTTTGTCATAACAGAAAACATGACCTCAACTGGCTAAAGCAAAAGAGAACTTGATTGACTCGTAACTCAGAGTCCAGCAGTATCTGCTTTCAGGCAAGGTTTGATCCAGGTTTCAGGCTATGAGAGGAGCTGGATTTCCTCTCTCCATTTCTGGCTCCGCTTCCTCAGTTTGGGGGCCATTCTGAGCAAGTCTCTCCAACTTGGCTACAGCCCAGTTGTTCACATCTTGCTGAAAGTGACCCAATTCCTCCCCACCCTGGCAACCAAGACTCCAAGATGGTGTCTCATTGGCCCAGATGGCCGGAAGGGGGTCATGTGTCTGTTCTTGAACCAATCAATGTAAGGGGGTGGGGAGACAAGGGATGTGCTGATCAGTTCAAACCAACCAGGGTTATGGGTGCCTGGGTGGCTCAGCGGGTTGAGCATCTGACTCTTGATTTCGGCTCAGGTTATGATCTCAGGGTCGTGAGATCAGCCCCACATTGGGCTCTGTGCTCAGCATGGAGTCTGCTTGTGATTCTCTCCCTCTCCCTCTGCCCCTCCTCCCTCCACCCTCATCCCTGCTTATGCACACACTCTCTCTGTAAGAAAAAATAATAAAAATAAAGCATCAGGGCTCAAGTCTAGAGCCAGGAATGTGGGGTCTCACCCAAACCAGAATCCTGAGAAATCAGAGGCTGGATCTGGAATAGAGAAGGGTGGGGTGAAAGCCAGAGAGGCAGCCAAGACATGTCCCCCCATCACTCCTTTGTGCTATCGTTACCAGGGTGCAGATCACGGTGCCATCTGACCGTATTACTTCCCCGTTAAAGCTTCCAGTGCCTTCCTACTGTCATCAGGGGCAAGTGCAAGCTCTAGCAGAGGGGCCTCCCGATGTAGTGATGCCGGCTTCTCTCATCTTATCTCTTTGCTCCCCACTTCCCACTCATGGTTCCCCTCTGCTGGATTTGTCCAAATATGCCAGGCTCTCTCTCATCACTGGCCTTAGCACATGCTGGTCCCCCTGCCTGAACACCTGTCCACCACCCGCTTTATCGAGCCAATTCATCCTCCATAGAACGGTACTTCCTCCCTGAAGCTCTCCTTGACCTAGCCAGGGTTGGGGCCCAGGCTCTGTGTTGCCAGACACCTCTCAGCTTGGATCACTGTATTTTTTAACAGCTTTTGTGAGATAGAATTCATATACAATTCACCCCTTTAAAGTGTACATTTCATGATTTTTAGTATTTTTTGTCGAGTTGTACAACCGTCACAATTTTAGGGCATTTTCACCACTTCCGGAAAGACATCTTGTGCTCGCGACCCCCCACCCCCCGGCAACCACTAATCTACTTTCTGTCTCTCTAGACTTGCCTATTGTAGACATAGGATATAAATGGAATCACACAGCAGGTGGCCTTTTGCATCTGGCTTGTTTTTGCTTAGTATAATGCCATCAAGGTCCATCCATGTTGTAGCGGGTGTCAGTCCTTCATTCCTTTGTACGTCCTTTGTTCGGGTAGACCACTTTCATTTATGCATCCATCCGTGAGATGGACATTTGGGTGATTTCCACTCTTTAGCTCTGAGGAATGATGCTGCTATGGACATCTATATGCAAGTTTGTGTGTGGACATCTGTTTTCATTTCTTGACTGTGTACCTAGGAGTGGAACTGCTGGGTGACATGGTGACGATGAGGAACTGCCAGATTTTTCCAAAGCATCATTTTACATGCCCATCAGTGGTGTATGAGGGTTCCAACTGTTCCACATCCTCACAGCCAGTTGTTGTTATGTCTTTTTTTTTTTTTTTTTTATAGCCATACCAGTGGGGATGAATCGGTATTCTCACTGATTTTGACTCACATTTCCCTGATGAGTAATGATGTTGAGTATCTTTTCTTGTGCTTGCTGGCTGCCTATTCAGATGTCAAGACCATCTGGTGGGGAAAGAAAGGTCCTTTCCTTCCTTCCAAGGAAGGTGGACAAGTGGCTCTCCACATGCAAAAGAATGAAGTTGGACCCTTGTCTCACACTGAATGCAACAAACAACTGAAAATAAATCAAAGACCTAACCTAGGAGCTGAAATTATAATAAAACTCTTAGAAGAAAACATAGAGGAAAAGCTTCACAACAGTGGATTTGGCAGTGATTTCTTCTTCACGATGTCAAAAACACAGGCAATACAAGAAAAAAAAAATTGGACTTCATCAAAATCTTAAATTTTTGTGCAACAAACTATCAAGAATGAACAGCAACCCACAGAGTGGGAGAAAATATTAGCAAATCATATACCTGATATGGGATTAATATCCACTATATATAAAGAACTTCTACAACTCAACAACAACAAAACAGTTAAAAAATGGGCAAAGGGAACCTTGAAGAGATCATGCTGAGTGAAATATGCCAGTCACGAAAAGACAAATACTATAGGAGTCTATTTATACAAGGTACCTAGAGTTGTCAAATTCATAGAGCCAGGAAGTAGAATGGTGGTTTCCAGGGGTTGGGGGTGGGGAAAAATGGGGAGTTGTTGAGTAGTGGGTGTAGAGTATCAATTTTTTTTAAAAAGATTTTATTTATTTATTCGACAGAGATAGAGACAGCCAGAGAGAGAGGGAACACAAGCAGGGGGAGTGGGAGAGGAAGAAGCAGGCTCCTAGCGGAGGACCCTGACGTGGGGCTCGATCCCGTAACGCCGGGATCACGCCCTGAGCTGAAGGCAGACGCTTAATCGCTGTGCCACCCAGGCGCCCCTAGAGTATCAATTTTGCAAGATGAAAAGTTCTAGTGATTGACTGCAAAACAATGCAAATGTACTGAACTCCACACTTAAAAATGGTTAAGATTGTAAATTTTATGTTATGTGTATTTTGCCATAATTAAAACCAAACTAAACCAACGTAAGGTAAATAATTAAAACCAAGTAAGGTGAATATTTATTTCCCTGAAGAAGACATACAGATGGCCAATAAGCATACAAAAAGATGTTCAACATCACTAGTCATTAGGGGAATGCAAGTCAAGACCACAATAAGGTACCAAACCACAGCCGTCAGGATGGCTATGATAAAAAAATAAATAAATAACAAGCACCCTTGTGGAGAAATTGGAACCCTATGCATTCACTGCTGATGGGGATGCAAAATCGTGTAGCTGCCGTGGAAAATGATACGGCAGTTCCTCAAAAAATTAAACACAAAACTGTCATATGATCCAGCAATTCCATTTCTGGGTATATATCCAAAAGAACTGAAAGCAGAGACGCGGACAGATATTTGCATGCTCGTGTTCACGGCAGCATTATTCACACCAAAAAGCGGAAGCAATCTAAGGGTCCATCAGTGGATGGATGAACAACACGATGTGGTCTATACATACAATATTATTCTAATAGCCTTAAGAAGGAATGAAATTCTCATACATGTTACAACCCACGGATGAGCCTTGAAGTTATGATGCTGAGTGAAATGCCTATTTTGATCTGTTGCCCATTTTAAAAATGGGTTATCTTTTTATTGAGTTGTAAGAGATCTTTACAGATTCTAGAATTGAGACCCTTATCAGATACATGATTTGCAAGCAATTGGGCTGGTCTTTTCACTTTGTTGATGTGTCCTTGAAGCACATAAGCTTTAATTGCGATCAAGTCCAGTTTATTTATATTCTTCTTTTGTTGCTTAGGCTTTGGTGTCATATCTAAGAAACCTTGCTGAAATACAAGGTAATGAAAACTTACCCATTTCCTTCTAAGAGTTTTATAGTTTTAGGTGTATGATCTATTTTGAGGTAATTTTAGTATATGGTGTGAGGTAGGGCTACACATTTACATTTTGCATGTGGATGTCCAGTTGCCCCTGCACCACTGGTTGAATAAAAAGATGGTACTTTCTCCACTGAATTGTTTTGGCGCCCTTGTGAAGTATCAATTGACCATATTTTTGGACTTCACTTCTATTTCATTGATTTATATACATCTATACTTCCGTCAGTACCACACACTCTCTTGATTACTACAGCTTTGTAATAAGTTTTGAAATTGAGGGGCGTATGGGTGGCACAGTGGGTTAGCATCTGACGGTTTCAGCTCAAGTCATGATCTCAGGATTGTGAGATCAAGCCCCACGTCAGGCTCCACACTCAGCACCGAGTCTGGAGAAGACTCTCTCTCTCTCTCCCTCTGCCCCTTCCCTGCTCATGCACACACATGCTCTCTCAAATAAAACCTTTTTTTAAATAAAGATTTTATTTGTCAGAAAGAGAGAGCGAGCACAAGCAGGGGAAACCTGATTCACCCTCTGCCTGCCATTTCCCCTGCTTGTGCTCACTCTCTCTCTGACAAATAAAATCTTTATTTAAAAAAGGATTTTATTTGAGAGAGAGAGAGAGAGAGCGAGCATGAGTGGGGAGAGGGGCATCAGGAGAGGGAGGAGCAGACTCCCCGCTGAGCAGGCAGCCCAATGTGGGGCTCGATCCCAGGACCCTGAGATCAGGAACTGAGCTGAAGGCAGTTGCTTAACCGACAGAGCCACCCAGGTGCCCCTCTTTTTTTTCTTCTGAAGATTTATTTATTGAGAGAAAGAGAGCGAGTGCGCACAAGTGGGGGGGGGGCAGAGGGAGAGAATCTCACAACCCTGAGATCATGACCTAAGTCAAAATCAAGAGTCAGACAGATGCTTAACCAATTGAGCCACCTAGGCACCCCGTGTTTTGTGCTTCTGTTGAATGTATTCCTAAGTATTTTACTCTTTTTGATGCTACTGTAAACGGCACTGTTTTAATGTCATTTTTGGATTTTCACTACAAGTCTATAGCAATGTGGCTAATTTTTCTCTATTGATCTTCTAGCCTCCTTGTTTCTGTGTCTCTTAGGCAGGCACTTTTAAAAGGCCCCTGGGCTGAGGCACGGCTAAAGGCTGGAGGCCAGGCCGCCAGCTGGAAGGCGGTGGCTGGTGGTGTAATCCGGGCAAGGGTGAGTGTGGCTGGCCTGGGCAGTGGCAGTGGGAGAGAGGTGGGTGCACTGGGATGGGGCGGGGGATAGGCAAGGGTCAAGGGTAAGGCCCAGATTTTTGGCCTGGATCACACTTACCAGGACTGGGGAGGAGGTATGGTGATTTCATTTTGAAAGCGTGGCCTTGAAGTGCCTTTAAAACAGCCCAGGAGGTGGCTGGATAAGCCACCAGGGGCCCAGAACAGCTCCAGGCTGGAAATAACACTCTGGGCCCAGAGAGCGGAGGAACAGAGGAGGCTGCCGGGGCGAGAGCTGGGACCTGCCGAGGAGCCCAATACGAAGGCGATGGCCACAGGAGGCCGACCTGGCCACACAGGTGCAGGGAGGAGGGAGCCGGCGGGAGCTCTAACACGGCCGGTGCGCAAGGCCAGGATGTGACGGTGGGTGCGGTGCAGTGGGAGCTGAGCGTGCGTCTCAAGAGGGCAAGAGTCCCTCAAGTCCCCGCAGATAGTAACTGAGCCCCAGGAGGTTTTAGGGGGCTTTGGCTGGGGGAAAGAGGGCTGCACTGAGTTGGGGGAACTCGGAGGTGAAGCACACCTGAGTGGTCTGGCCTAGGAGCGGATCGGGAGCTGCTGCTGGCCTAGGGAGATCTGGGTGGTTCGATTTTGAATAGGAAAGTCAAAGGAGCTGTTACACTGGAAAGGGCGGGAGGGTGACAGTGCTCCCAGCGTGGCCCACGCTTCTCCCCATATGCACCCCCGACGCCAGACTCCCCTCGGCTCTCCTGCAAACACTAGCGTGTGGAGAACTACTTTCACCTGAGTGACTGAGCCGCCTCGGGCTCAGCCCCTGCACACCTGCTCTAACGAGCAGATTCCTCATTTTATGAAGGTCAGCATTCCCCCACGAATGGGAAGGAACTGAGGAAGTCACAGCTCCTGAGCATGTCACCCCGGCCCCCTAAACTCTGGTCCCCAGGGGATCTGCGAATTCTCGAGAACATGTCCTGGCCAGACAACCAGGTCTGCAGGAAGGAGGAAGCACTTTTCTTACACCTCTCACGAGCCCCACTGTTCCGTAGCCGGAGGGCATGTGCAGCTATCCATCGGCTGGCCTGCCAGATTCCTGGGGATGGACAGGACATCCACAGGCAGCTACAGCAGGGAGGGGGGCCCACATGGGCACTGGGAGAGCTTCACCAGGCTCCTGGGCCCGGGAGGCAATGGGCAGCTCTAGGCCAGGCTCCTGACTTTGCCTGCTCTGCGTCGCATTAGGATAGGGAAAGCAGGTGAGTGAGCTGCAGTCAGGCGCCCCGGCACCGGCCTTCCTGACTTGACCCCTGGTCCCGAGCCGCAGGCCCCATGGCTTCAGGCCTAGAGGGCTGCCTTTTGGACTGGGAAAGCAAGGCCTCACCTGGCTGGGGAGGAGGAAGCCAATGGGAGCAGTTCAGCTGGCCCCCCAAAGCCCAGGCTAGCACCCCTCAATGCTCACCACCACGGCCCCACAGCCAGGGTGGTCTCCCCGCAGCCTGCAGCTCCAGCCGGAGCTCTGTGCGAGGGCGGCTCCGACACGTGCAGCTGCGTGACTGAGGCAAGTCTCCAGAAGGGAGCTGGTTGGCTCACAGGGGTGGTTCTCCAAGTGCGATCTGGGACCGGCTGAGGCAGCGTCACCCGGGAGCAATGCCACTTCTCAGGTCCCACAGGAGACTCTGGGCCCTCCAGGGGGCTGACACTTGCTCAACTTTGAGAAGCACTGGATCAGGGGGTCCCTAAGGTACTTTCCACGCCTTCCCTTGGCTGCCCCTTCCTGGGATGCCCCAGCACCTCTCACCCTGAGAGTCCCGCCCGATTGCTGGGATCCCCCATTAGAAGGCCCGTCCTACACCTCACGCTTCATTGCACAGACACAGTTGGTAATCCAAGGCCTCCAGAGAGTCAGGAATGGGAGCTGGGAGTCTCAGGGCCACTCACAGGGAAACCTAGGCCAACTAACGTGGCTTCCAAGCCCCCCTGACCCTGAACGTCTAGGCCATGATGAATGAGGGCTGAATCCTCACCACCCCACCAAGGCTGGAACCAGCAGACCTGGGGAGGGGGCACCACCTCTAGCCCCAATTTTTGTAGCTTTAAAGCCAGAGCAGTGGATGGATACACCACAAAACAGCGCGCCTTGTGGAAGCAGCCACACGTGAAGGCCGCAGCGTGCGGGGGCGATCACGGGCACTCCAGAACAGGCAGAGCGGTGGTGCGGGGAGCGCAGCAGGGGTGTGGCAGTTCCAGGGAGGGGGTGGTTCTGGCTGAGAAGGGGCATGAGAGAACCTTATGGGTGCTGGAAATGCTCCATCCCGGTTCTGGTGGTGTCTGCAGAACTACGTACACATCTGTCCAAACTCATCCAACTGTACATTTAAAGAGGGAATTTGTAAGTTACACCTGAGTTCAACACTTCTGTAGCAAAGTAAGGGGCTCGGGATCGCACGACTTGTAAAGAGCCTCCGAGTCTCAAGTCTTGGGTTTCTGTGATCCTGATGGCAGATACCGGCGGCCTGCCTGAGAAGCAGCGTCAGAGGGCAGAGCGGGAGCCTGTGGCAGCCAGGGCGACGCCCTGAGGCTGCGCTGTCACCTCCCCTCCCGTGGCAGCCCCGCGCAGGTCCTGCCCTGGAAGGCGCCTGCCCGTCCGGCCCGACTGAGGCAGGGCATCAGGAAAGGCCAAGGGATTTCCAGTCTGTTCCAGAACCGAGCCCCTGGGGTGCAGCGGCGAGGCCTGCCGAGGTGCGCGGTTTCTCTAGTAGGAGTCACTGTTGTCAGTGCGAGCAGGTGGGAGGCAGTTAACTAATTTAATGAACAAGAATCACAAAGGAAAAAATGACGAGAGGGAGGAGGAGAGACAGCAGGCAGGAGTCAGTGACTCCCCACAGGATTACAAACATACATTTCCGTCAGAGAATCTTTATTTTACATGTTTGCATCACAGCAGGAGAATTCATCCCATACGTCACCCTGATCGGAACCCCCACCCGGTACATGTTTGCATAAATACTCTTCAGTGATCATTAGTGTTAAAAAAAAATACTGAAAACTCCTGCATCCCAATCTAATCTGGAAAGCAAATGATATTTACAGACATTTTCTCCCCCAAATAAAACTTATTTTTGGATTAGATGTGTCTGACTTCTTTTGAGGTCACATGACCAGGCAAATCCAATTTATGGTTGGCAAAAGCTGCTTAGGGCGCCAAGAACCGCCCCCTTGTGTGGCCAGGATTTGGGGATCCTTTTGTAATAAGTATCTTAAATGCTAAGAAGGCTGCCCTGCTGGCCCCCCTGTCTGATTTGGCTGTCCACTACAAAACCTCAAAGCTTGCTCTGAAATAAGCTATCCTGGAAGTGAGTGAGCCTTTCTGTCTCACTCCGACCCTTACTGACTTTGTCCAGAATTCCTCCTTCCCCAACGGCCTGCCTGCAGACTTCTGCCCTCAGAATTGCAACAGTCCCTGTGCAACACGACCAGATCCTTGTTCCCACACTGCCGTGTCCCTCTCTCGGCCAGGCTGCCTTCCTCGCACAGCAGCTTGGGGGATGTGCACGTCCCATGCCCTAACAGAGAGCCACCAAGTAACATTTTTCAAGCATAAGCCATCCAGAAGGGGCACCAATGCACTGCCAGGCTACTGTAGTCCCCGGGGAAACCTGGACTGTGCCGGTCACCAATCGATAACCACACTCCAGGGGTGACAAGTATTAGCATCAACTCGGGTGGGTCTCTTTTCAAGACTTCCTGCCCCAAACACCCTGGAGAAACCCGGAGTCAAGAGCAATCTTTTGGAACATACAGTATGTTCCGGATGAATACCTTCTTGACACACCAAGAAGTACCATGTCAAAGCCTAAATTCTTCAGTGGGGAAGCTACTCATCTACTGAATCCTGAATGGGAGAAACAGGTAGCAAGCCACGGGCATCGGGGACTCTGCACATTCTCGATCTGTTCAAAGGCCGGGGTGGGTCAGAGGAAAGCCAAGGGGTGAGTGTGGAGTGTGGAAATGGGCCGAGGAGGGGGCTGGGATCTGCTTCCCTTGAAATCCAGCAGCTTGTCAGCACGAACGGCCCCGCTGTTCCGCGGGCTGCAGGGAGCAGCGCCCACCACTTCATCAGACCATCTAATGTGCTAAGACCTTCCTCGGAGAAGATGCTTCAGGAGGTGGGAGATAGCCAGAACGCCACTCACAACTCAAACAGGCATCCTGCACGCTCTTATCCGGCCATAAGGACTGGCTCCTGGTAACAGACTCTTAAGTATTAAACAAGAACATGTTTTAGTGCGAGGCTCCAAAGCAGAACGTGTAGCAGTGATATGTACACTCTTGATAAAATGCTCCTTGGCTCAGAAAGTACATCCTTCCCACGGCTACGGGGAGAAAATGCTGCAATGCACCAGAGCCTCCAGCCCGTACTCCCAGACTGAGCCTATGTGGGATCAATAGCTGTGGGCTGAGGAGGAGGGAGAGGAGGAGGAGGGGGAGGAGATGGAGGAGGAAGGGGGCAGGTTGTGGAACAAGAGAGAGCAGCGATCCCGATGAGATAATGCAGGAGCAGCATGCGCCCCACGACAGGCACGCGGAGCTCGATGAGGCAGCGCCGCCGTGGCTGCCCGGATGTGTGCAGGGGAAACCGAACCTGGACATTTGACTCTGAAGCAGTTTCTTGGAAGAAAACAGAACTGCCTCCGGATGATCTGGGAAACCATCCTTCACACGCGGGTGAGCACCTCCTGACGGGAGAGCTGTACCGCAGGTCAGACGCACTGCAGCTGAAATCCCGAAGCATCGAGGAACCAAGAAAAACGCTGATGGAGTCTTTGGCCACCGGTAAAAGCCCGGATTAAGAGATCGATGCTTGTTCCCGTTGTCTGAGTAGCAATTTTCTAGCAAACTACACACACCTGATTACAGGAAAACAGATCCTTCACTCCTCCAAGCTCGCAGCCAGCCGCGCCTGCCGCGTGCAGGGCAGGGTTCTCAGGGACGGCGCGGGGACGCGCGCAGGCGGAACCAGGAGCGGGAGCGCGCAGCAAAGCTAGACTCTGCCGGTGACCCCGTGACGCCACCTGGTCCTACCTGCCCGACCCCCGGCACGGACGGACTCCGCTGGGGAAACACTGCCTCACCGTGCACCCACGCGGTGGGACAGACCCGGCTGCTGGAAGGACTGGTGCGACCACCTGGCTTCGGACCCCAGCAGTCACCTTTACTCGGGAGGAGAGCTCCCAGGTGACGTAGAAAGGGAAGACATTTTTACAGAACAGGAGGGAGAGCTCTAACCATGTGTCCAGACGTGAGAAAACCAGTTTCCCCAATCTGGGGCTGGGCTCTTGATTTTCCTTGATCATGGGGCCTCACTTCAAACCTTCTGCCAGTTACTATATAGGACTTGGGCAGACGACCTGCTTGCCAGCCTTTATTCCTGAATCACGACCTGATCTGGCCTGCACCTTCCCATTCAGAAGGGTCTTTTCCATCCGCCTGCAGCTCACAGCTGTGTGTGCCTGAGCCGAGGCGCACGAGGGGCCCCGGGAGCCTGGCGCCCTGGCTCATGCCCTCGTGCAGCTGCTGGGGTGCAGGGCTCCGCCAGGGGAAGGCGGGAGCCACAGCCGGCTCGGGGAGGACAGTCAGGTCGGAGCTGCCCCCACACGTTCTCTTCCTCCCGGGCTTCCAGCAAGTGAACCGGGGACCCCCCGTGGGGATCCTCCGCGGGGCAGCTTCATCACATCCCGGTCCTGCCAAGAAGTCTACGGCCTAGTCAAGAACATCTGCTCGCGGGACAAACGGAAAATGCGTCCCTCTGAGGGGAGCACCTAAGGGGTTTTGACCACACCATGAGACGCATTTCGGAAGTACTGGGACTGTGTTTATGCCCGGAAAACAAAGTCTTCATATTCCGGTCCTCCCTGAACTTCCTTCTCCTATCATGTAGCCCCCATTTAAGAAAAAGAAAGAAAAGAAGGAAGAAAGACATCAAGAAAAAGAAAAGGTCCCTTAAATAAATACTTAGGGCGAATTTCCTTGCTCCTGAAGGTGGAGAGACACAGGGCCCCTTCCCTAAAACCTGTGGTGAGGCGAGCAGCAGCCTCGGAAGACAGAAGACGCCTGCCTGCACCCCACGCCTAGCCAGGACGGAGCGTTTGTGCAGAAGGGCCGCGCAGAGCACCGAGGGCTAAGGAGTGCGTGAAGAGAATGCTTTCCTGCTCCCTTCATCCGGGAGAGAGAACAGCATAGGGGAGGGACAACAACTGAGGACAGACTCTTGGGGTGCCTGAACCTGGGGTGCTGAGCGCCACCCCCAAATCCTGCAGTTTCTGAAGGACGCTTCAAGCGAGGGAGGAGAAAACCACCTCCGGAGACAGCTGCCCGCCCCCCTCCCCAGGCCCAGGCAGGTGCGGGATTCCGGCACCCCCAAGAAGCATTCCCGACGAGGCCATGGTTCAGCCTCTGGTCTCAGGCCTGGGTGACCATAACCCTGGTGGGAGATTACTGCCCACCTCCCCCCGGACCACAGTGGACCTTCTGAGCTCATCCTATCATCCAAATGACTGAGCTACCAGCTGCACCACTGCTCCCTTGGGGGGGGGGGGTTACCTGCGCTCATCTCCAGGCCCCAGAAGTTTGGAAGGGCGCTCTGCTGAGTCTCTCAGAAAGAGCTCACCATCCCCAGGCCCTGAGCGTAAAGCTCTTCTCAACCACACCCGTTCTCTTGACATGCCTGCTCCTGGGAGACAGGGACGAGGTCTGTTTCATTCCTGTCTGAAAGCCTAGCTGGTTTATAGGAAAAACTTTTTAATGACAACTATTTGCTTGCACTTAAATATTTGCTTAAACACTACCTTTTCTGCTCCCAGCTGCTCCTTTAAGCAAAATTCCTTCCCGTTTCTCCCCGTACTTTGATTACACGAAACAGACACAGCCACAATGACTGAGGGAAAAGAGGTGGTCTTGCTCCGGGCAGTCAGAGGAGCCAGATGTTCAAGGAAACCCTACCGGATAACACTTTCTGAGCTTAAACATACATTTCTGTCCATCCATTAGACAACACCAAATACGCTTCAATCAAGAAAAGTACTTCCTACCACAGTTCCAGAGCCGTGACTCTGACAGGGACATTCAGCCCTCAGATGACAGAGCCCCTTGGGAAGAAGATGGCCAGGCAGGCCTCCAGAGCTGCTGGTTCCTGGTCACTTTCAGAATCCGGGGTCAAGGCCTTGGGCAACGTACAGGGGCAGGAACCGCAGGCTCCATATACTAAATTGGGTTTGGACACTGCTTTCTAAAATAACCTAATTTCATTCATTTTTGTCCCCCAAGACACCACGATAAGTGCCCTTGCCCTTCTAAGTCCTTGTATCCTCCCTCAGTCCCTGCTCATTTCCTGCGGCCCCGTTCCCGGGCCGTGACGGGCCCCAGCCTCGTGCCGCCGCACCCCCTCCCCGTCCGCCCCCACTCCGCTCCCTGCCGCCACACACTCGGGGGCACAACTGCATATGTCTTGAGAGTTCCCAATTTAAAAAAGAAAGAAATATAAATTACAAAGTCTTCCTTTTACCCTCCTCCTGTCTGCACTCCCTCCCCACCATGCCCACCTTGAAGGAGAATTCTAGCTGCCCGTAACCAGCCACAGACCCAGTTTCCATAAAAGAGAGTAAAAAATTAGGTTTTCATGGCACTTTGTTCCCAGCCGCGTGCTCCGTGGTGTCACCGTCGGGAGGTGCCAACTGCCCCTGCTCACCACTAGGACGATTAACAACTCCGAGGTTCTCTTCAACAGTCCCAGCCTCGAGGCTGCTCCATCACGCGGTGCCTTCCCAATCGCCCTGGGGCTCCACCGAGCCGTTGGTCACCTTCTTGACTTTCTTCATGTTCTCCATCACCCCTGATGTCGTCACTCTGAATGAGGGGGAGAAAAAAAACAATTGGGAAAATCTCAGCCTTGAAGTAAAAGGCCATCATCACCACGGCACAGCGGAGTGGCTGGGTGTGCTGGCTCTGGAACCAGACAGACGTGGGTTCCAGTCCCGACCCTGCTCTAGCTGTGTAACCTCAGCCAAGTCATATGACCTCCCTGTTCTTTAGTATAATACACAGTTCCCTCTTCCCAGAATTGTCATCAGGGAAAAATGAGATTCTCCAAAGCACCTAATCAATATATACCAGCTTTTATTATTACAATCGATGCCGATCTGTTTCTCTCTGTCGTGGCCTCCACAAATTCTTATGTTGTACGTTTACATGATTATGAGTATGAGGCCACCGCCAGAGTCCTAACTAACCTTCTGAAAAGAAAGCTCACCAGGTGTAGTAGTCATTTTTAATAACCAGCCCCAGTGGATCATTTCTGAGTCATGGGACAGAACCACAGGTTTTGTGGAACCTTCCGGCCCAAAGATTCTTTGACCGTCAGAAACAGAGAACTGGCTGTTCTCTACAAACCCGGGCCCTGGTCTCTGCATGGCTGTCAAGGAGCACGTGGCTCTGCCCCCACTCCGTGACCCTGGCACAGGGGCCTTGTCTCTGCTGGTGCCCGGCACTGAAGAGTGCCACGGAGCCCTACGCTGAATGCGCAGATCAAAAAGGGAAGAACCCCGGGACGCCTGGGTGGCACAGCGGTTAAGCGTCTGCCTTCAGCTCAGGGCGTGATCCTGGCGTTATGGGATTGAGCCCCACATCAGGCTCTTCCGCTATGAGCCTGCTTCTTCCTCTCCCACTCCCCCTGCTTGTGTTCCCTCTCTCACTGGCTGTCTCTATCAAATAAATAAATAAAATCTTACAAAAAAAAGGGGGGGGGAAGAACCCCAGCTTTAGAGAACGTGCAGAGCTGAGCAGAGCGGCACTTTCCAGACAGGGAGTCACAACATGTCTCGAGAAGGTGGGGTCTATGAGAAGACAACTTCTTGCCTGACAAAATGTGAGCTGGACAGGCTCCATGAAGCACCTGGGTCGCTTCGCAGCGGAAGGCACCAAGCAGAGAGACTGAGCTCCGCCTGGCAGGCAGGCAGGGCTCAGAGGAGTCGCAGGGCAGTGAAACCACGCTGGGTGAGTCTGTACTGCAGACACATGTCACGACACATTCGTCCAAACCCACAGGACGCACACCCCCAAGAGTGAACCCAGAGGTCAATTACCGACTCTGGGCGGTCATGACGTGTCAGTGTAGGTTCACCGACTGTAACAAAGGCACCTGCCACTCTGGAGGGGGATGCTGACAAGGCAGGAGGCTATACAGGTGGGGGCAAGGGGCACATGGGAAATCTCTGTTCTTTCTGTTCAATTTGCCGTGAACCTAACACTGTTCTAAAAAATAGAAAAAACAGAATTAAAAACAACACCTGTCAGCATCTCCCTAAGTACTCTAGAAAACGAGGCACCTATGTGCCCCATCGCGGACCTACAGGAATTTCCTAAGCAGTAAAATAAATTCAATCAGTCAACTCAACAGATCTCTGGAGGACCCTCCCTATCCCCCCTACCAGCTACCAAATCCTTTCACCTACAAATAACAGTCCAGAGGCCCTACATGTAACACACCTGGAGTCTGTCCAGCTGGACCTAAAGCCAAATAAAAGATTTTATGGGGTAAGTAAAAAATTTCCCCCTCTATTTCTCCTTTCATTCCTGCCACCATGTTGCTGCTGTGACCAGGCCTCAAAGCCAGCCAGTCCTCCCCGGAGTTGGGGCTTTCCTCAGACAAGAGTCCTTCAGACTCATGGGCTGGCTGTACTTCTGGCAAAGTCAGGACGAGGCAGACAGCCACGACGTGGCTCTCAGGGGAACCGGCGGGTTCCTGCAGATGCTGTGAGTGTAAACACAGCCCCTGGACAAAGGAAACCACCTCACCTCGCCATGTGACCAAGCGTCACTCCCTTCAGCTGGTGCGGCCTGGGCCGGAGCCCTCTAGGAAGGGTGCACCTGTCCCAGGCGACAGGCACGCACACAGGTTTTGTCCTCAAAGGACTGTCTGTCTCCAGACCGGGATACGCAGGTCGGGCAGCCATAGGCCCAAGAGAACCGGAAGCCTTTCTAGCTCCGGCATAGCTTCTCCAAATGCATGAGATCAGAGAAGAAATGCATCCTCAAGTGTCACAGAGTCGCTTGCGGCGACAGCAGCTGCTTCATCTGACCTGAGTAGGACTTGGGCTGCAGCTTGGGAGAGACACCTGCTACCTGTCTTTAACCAGCAAAACACTGCTTTCCAGCTGGCGGACCAACTGAGAACACAAGGCTCGCTCTCTCATGCCGGCCGGGGGCTGGGACAGAGAGGGACAGCGCTCTTCGGGCGCCTGCAGCCCAGCAGAAGACGGTCTTCCAGAGCCACACACAGAGCTGCTGGAAACAGACAGGAGAGCTCCGAGCAGGTGGGACGAGGGCTGGGGGGGGGGGGAACCACCTCTGCCTGGGGTTGGGGGTGGCTTCGAAGCCTGTACCGAAACAGGAGGAGCAGCAGCAAGATGGAGGGGCGGGAGGAGGGCAAGGGAGTTTCTGAACAAAAGAAATGTAACGGGCAAAAGGCATGGAAGAAACAAAAGAAAGTTCCCCGCACGGTCGAACAGTGCTAAGCAGCTGTTGAGGAAGGTAACTGGCAGGAGGGTCAAGGGCGGGCAGGGCAGGGCCAGGCCATGGAGGGTCTTATCCGCTTTGTCACGGCGGCTGGACTTGATCCTTACACTAGGGTTCTCGGTCCTGGCTCAAGCAGGATGCCCTGGGAAGTTAAAAAAGGAGAGAGGTACCTGAGCCCCGACATTGAGAATCGAGTCTTCAGGGGAGGGACCGGGGACTCTCCTTCGAAAACACTCTACAAGTGATTCCAGTAGCCAGGAGAATAGACAGGGAGGGAGAAAGACCAGGGGCGAGGACATCAGCCGTAGGAAGGCAGGCACTGGGGCAAAGGGGGAGAGGGAGAGGAGACACGACATTAGGTCCCCAAGAAGTGGCCACTCACTCCACATGGCCTAAGAGGGAGGCGTTTAGGCCAACCGCTACATGGTACTGATGGTGAGTGGGTGGATGGCAGTGCCATCAACGCCTGTAGGGAATGCAAGGGACACAAGCTTGGGTCACAGTGGGCAGGTGGCTAGAGGGACCCGAAGCTCAGAAGAAACAAGTGGCTGGAACTGGGACTGGGGAGGGGTGGGTGTCAGTGAGGAGATGGACAAGGTGACCTTGGGCTTGGGTGAGCCCTCCCCTCGAGAAGAGGGAGAAGGGAAGTCCCCACGGTCAGTGGAATCAAGGAGTGCACCAGAAAGAGGTCACAGGAGCAGGAGATTGGTGAGGTGAACGGAAGCAGAGCAAGACACCGGAAGACAGTGATGCCGGGAGGGCCTCTGCGTTGTGTCTCCCAGCAAACCGCTGGAGAGTGGGAGCGACACGGTGGTGCCCAAGTGCTGCGGGCCAGCCCGGCCAGGCCCTGCCGACAGACACTCCAACGTGCCGCAGTGAGAAAGGAGGAGACGCCAAAGGCCTGGCAGGCGGGGACGGGGGGGCCTTCGGCAACGTCAAAGCTCTGCAGGCACCTCCCTGCCTGTCCCTCTTTGGGTGTAAAAGCTGAAGGGGGACAAAGGCAGAAAATCCACCGTGTGACCAGCACCACGCAGCACAGCCCGCGGCTCTCAGAGGCCCTGCACGCAGTGCGGAAAGGCGCTCTCCAAGCTCAGGTTAGCAATGGGCAGCGGCGACCCCCAGTCTAACAGAAACTCTGGAAAGGCAGGCACGGCCTCCCGGAGCTGCCACGCAGCCATCGGCACTCACTCCCAGGCGGGGACAGCAAGGTCGGAGAGGGCGAACCTGGCCTTCTCACCTCTGCTCACTCCTTCTCGGCCTGACCTGCTCCTTCTCGCCCCAGCTGGCGAGACGCCCTTGCTCTCAGCCCCAGGCTCACCCCCTACTGCAGGGCTGGCTACACTGCTCCCGAGCGAGACTGGAAGCTCCCTGGTGGCTGGGCTGCCGCACTGGCTGGGGCTCCAAACTGCCAGTGGGGCCCCCGTGGACCCAGTGAATGGGGCCAAGCCCGGCGCCCACTTCAGGCAGAAGCTGTTCCGCCTCCAGTGCCTGCTCAGGGAAGCACTTGCGGCCACTCCTGACTTCAGCAGGGCACCGGCCTCAAGGGCCAGCAGCTCCTGAGCTGGTCTGAGGGGACAGTAGCAACGCCAAGCCAAGCAGCTGTGCTCCCCGTGGGCTCAGGAGAGAGTGTGCAGGACAGAGAGAGAAGGAGCACGGAAGTGTGACAGAGCTGGAGAGAGCAGACGGACCCAGCGCTGCCTCCCACTTCTCTTCTCCAACTAAAAGGTGGCCCCTCCTTTCCTTGCAGAACCCTGACGATCTGTGCTTGCAACCAGACGGGCCTACTGAACACAGGCACGATAAGAAGGGGCGCTCCGGGCACCGTGGCTCTTCCTGCTGTGCCACACTGTCAGCTTGGGCCTCAGTGGCCCCTGGACACATCTGTTTCTGTAACCAAACCAAACCGTCAAGCAGAGGCCAACTGTAAAGTGTTTTCTGGACGTGAGATGTGGAGAGGCCTGGCTGAGAAACAATTCTATTAGTCTCTAACTCCCGTTTCCAGTTGAACGAAGGCAGTTTAGTAGAAAACGGTTCCCGGCAACCCTGAGGCCAGCGTTCTGGATTGGGAACCCCAGAGAGGCAACTTCCCGGCCCTGGAACCCACACCAAATATTTCTTCCCATTCTGACATCTCAAGATAGCAGAAAAGAATTCAGATGGTCCAGGATATGCATAGCTACCAAGTCTGATCACAGAAACTGCATCCGATACTTTTTAACCGGCTGAATTTTTTATGATAAATTCTCTTACCAAAATTGGTAAGACCTTGCAAGCTTTAGCCCAAAGAGGGTTGTGTACAGAAATAAAAAAAAGAAAACGACAGAAAGTCAGGTACTTCTGGCTGCACCCACACTCTGGAGGCTCCGCAGGAGAAGCCAGTTGGGCCTGGTGGGGTGGCAACTGCACGGACCGTGCGCGGGCCTGGGCCAGAGGGAGGGTGACAGCACTCTAGCCTCAGGAGGAGCCTGGCCTGTCCTGGGCTCAACTGGCAAGACTCGCCTCCCAAATGAACATTTGGAGCATTTCGGAGAAAGGAAGTGAAAACAGGTAGAAGAGAAACTACCCAGAATCTCAGTCAATGAGGTCAGTGAGTGGCCCAGCTCAGTGTTCATGGGCCACCAGTGGGTAAGACTCGTTAGGAAGAGGATTTCTTTTGGGACGCGTGGGCCTAAGGAGTATTCCTTCCCACAAAGAGGAAGTAGTATTTGTTCTGTGGTGAGGATCAGACCTTTCTACAGCAAACACCCTCCAAGGTGGATGACAGAGAGCTCACGACCTTCTAGAAAACACAAACAATGGCTCTGCTTGCCTGACTTATTTCTGGAAGATTTAAGAGGTGCCATCCAGGGAACAGCACCTCCAAGTAGACGAGGGAGGGGACAGGCTGCGGTGCAGTGGTGTCCCCAAGAAGCTGCCATCAGGCCTCCCGCTCACCTGCAGGCTGAGGGCTGGAGCCACCACCTCGGCCTGTTCTGCTCGGACTTATCTCGTCCATCCACAGAACGTTCTCAACAGCAGAACTTTCAGCCAGAGAGAAGCCCCAGAACAATTTCCCTGCGGACTTAAAGGCCCTTGGCCTCAGTCGACTCCCCAACTTCTCTTTCACAGGCCAAGCAGGAGCAGCGCTCCTTGGAAACAGCACTACCCTAAACAAAGGCTTCACCTGTGGTCTGACTCCCTCGCTGGGATATACGCAGCTTCTCTGCCACTGAAGAGCAGCCCCCGCTAGCACAGGGTGGCCCACACGGTGTCATCACAGTGCTCCTCCCGTACAACAGGAGTGTCAGTGGAGGCCACCAACGGATAACCCCCAACATCACGCTCTCCCCCCCAGCCTGCCGGGATGAAGGACACACTCCCTCTAGACTCCATGTGACTCGTGGTCTGTCTGCTCCCCCACTTCCTGCCCTGATCTGAGCACACTCAGACCCCCCTGCTAAGGTACGTGTCACATACTGCCAGTGAGAAACAACAAACTTCAGCAAAAGTTTTCAAAAACTTTGCCACGAGACAAAAATATCGTCACAATGCCTCCGTGCTTCTGATACAATGACTGACGGAAAGGATGTGGAACTCCCACATTGCTGGCGGAATGACCCAGCCGTTCGGCTTCTGGCTGCGTACCCCAGGGAAGGGCCGCTGCGAAGGGAATGGATGAACACACGTCTCCCGAGGCTGCTTACCCCGCTCTCATCTGAGCCCCTTCAACCAAGTTCCTTGCTCAGATTCCGCTCCTTCTAGAAAAGGCACATCTGACGGCCCCACTGCCTTCCCCTCTGCCATCTGTAAAAAGGTATTTCTTCTGCACAGAGAGCTGTTGTCCGGGGCCCCTTGGTGGGAGCTGCCTTCCGTTTATCGTTGCGGCGGTGGGGCCGAGCACAAAGAGCGGTCCTGTGCTGCCCGACAGCCCAGCAGCGCCCAGCAGGGGCCGGAGCTCAGCCTTTGAATCCAGACAAGTCAAAAGGCCGCACATGCGACACTCAGCCTTAGGCCAACCATCAAACACAACAACCGACCTAGCCTATCAGAGTTCATCAGTAAACAAGCCAACGCTCTCAATCACTCTTACTTTCCTAGATAATAAGTGCCCTTTCCCAGAAAACAGGACCCTAAAGTCACTCGCCCTGTGACTCAGAAAGGCCCGCCTGAAAGCTCGGATAGAGGTCAAGTTACGGTGCTAGCTGGGAAAAGCCATTTCGTTATCTGGTGACAGAGGAGTCTGCGGACAATGAGCAGACCCACAGACGACTCAGATGATCACATTTTCAGACATCAGCTCCCGGTGGCAGGGGCCCAACAGGAAGTGGGGCTGCCCATTCCCAGCAGTGCTGAACAGGCCAAGCCGATGCCCAGATTCTCACCACTGGCTTACTGGAAGCAGGCTCAGCGATGCTTAATCGGATGGCCAGCTCCACTTCCCCTGCAAAGACCGAGCGATGCTTGACACATACTGTACTTCAAACTGAATAAGACAGCCTGGGGCTCAAGTGTCCATTTCCTTCTGCTAAATATAGAGGTACTACCTCTGGAGCAGCGGAATGCAGGGAAGCTGCTCCGATTCACACCGTGCTGTCGAGCTGGGGCCCGGGGCAAAGGACGAGCGAGAAAGGAGATGTCTTACACTGATTCCATTTCCAGGTCATCCTCCTGAGAAAGTTGTAGGTAGGGATTATCTGAAGCTGGACGGAATTTACAGCCCGTTAGAACAAAAAACACCAGCGTGGCCATTTCATCCAGGAGCTGCAAATTAAAGCCCACCCCAAGGAAAGGCATTAGCAATGCTGTTCTTCAGAAAGCAGTGGAACTAAACAAACTGGCACAGGCCTCCCCCTCCCCCCATCGCGCTGACCACTGACTCAAAGGCCAGGGCGGCGGTAGGGCAGGGTCCCCTCACAAGGTGTGCCGGAGCCTCAGCTAGGGGCACTCTGCCCAGAGATGGCAGTTAAGACCCCATGCTTTAGCCAGTCTTCACTGGACTCTTCTAAAAGCTCTTTATAACCCTATGTTTCCCATAGTGCCCTCAGCACCAAGCAGGTGCCTCAAGGAAAAGTCTCCTCGTCGCTGCGCCCTACACCCGAATACAGCACTGGGTGCCAACTACACGTTCGGGTAAGAGCAAGAACGAGAAAAGGCCCCACATCATCTGGTGGCTTCCCCTGGTAGGTAACTAGCCCTAGTATAGGGCAAAGACACTGTGTTACTGAAATACTCCTGTGCAAAGAAGGGAGCTCTGGATTCTGAGCTCTTCTAAGCCCCAGCACTGAAGGAAAGACCACGTCTCATTGCGTTTTAATTATCCAGGGCAAAGCTCACACTCTCTGCCTGAGGCTTTCTCTTCAAAGTCTTGTAAAATTGAAAACTAAAATCAATAATGCAATTACTTCCAGATTTTTCATGTAATCCAGGCAGCTTTCCTGGACAAACAGATAATCTTAACGGCGGACCCGAAGCGACAGAAGTGGCCGCTGCCTGATCCCTCTGGAGCAACCTCATGTTACACCCCGAGACTTTCTCCTCAGCCAGAGACTCTGCACGGTGGTCCCCCCTCTCCCCGCCGGGGCCCCCAGCAGCGCACCTGGTAGAGCCACTTCCACTGGAACGGAACGGCGAGTTTGAGGAGAAATGCAATGATCCTGGTGAAGTATATGTAACATACGATCTATGGGGAGGGGGGAGAAAGAAGAAATAAAATCAACACAGAAATGACGGCACTGCTTTCTTCCAACCTGCTGTCACAAAGGAACTACAAAAGGGAAGACAGAATTACCTGAAGAAAATCATTTGATACTCAGGGCACTAATTAATGAACGTGGCAGAGACGGCTTCTCCGCCGGTCCCGCTTAAAGGGACTCGTTCCTCATCTCTAGGTGACCACCCAACGTGGGGAGGACAAAACATTGGGTGTGGCCGCTCTCAACTCCGGAGTCACCCCTTCCTCGCCTTTTCCAAATACACAACCCATTGACCTCAATCCCCAAAGGACAGTATTTTTTATTCCCAGGCTTTGAGGAATGTTTTCGAGTGGTAATAGCAAAACGAAGTCCACGGGGTCCACACTGCTGTAGCCTCTTCGGCAGAGGTGGTGAGGATCTGAGGTCCCCACCCAGAGGACGTACCAGTAACACTGAGTACTCTAGCAAGGGAGGATGTGCAAGCATTCCCGGGCCGGCCCCTGGAGCATGGATGGCTCACTGGGACCACGCCCAGGTGGGTGGGCTTGCAGGGAAGGAACTGTCCAACCCACAGATGGAAGAGGACTCAAACTTCCTTTTAGGAATCAGGAAGCAAACTCTTGAAGAGTTTACACCTTATATAGTCCAAGAAATTATCATCATTAGAACTTATAGCAGGTTCTGCCTTTGATGTATGTTCATAGGGACTTTTCCACGGCCAGCAGTCCTGATTTCAGGTGTGATCTCATTTTTACAAATGAGGAAGACAAGCAAGCCAAGGGGTGGCTCCGTCTGGCATACGCCTGGGAAAGCACCTAGAGAAATAACCACCCAACTGTTGAGAAATTACCTGGAGGAGGGGGAGGGAGCAAGGGGTAGAAGATCAGGGTCATAAAGGGCTTTTGCTCTGTCTCTATAATCCCTGCATTGTAAGAAAACATCAAGCATGTATCACTTTTCTGAGTATTTAAGGCAAATTTAAAGCGAACATTGAAGAAGGCGGGACTCGGCTGTTGCATTTCCCTACCGAGAGACACAATTTGGTTTGATAAAATGAAATCTGCACAGCTCCAGGTAGCATGTTTTGTGCTCTCGCCAATTCTTTGGAAGTCCACTTGCTCTACTCCTTGAACTGATCTTATTTACAGATTTAGGATTTTTTTTTTTACTCACCAAGACGTAATAGTGTCTGAAAAGTTTCAGCTTTGCTAAGTTAATAGCAGCTAGGGAGAAGAACAAAATGACAGGTACATTAACTTTTTTCATTTTTACAAACAAGTGACGTTCAAGTGCCCTCTGTCCAGAGGCCAAGTCTGATGCAGATGAAGACTGCCCAGGGGCCCATCTATATTTCTGGAAATGCATCGGCGTGGCAGGATTTCCCTCAGTCACCAGGAGAATCAGGGAGCTCTGGGAGCAGGAGGCTGGGGGTCCTAGCTCCAGTGGTGTGCCGGGGTGCACCTCCCCATTCCGGGTTCAGGCGCTTTGAGCAGCAGTGCTGGGGGGATACTGACACCACAGAAAGCGGCAGACGCTACAAATCAAGACTCCCCCGCCCCCCCAAAGCCACTGGTAAACATTTCAGCTCTGCCACTGTGGCTGACAGAGCTGCACTCCTCACTAGGACCAGTCTCAGGTGGGGCCCTGCGTCTCCCACTGGCTGAGGGTCTACATTCAATTAACGCACAAGTGCATCTTGCAAATTTCACTTGTAACAAGCCCTTTAAATACAACCCTGCTGGCTGTGTCCTACCTTTGGATCGCTCAAGGTCAGGGAGCCAGGACAGCTAACTTCCTGCCACCGCCTATGGCCATGAAATATTGATGACCACAGAGGGTAGCCTGGCTCCCTCCCCAATTAGCAAGCCTTTCATTCATCATAAACCTTCCTACAGGAGGCAAATTAATTTGGCTTAATAGCATTCAATTACTGGTTCCGTTTAAGAATGGCGCCATGGGTGGAGAAGGGTTCCTCTTCCTCCTCTCCCTCCTCTGGCTCATGATTAGTGGGGGGCAGTCAAGCTCGGGGTTCCAAAAGAAATTCCTGGAATCCTAAGTTAATCTTCAACGTGATTACCAACTAACAGTATCGGCAAGAACCTCCTCGGAGAAACTGAACGCCTCCACGAGGAGAGGATCAGAAAATCTTTACAGCAAATCTAGCCCTCAAAATTGAGAGGCCGTAACACCCAGGTGTTGAGCTGGAAGGGACTCATCCATGCAACGTTGGAAGCAGCTAAATGAAAGCAGGCAGATCAGCAAAAGCTTTCTTATCTGGCAACCTCTTGGTAGTCTTGTCATTTTTAAAATTAAATCTCTCTGATTCTCATCCAGTTTGCCATTCACTCTGCCTCTGGGCCAGGCTCCGGGATGGCCCAGCAGAGATGGGGCAGCCGTGACCTTTGCCCCAGGAGGCTGCTGTCCCTCCGGGAAAGACAGGCGCTACCCGCCCAGTGGGAGGGGCGCAGATATCAAGTGAGTGACACGGAGCGCAGGATACAATCAGATGCTCCAGCCTGACTGGGGGACGGGAGAAGCCCCACTGGGGGCCCAGCATTTAACCTGAGAATTCTGTGTCGGACAGCTAAGCCACCATGGATTTAATGCTTCACACACCAGTGTTCCTTCCTTGTGTCTTTCTGCGTGGGCATTTGCTACTCACATGGTCAAGGAAATGCCCCCCCCCAACACGCGAAACAGTTCTTGCACACGAACATTCAGTTCTCTTCTTTGTGAACAACCAAGGAAGAACAACATTAACACTTAGACCCTTTAGATAATAAAAATGCCTGAAAAGTCTCTTCTGAATTTCGTTTGCTGAAATAAATCCTACAAATGGAACTCCTGCTCTCCGCTTCACCGCGCACCATCAGCCAGCCAGAGAGAAGCGTGAAGGTTTTAGTCCCGGATGTCAGGGTGCCGGACAGGCTACGGCTGCTGTGGCCCCACCCAGAGAAGGGCTCCCAACTTAGACCAGGGGCACAGGGGTGAGAGAGAGGATTCCCAAAGGAGCTGGTGTCTCAGCAGAGGCCTGACCGAGGCTCAGGAGAGAGCAGGAGCGGAGAGGCCAGTGGACAGTGCTTGGGAAGAGCAGATACAAGGGCTCGGGGGTGAGAGGCCCCCGTGTGGGGAAGAGGAAGCTGGAGGCTGGACTGTGCAGAGACCAGGGAACAGGATGGGCCACGGGGAGGGCCGTAAACGAGCCAATGCAGAAGACCACCAACTGTCCTCCTTGGCGGTGCTGAGGGTGCCAGGGAGCCTCTGAAGGGTCTGAAGCGGGGGGTGCCCTGGTCACATCTACATTTGAGAACAATCTCTCTGGAGAAAGGATGCAAAGAACCAAGAATGAGAGCCCAATTGAAGTCAAAAGCCTCGAATTTGCAGAGGTCCCTCCTGAAAGGCGGTGAGGCACTTCCTGATCAGTGCAGACCCCACCCCGGAGGCTGGCTGGGGGAGATGGACAGACCAGGTCAGTCTGATGGTCCCCTCCCTCCCCGCCAGGGTGAAGAACTTGCGGTTGATAGGGAGGGAAGCACAGGGGTGAAGGCACCGCATCTAATGTCTCCCCGGAGTCAGGAGCTGCCACGTCACACCCTCCAGGCCGCTGTAAAACACCCTGAGCTGAGGCAGGCCACGGACCTCAAAGGCGAGCCTGTGCGCCCACTGCTGGCACTGATGCCGCATCAGCTCAGGACGCGTGCCAGGATGGACAAACAGACCCGGGGACAAGCAGCGCTGCCTCTAGGAAACGCAGCCACAGTAAGTGAAGCTCGGGGTTGTTTACAAAACCTGCCAATCATGACAGATGTCATTTCCAGTCACATGCAAGACATTTGTTTACGAGACTGCTGCTTCCAGGGCCAGGCCCCCTCCTGGGTGTTCTAGTCACGGCCAGGCAGCGAAGGCAGGGAGGGAGCGGACTTACTGAACTGAAAAACAAAGCAGGTAACAGTGCAGGCCCTGCACATCTGAACAACTTGGGTTCAAATTCCAACTCTGCTGCTTCCTGGCTGTGTGACCTCAGATAAGCCACCGAACCTCTCTGAGCCTGTTTCTTCATCTGTAAAACAAGGATAACAATGCCTACCACTAGAGTTGTTGGCAGAGGTAATGAGACATTACGTGGAAAGCAAACAGCACCCAGAAAGCACTCCACGAATGTCTCCTGTGACAGTATTAGGATTATCTAGTATCGACTGGACACCAACTGGGCCATAGACTGCTACAGCGGCTGCCACATCTGGCAGGAAGCCCGGCTCCAGTGAGTTCGACCGGACCAAGTGGGGATGTGGGGGCTGCCGGCGCGCCCCGGGCTCCCCTGGCAGCGGCGCTGCCATCTGTGCACGATGTGTCAGCCCGCTGGGCGGGGAGGATCCAGCCCCGGAGGGAAACCTCACCAGCATGAAGCAAGGAGCAAAGAGCAAGGCAGCAGGTCGCAGCCTGGAATCCCAAGCCTCCTTCTGCTTTTTTCCAAAAAAGCTGTCCCTGGAGTTGAGAACGCTGTTAAGCCTGCCGCTCACTGGCTCACGGCAGGCCGGGCTCCCCTGGGAGTCAAGGCTCCTGGAGTCCGGGCTGGCTATTTCTGACCCCACCGCCACAAACAGCAAATATGGTAAAAGAGTGAGTCTGGTGGGAGGAAAATGCCTCGGACAGGAGCCCAGAGCCCCAAGTTCCAGTCCCTGCACTGTCAAGGCTCCGTGTGCCTGGACCTGGCCCGTCCCTCCCTTCTCAGGCATGGGTCTGCTCGTGGTCAGGATGTTCTTATGGCAATGGTTCTCCCCAGGGTGGACACCAGAACCACTGAGAGCTTCTCCTAGTACACACACCCGGCTGCCTCTATTATAGAATTGGACTTGGCCAGAAGGACTCTGAAGAACCTCTCGGGAATGGGGAAGGAGAGACGCAGGCGGCAGGGAGGTTGTGCACCTGCTCTGGGAGCTCCTGCGAGGCCCACCTCCTGCTATGGGCTCTCCTCCCCCTGCCCCCGGAAATGGCCAGGACTCTAGATTTTGGCAACTACTTTTTACTGATAAGAACAGAACTGCCCACGGGGCCAGGAAGTACCCATCTGTTTCAAATAATTACCAAGGCAGGGACGCTTGGGTGGCTCAGTTGGTGACGTGTCTGCCTTCAGCTAGGGTCATGATCTGGGTCCTGGGATCAAGTCCCGCATCGGGCACCTTGCTCGGCTGAGAGCCTGCTTCTCCCTGCCTGCTCTGCCTGCCACTCCCCCCACACCCTCTCTCCCTAACAAATACATAAAATCTTTAAAAACAAACAAACAAAGAGTTACCAAGGCAGCCATCTCTGTGACCAGAAGCAAGAGCAAAGGTGCCCCATCTAGAGGAGGTGCTGCCCCTTCTCTAGACTTTTACCTTTCCTCTGTACCCCCAAGAGGAATGAAGAGGCTGGCAAGAAGACAGACAGTCCCCTTCCTCCCCAGCGGACTTGCCCGGATGGTCTTGAACCACAACACTGGTCGTCAGCATCGGCTGAGTGAGGAACCACGCGCCAGGCACCTCTCGTGCTGCTTCTGGTGTAAAACCTCACGACAGCCTCCGTGAAGGAAGACCTGCTGACCACTGCCTCGCGGAGGAAGGACTCAGGCCTTGTAAGTAGAGAAGCCAGCAATCCACACCCAAGTCCACCTCTCTCTAAAGACCACGCTCTCGATGCCCACACTGTGCACTAAGAGAAAGGCAATTCATAGCTTTGTAATCCCCTGGCAGCCCAGGGCTCCAAATGCCTGGCAAGGCCCAGGAGCTGCCAGCAATCCATCTTGAAGAGTTAATACTGGATGATTTATGAGACGCACAGAAGCAAAGGCCCATGACAGTCTCTTACAGGGTGAAAATTTTCCAAAACAATCCTTCTCTGGGTATAAAGAAAGCCTTGAGGCTTAAAACCATCCCCACCTACCCAAAATCCTTTTCTCCTGCTTCTTCCCTGCCATGCTGCAGAGGGAATTTTGAGTCAAACACAAAAATTACAGAAATAAGGATGATAGCAGAGCCTGTCTGGCGTCAGCATCGCTCTGACTCACCCTCGAGCTCAGCGGTTCCACAGTCTGCTTAAGCTCCGAGTTCAAGCTCCCTCTGCGGAGGGGGTGGGGGCACAGCAGCTACCCCCACTTTCGTGGTTGAGCACAGGCCTGAAAGCCAAGCCACACGCTGATCCGGGACCACACTGGCCTGAAAGTGTCCATTTTGGGGAGAGACCAGCTCACCAGGTGGCCTCTGGCCTCCACTAAGAGGAGATCCCGCTAACCCATCTCATGAAGACAGTATCAGGAGCAAGTACGGGAACGGCGGTGATAAGACAAGACCTTTGTAGAGAAGGAAACTCTGATTTTCAAACTATTGAGGGCCATGTGAAAAGTGGTTCAAATACATTTGCAGGGGCACCTGGGTGGCTTAGTCAGTGAAGAAACTGCCTTCGGTTCAGGTCACGACCCCAGGGTCCTGGGATAGAGCCCCTCATCAGGCTCCCTGCTTGATGGGGAGTCTGCTTGCCCTTTTGCCCCTTCCCCTGCTTGTGAGCTCGCATTCTCTCTCTCTCTCTCTCTAATAAAAAAATCAAATCTTAAAAAAAAAATACATTTCCAATATACATTTAAAACAATGATCCAGGAGTGGTCAAAATTCACCAAACTGAACAGTTAAGGGCCATGCATTTTATAGTAGCAAATGTTACCGTAGAGGAACAAGAAAAAGAAAGAAGCAAAAATGGCTCAAGAGACTGGCTGAGGACCAGAGCACACACTGTGGAAGACTATAAGATTTCTGCCGTCACAGCTGGTGAATCTCTGTGCTTGCCTCCCTTCTGCTCCAGAAACACCAAAGGCCCTTTGGGGGTGTGAGGTGGGGTCCAAAAGACCCACGCTGATCTGCCTCTGCTCCTGTCTCTGCCAGCCTGCGGCACGCTCATGACGCTGGGAGCCTCGCTAGTCTACCTCACGGCTGATGCTGGGCTGAGCCAAGGAGCACGCCACTCCCCGGCTGTCCATGGCACACACTCACAGTTGTCAATGGGCTGGGTGAGGAAGAAGGTCAGATGTCCCATTGCTTGATGACACAGCCTGGTCAACAGCAAGACAACATCTTCTCCATAAGAGAACCGGATCTCCCTAAATACTGCAGGCATCAGCTGAGAAGAGTTGGTTTCAACTGTGACTCAGGACTCGCAGAAACCAAATGCAAGTCAGGGCCACTAGGCAGAAGAACCCTGTCCAGGACCAGGAAGGGCATACCAACTCAGATCGCAAACCAGGCCTGCTGGGTGGCAAAGTGCCCCATGTTTTGTAAAGTCTTAAAAAAAAAAAAAAAAAAAAAGGCAGTGTGTCCACAATGTGGTTGCTCTTCAGGCTGGGGATATATAGAGGCCTCTTTGCTTTTGGTTACAGACTATATTAAATTCAGGATGGTAACAATGGTTGATTATTTTGAAAGCTATGATTATATTAACGACATTAAAGGAAGTTTGGGTGATCTGCTAGGGGAAAGTAATGAAAACAGGGTTTTGGTGATTAAAAGAAATGGAAAATCATTGTATTAAGCCAGTCTAATCAAATACTCTTTCTTTCTCATTACTTCTTCATAATAGTCTATTTAGCTGTAGTTTTACCCTTTCTAGGGTCACGGACTCCTTTGAGAATTTGCTGAAAGCCACAAACCCTCTGCCCAGGTAAACACACACACGGACAAAATCTCACCCAGTTTCTGGCACCACAAACCCCCTCCTATCACACACTCACAGATGCCCCATAGCCACACGGGAACTAGAGAGCTGGCCACGCTCTGATGCGAGGGGCCCTGCGTGCAGGACAGAAGGCCACACCGCCCCCCGCCCCCATGACAGACGAGGGGCTTCCTAAGCCCCTGCATCACACCAGCTGGAGAGAAAGCATCCTTGGCCTGCCAGCACGTCACCTTTCTGGAGCAGAGGACGGTTTACAGGGCTGTCACGGTACAGCTTCAGACAGACTTCAGGGTCAGGAGAGGATTACAAGCATATGCTCTAGCCACGCACCCAGGGATGAAAGGAAGGATGAAAATTTTCTGAGTGACCAGATAAAGGGCATCTCATTTTTTCTGCCTCTTCTCTCCTATTATCTTGAAACAGTGCTCCAGAGGGGGTAATCCCAATGCTATCTTCAAGGGCAGGGCAGAGCAGAAAACGGCACAGAACCATTCCGGAGGAACTCATCCCTACCCGGGCGGCACCCAGTCCTAGAGCCCCCCCGGCCCTGAGTGCTAGGGAAGGGACATCACACCGAATGTGTGGTTGGGAGGCTCCCCCTTTCTCCTGACCCCCTTCTTCACGCTAGGGCTTTTGACCCAGGGCCTCCAGGTCTAACCTAATAATAATCCTCACTGCCTACAGCACCAATGGGCCCGGGGCACCTTAGTTTCTACTCAGAAAATGTAAATAAAGATTGGACAAACCTGAAATTATAACCAGGAACTGAGTCAAATAGTCAGGGAAGATAGCGCTTATAAACTGCAGCCCAGGTGGAAATGTACAGACCAGAGCTCTGTTGGTAAACTGAGGGCAGTTCATGTTAAAAGCCATCTCGTTAGGGGCGCCTGGGTGGCACAGTGGTTAAGCGTCTGCCTTCGGCTCAGGGCGTGATCCCGGCGTTGTGGGATCGAGCCCCACATCAGGCTCTCCCGCTATGAGCCTGCTTCTTCCTCTCCCACTCCCCCTGCTTGTGTTCCCTCTCTCACTGGCTGTCTCTATCTCTGTCAAATAAATAAATAAAATCTTTAAAAAAAAAAAAACAAAAAGCCATCTCGTTAGTGAAAGAAAAGCCCAGATTCCCATTAGAATAATAAGTTAGGTAAAATACCAGAGCAGATAATGATGCAAAAGCTATTGCCCCAATCAAATGACAACACAGTTCTGGATACAAAGATGAGGTTCAATAAATGCTTAAATGCAGGTAATTCCTTATCTCTATGCAAACTTTACAGTTTCCAAAGCACTCTGTTATACACATGAGTTTTAAAATGGTATCTCTTTAATGTCTACGACAGCCAGGAGTTGGCAAGCTTTTTCTGTAGTGGGCTGGACAGCACCCTTGTGGGCCCGATGATTTCTGCCCCAACGACTCAACTCAGCCACTGAAGTGCAAAAGCAACCAGACAATGCATACACAAACGGGCATGGTGCATTCTGATAAAACTTTATTTACAGGGGCACCTGGTTGGCTCAGTTGGTTAAGCATCTGCCTTCAGCTCAGGTGATGATCCCAGGGTCCTGGGATCAAGCCCCGCATTGGGAATTCTTGCTCATCGGGGAGTCTGCTTCCCCCCCACAACTGCTCCCTCTGCCACCCCCCTGCTCTCCCATTCGTGTGTGCTAATAAACAAATAAAATCTTTTAAAAATACTTTACTTACAAAAACAGGAAGGGGTAATTTTCTTCCTTTCTCATCAATGGATTTTTTATTAGGTCTGTTTACATGAATGCACCCAAATAAAACATATTTATTTTTGGCACAAGATGCCCAGAACTAATGGACTCTAAACAGCCATGAGACTCTGGCCAGTAAGTCTGAAATAAACTCTCTAGGCACAGGAAAAAAGAACCAGGCAGGCTTTTTGGTCATGGCTGTGACGACCACGAGAGATTCGAGAAGCCTCATTCCTATCACAGGGTTTTCAAACTTTCGGTCTCAGGATTCCTTCATACTTTTAAAAAACTGACTGAGGACCTCAAAGAACTTTTGTTTATGTGGGTAAAATCTACCAATATTTACCATGTCAGAAAATGAAACAAATTTCAAAAGTATCTAATAATCAATTTAAAAGTGACAAAATAAATCCATTACATGTTAGTATAAATATTTTTTCCATAAAAAATAACTCATTCAAAAAAACTGAGAAGAGTGGAATTGTTTTCTGTTTTTGTAAACCTCTTTAATGTCTGGCTTAACAGAATGTAGCTGGATTCTCGTATCTGCTTCTGTAATCAATCTGCCGTCAGAGTGTTTTGGTTGAAATATGTGAAGAAAATATGGCCTTATGCATATGTAGGCCTTTTCAGAGAACTGTGAAGTCTTCTTTGACATTGAAACTTGATAAGTGGTAGCTTCCTAAAGATTGGTGAGGTGGGGAATCTGAAACTGTATCAGTAAACTTTCATAATCCGTCACTAAAATCCACTGGTCCGGGGGCGCCTGGCTAGTTGTGATTTCGAGCCCCACCTTGGGGGTAGGGATTACTTAAAATCTTGAGGTGCCTGGGTGGATCAGGAGATTGCGCATCTGACTCTATTTTGGCTCAGGTCATGCTCTCAGGGTCAGAAGATGGAGGCCCCCCCACCTCCACAGGGCTCCCCGCTCACCAGGGAGTCTGCTCCCCCCCACGCGCGCACGCACTCTCTCTCAAATAAATAAATACATCTTTAAAAAAAAAATCTTTAAAAAAAATCCACTGGTCCATCTTGTACTTCGAATGGCTCTCTCATTCCTGCACGACTGTGTAACATGCACTGGCCAGGTGGAAGATACTGTTCAACGGAGTCATGCAGGTCTCTGAAACAGTGACACTTTTTGTCATAAAATATTTTTTAAAAGTCACGTTTGTTAATATCACCCCTTCTCACATAGGTGTTTTAAGAACTGGGAAGCTGTCAAGCCTTCAATGGTGGATGTAAGTTTTCCTAAATTAACATTTGTGCTTTCAAGTGAAAATGAGATCGCCAGCAACAAATACTTCTTGTCATTTCCCTGAACTGACATGTTTACTTGGTTCATTTTCAAGAAAATGTCTGGCAAAACCTCATGTCTGAGTAACCATACCAAAGTTTTATTCTTTCAAACAAAAATGATGTCCCAAGAGAAAAGCAGCTGGTTCAGCTTGCAACTCCAACAACTGCACATGTGCTTTCCCCTCAGACAACTGTCATACTTCGGTGCACGGCAGAAGTGCTTCACGCGTACTCCCTGTTTCATGACACTTGGAACTTTAAAAGACATAGGTGTAAGGGTTGAGATTCAATAACACAGTAGTTTCTGCTACTTCATCGAGGCCACTCTTCAGTGAAACGAGCCTCTTTCACCCCCAGCAAGCAGGTAGCAACGGCCGCTAACACAGTTGGGTGCTACGGCCTTGAATAATGCTCAGGCAACCACTGTTAGACCTGCCACTGCTCTCGTACCATCGGTGCAAACGTCAACAGCAAAAAGGATGACCACGGCTGGTGGCGAAAACAGTGTGACCCTGAGGACCCTCGTGGGAACTGCCACCCTGAGGAGTATTTCCCACGGCCGCAGCTACTTGCAGAACGTGGCAGCCACTCCCAGTGAAGCCAGGCCTCTGCAAACCCTGCAACCAGCCAGTCGCTGTTTGTTCACATGCCTTTGAAGCTCACATAAAAGCCCAGAACCCTCAGAACACTTCCTCTGAATCTTCCTCAGAAACACGGGGGGCAGTGGGGGGGGGGATGACGAGCAGCAGCAGAGATTGTTCAATAAATGCAGGGCGTCTATCCCCTGGCCAGTCCTCGGAGGTAATGACGGTGGAGAAAGGAGGCAACAGGTCCACGCTCAAGGGCAGTGACAGCCAATGCCGGCGGGCAAAACACGGTGCACCCTGAGCTCGGGGCTGCGGGAGACTCACGAAGCTTCTGCTCTGAGAACGCAGCGCAGCAGTGACACCAAATGACAGGGGAGCTGGGAGGAGCAACAGCGTGTGACGGAGGAGACAAAGCGCGGCTGAAGGACAGCGGGCAGCTGCAGCCTCAGGGTTTCCCTCCGGTCCAGTCAAAAGGACTCCAGAAACAAAGAAACAACTTCCAAACAAGCACTCCGAAAGCCACCCACCATACCCAACGCAGGGACAGCCACTGCCAACAGCACTTCCCCCGCTAGCTGTCAGTCAGCCTGGACTGCACTCGCGCTGAGAGTCTCAAGCCCAAGTCACTGTCAAGGTCATGAGTGGAGTCAACGGCACAGAGAGCCTAAGATCAGGAACCAGAGCATCAGCATCCACCCGGCAAAATGCTTCCAAATCTAGCAGCAGACATTGCTGCCCATGGCCTTCACTTTGCCAGCTGCCTCTGGGGTGGGCTAGATCGCAGCAGGGTGGACTGAGGAGCCCGGGGGTCAAGCACAACACCCAGGGAACCTGCGGCCGGGAGGTCGGCAGCGTGCTCACTCCGGCTTCTGCCCCACTTCTGTGTCATCCGCTCTGCCGTCACACCCCAGGGCGACGTGCCACTGAGGGGTGGGGGATGCCACTCCTGAGAGTTCTCTGCAGGGGGGACCTGACCGCGGGAACATGGCTGTCCTGACTCTGGAAGAGCTACAGGCATAACCATTTTTCAAGGTACTGAGTGAAATGTGCATCTGCAGATCAGCTGAACAGCAGCCACGGCCTAAATCGAGTCAGTGAAAGAACAGGGATTAAGACACCCCCATTCTAACTACTCCGTCCCCCTTTCAAAGGGTTTGTGATATCTGCTGATGAGAAATGGGTACTTTCTTAACAGTATGTTTGTTTTTTTTAAGATTTTATTTATTTATTTGACAGAGAGAGAGAGACAGCCAGCGAGAGAGGAAACATAAGCAGGGGGAGTGGGAGAGGAAGAAGCAAGCTCCTAGCGGAGGAGCCCGATGTGGGGCTCGATCCCATAACGCTGGGATCACGCCCTGGGCCGAAGGCAGATGCTTAACGACTAAGCCACCCAGACGCCCCTCTTAACAGTATGTCAACCAGAGAACCAGTGAGCCAGAGCCTTGGTGTGCTGGTGTGACTTCCTGTTTTTATACTCGCTCTCTGCTGAAGAGGTCGCATGCTGTCACCTGGTGGAAAAAATGAGAAACTGCCTCGTGTGCCCCAGGCAATGACAAGAGCATTCAGGTTCCATAGTTTCTTTTCACTACAGATGTGCCTAGACAATTTCGACCCCATCTTGGGCTTCACCCAACTAAACATCAACCGCTAACCATCAACCACTCGTGGAACGAATGGTCACAGAGACAACTCATTACCATAGTCATGCCCAAGCCCTCGCAAAGCTGGGTGCAGAAAGCCAAGAGGCAGTCAGAGGGACCAGGATGATGGAGAAGACGGGAAGAGAGCTAGTGAAGAATGGTCAGAGGAATCCACAAAGGGGAAGGATGAGGCCAAGAAGAAAAGTGCCCATAAAACTCACCAAATGGAGGACATCCTCCTTGGAATTTGTAAACATTTTCAGCCAAGCAGTAAGAAAAATGAACCCAGAAATACTGAAGTGTAAAAAGATGAAAAAGTACAATGTCTCATCTGGATATATTAAAAAATTTTTTCAACTTTAAATTTTTTTGAGTAATGTCTATACCCAACATGGGGCTCAAACCCACAACCCTGAGATCGAGAGTCACACGCTCCACCAACCAAGCCAGCAAACTGAGCCAGCTGGGTGCCCCTCAATATGTTAAAATTAAGAGAACAACCTATTCATTGTTATAAAAATAATAATAAAGGCACCTTTTTATAAGACAAGCACAGAAAAAGAAGAAAGAAGCTAAGACTATCTCCCAAACAATAGTTATCCTCAGAAGGTGAGTTTTTATTCTTTACTTTGGATTTTTCTGTTTGTGGCAGGGTGCTTTATTAGGATTCTAATTAGTGTTTTATTTTTTGTAACTCCCCCTTACCCCATCCCAAGAAGGCAGGAGGGCTCTCTGAGCTCTGAGCCAGGCTAAAAGCAAAACATTTATGCAAAGTTCAAGCTGAAACCAACTGACAAGAATCTGTCCCAGAGGGAAAAGGGAAACCAGTGCTTTTGAAGAAAAAGAGGAGAAAACAAAAAAGAGCTCTTTCCCAGGACAAGAAAGAAAACACGGGCTGGCACATTCTGAGTGGGGCCTGCAGCCACTTGGGCCGGGTAGGCCTGGGGTGGCAGGACCCCCTGGCGCCAGGCCGCCCAGAGCCAGAGAGCTACGAGGGCTGGATGGCGGGAGTCTCCACAGCAACGACTGTGGGCCAAGACCACAAGCCTCGCAGCGGCCCCCCGAGTGTGGTGCTCTTTGTAAAACCCCAGGATCCTGCCGGACACTGGCGGGAAGCCTTGAAGTCGGGTTTAGTTCAACTTAAAGAAAATAATGTGGTATTAACTATATGGCAAGTGCGAAATAAGATTGGTACCTATTACCTGATTCCCAATTTTCCTAAAATGAATCCACATTTTTATAATAATAATAATAATAATAATAATAATAATAATAATAATAAACAGGTCAGCAACAAAACTCCATCAACAACGAATGAATCATCTGCCCTAAGGGACACTGCTATCAGCACCCGGACCCAGAGGCAGCTCCGAGCACCGAGAAAGCCCTGGGGGTCCAAAGAAGCCCCCCTTTATGCCACGGCCTGCAGTGGTGCACTATTCAAATCAGCTCAGAAACACAAAGCATTTTCTTTGTGGCTTCTTTTCTTAGGAGGGATGGTTAGAAAACCAAGGAGATGTTACCATGGCACAAGCATTTAAAAACCAGAGAGTTTCAAAGGTTCTCTCCGGCATCAGTCTCATCTTAAATTAATACCGACACATCTATTTTGAAAGCGTGTTAAATCGGCAGGAAGGGATGCTTTACACATAGCCATCCCCAATCCGTAATACCTCCTGTTCTCACAGCGAAGTGCTATCCGGTCCTTCCCAGACAAGATTTCCTCCTCCTGACTCAGTCTGGAGAAGGTGAAAATCACGCTGACGAGTGGAAGTGGAATGAATCATCTCCATCAGCAGCAATCACCCGCAAGCCTCCTTCCGTGGCTGACCTCTGCAAAGGTCACCCTCTGCCTCTCCAGCAAACAACCCTGGCTGCTCTCACAAAGCCCCCGGGGGCTCCCCAGCCTCGCTCCCAGGAGACCACGGCCCCTCTGCCTCCACCTCCACCTCTGGGCAGTGCCCCGGCCTCTGGCTTTGGGGAAGGACCTGCAGCACCAAAGAGCACAAGGGAACTTGCCTTTTCCATCTGTTGCTGATGCTTCTTGTAAATGCCTGATTGACCTAAAAATAAACATTTGCAGAACAAAGGTTAGCTGACAGATCTGCATTCTTCTCTGTTTCCAGCACTAGTAACTCAAGGCCTTGAATTCCCCAGTTATGAACTGAAAGGGCGGGACTAGACGGCTTTAGAGCACTCTCCCTGAACAAAGTGATCCCTGCTAACCGACACCTTGCTTGCCCTATCCGGTGCTCAAGCCTCAGAGTCAAGGATGCCCTCTAATGGCTAAAAAAGGTCTGGCAGGGGCCTGGGTGTGACGGGAAGACAAAGCAAATCACAGTCACTTCAACCCTCTTCATCTCTCTCTCCACCTCAAATCTCTCGTTCCCACAACTACGCCACCCCAAAACACTGCCGTGGAGCACACCTGCTACCTGGAGAACACGGTCCCCCCCCCGCCGAGGCCAGAGGCTGATTTCTAAAGTCTAGGTCTAGGAGCTTGTGAGCACATGGCTTCCTGCAAACTCCCTATGGCACTGACGAGATGCAGAACTCTGCTGCAAAGTGCGGGCCTCCAGGGAGTCTGTCCTCCTGCTGTGATGCGCCGGGTAGCTAATTACATCACTGCGGGGCAGCACGGGGGCATTACGCTATTAACGAAGCGATGGATCAGAGTTCTAGGTAGAGTGCAGAGGCTGGAAAGGAAAGACTGTCTCAAAAGGATGAGAACAGCCCAGGCAGATCCAGCCCAGGGGAAGGGCAGGTCGTGTTTACATGGGGGGCTGAAGTCCTCATGGGCCACCCACTCTCTACCTGACCATGAATAGTCTTTTCTCCTAAGCAGCACCCCCTGCCCCGCGCCCTGCTGGGTCATCCTCCCACCTGGGAGAACTGAAGGGCACAGTACAGGGAAGTGAGCTGGCACCAAAGCCATGCTGGCTGAGTCTGAGTGCTTCACAAGAACCGTCGATACTATTCCTTAAGTCGCCTCTAGTACTTGATGTTTTTCATTTTACAGCCACTTTCAGAACACTCACCTTCAAGAACCTTGCCGTGTGGCATCTGCTCGTTGGTGCGATAATGAACCAGGGGCGGGAAATGGCCACTTGCAGCCCTATAGCTCGCCTGCATCTTCCCCAAACCCGCAAGCCCCTTCTTTTTGCTGAGAGTAGCAGAGGGAAGAGAAGGGACTGCACTGTGTTCGAGAACAATCAGTCGCTCTATCTGAGACAACGCTGGTCATCCTGTTACAGGTGCCTGAGCCACCTGCTCCCGGGTAGGACGCAGGGCAGTGGCAGAGATGAGGACTCACTCGTACTCTGACGTCTCGGCTGGAAAATGCCTGCTGCACAGACGTGTGTGCGTGTGCGTGATGTATGACGGAACAAGGGTCAAGAGTGAATCTAATTGGCTGGAGTGAGGATGACAGTCTATTGGTACCATGTCCTAAATAATCACAATAACTGAAAGAACTGATAAACCCCAGGATCCTGAAAAATAAGAATTCACTGCATGGGGCCACTGCAGTGTGGAGCACCTCATTTTTAAAAACTTTACTCCAGGGACTCCTGGGTGGCTCAGTCAGTTAAGCGTCTGCCTTCGGCTTAGGTCATGATCCCAGGGTCGTGGGTTAGAACCCACATTGGGCTCCCTGCTCAGAGGGAAGCCTGCTTCTCTCCCTCCCTCTGCCTGCTGTTCCCCTGCCTATGCTCTCCCTCTCTCTGTCAAATAAAGAAAATCTTAAAAAAAAAAAAAGTTAAATTAAAAAAAAAAAAAACTTTATTCCAAAAGAAGTAACCGCTTTCAGAGAGCCACAGAACTAGATCACTGTAAGAGTGTTTTATTTTTGCTAGCCCTTTCTCCTCTACTTGCTTCCTACCGAACCAGTAATTCCCTTCACTTGGCATAAGATTTAACAAGGGTATTTCCTCTCATCAACCACTGACGTGGTACTAACGTTTCTTTACAGAGTTGAAGCACAATGTTGCGTCTACAGCCTGCCGTTCTGAAGATACCTACGTGTGTATGTGCTGGGACTCTCACTAGTTTATGTTCATGCACTCCCGCATTTTCCGTCTAACCTGGCAAGAAAAGGCGAGGATTTCAACTCCCTTCCCTGCAAACCACGCTGCTAGGTTACGCTGTTGCTGAGCTCTCATTTCCAGACCCTTCTCTACTGTCTAATCTGTGCTAAAAGCCACGGTGCCAGATCAGCTCTATCGGAACACAGTGAGGAACCGGATAAAGACACGAACTCCAGGCTCCTGCTCCTGGAGACTGAGCCAGGTCAGCCTGGGGACCCAGGAAGCTGTATCTGTCAGACAGATGCCCTGTGTGACTTGGACCGGTTTGGGAAAGTCTGGTTCAGCAGCCTGGTCTTGTTTGGTGCATGAGCCCCGGGGTGCACTGTGGCCCCCCTCCCCACTGCAGGTACTCACCACACCACGGGGAAGAGGATGGCTCCACAGCACAGCAGGTCTACCAGAAACAGAGAATCCTTCCACAAGCCATACTCCGTAGTCCCCTCCTCTGTGGACTCTATGATGATGTAGGCCACGTTTGCCAGAACCTGCAGGACACAAGAAGTGGCTGAGGCCTTAAAGCAAGGGCCGATCTCTACAACAGCAGCCACAGGACGAGGCGGACACTTCAGCCTGCAGGCCCCCAACCATGGCCACGGCGTTCTCTCCAGTGCCACATGCTTTTCAGAATACTCCGCTCTCCCCTCAAGGAGCGGTCTCTGTGCCCTCCTCCTGAGCTGGCGACTGCCCTGAGCAACAGTGAGGTGGCAGTGAGGCCACGTGATTTCCAGGTAGATCACACAAAGGACACCAGAGCTGGCTGGCCCTCTCGCTCAGACACACGCCTTTGGAGCCCTGAGCCCTCTTGCAGGATGTCCGGCTACCCCGGGGCTGCCCAGGTAGAGAGACCAGGCAGAGAAAAAGACGCGGAGGGGCCCCAGCTAGTCCCAGCCCACCTCATCAAGTCCTCCCGGCCCAGAAGACAGAGGCAAATGAAGACTTCAAGGTGGCCCCAGCCACTGTCCGACTGCAGGAGGCCCCACGTCGGACCTGCCCAGCACAGCCACTCCTCAATTCCTGACCCACATAAAATGTGAGAGAATATGTGGCTATTGTTGCTTTCTGTCACTGCATTTGGGGTGATCTGTGACACAGCACAGATCACCAGGACACTCTGCTTTGCTTTTTAGGCCCCAAGGCCTCAGCAGAGGCGCTCAGATGCCGAATGGGAGGCCCGCACACCCCGCTCAGCCATGATGCCCAGATTCCTCAGGCCCAAGCTCTCCCTGTGCGGCCGCCGCTGCGCCTCAGACACAGCCTGAGGTACCTGAGGGCGTATCGGAGACCAGAGCAATGACAACGGCGGGTTTTGGCCCCGTGCTTGAGTGGCCCCACTGCTCCTCCCAGGAGCAAACCCACCTGGGTCACCTCCACACGGGACATGGCTTAGTTCTTCCCACTGAGGCCCATCTGCGTCCACGTTCTGCTCCAACTGGCCTTGGGGGTTCAGTGCTGGTACCCGTGTGCTGTGAAAGGTCCCTGAGCCGGCAAAAGTGGGATAGCAGTATTTCACACCCGAGCTACCTCTCAGCATAATCAAGGGGACGCTCTCTGGGAGGTTTCCAGTAGGTGTGCATGCAGTGATTGCAAGTCCACCTCGACACTCCACGAAAAGCCCAAGGTCTCAACTACTCCGCCTGCTTGCTGGAAAGGTCAGTCTATACGCTTTGACAAAGAACACAAAATCTGTTTTGCTGCTATTCGGGACGTCTCTGAGGAGAGCTTCTTTTTCTATCTAGGACCTTTTAGTGAAACTATCACAGAAGCCAGACCTCACCTGATACAAATGCAAAAATCATTCTGGAATTTCGGTCGTCCTCTGCCACACACATCCTAACCACCTGCCGCTGGGACTCTCTCTAGGAAGACAAAGTGGAAACAAAGGTTTTCCCAGCTTAAGTCACTAATTCCACTTGGTCCTTACTTCACACTCTTGACACAGGACAAAATGTTCCCTGGTGTGGAACAAAATGCCAAAAATGTTCTTGAAAGTCTGTGCGTACATTTTGGACATCTCTCACTTCTCACTCAGAAACGTGCACTGGCTCCCCACGGCCACGAAAAAGTAGTTTCAGCTTCCGGGCTGATATTCAAGGCCTTCCCAGACTAGTCCCTATGTTTATCAACACGTAACTTCCTCATATTCAATTTTGTCAATGTTCCGTTTCCTCAGACTTGCCTGCCATGTAACCTTGCCTAATCTGTGCTAAAAGCCACGGTGCCAGGGGTGCAAAAGAGGGAAGCTGGGAGGGCTGTGCCCCATTGCATCCCAGTCTAAGGTGGGGAAGGGAGGTTTGCCTGGAGGGATGGTGGCAGCTCTGGGGGGCAAGGGCGACGGGCAGCAGTGCAACACGGCAGGAAGAGGACCCTGGCCCTCCCTTCTGAGCAGGGAGGCGCCGGCAGGCTGCAGAACTCAGCCTGGCCGGTGTAGCGGCCGTGGGGGCTCAACAGCCGGGCCTGTAAGCTGCTCAACATCTTTGCTCCCTCAGCAGGAGCACCACCTGTTCACCGGTTCCTGCTACTGCTCTTGTGCCTGCCACGCTTCTCTCCTTAAACATCTACGCAAGGCCGTTCTCTACCCTGAAGGCTTCTAGATCATTCACATTTGGGCAACTAGTCCCTCTCCTGGGAAATCTACAGCCACTGGTCTGTACCATACATTTGGTGCTCACGTGAGTCCCTCTGTCATTAATGTAAAGGTGGCTTTGCTGCGAACACCGCCAGACTGCCAATCACCAGAGTGAGCAGGCTAATCCGGGTGCCCAGGGGGTTGTCCCCTTCCTTCCTTCCCCTGCCACACCTGCACTGCGCTCCCAAACGACAGAAGACGATGAGAACAACTTTATCAAACGCATGCTCTTTGGTGGAGCAGAACAGAGCAGTCCTGCATCTCTGCTAAGCCCTCTCTGTTTACTCTGAGTTCTTCATGCCCAATCTCTGTCTCCAATAAGACTGCTACACAGAAGACAAGGCTCCTCTCCCAAGGGCTCACAACCAGGCAAGGCTGGCCTTGGCCTAGGGTCCCAAACCACGAAGGGCTTAATAAGCAGTTGCCCTGATGTCTACTTAATAGTCTACCTGGTGAGAACTCACTGGCGTCATTTATGGTTTTACAATAATTTGTTAATTAAAACACTATATACCTGAGCTTGGCTAAGAGGACCATTTTGCTAGAGGGCAGCCAGAGGCACGAAGGCAGGCAGTATGTTCCCTGACCTTCCAGCAGCTCTCTACTCAAGTGCAGGCATCCGTAAGCCGCTCGCCAGATGAGTGATGGCAGACAGCTCTCAGGGCAATGACTGAGGCCTAGGTTTGCCAGAATTCAGAAAGAGAACGCCAGTGGTCTGAGCGGGGGTTTCTGGGTGAGCCGACTCCCTCTGCCCGGACAGGCCCAGAGCTGAGCCTTCGAAGTGCCAGGACGCAACCAGGACACGCAGGATTAGGGCCCCTCACCTGGAGTGGGATGACTATCATGAAGATCTTTTTGTCTTTATCGGAAAGGATATGCTTAATGAAAGCCCAGCCGGTGCCGATGAGAGCAATGGTGATGAACAGGAGTGCTCCTTTCAAGCTGGAAAAGAAAAAGTTTCAGACACCAACGGTCTCTTCAGACTCTCTCTGCAAGTTCCACTGCACAGCTCATTCATGACTTCATGTGCTTCTTGGAAAAGACAGGGGGCCAAATTTAGGAAACACCTCATAAGTGACCCAGCACACAAACAGGTCACCACGCACCCCACTCCTCCCTGAGCAGCTAGTCCCCCCCATGGAGGCAACCCCCTCCCGGGAGCAGGCCAGCAGCCCCGAGTTCCCAGGACCGGACAGCCACCTGTGTGCCACGCCCCTATGGCCTGGCAGGAACCCGGACAGGCTGCCACAGGAGGGTAGCGATGTTAACGCGAGGCAGGTCCCTTCCTACCACGGCCTCCCCACCTTCTCCTGCATGTCCCTCTGCGTACTTACAGGTGAGTGATATAGTACACGACAGCCCAACCCTCGATCGGAAAGCCCTGGGAGGAGATGTAGTGGTAGTCGATCTGCAATGAAATGACTGCATTTCAGAAGGTCCCTCTACCACACGCCCTCACGCACAGCGAAACAGGAAAGGCCGCCACAGGACCTCACGATGGGGGGGTGTTGTCCCCTCCACCCCACGCAGTAATACCTCACTTGTCAATTCACAGTTCAGCACATGGGGGCACGAACAAGGTCAGGTAGCACAAGAAACCTGCCACAAGGTTTCGACGCCACCAGCACGCAGACCAGGTCCCTCTTTTGAGGTAGGAGATTCACACTGGCAAATGGCTGCCTGTTAATTTCTTTAAAATCCCCAAGGGCCAAATGCCACGGGTCTCTTCAGTAGCCCAGCCAGGCACTTCACCTGGCACACCCCAGCTGCTTATTACAGAAGTCAGTCAGCCAGCCAGCAAAAAAATCCATGCGGAGTCACGCAGCTTCCACTGTTTTGTTTTGTCCTTTTGAAAAAAAATCTGTACTTTCGAGCTACTTAAAGCCACCAACGCATTTTAATTAAAGAGGCAAGTTTCAGTAGCGCGCCCACAACGCTTCCTGGCAGAACTCACAAACACCGGTATCGATTTCCTCGTAGACCTTTCATTCTGTCTCGAACGGCTATCTAGACACTGAAGTGACTCAAGGGTCTTGTCCTTCATTATCTACAAAGTTCCAAAAAGAATCTTTTAACTTAGATCCAAATGGGAAATTATCCAAATAACTGTCATTTCCAGAGCCTGTCACTGGACACACTACTAGTCCTCTGATGCCAACACTTTTAAGTGCAGGGGAGCGTGTGTCTGGAGACTGTCGCCCTCACAAGTGCAGCCGGCGGGTGCCGCGGGGCAGCTGTGACCTTCCTCCCACGGGCAGGTGCACTTCACTTTGCGTCCGGACTAAAGATTCAAAGCGTAAGCTCAGTTCACACGCCTCCATCTTTAGAGCACCGGTTTTCTCTCAAATAAGTAGGCTAACACCAAGCTTCAAACCAAATGGGAACACGGGAAAGTATTTAGAAAAATCAAGTCGTGGAAACAATTCAGCAGGTGGCACTCTAATCTCGAAAAAAGATAAAGAAACAAAAAGGAATAAAAACAAGTAAGGTGCTAGGAAAACTCTGGGTATGTAGGCAGTGCTAGATGACGTCTCCAGGCTCGGGCCACAGGCGGAGGGTGTGATGATTTATCCCTGTGATGGCCCCTCCTATGCCAAAGGCTTCATGAGAAAAGGTCTTCTTTCATCTTGTTTCCCACTGACCTAGCTCCCCTTCCTTCCAATTCATTTTTCCTGACTGCGTAGACACTGTACATCATTTCATAAATGACCCAAAATACTAATACATACTGCGTGGAACACCAAGGAAAGAGACTTCGTGAAAGGAAGGGCCGCCATCAACCAGTGAATTTTAAATACGTCATTCCTATAAAAAAAGAGAGAAAAGAATTAAAGGACTATTCCAGAGGCTCCTGGATGGCTCAGTTAAGTGTCTGCTTTCGGCTCAGGTCATAATCTTAGGGTCCTGGGAATGAGCCCCACATTGGGCTCTCTGCTCAGCAGGGCGTCTGCTTCTCCCTCAGTCTCCCTCTATGCTCCTCCCCTCTTTTTCTCTCTCAAATAAATAAAATCTTAAAAAAAGGAAAAAAAAAAGGAATATTCCATTCCTCCAAAGGATGGCTGAAGCTCCAGGCATCAGACACATTTATAAGGAAGCAGTAAATATAATCCAAGCAAACCACACACACGAAGCCCTTTGGAGGCCTAGTTTCCACCAGCAGAAGCGGCCCCGACGGAGCCCCAGAGTCGCCTCTCGTGCATAAGTCTGTTGTGACTGGAGCAGCGTCAGGCACTGAAGCCAGACAGGACGAGTTCCAGCTCCTGATAAGAAGGAAATCTGCACAGCCTGCCAGCTTCGTGCCCAGAAACCACCCTGGAAAGGCCACAGAGGCAAGAATGAGGCGGCGGGATCTATGAAACTGGCAAGAAGCCCCTGGGAGAGCAGAAGGTGCCCAGGCACGGCTGTGGGGGGCGAGCTACGGCCAGAGGGGAGCGGGCGCAGAGCCAGGCGACAGGAAGGACCGGGACCCGCCAGACACACCAGGCCAGCGGGGGAAAGCGCTGGCTCCCACCGCCATGCCCACACAGACACTCATCCGACTCGGGCTGCTGCCTCCCTGGGAACTCACCTCATAAGACCCAAGACCACTTGGGAGACAAATTTAAAACTCTTAGAGTACATAAAACTTGAATAAGCTACGGAGGAAACTCACACTCTTAGATACCAAGACGTTCTGCGAAGCCACAGTAGTAAAACATGTGGAATGGGTACAGCATCAGACAAATAAACCCACAGAACAGAAAACTTAGAAATGGATTCCTGTGTGTGGATAGATAAGGGGGCAGCAAACTGGTAGGAACGGGATGGACTGTTTAATAACTGGCACAGGGAAAAGCAGCTCCGAACTGTGTATATACACACACAGTGTTGTGTCCCTACTTCACATTTACAGAAAGGACTCCAGATGGATTCCAGGGCGAAACATAAAACACATCTTTTGTGACCCTGGCGTAGGGAGAGGCTTCTTCCAAGAAGCACTGCCCAAGAGGCTAAAATTAGAGAGCTCTGACTCTTAATATGAAAGACTTTCATTCAACAATGAATACCACGGACAAGTTTAACAGACTGGGAGAAGAGATTTGCTATGTCAAAGCAGACAAAGGACTGGTATCTAAAATATGCAAGAAACTCCTGTAAAGCGACAAGAAAATGACAGAAAACCCAACAGAAAAATGTGCAAAGCCTAAAGGCAGTCACAAGAGGGGGAACCCAAATGATTAACAAGTCCCTAGAAAGATAGTTCACAACATCGGTATTTAGGAAAATGCAAGATAAAATGAAGTACCAGTTTACAACCATCGGACTGGCAAAAAATAAGATGTCAGGGCGGGTACACGGGGAAACAGGAGCCCTGTCGCTCCGCTGGTAGAAGCGTGCGCTGGCGCAGGCAATCTGGCAGCACTTGATGAAATTAAATAAGAATTTACCCCATACCCAGTGCACCTGTTTCTGGCCGTGTACCCCCGGGGCTGCACAGAGCCATGAGGGGACAAGGCCAGGGCAGGGGCGGGAGGTCCTGGCAACACTGTTTGGGGGGAGCCAGGGGATGGAGGCCAAGGGAGGGGTCCCTCACTAAAGGCATGCAGAAGTAGAATGTGGGGATGCACAGCATGGAGTAGCTAAAAGTTAATGAGCTAGATGGACACACAACGATGTGACTAGGTCTTAAAAAAGATACTACTGCATGAAAAATGAGAATAGTATCTGTAGATAGTATAGTTTATACAAGTTAAAAATACATGCAGTATCAATAAACATTAGCTATTTATAAGAATACACACATGCCCAAGACCACCTATTACCTGCATCTGAGGAGCTGGGAAAAGCGTGAGCGAGGGGTAGGAAATGAAGGGGAAATGAAGAAGAGGGGCCTTGCACGGAATGATAAGGCGGGCATGTCACAAACTGATGTACACTCCCTTTCCGGGCTGGTTTCCTCCCTGCTACTTTCCTGTCTGGGGCCTACCTACTTGAAGGGCAAAAAAGAGGTCAAGGCCGGAGAAGTCTGCCACTCCTGAACAGCAATGAGATGTACCCAGAGCGCAGAACCGCCCAGGGCCGAGCCCGGGGCTCACTCACACGCCCCAGCACCCTCCACTTGCAGTCCCATCAGCCACGGGGCAGTGATGTCTGGGATGAACACACGCTCCAAAGCCTCAGCAACCTGGCTCGAATACTGGTTCTACCCTGACAACCTTAACCCCTGAGCCTCAGTAACCTCTTCTGAAAATGGGGCAACGCCTGTCTCAAGGAGCAGCTGGATGATTAGCCGAAACCACCAGCGTAAGTGCTTGACGGGGCACGGAGCAGGCACTGAAAACCGATCTGCTGTCTTCCCCTCCCCACACTCGGGGGCCCAGGACAGAACTCAGAGAGTTGAGAGGAGCTGCATACACACGGCAAGCAGATGTGGGTTCCACTCCCAGCTGTGGCAGGTGCCACTAACCATGTCTCTCATTTCCCCTCTCAAGACCTCCATAAGACGAGGCAAAGATCACCCAGTTCCTCCCAGCTCTAAGGGACTGCAAGCCTCTGAAATGCACGAAGCCTTGGAGTCACATCCTTTTATGTGACTCAAATTTCCAACCCAACACAACTGTCTGTGAGTCTCCTGGAAAAACATGGGGATGGGGCGGAAGGCCTCCATTATACACCCCGGTGCGTACACTACACTTCAACAAGAAGCTAGACACGTGCTGCACAAAGTAGGTCGGCCTCATTTAGCCACAGATTTAAAACTTCCCACAATTTTATGTAAGTGAACCAGTGATAATGACTATTATTATCACTAAACACACAGAAACTAAAATACCCCTGGACACCTGCCTGGTCAACTATTTCGTATGCACCTCATATTTGCATAGCACCTGACTTGCTAAGCCCTCTACAACACAGTACTTCGGGGAGAATCACATAACACACCCAAGGTTCCAAGACCCTTAGAAGAAAGCAGGGCAATGACCCTGTCCTAGTTTTGTGGCTCAGGGAGTGAAGCGAGACACACAGGGGGAAGCAGTCCATGTTTATACTTGGAATTGGGCCCCTATCTCCCAGTTCTTACTTTTCTAATAAAGGCAGAAGCAAAACTTTATTTAAAAACCTTTTTATAGGTTGGTAAGATTCTTTTTTTCTTATTAAACGCTGCCTGACAGCCTACTGCAAACACGACCACGCAGGGTCCTTCCCAAGTGAACAGGTGGCTCTTGCCGTCTGGTGAGCGGAGCAAATCTCATGACAAACAGGAGCCAGCACTGCGCCTGCCCGAGCTCACCACTCCCGCGGAGCGTGTCCGCCAGAAGACCGTCAGGCCACCGGGGGCTACCCGGGGGCTACAGAGGTCTCAATTTCCGCCCAGTGCTCCACAGAAAGAGGTATTTGGGGTGCTTAACTATTTTGTGAATTTAAATGAATCCACATTACAATTCCATATTCACATACCATCATTTACTTAGTTTATGGGCCTTATAACAAATACTTCACACTATTCTCTAACTGAAAATTAGTATTTTATTCTCAGGTTTTTTTGGTGCGAAGGAGACAGATTTAAACACTCGCCCCCCACAAATGCAGGTGCTCCCTTCGAGAACTGAGTACAAGCAGGTAAAGCTTTTTCTGGTTTCAGAAGAGAGGCCAAGAGCCAGGCAGGTGGGCTTGAAGTTTTCTCCAGTGACAAGCCTCTGGAGGCCGAGACCTCTGCCCATCAGGCTCTGAGCAGACCCCTGCAGTACCGAGCAGTAATGCCAGCTCTCGGCAGGCAGTGGGTCACTGTCACTGACCTCCTCTCATGAGCAAATAGCCCCTGAATGAGATCAATGAGCTCACTCTGAGTCCAGGACCGCAGTGTCTTCACTATGGAAACACTTGCTTATACATTTTGTTTTGCCTATTAAAATATTTGGATTTGCTTTTTAAACAAAGCAAAGGGAAGTAAACAAACACCAGGGCACGCAAAGGCTCCCCACACTGCAAGGCTTACACAGTCTCCCTGTTTCAGGGCAGATCCCCCTTGAAGAGGACAAGGTTGCTAGTGCCAATCCCTCCGAGGCTCAGAAGCCAGCAAAAGGTGAAATTATGCACCTCTCAACACACTCTAAGCTGGACGGCTCAAGAAACAACTCACCGTCGTTTTCGAAGGATGTGAATCCAGATGGTTCCAGAAAGGAAAAAGAAAAAGGCCATAGAAATGTATAATTTTGGGAGAGGGATCTCTCCTGCGGAGAGGTAGCTGTCAGGGTTCTTCTCTGTGATCTCAATCTGAAATGAACATGAAATTAATGTTTACTTTTCAGGAACTGGTCATCCCATAATCAGCAATCTGTCACCTTAGCTGCTTCACTTGACTAAGGAAGTATCAGCAGGTAACAACCACAGTTCTAATGCACAGGTTAAAGTGTAAAAACATCCCAAATTGCTTTATATTTTTTTGTGAATCCTCTGCAGAACGGGATTCTGGCCACATTTTTCTCCTACTCCGCTTAAGTGTTGTTAAAACCTACTCTTATAATGAAATAAATGTCTCACATTTTACAGGGCTGACAAAATCCGTGTGGAACACCTTCCATACGGTACTCACATCAAGGCTGAAGGAGAACTTGTCGCCAGACCGCACTTCGTTCCCAGAGCATTTATGGAAATAAAGACTGTAGAGGCCTTCTTGGTCATCGGTGCTGATGTTAAAGAAAAACTGAAAGTGAAGAAGACAAAAATTGAAGAGTACCTAAATCCTCAGCTGAATGTTTTAATCTCAGAAATAGATCATGAATGCTATGGACAGAAAAAATATATAGATTTCTTAATTTCTTAATCAGATTCTCCCAGAGCAGAAACAGACGTTTTCGGGGTGCCTGGGTGGCTCAGCCGGTTCAGCGTCTGCCTTTGGCTCAGGGCAGGACCCAGAGTCCTGGGATTGAGCCCCACATCGGGCTCCCTGCTCAGTGGGGAGCCTGCTTCTCCCTCTCCCATGCACCTCCCTTCTTCCTGCTCATGCTTGCTCTCTCTCAAATAAGTAAAATCGTTAAAAAATAAAATAAAATAAAATAAACAGATGTTTTCTTGTTCTGTGATTCTGTCTCAATATTTTGCTGTAACAATTTTCAAGGTAGCAGGAAAGGGGACAGAACAGCTCAGTGAACACCTCTATGCCCGCCACCGAGGTTCTATGCCCACCACGTCGCCGTCCTCATTTTGACACAGAGCCCCCCTGCCTGCGGTGGCTTCTGCTGAGGGCTGGAGGGATAACCTACGAAGCAGGTACCTCGTTTCCAAGTCAACATATTATTTTGCTCTTTAGGTGAAAAATACTCCTGAAAAGAAAGGAGGCTCCTCTGCTACTTGAAAAGGTAAAGAACCAATATTCCCTCGTTAAAATTTACTCCTGTGATTTCAGGCAACAGAGACATAGGCTACATTTTCTACATGGACACATTTTTCTATTTCTCACGTTTCATGGGTTCAAAATGAAGTTTAATGTAAATCCACACATTTTATATATAAGATTCTAGAATACGACTCCTTGGTCAATTCTAGAGAGCATTTTGCTAGAAGCTGAAAATACACTGCTTAGGGCTACGTAGATGATAAGCTATAAGAAGAGGCGAGGAACTGATGGGGATAACGTTTTTCCTAACAGCTGGGTAGGGATGTGAGGGTCACACGGGGTCTCTGGGGTGCTGGCACTGTTCCATTTCTGGTCTCCAATGACAGTTACAAAGGTTATTATTTATAATTATTTGTACTCAACATAAATGCTATGTGCTCTTCTGCAAGGGCACTACACCGCACAGTTAAAAAGGACAGGGAAAAACAGACATCTGACAAGAATATGGAAATAAAAGACCAAGAACATTCAAGCTGAAATTATTACTGTGTTAAATTGTGTCCTGAACTCAGCGATGTAAACCTAAGAGCGTGTGTTTTAGTCTACACAGGGAGAGCCAGAAAACGCTTCTAAACATAGTAATAACTTTTAGTTCCAAAAGTAAGACTCATATGAAGTTTCTAAGAAATATGAATTTTTTAAAAAGTCAGTACAATCATCATGATTGATCAGAGCAGGTACCTGACCCTTAAAAAAAAAAATCAAACAAAAATGTATGTTTTAGAGCGGGAATGAGGGCTAATAGTCCCTTTCCTGCTTTAGGCGAATAAAATATCATCCCTGTTCTGTGGATGGAGAAGAAAAGCTCACAATGGCTGCCTTGTCCAAAATTAGGATCCTGAGTAGCAGAACAGCAAGGAGTCACCTACTGACTGACTTCTTTACGAGAAGGGAAGCCAGAGAAGGCAGACGGTCCATCCACTGCCTGTTTCCTGCATCCCAAGAAGCCTATGCACTGCTTATCTCAACCAATGTCCTTAATCACAACACTCACCCTAACACAAAGGTTTAGCAACTGACAAATGTGTATATCCTATCATGCTTTCCTTGGTCATTTAAAAAAAAAAAAAAAAGGCTCAGGGGCGCCTGGGTGGCGCAGTCGTTAAGCGTCTGCCTTCGGCTCAGGGCGTGATCCCAGCATTATGGGATCGAGCCCCACATCAGGCTCCTCCGCCATGAGCCTGCTTCTTCCTCTCCCATTCCCCCTACTTGTGTTCCCTCTCTCACTGGCTGTTTCTATCTCTGTCAAATAAATAAAATAAAATCTTAAAAAAAAAAAAAGTTTAAAAAATAAATAAAAAAAATTTTTTTAAAAGGCTTAAAGAAATTTCAAAAAAACACTGTATTAACAAGCACTTTTAAGTGAGAAAGAAAAGAAAAAAGAGTACCTTTTGTATTGTCTTAAGGAGGCAGTAAACAAAGTGATTAAACACATGGATGGGCCTTGGAGTCAGACAAAACCTAGGTCTGAATCCTCCCCTTGGGCAAGTTACTTAACCTCTCTGAGCCTCAGATTCCTCATCTGTAAAAGGGGAGTAGTAACAGTGCCTCCAGCAGAGAGCTGCTGGCAGGATGAACTGAGGTAATGACAACGTGTATGCACTCCGCACCCATTCGCCCGGCTCCTTCATTACTAATGGACAGTGTATTACAGGCCACGCCCAAGATTAGGGATTTCATATACGTCCGAAAGAAAAACAAACAAACAAACAAACAAAAAAAACCACCTCTCCCTTATGGCTACCCTCTAAAGGGAGCCACAGAAAATAAGCATAATAAATAAGTAGAGCACATAGCATGTTGGAAAGAAGAAGTGCTAAGGGAAAACCAGCAGGAGGAGGTGAGGGAAGGAAGCTGCATTTAAAATAGGGCGAATGGAGGAAGCTTTGCTGAGAAGATGACATGTGAACAAAGGCTTGGAAGAGGAAGAAATTCATCACTGGCTTCTGAGGGACAAGCATTCCTGCCAGTGGGTACAGCCAGAGCAGAGCCTAAGGCCTGGTCGTTTCTAGAAGCATCGAGGTGGCCTCTGTGGCTGGAGCGGAAACAGGAGCTGAGGTCAAAGAGAAGACAGCGGCCACACCTTGTAGACCGGGAAAGGCTGGAGCTTTTGCTCTGAGGCAGATGAGAAGCTGCTGAGGGTTCACAGCAGATGAGTATCCACAGGCTCTCAATTAGCTATTAATTTAACCTATGGTCACTAAATCTAAAGACCATACAAAAATTAGTTAGATAGGCAAAATAATTTATGCTGAAAGGAATCAGAACACTGGAAGCAGGGATGAGGGACCCTGAGGTGGTAAAAATATAGAGAATCTTGATAGAGAGTGGGTTACACAGGGTGCAAGCATGTCAGAACTGATCGAACTGCACATTTAAGACCTGTGCATTTCACTTTAAGTAGATTATCCCTCAATTCATGAAAACTGCTTAGAAAAGGGGCAGTGATTCTTACAAATTAATGATAAAAGATTTGTATAATGCTTCCAAAGCATTTGTATATTAACAAAGCAATACTTAGAACAACCCTATGAGATAGGTGCCATCACTGTTCACTCTCAGATGATTAAAGAGCAAGATCCAGGAGTGAAGTGAGCTGTCTAAGGTCACCCAGCTCGTCAGTGGGTGCTGAGACCCTATCCAACGTCCTACCCCATCCACAGGCTCTGGTGCTGCCATAAACACTCATGGGCAGTGAAGAAGGGGGCAGATGGGCAGTCAATGCTGCTGAGCCTCGGTGAACTCATCTCTAAAATCCTACAGCATCCTAAATGATCACCAGTGTTCTTCTAGGGACAGAAGTCTGTGCTTCTAGCACACTCCAAATGGGAGGCAGCACGGGATTAAAGAGACAGCGGCATGGGGACAGCCAGGCAGATGTGGGTTGGAATGCGGACCTTGTCACTCACACTGGACATTCATAAAGTCACTCATTCTCAGAGACATGATCAGCTAAGTGGTGGGTAACGATATCCACCTTGTGGGTTTGCTATGGAGAGCGCTACCGCATTCGAGTGACTGATACGTAGCATGCCTAAATTATTATTCCGAAATTCAAAATTCCTTTGCAAATTCACCCTTTTACACTATAGAGATAAATCCTATGAAGATTACTCAAAGAGAATACATACCTGAAAAGAAACTGCCCCATCACTATTGTGAACAGAAAAGGATTTTTCTCCCATTGCCTAAAAAAAACACAACAACTTGTTTTAGGATGAAACTGGCAGAAAATGTACACTAATAAAAATAAAAATTAAAAGAAAAGCACATCCTTTTTAAATCTTAAATCTGCTGACCTTCAAAAGCTCTCTGGAAATAAAATTCACCATCCTTTCAAGATGTCTGCAATCCCCTTTCACAGAGAATGGAATTCTTCCTCACCCATTTCCTTTTCTCAGCAGTCTCTTCTGCCTCCCACTACCCCCCTATTCCCTGCCCCCCCCCATCCCCCTGGAGCGTGTCTCCATTCTTACAGCTCCAGCAGGACTACAGATGCCCACCCGGTCACATCCCGACACTTCACCTGGACGCCATTCCCAATTTCAAATGATCAGCGTATTATTGCCATCGGTGCAATGGACTAAGTCTCAGCAGTGAGAAGGAATGAACTATTACTGATACACCCAACAACACGGATGAACTCGAAAGAATTATGCGGAGTCAAAGGAGACAAAAAGAGCACGTACTGCAGAATGCTCTTCTATAAAGTTCTACGTTACTCATCTAGAGCGCAATTCAGTGGTTGCTTGAGGATGGGAGGAAGACAAAGGGGCAGGAGGAACCTGTGGGGTGACGGATATGTTCACTATTTTGTTGTGGTGGTGGCTTCGCAGGTATACAGTCAAGTCAAAACTTAGCAAACTGTCATTGTAAGGACGTGTCGTTCACTGCAGGTCATTTATTTTCAACACAGCTGTTAAAACTAAATACTGCCATTTGGATGCTCCCTCTTGAAATATGAAGATCTCCCAAACCAAAACGTTCCCAATTTTTCCTTCTGCTGTTTCGACCATCTATCTACCCTTCTACAAAACAAACAATCAAACAAACAAAAAAAAAACCCCTACTCCCCCCACCCCGCCACCACCCCACCCTACCCGCATCCCTTACTCCACATTCCGAGACTCTGCTCTAGTGCAGGTCCTCGTGGCCCTACACCTGTACTGTCACAACCACGTTCTTCCTGGTCCTCCTAATTTCACCGTCTCCCTCTCCGAGGCTGCTCTGCACATTACTTTCAGAACATCTGTCCCCAACACCCTCTGTAGCACAGTCCTTCCTGATCAATAACTCCTGATGACTTCCTATTTTCTATGCAGCAATAAACACCCTCCACTGTCTGGACTTCTATTATCTCAGATCCCTCTCTCTGCTCCGAAAGCCACACTTTTTACTTCCCATAGGCCAGCACCCAGCATTTGTCATGCTCGTTCCCACTTCCGGTCCTTGCTTATGACATTCCTTCCTCTTCCCCAAACAAATCCACCAAACTCCAAACCCTGACGACACCTTCTTCCTGAGGGCTCCCCCGTCACTATCTGACCCTCTACTATGTAAGTGCTGTACCACTTAGAACGCACCGTGACTCCGAAATTCTTCCCATATGGTAACATTATCTCTCCAAACAGACAACAACTCCCGTGGACTAGGGGTGTGTGTGTGTGTATGCATGTGCGTACCTGTATATATGCATGTATATAAATACACCCACACTCACACTCCTATCCCCACATGTGTACATTCACATATGTATCCACACACGCACACGCACGCACATATATATCCAGAAAGCTGAGCACAGCGGTTCTTACCTTTGAATCTCCTGTACTTCGTTTAGATCTTCCAGCGTCTAGAAGCAGAAACATTTAAAAGATATTATTGCGTGATTTGCTTATGTATGTTCTACAGTATCGTTTTATGAGGCTCTAGCTTGTCTAACATCAAATAATCCAAACAAACAAAAGGTGTGGCCGGATGCTACCTTGCAGACAGACATCTCAGATTCCAGAACAATTCTCGAGCCGCAGAAGCAGCGAACTGGAGCTTGTTGCATTACCAATGTTCTCTGATGAAGGATAATATTTAGTATGACAGGGAAACCGGCTCAGAACAATCTAGCTATGTTCCTGCAGTGGTGCCACATGGAGTGACTGTCCTCATTGTCTACGTTACCATGCTTGAAAACACACCATCGTTTTAAAATACATAAGTGACATTTATTTACACACACGGAAAAATTAATAGCAAAAAATATTAGCACAATTTATGCTTTTTTCCCCCCACAGCAAGGTGTGTTAAGACTGCTGATGGCTACTTCCATGGAACAGAGAGGGCACGCGTGCCTTATCTTCATCTAAGGTACCCTTCACGGGGAAGACAGGATTTCAAGCTCCCTGCAGGGGGAGAGTTTCAGAATAAAAGGAGGCAATGAATACTTTCCGTGCCGGGCATGCACATGTGAACAAGAAAGGAATGGTGTGCACACGCTAAGCTATGCCATTACACAACAAACGTAACATTTCTGTATGTCTTTTCATTTGGGTTAGAGTTTGACAAGCTGAGAAAAAAATGTGTAAATAATACAACAAATAGTAAGCTCTCTTTAAAGAACGAAACTATTAAAGCTGACAGTTAATAAAAGAGGCAATAAATATAAACCGGTTACTCAGCATCTGGAGAAAAAGCGCAGCCTCCGTAGTCAGAGTGAATACAAAACAAAGAATATCCTTTTTGTCTTTTACTTTGCGATTAACACAAACACCATAAACCCAGTCTTGGCTAGGATATGGTAATGCGGACACTATTCCTACATATTTCCCAAAAGGAGCATCAATTCATACAAAGCATCTGGAAAGGAACTGAACATATCTACCAATATCCTCCAACGTATTCACGTCCTTTGAACCAAATATTCCAATTCTGGGAATCCATCCTAAAGAAAGTTCTGATCAAAGTTCTACAAATAAAGAACTCCCAATGCAGCAATATTTACAATAGCAGACCGTGGAAATACGTCTCCTTAAGGGGAAAGCTTGAGAAAATTACAGGATCCACGTAACAGGAGGGCTGGTAAGAACGAACCGTCTGCAAGCTGAGTGAACAGGGATGCTTAGGAAATTACAAACACGACTATGACTTTCTTTTTCTCGCTCTGCTAATAAATTTTAAATATCTTAAAAAAAAAAAATCAAACATTTCAGACCCAGGAAAGAGCCAGAAGGAACGTAGATTACTCAAGTCCTAGTGCTGCAAGGATGGAGAACGATTGTTCTTTTCCCCACCTTCTCCACAGTTTCCACCTTTAACAGTTATATATTTTTGTACAACCCCCAAAATAAAATAATGCTGTGATTGTGTGTGTTTTTACTTAGACACAAAAAGAATCTACAAAGCAGGGCAGTGAAAGAGATGCCATTCTGTGCCTGACCGCTGACCTTGTTTTGGCTGAGTCTGGTTGCCCGCTGAAACAGGGTTAGCCCCAGGCTCCTGGCTCTGGCCTGGGACCTTCTCATCCTTGCTGAAGACGATCTTTGGTAACTGCGTACCAGTTTCTGGTGGGGATCTTACTTTCACCCTACATTCAAAGTAAGAGAAAAGAAAAGAAGTTCAAGGTAATGTGATGGCCATCTGAGTGCCACGGGTTACACACTGTCTCAGTATCTAAATCCATCATCTCAGATAGTCCTTGTGAGTCCCTCATGTACATTCTACTGGCTGCTTTGTGCACCTGCTGAAATGGGGACTCAGGAAGGTTAAGAACTTGCCCAAGAGTGGTGAGGCCGGAAGCAGCCAGCCAAGGACCCAGCATTCTACTCTGAAGCTTCCGTTCCTAGCAGCCACATTGTTCTGATGGACATATTTTCCCCTAAGGGTCTATAACGTGTTCAACAAGGGGAATGGAACAAGGGGCACAGAACCAGTAAGACGCTAAAGTAAACTCTGGAGGGGCGGCATGTGAGAGGCAGCGCGCACAAGCAGCGACCTGCCTGGGGTGCATTCCCTCTCTTCTCGCTTCTCAGCAGACCCCATCCTGCCAAGGAGGGGCAGGTGAGGCCCCATGCCTGAATGGACATGGGACTAAGCTAGCTCGGTTGAGCTGGACGGGAGCACTTCTAATCCTGCCTCATGGGGGAGAGGTCTCCCTCTTCCCCTGGATGTCAGCTGGCTGTGAATAATGAACTCACTCTGTTGAACACGCCATGCAGTGGGTTAGGCTGTTCTGCCTTTGCCTCCAATGCTCTTCCCTTATTCACCTGGTGAAGTCCACTCACTTAAAGGCTGGCTGGGCCAAGAGCTGCTGGAAACCTTCCCTTCTACAATTCTCTTCTACAATTCTTCTCTTCTACAATTCACCAGTTTCTCTGCCCCACTAACTCTCTATATTGCCGTGATCATCTGTATTGGTGTTTGGCCTCCCTCATTCATCTCCGTCTCCCTCATCGTGTTCTTAACCTCCAGAACTCAGCACAGTATTTGGCACATGGCAGACACTCAGTAAATGTTAGCTGAACTACCAAATTCCCAGTAACTTCACTTGAGGATGGAACTGAAGGAACATTAGAATTACTTACTCACTTCTGGAGATGTCTAGGATTAGAAGGGTGACAGAGACAGACTGCTTTTTTAAAATACAGTAATTCACATCTTCATCCTGAGAAAGGAAGACCCAATTGTACATCACCTTATTCATTCACACTAGAACAAGAACAGAAAGTTTTCAGGAACAAGGCAAATAAGGGATCCAACCTCCGTCCCAAACAACACAACTGTGGGTGCCCAGAGATGCTAGGGAGTCGAGGCAGCCACCACAGCGAGAAAGAGCACTGACAGAAGCAGGGTGTTCCCAGCCAGTGTCTTGGGCTCACGTGAAGGGAGTGATCAGGTCATGTGTGTCATGCTCACCAGATAGGAAGAAAATCCGTCGTTCTTTGTGCGGTCTAGGCTGAATCCGATCTAAGAGGGGGTAAAAAGAGTAGAGGTAAATACCCACATGCTGCTCTGGCATCCATACCTTTCTTACTCGAAGAGCAGAGAAGGTGATTCTTTGGCCTAGCCGTTCTTGATTTTCTTAGCATTTTGTAAGAGGGATCACTAATTACTAAAATTATTCAAGAATTACAACTGAAGTGTTAAAAGTAAAACTATGTGACGCCTGTTCACAAGTTTAACTTTCTCCATATTCTGAGACTTCGTATTTTTAAGTGTGGGGTGAAGCTCTCATCTGAGCAACAGAGAAGGGTAAAGCCCTTGACCTCCCAGGAAGGCACTTACAGTCGTGTCCTTGTCTGTGGCTCTTGCGGGGTCATTCACGGAAAGGCTACTGACATTAACCACCATGTACCCATCCTTGAAGAATCCAAAGGTGTTCAGATGAACCTTATGCCTCACATCGTCCTAAAAAGATTCAGAGTGGTGGCATTAGTAATATGGAGAAGTTAACTTGATTATTTAACCTATTTATTTCCTTGAAAAATACGGTATCTAGCTAGCTAGTCACTATTTCCATATACTTGGCAATATATATAATATATATACCTTATCTTGCTGTAAAAGCTGAGGAAGCCTCATCAGAAATTCATAAGATATCAACAGTTTGGCAGAAGGAAGCACATAATAGATTCAATTCATTCCCATGTATGTGTAAGGGTCCCAGGGCAGACTTGGTGATCCAGTGGAATGTGAATTCCAGGGAAGGAGGAACGATGTTTTCATCATTCTCATAAGCTTCCTGCTAGCACAAGGCCTGGAATCCAGGAGGCATTCAAAACATGTTGGGGAGTGAGGGGGAGAAGCGGCCAAAGCTGCCCCAAGAATACACTCATTTTTATAAACCTTCTTATGAATCTTATGTACCTGGATCCTCCGACTGCAGGATGACAAGGATACCCGACATTACTTTTCTAACCTATAATACATTTTTTTTTTTTTTACATTTGCACCTATAAACAATGTTTCATGTGACGGGTTTTCAGGAAACAAAGCCTTATGCAAAAGGAATCCAGGAACTAGCCAGGAGGAGACAGATCTCTCGGACACAGGATAACCCTGAGATTTGCCAAAACTGACCACGTGGGCAAATGCCGACCACACCTGCTTGAAACTGCCTCGAAGTTGTGATTCCAATCGCAACAAAGTCAATAAATTTTAAGGCCAACAGAACAACAGTATTAGTGGATACTTCTCAAGTTGAAGTTTCACCCAGACACGTCCTACTGTGTAAAGTCATGAGTTTTATTTTTATTTTTTTAGAAGATTTTATTTATTCATTTGAGAGAGAGAGAGAGAGAGAGAGAGAGAGAGAATGAGCGGGGGAGGGGGGAGAGGCATAGGGAGAGGGAGAAGCATGATCCCCATGGAGCAGGAACCTGACGCAGGGCTCAATCACAGGACCCCGGGATCATGACCCGAGCTGAAGGCAGGTGCTTAACCGACTGAGCCACCCAGGCACCCCAAGTCATTAGTTTTATATAGAGAATCACTTACCTAAATGAGAGCACCTTCGGTAAGTCCGCAATAAACTAACAGTTATTAAGTAGCTCCTAAATGCCAGGTGCCAAGCTAAGCACTTTTCTAAAACCTGCATTTGGTTCCTCCTCAAATCTGCACAGTCATTTCTGCTACTGTTCGCATCTTGCTCATGGTTTTTAAATTCTACCCTTTGAGGGCGCCTGGGTGGCTCCGTCAGTTAAGCCTCCGCCACGATCCCAGTGTCTTGGTCAGTGGGGAGCCTGCTTCTCCCTCTCCCTCTGCCGCTCCCCCTGCTTATGCTCTCTCTCTCAGTCAAATAAATAAAATCCTAAAAAAAAAAAATTCTACCCTTTGTTTCTTTTGATTTTAAACATAGCTATCCGACAACATAGCGAGCTGCTCTGGGGGCTCTAGGTCTGCTCTCCTGCTGTCTCTGCCAGCTTTCCCAGCAGGTGGTGTCTTGGTGTGAGTGTTACTTTCTCTTTCTAGACCGGGGTCTCCTGGACATCAGAGGAAGTCTAATCGCCAACCCCAAAGACCTCCGGGGAGAAGGCTGTGGATCAGATCTTTGGCAGAAAAATCATAAACTGTAACCCCCTACATAGCTAAAACACACATTTTATAGCCATTAGGAGGGTTATGTTTCCCAGCCCACTCTCCTACTCAAGGAATATAGCTCTGGGAGTACCGCAATATTAGGGGTTACGGAGAGGGACACAGCTCCCGCATTCTCCCCCTCCCCCGCCACCCCCATCGCCCCTTCCAAGGCTTTGTTTGGCTCCTGATCCCAGCCAGCCATTCATACTCCAAGGCTCTAGGGGCCAAGTTTCCACAGTGTCTCAGGGCAGCCCTGGCTTGTGTTCTTCTACCCACTGAAATCGCCGCTCCCCACCCGCCCCCCCTCTTTTTTTTTTTTTTGCCCCTGGGAATTTCCCTTATTTTCCTAGGATCCAGCTATGCATTTAAAGCATGTTTGCTGGCCTTCCACTTCCTGGTGGAGCGGTGTGCAGTACACCAGAATTCCCAAGGAGAACAAGAAAAGCAAATAAGGTATAGAAGTCATCCACTGGAAGGCAGGAGGGGGCTGCTAGGCCACAAACCCCAGAAAAGCTAAAGCTCGTGTCCTTTCTCAGGATCCTAAGAGAAATGATTTGAGTGGCTATTTTCTCATCTCGCCCAAAGGTGCTACAAGGCCACTACCATCCTAGATGCACAGGAGAGAAACCAATTCAACTACGTATGACGGATGCCTTGGGACATTGCGGCTTCATACCCTGGCAGAATCCCCAGATGAGAAGGGCGGGAGAGACAGAATGAATAAACAAATTCTTGCCACGGGCAACAACATAGGTGAACCTCACAACATGATACTAAGCAAAACGAGCCATATCACCATAGGTATAATCAAGTCGAACGCAGGGGGAAATAATCTATGGTGACAGAGGTCAGGATGAGGACGATTCTTGGGAGGGAGAGACCTGCAGTCGGTTGTGGGCGGGGGATGGGGGGGTGGAGGGGTGGTCTTAAGGAGCTTCTGGAAGTGCTCAGTAATGTTCTGTTTTTTGTTGGTTGTACAAGTGTGTCTACATTGTGAAAATTCAGAGTTATAGGCTAATAGTATTTTTAGCATGTACATTATATAATAAGGTTTAAATTTTACAAGTATGCTTGTTCTAATGTAACCAGCATTTAGATGCTGTGCAGCAACATGGAAGGCTGTTAAACACTGCTTAGCTCATTTAGTCCACCACCATACGTATTCCTTAGGTATGTGGGGGGAAGATGCTTCAATTGCAAACTTATAGCAGTTGCTTTTCCCATATAAACATTTTATTCCTTTATTGTTTGTTCTCACTTTTATATTATCATTTCACTTGATAAAACAATGCCACTAAAAACCCATTTTTGAAGAATATTTTGAACATCGATAACCGCAACACAGCTCCACATCCTCCATACCTGAGAAACAGGCTTTCCTGTGACAGCTCACCCCATCCGGCCCGGGAAGCTCCGTGCCAGGGATGCAGACACGAGCTCAGGGCGCAGTGACTACCCAGAGCAACGCAGGCGTAAGTGGTGACGCTGGGATGTCAATACTGATCTGTTGTGAAAGCCACTTGCACGCTACTGCCTCCCAACATGTGAAAGTAATCATGAGAGAATATGAGCTGCACGTGGGACAACCTGGAAGACAGGGACAAATTCCTAAAAACATACAACTTCCCAAGACTGACTCATGAAGAAAGAAAACCTGAATAAACTAAGAGTGAGTAAGGAGACTGAATCGGCAATCAAACAGGAAAGTCAGCTAAGGCAAAATTAACAAGAACCCCTCTCAAACTCTTCCAAAAAAAAACTGAGAAGGAGGGAACACATCCAAACCCATTTTACAAGGCCAGCATTATCCTGATACCAAAGCCATACAAGGACACTACAAGAAAAGAATATTACAGGCCAGTATCCTGATAAGCACAGATGAAACAGTCCTCAGCAAAATACCACCAAACTGAATTCAACAGCACGTGAAAGGGTCATACACCACGACCAAGGGTCATACACGCCTGGGATGCAAGGATGGTTGAATACATGCAAATCAATACATGTGAAACGCCACATTAACAAATTGAAAGGAAAAAAATCCCATGATCACTTCAACAAATGCAGAAAAAGCATTCAACAAAATACAACATCCTTTCATGGTAAAAACTCTCAACAAATTAGGTATAGAAGGAATGTACCTCAGGATAATGCAGGCCATATGTGACAAGCCCACAGTTAACGTCATCCTCAACAGTGAAACACTGAAAGCTTTTCCTCTAAAATCAGGAACAAGATAAGCTTCCCCACTCTCACCGTGTGTGTTTCAACCCAGTACTGGAAGTCCTAGCCAGAGCAATTGGGCAAGAGAAAGAAATAAGAGGCATCCACATTGCAGGGGAAGAAGTACGACTGTCACTATTTACAGATGGCATAAGGAACTCAGCACAACAGCAAAACAGAAACAACCGCCCCCAAAACAACCCCAAGTAACCTGATTTAAAAATGGGCAAAGGATCTCAACAGACATTTCTCAAAAGAAGACCTACAAATGGCCAAGAGGTATATGAAAATGTGCTCGACATCACCCACCATCAGGGAAACGGAGATTAAAACCACAATGAGAAACCACCTCACCTGTCAGAAGGGCTAATACCAAAAAGTCAAAAGAGAACAAGTGTTGGTGGGGTGTAGAGAAAAGAGGATCCTTGCACACTGTCGGTAGAAATGGAACTGAAATAGTCTATGGAAAACAGTGTAGAAGATCATTTAAAAAATTAAAAATAGGACTATCATATGATCCAGCAATCCCACTTCAGGGTACACATCCGAAGGAAGTAAGATCAAAATCCTGAAGAGACACAGCTGCGCTCCCAAGTCCACTGCAGCATTATTTACAACTGCAAAGTATGGAAACAACCTAAGTGGTTGTCAAGGATAAATGGGCAAAGAAAATGCACACGTGCGCGCGCGCGCACACACACACGCACACGCACGCGCGCGCGCACACCACTGACTATTATTCCGCTTTAAAAAAGTGAAATCTTGTTATCTGCAGTACTGTACATGAACCTGGAGGACATCATACTAAGTAGAATAAGCCAGACACAGAAAGACAAATACTGCATGATGTCACTTATATGTGAAATCCAAAAACGGTGACTCCGTAGAGGCAGAGTGCAGACCGGTGGTTACGGAGGGCTGCGGGGTGGGGGTGGGGTGGAGGGAAATGGAGATGTTGGTCAAAGCCTACAAAGTACAAGATATGCAGGATGAATAAGGTCAGAGATCTAATGTACAGCAGGGGGACTAGGGTTTACAATACTGCACTGTTCACTTGAAATCTGCTGAGTAAATCTTGTTCTCACACACAAAGGTAGCGATGTGAGGTGCTGGATATGTTAATTGGTTTGACTGTGGTAATAATTTTATGTGTATCCAAACACCACATACATCTTAAATACATAAAACTTTTTATGTATTTATTTGTGAATGAAGCCTCAAGAAACCAGGAAAAATATTAAATGCGAAGAGCAAAGTCCAAACTATGTAAAGAGTTAAATTTGTGTTCAAAAAATAAAAGCATATGTATTTACACTTGAGAGAAATTCACCAAACTATGAAAAGATGAGTACCAGTGCGATGGTAGGCAAAACTCTACTTTTTAAAATTCCTAACGATGGTCATGTATTATAATTAAAAAAAAAAAATCAAAAAATTTTTTCAGTATTACCATTTGCCAGTATTATTTGTGGGACCCTCCCTAACCTAACCCCCAGCTCCATTTTAAGCTATCATATTGCCATGTCAAATAAGACACGTATGGAAGTGACTCTGCAAACTCTATTTCGCTACACAAATCACAGAAACACCGAAATTTTTAAAGTAGAAGGAACCAGGAAAATCATACATAATGGCTCATTCAACTGTATTTGACTCAATTCACAGTGTAAATAAACCAGTATTTACAAAACACCACTAATGGCTGAGGCCCCAAAAGTGAAAAATACTCAGTTCCAGAAAAAATCACCAATAGTCAGTCCTGACTGAACAGGAACACAGAAACCTTTCCTTCTAGCGTGGGAAAGCCAGAGATCTGGGCACCCTGGGACAAATGCCCCATCTATTCTGCACCTCCTGTGCCAGAGTGCTCCAGCCAGCATCTGGGGATGGGGCAGGAGTGCAGGAGACAGCATCCTCAGCACTCACATTTCTCCCTCCAGACAGTCTCCCAGAAGGAGCAGCGAGGTCAGTTTCTTGAAGACAGGGTGAAAAGCAGGAGACAGGCAAGGAGAGGGTGCCAAAGCAGAGTTAGAATGCCAACATCAGACACAAGCGATGAAGATTTAATTACATTTTCAACAACCACCCTATTATTTCTTTTTTTTTTTTAAGATTTTATTTTTTTAAGTAATCTCTACACCCTACGTGGGGCTTGAACGCACAACCCCGAGATCAAGAGTCGTGTGCTCCACCAACTAAGCCAGCCAAGCACCCCCCTATTATTTCTATCAGCACTGACACAGCAATGTTCTTCTGTTTCCCCAAGGATTTCAGATTGCAAACACTTGACCTTGTAGCCAGTACTGTGCTAAGCGCTTTATCTACCACCACTCAGTCTTATTACAATACTATGAGGCAGGTGTTATTATGCCCATTTTATAAATGAGGAAACAGAGGCTCAGAGTGGTAAAACTTGCTTAAAATCATAACGTTAAGTAGGTGACAAAGCCAGTATTCTAGCTCAGGTTTGTTTAAAGCCCAAACATGTGGTTTTAGCCACCTCATACTTTTTACAACCAAACAGACAGTGTATCTTTGGTTCGTTTTAAAATTTTTTATTGTAGAAAATTTCAGACCATCAACTCTTGGCCCATTTTGATCCTCTATACTCCTCCCCACCCCCAATCTCATCTAAATGGGATCTCATTCTAAACAGACTCAAATCCCAGCTGTTCTATCATTTCATCTATTAATATTTCAATGTATATCTGATAAAGCTTCTTAAAAAAACATAACCATAATCACATGGCATGCTCTTAACCACAATAAACTGCTTATCAAGTTAATTAAACAAGATTGTTCATCCATGAGAAGTCAAGTTTACAGGAACATAAAATATAGGACTGTTCCCAGGTACATATTTATACAGTTGGTCATAAAAACTTGTGGTTTTTCCCAGTTTTCCTAGTAGACTTATATTATCTGAAATTAGTGGAAATACAATTACAATCTCAAAAATACTAATCGAAACAAGGAAATAAGTATCAGTTTGATGATGATGATGATGAAACGATCTGAATTAATATACAATTAAATTATTAGAGAGGATCCAATTAGAGAAAATGTGGCACCAGCAGATTATTCTGAATTATTTCAGATTATTCTGAAAAGTTTGTCTTTATTTTCAATAAACTATTTATAAAACTAAAACTTCGTCTGAAGATTATCAAAATTCTAAACCAAAAAGTTCATCCAAAAAGTGTATATATATATATATATATATATTTTAAGATTTTATTTATTTATTTGACAGAGAGAGAGACAGCCAGTGAGAGAGGGAACACAAGCAGGGGGAGTGGGAGAGGGAGAAGCAGGCTCCCAGCAGAAGAGCTGGACGTGGGGCTCGATCCCAGAACTCCAGGATCACGCCCTGAGGCGAAGGCAGACGCTTAATGACTGAGCCACTCGGGTGCCCCCAAAAAGTATATTTAAAATGTGCAGTTTCAGGTCATAATTACAGATGCACATTTTTTTCTCTTCTTATTTTCTGTTTGCATGCAACTTTATTTTTACCACCACAAATGTGTTATTAGCATTTAAGAGTATATACACGCTCAGAAGTAAATTCTTTTTTTTTTTAAGATTTTATTTATTTATTTGACAGAGAGATAGAGACAGCCAGCGAGAGAGGGAACACAAGCAGGGGGAGTGGGAGAGGAAGAAGCAGGCTCCCAGTGGAGGAGCCTGATGTGGGGCTCGATCCCATAACGCCAGGATCACGCCCTGAGCAGATGGCAGACGCTTAACGACTGAGCCACCCAGGCGCCCCCTCAGAAGTATATTCTTACCGAAATAAGTTTTCCTAAAATTTCTGACTTGTAGAGAAAATCTGAAATTAAAAGACAATAAACATGCTGAGATCTTAAACCTCACCAATAGTCAACTTAAAACGAGATGTCATCTTTCTGTTATCAGGTTAGCAGAAGTTATTAAGACTTACAATGTGGTGTGTTGTGAAGTATGTGGGTAAATGAATACTGAACATTCTTACACACTACTCGTGGAAGTGTGAACTGACAGAACCCTGTAGATACAGGCTATTTGGTACCTTCTATTTAAAGTAATCCCATGCCTAGGAATCTATGCCACAGAAATACTAGAGCTGATACACAAAGATATATCTACAAGAATATTCACGGCAGCTCTGTTCAGAGGAACTAAATCAAGCAACATAAACGTCTATAACAAGAGAATGTAGAGCAGACAACACTTCATCTCAGGGTCGTGAATTTAAGCCCCATATAGTGCAGGGAGCCTACTTAAAAAAAAAAAGCTATAAGATAATAAATGAAAAAGACAAGTACATTCATCAAGTATTTACTGAGCACCCACAGGCACTGCTCTAGATTTTGAGAACACAGCGCTGAGTACAACGACAAAAGTCCTGCCTTGTTGAGCTTATAGTCTAGTGGAGAGAGCAGATAAGAACAAACACACGGTAAAGGCCGTGGTGCATCAGCCTGTGAGGAGTACGGCGGACAAACAGTACAGGGGAGGGAGAGGAGGAGAGGGGGAGTGCAGGCCATTTGGCCACTTAGAGGAGGGTGGTCCTGGAGAGCTTCACTGAGGAGGCACCTCTGGGCAGAGACGAGGAGGGTAGTGTGGGCATGGGCCCTGCAGACGGCAGCGGAAAGGGTGTTCCAGACGGCACCCGCACAGAGCTCGGCGGACTGAGGACGGTAAGAGGCCAGAATGCCTGGACTCTGGCTTAGAAGTCACTGGAGAGCTCTGCACAAACCTGATCTTAGATTATAAAGTGTGCTTACTCCAGAAAAAGACAAGAAAAAAGAAAGAGACCTCTAAGTGGGGAATGTGCCTAGGAAGATCATTAAAGTTCTGCAGAAAAATGACATATCAACCCAACCGAGGGGACGGGGAGCAGAAAGGACTCTTCAACATGCCCGTGGCCCTCTTGTATTAGGCAAGCTTTTGGATCAGCAAAAAGTCACCTGTCACATACTAAATACTGTTTTGCCCTTTCAGATGCTTTATGAAAGGTGACTCTAACTCATGTTGCTCTCATTTGTACTTACCCAGCCAAAACATTTTTTGGTTTTCTATAGACTATGCCTCTGAAAATGAAGTATTATATTCACCAAATCATTTTTATTTGACTTCTGAGAGTGAGATTTAGGACAGTTTTTACAATCAAACGTAACTTTTAGAAATTGTAAATGACAGGGGCACACGCAACTCTTGATTTCAGAGTCCTGAGTTTGAGCCCCACGTTGGGTGTAGGGATTACGAGAAAAAAATAAACTTTAAAAAAACGTATGTTAGTTAGAAAGGTATAAGCAGAGCCACAACATATCGTCTTGCTATTTGGTGGCATCCACAGCAAGACTGGTTGTCGGGGTGCCTGGGTGGGTCAGTTGGTTAAGCCCCTGCCTTCGGCTCAGGTCATGATCTCAGGGTCACGGGATCGAGCCCCACTTCAGGCTTCCTGCTCAGCAGTGAGTCTGCTTCTCTCTCTCTCTCCCCCTCTGCTCGTTCTCTCAAATAAATAAGGAAAATCTTTTTTTTTAATTCTTTGAAAAAAACAAACAAACAAGATTGGTTGTGTATTACTGGGCACTCACAAGCCCACTACCTGGGTTCAGAGAATTCCTATTTTTACAAACACGGCAACAATACCTCTTCCACTAGTAAGTGCTTATTGGCGAAAAACTGGGGCACACAAACGCATTCATCCCCTCATTTAACATACACCTGCAGAACCCCCACCACGTGTCAGGCACTGTGCATCAGTGGACAGCCTGACAAGCCAGCTCCTGGCCTAAGGAGGCTCACCATGCTCCCAACTGTACAAAAGTAAAAGGAGTAACAACAAATATCCATGTACCCACTCTCCAGACTTACCAAATGTCTGTATTATAGTTGCTTCAGGAAGGGAGGGTGGGTGACAAAGACAAGTGCCTTTGTACCTCTCTGTCGAACACGAATCTCCTCCCATACCCCTCCCATGCTCATGAATTGGTTAGGTGCTTTCTTATTTTTCCTTTTAAAAATACTTTTACTACCTATATTATGTGTCCATAAATATCACACAGTTATCATTCTGTGTTTCAAAAATTTGGATAAACTGTGTCATAACGTATAAGCCCTTCTGCAACTTGCATTTTCGGACACTGCATTTTCTGAGGACATTTCTGTGTTGATACATTTCACCCGCTCTAGTTCCTCATTTTACCTGCTTGTATTCCACCTGTACTGTACATCACAATACAGACAGTTCCAATCTACGATGGCCCAACTTATAATTTTTTGGCCTTACAATGGTGCAAAAGCGATACACATTCAGTAGAAACCATACTTCGAATTTTGAATTTGGCTCTCCTCCCAGGCTAGAGGTCTACGCGATCCTCTCTTGTGATGCTGGGCGGCGACAGGCAACCCTGTGATCACAACGGTAACCAACCCCTACACTGACAACTACTCTGTTTGTCACTTTCAGTATTCCATACACTCCATGAGATATTTGGCACTTTATTATAAAACAGGCTATGTGTAAGGTGATTTTGCCCATATGTAGGTGACTGTTAAGTATTCTAAGAGTTTCAAGTAGGCCAAGCTAAGCTATGATGTTTGGTAGGCTAAGCGCATAAAATGCATTTTCAACTTATGACATTTTCAGCTCACAGTGGGTTTATCAGGACTCAACTGTAAGTCAAGGAAAATCTGTATATCCGTGTACACTCAGGTAATTTCCAATCTTTTGCCGTCACAATGCTGTTACGAACATCCCTGTACATATCTTCTTATGATATTTGTCTGGAGATCGAGAGTATACACATCTAGATGTGAAAATCCTGGGACACAGAGTGTGCACACTTTCAGCTTACTAGAAATTCCCAAATGGATCTCCAAAGTGTATGAGAACTTCCTTACGTTCTCACTGAACCTTACTGTCAAACATTCCGTTTTGCCCAGTCTTGGGAGAAATCCACGCTGACGCTGGTTCAGCTGCATCTCCTGATACTTCAGGAGTTTGAGCACCTTCTCTGTTTATTAGGCATTTGGGTTTTTCTTTTGCAAAATACTTTTTTTTTAATAGCCTATGCCCATTTTCCTTTTGGATTTCTCTTTATGTTCTTTATATGTTCTGTCTCCTGATCTTTGACTTTTATGCTGCAGGTACCTTCCCCCAGTCTTGTCCCTTTCTTTTTAAATTGTGTAGTATCTTTCACCATAGAAGTTTTTTTTCAATTTTGAAGGACAAAACCTATCAATCTTTACTCCTGATAGTATTTTTAAACTGTTTATTTTAAAAAAATCCTTCTCTATTCAAGGTCGCAAAATATTAACTAATACATTATTCTAAAAGCTTTAGGGTTGTTTTCATGTTTTGGTCTTTAACCTACCAGGAATGTATTTTTGTGTAAGGTAGTTCTCTATTTCATTTTTTTCTCCCCATATGGAAAGCCATTTGTCCTAAGACTACTTCAGAGCAATCTGTCCTAACTTCCACTGCTCTATGATAACACCTCTATTATGTATTAAGATCTCTTAAGATATAAGTATCTGCACTTCCTACTCCATCCTACTGATCTGTTCGATTCCCCCTACAGTATCCTATGGCTTTATGATCTGAAACCAAGTAAGGCAAGATCTCTCTTCTGTTTAGATGTGTGTTGGCTATTTCAGAACTTCTGTTGACCAAAAGAGAATGAGGGGACTTCTGGGGTGCTAGTAACATCCTGTTTCTTGACCTGGGTGCTGATTATATGGGTGTGTTCAGTCATAAGAAAATTCACCAAACTGCATACTTACAAACACAGAAACTGAAGAAAGGACAGGCAATGAGATGAGAGAGGAGGCCAGCTCACAGAAAGGCTGGCTGCCTTGCTGAGAATGCGAGCTCCCTCCTAAGGGGAACAGGGTGCCCCTGATGGGCATAAAAGGGCAACGACGTGACCGGATTTGGTGTTCAGACAGGTCACTCCAGCTACAGAACAAATGTGAAGTGGACTAAGGCTGGGACACCAGCTAGGAGACCACACTGGCCCACAAATTAGAAGGATGGCCTGGACCTCACATCCACGGAACTCAGTGAGGAGAAGTCACGGAGAGAAGATTTCGGGCTTGAAAAAATAAGTAGCTGGTGGTCCCAGTTACCAAGGAAAGACCATCTGGAGCCAGAGTATACAGGCTGGGTGGTGAAGGAGTGGAAGGACAAGTGGGTTTCCAACATGCAGAGGTGCTTACAAGACAACTGGACAGAAGCGGGGAGAGGCAAGTGGATTTAACTACCCAGAACTCCAGAAGAAGATCTGATCTGGACATGAAACAGGAAAAAAACACTCATAATTCCTAAAGACAATTACTATTCTGGTGTATTTTCTTCTTTTCTCCTCGTCTTAATAATAGTTGTTTTGCACAATCCTGTTCTTCTAAATAGAAGACTATAAGAACTGCTTTTGCCTTAACTTCCTCAACAATTTCACATTAAATTGCTTTCAATATAAAGCAAGTTGAGTAAAGATACTTCAATTTAGTTGTTCTCATAGACTGAACTTTAGAGAATAAACACAGCAACACTTAACTGAGCTGGCGGAAGGTCACCCACCTGGCCATTTCATCTTAAACAGCTCACCAACTGGCAGTCCACAGATGGTACGGCCCATAAATGTGTTCTATTTGGCCAACATGTTTGTTTTCAATTTCAATGAGTTGCTAGCTAGTATTACATAAAAGCCGGAATTTCTAACTTTTCTTGAGGGAACAACAACAACAACAAATCACAAGACCCAGCACGTCCAGGCCACATTCCAACGCAGCAAAAGCAGAGAAGCAGCAGCCGCCTGCAGAAGAAACAGGTGCTCTTTAGGTGGCCATGCTCCCCAGGATCTCCCAGAGCCAGTGCGCACACGGTATCTACCTGGCTTCCAACAGCATCTAAGCCTGTGACCTCTGATGACAAGTATCAGACCTCAAAGGCAAGCAAAAGTGCCTTTCAGCCAAAGGCATCTACGATCAGTCTGTCTACAACAGAGAAAAACAAGAATACTGTCACCTGCCACTCTCTGCCTGCCTACTGTTAATGATAGGAGACACTCCCCCAGGAAGCTTAATATTCAAATTATTGGCTCATTGTATTTAGACAGCAACTCACAAAAGGAATGAGGTCAAATTTACTCAATAAAGCAAAATTCTGACAGCCAAGCATCTGAGAGAGGAAAAACTACAAAAAGCTGAAAGCAAATGCAAACGACAGAAGTCTGGGGTCCTGGCAATCGGGGCTCTCCTCAGTGACAGTCACTGAGGGCTGCTTGCCCGGTGCAAGTGACAAGATGGAAAGAGCCCTGATCCTGGGCTCAAATTCTGTCACCTCCTGTTACATAACCCAAGTTCTGTTTCCCTAATTCATAAAGCAGGGATGATATCTCAAAGGGCTGCTATGAGGAGCCAATGAATGAAAACATCCAATATTTAGCACAGTCTCTAGCTTATACCGGATACTTTCATAACAAGTAGCTACTGAAACAGTAGCTGAGTAGGACACCTCATTTCCAAGTGAGCCTAGAACATCTGTCACTGGACCAGCGGTCTCAACCTTCTGGTGCACACAGCAGTCTCATAGACTATGATTCTGGCAGCACACTTAAGAGGGACAAAAGATTTAAAACAACACTGAATGTACCAACAGCCTCTACTTGAGGGTACCATTCGCCCAGCTCTCTTCCTGTCTCACTCTGTGTTGCCGTGGATGAGCTGTTGGCCTCCTTGACCAAGCTCTCTTCCACGCTCCCAAGGCCCAGGTATTGAGTCTGACCTCACACTGCTGCAAGAGCACACTATACCCTTTTCTTTTCTTAGAGAGGGAGAAAGAGAGAGAGAATCTTAAGCAGGCTCCATTGCCCAGCGCTGAGCCCGACACAGGGCTCGATCTCACAATCCTGAGATCATGAACTGAGCCAAAATCAAGAGTCGGATGCTTAACCGACTGCGCCACCCAGATGCCCCGTACCCTTTTCTACACCACCCTGATCCGCACAGACACGGCTAACCACATTCGTTTTACACAATGGCCAGTTTTGGAGGCTGCCTGGGAAGGGTTTGAGGTTCACCAGGATGGACCAGCGAACAGTCCATGGCCCTGAGACGAGGCATAGCACAGATAAGGAAGATCTTCTCTTAATTTCCCAAAACTTTTCGGATACTTTTGGGGGTGAGGGGAGCTTCACAAAGCAGTCTGTGCAACGGGGCTGCAGCCACTGGTTTAAGGAGATCTGCCATATAAGGCCGGTGTGATGAGGTGGCAGTGGTTTTGGGGTATTCATGCGGAGGTTTGATCTATCCACTTACGATCATCACTACATCAACTGCTTAAGATGTTCTCTAACGGCTCTAAGGAAAAACCCTCCCCGTGTCGTCTGAGCGTCTGGTGGCTGCTGGCAATCCTTGGATCTGCTTGGTGTGCAGATGGCTCACCCCAACCTCTGCTTCTGTCTTCACGTGACCTTCTTCCTTCCTGCGTGTGTCTCTTCCTGTAAGGACACCGGTCATATTGCAAGTAGGGCCCATCCTAAGCCAGTATGACCTAATCTGCAATACTTACTTCTGCAAACACCCAATTTCCAAATAAGGCCATATTCTGAGGTTGCACGTAGATATTCATTTTGGAGGGACACTAGTCAATGCAGTATATACAGAGAAATATATCCCTCTTCCTAATCATTCACACTGAAGTATCTTAGGCCTTAATTACCTGGCCCGTATATATGTTATCCTTCAACTAAAGAGATGAAGGAAAAGAAAACCTACTAGCTAGTCCAGACACTATTTTTTGACTCCAACTGTTTTTCTACTAGTTAAAAAAGTGGTAAACTACATAGGAGGATGCACTGGGAGAGACGGGAAAAAAAAAACAAAAACGCGTATAACAGCAGCAATGGAAGGTGCAGGGGCAATAAAAGTGGGAAAAAGGACAAAACAATCACTAGAATTTTCCAGGGCTGTTTTATTAAAAACTCTAACGATCAAATATTTGATTCTTCTGCACTAGTATTCTCAGAGGAAAGCAAACTGGCATATACGCCACCAAATAGTTGCCACTTTTAAAAGGGCCTGTTACGTGCTTATACACACACAAGCTGAAGACCAGAAGCTTGATACACAGATGTACTTAAAAGAGAGAAACCAGGGCGCCTGGGTGGCTCAGTCAGTCAAGCGTCTACCTTCGGCTCAGGTCATGATCCCAGGACCCTGGGACTGAGCCCCAAGTCAGGCTCCCTGCTCAGTTGGGAGTCTGCTTGTCCCTCTGCCCCTCCCCGTGCTCGTGCTCTCTCCCGCTCGCTCTCTCTCTCCAATAAATAAATAAAATCTAAAAAAAGAGAGAGAGCGATGAAACCCTGAAAGGTCTGTGTAAGGAACCATTTAGAGCGAACCCTGAGGTTCGGAGTCTTTCCAGCTCAAATGGCCAGGTAGTGGTGTTAAAATAACCTTCAAAGTGCTATAAACTGTTCTACTTTGATGCATAAAAGAAGGCATGAAAAGTGAAGAAGACCCAGATCAACCCATGTGTTCACATTATCCAAGCCCAAACAAAATGCAAACCTGCTGTCTTCTGGCCACACAAGTTAACTGAAGACAGCATGCGCCCAAGCCAAACAACAATGCTTCACTCCGTTGGTTTACTCAGAGGAAAAGGAGTCATTCAGCTATGCTAATGGGTAATTACACAGGAACTGCCCTTCATGTCCTGCAAAATATGCCAGTTCGATAATCAGACCCCCAAACTTAATCCTTCTACCATGAATGTGAGTAGGAGGGCGGGAACAAACGTCTACAATCTGAAGATAAATACACATCTTGGTCCCATGTTCCCTCACCAACTATGAAGTCGTACTAAGCATTATCTGATCTTCCTCCTACAGCCTGGTAGGTGGTGGCAGCAGCATCCACCGTTATAACCTCTGCCAGAAACCCAGATGCCACCCCTCCTTCACCTCTCCATCTGTCCATCATTTACCTTCCAGATAGCTAGTGGTCAGGGCACCGCGCTGGCTCAGTCAGCAGAGCATTTGACTCTTCATCTCGGGCTTGTGAGTTTAAGCCTCATGTTGGGGCAGAAATTACTTAAACATAAAATCTTTAAAAAAAAAAAAAATAGCTAGTGGTCTGTACCCTCTTCACCTTCCTCTCCACAATGTCCTACTTTAGGCCCTAATCCTAGACCCCATCTATAACTGGCTCATCCCTTGCTTCCAGTCCTGCCCTCCTGATAAAGAGTCCACAGAAACCTATCTAAAACGTAAACTCAGGGGCGCCTGGGTGGCACAGCGGTTAAGCATCTGCCTTCGGCTCAGGGTGTGATCCCGGCGTTATGGGATCGAGCCCCACATCAGGCTCCTCTGCTGGGAGCCTGCTTCTTCCTCTCCCACTCCCCCTGCTTGTGTTCCCTCTCTCACTGGCTGTCTCTATCTCTGTCGAATAAATAAATAAAATCTTTAAAAACAAACAAACAAACAAACAAAAACCTACTTGTTTCTGGGGCACAAAGCACATATCTAAGAATTAGTATCTAGAATATATAAAGAACTGTCAAAACTCAATAATAAAAAAATCAAATTAGAAAATGGGCAAAAGAGGGGCATCTGGTTGGCTCAGAGCATGCGACTCTTGATCTTGGGGCTGTGAGTTCAAGCCCCATGTTGGGCAGAGAGTTTACTTAGAAAACAAACAACAACAACAAAAACCAAAAACACAACTACCTGTTTCTGTGCCTGTCTCATTTTTGCATTTCTAGTGCCCAGCACATAGTAGGCATTCAATACATGTTGAATGAATGAACTACTATTTAGTTTGTTCTATTACTCAGTGCTATGTTTTACATAAATTATACCTAAACCTTGTAACTAGCCCGTGAGAGAACTACAGATGAGGGAACTGAGGATCAGACTAGCACATGAACACCAATTTCTCGTGCTTTCTCTTCCACACACACTCTAACCACACACACCCCCACCCTGACATACTCTTATTCACCTTCCAGGTCTCAACTTTAATGTCTCTTCTTCACGGAACTGTTCCCTTAGGCCAAAAACCAAGGCAGGTTCTTCCTCGCACAAAATAAAATCCACACATCTCAGCACGGCCTCCAGGCTCATGTGTACCTCCTTACCTTACCCCTGTGTCTTCCACTCTACCCCTGATCACTCCAGTTACACAGGCCTCCCCCTAGTTCCCAAGACAAATGAAAATGAAGACTGCCCTACTCAGAGCCTTTGCACCTTTTGTTCCTTTGCCTGCAATTCTTGCCTCTAGACCCTCAAATGCTTGGCTCATTCTTTCAGTTTCTGCTCAAATACCACCTCTTTGGAGACTCCTCCCAGGACCCCATCAAGAGTAGCTTCCAACTCCATTACTCTTTACCCTGATACTGCTTTATTTTCTTCTCAATTTATCCCAATCTTAAGACTACTTGTGCGTTCATGTGTTTCAGAACTTACTGCCCATTAACCCTAGAAAGAAAGCTCCATGTGCATAAGGGCTTGGCCGTGTTCACTGACACAGCCTGTGTTTAGACCACTCCCTGCTCAGTATATAATAGACACCTGATGAGTATTTGTTGAATGAGTAAGAGTAGAAGAAATACGTTGCAAAATCATCTAGTAAACTTAAAATCATTCGTTTTAGGCAACGAATATATATATACACACACACACACGTCAAAACAAAACATATTCAGTTTTTTTTGCACAACTTTCTGCTTTAATCTTTTCGCTTAACACCTTCTGATCTAGATCCCATGGGTATAGAGGATGTCTTATGTGACTAGCCCAAAAGTTATACAGCACACCGTAGAAGTCAGGATTCCAACCAAGATCTCTCTATTCCAAAGTCGTGCTGTCTTCTAAACTATATTAAACTGCTAGTGTAGTTTTGATTTATGATTACGGTTTATGATTTGTGGACAATTACCATGAAAGTAAGTACTCAGCCCAAGAAATGTCCAAATTAAACCAAAACACTCAAAGCTTTAGCAAGACACTCTCTTGCCACTGTCTCATATGCAGCAGCTACCTGAAAGCTACAATTATTAGTCACCAAAATACTTTGTATTTGTAAGTACCAAAGTCCAGGATGTGAAAACTATACTCAGACAGCCTCTAACATAAAACTCGGCGAGGGTCCTGCTTCTCCCTCTGCCTGCTGCTCCCCCTGCTTGTGTTCTCTCTTTCTCTCTCACTCTCTCTCTGACAAATAAGTAAATAAAATCTTAAAAAAAAAAAAAAAAAAAAAAACAGAGGGAAGTCTACACTATACTCAGAATATGGAGGACCATATCTATTTTCTTTGCTGGTCTGAAACCTCCATTCCTGGATGGCATGTGGGTAGGGTTCATGATCAACACAAGCCATCTCTGTTTCCTGAGCATACGAATTCCCAAGGGATAATACTTGTTTGCACTTTATACGCTTTTCCTTTGTCTCGTGTGTCATATTTGAGAAATATAACAAGATCTACTATATGACAAGACATATAACTTAATCAAGACTTTCCTATATTTTGACACCAAACAGCACAATTAAAGATGAAATGCCTAACTGCTATGGTCTGAATGTTTGTGTTGTCCCAAAATCTGTATGTTGAAATCCTAGTCCCCAAAGATGGAGGTGGGGGTCTCTGGGAGGTACTTACGTCATGAGGGCTGAGCCTTCATGAATGGGATTAGTGTTCTTGTAAGAGAGACCCCACAGAGATCCCTCACCCCTTCCACCATAAAGGTACAGCAAGTAGACACCAGCTATGAACCAGGACCACCTGACATTTTAATTCTAGAAATATACAAAAAGCACTGGATTGGGAGCCAAGAGACATGGTCCAGTGTGTCCTATTACTAGCTTTGTCTCTAATTTAAAAACCTACATGAATTCTGTTACACTACTTAATCTAAGGACCCTAACCTGTAAAATGAAAGCGTTCTGAAGATCTGGAGTTCTTAATTTGGAGTCATAAGCCTGGCCTATGGATAAACTTCAGCAGGATTAAAAAGTCCCAGAAATTCCCCAAGAATATTTGGTCTACATTTCTACTGCAATTCTCTGGGGAGAGGTTCTATAGATTTCAACAGATTCTCAAAGAAGTCAAGACTCACCTATCTCCCTGCACTTAAGAACCATTTTAATCAGGATAATTTTTACTTACAAACAAAAAAGCTGAGAACCAGAAGTTGGTGCATGGGTCTGGCCAGGCTTTTTAATCTGCATTCTATACTCTTTAAACTCTACCTTCATGAAATACAATGCTTCATGGTTTGTTAAAGTAATGTGTTTTAATAAGACGAACTTCCTATAATCCTACAACTTCTTAGAAAATTGTACATTATGAAAAACATGTACAAGGCTTTGGGTCATAACGACTTATTTTTCTACTCCCCAAATATATTAACCTGCTGAACCGCTTGGAGGCAGTTTTAGCCTTGGACGCCTGTTAGCTGTGAGTTATAAAGTAAGATCCAAGGGATCATTCTAGGTCTATCATAAATCTCTTCCCTAGACAGACAACTACAGGAGGGAGGGAAAAAAGGGCAGGCCTTCTAATTAGAAACACGTTTTAATGCTAGTTTTAAATTCTCGGTCGTGTATTTCAAGCAAGATTTGAAATTCCTTAAAAAAGAAAAAAAGATCTGAAATTCCTCCTGGAGATTCCTGCTTTCATCAGTCCAGACAGTGCCTTAGGCCGAACCGGGAAACTGAGGCTAAGGTTTCACGTACCTTCAAGGGGCATAAGAAGATGAAGAGTGAACACCGAGGACAAGCGAAGTCGGGGATAAAAGTTAGAGGCGCAAAGGGAGGGGGAAAAGCTGGTCGCTATCCGCTAGAAACCTCGGGAAGCCAGCAGGGACTGCAAGCGCGGCCTCCCGAATCCTTGGGGTTAACGCCGCAGTTCAGCCCCTTCCCCTCTGAGGCTCAGCTCGAATCTTCCTGCCCCTTCCAGACGGCCCGATGACCCCCGCCATTTCCACCGTTCCCAACAGACCCCTCTCAAAGACAGGCCGCGCCGGGGGCAAGGAGGGGTGGGGGCAATCGCTCAGAGACCCCCCCACCGTGGGCCAAAGTTGCCTCCAGCCCAGGAGAGAGACCTCGGCCTCCGCCCCCCGCCCCCCGCCCGGCCCTGCCCGGTCCTGCCCGGCCCTGGCCGGCCTTACCTTGAGCGCCAGGTGGTGGACGCGGCTCAGGCCGGGCTGGGCCAGCAGCTGCAGCAGCCCCAGCAGTGGGAACAGCCGGAGGCCGGCGGCCAGCGGAGGACAGCGGGAGCCCGAGGGGCCGACTAGCGCCGGGACGGCCATGTTTGTTCCAGCATCACCAGCCGCTTCCTCTCCCGCCCACTTCCGGGGGCAAAGGGCGGCAGCTCCCGGAAGGGCCTGGAAGAGGAGGTGGGCGGCAGGCAGCGCGGTGCCTCCGGCCCGTTTCCTGGGGCGTGCGGCCGGGGACGTGGCCGAGGGGCCGAAAGTGGCCACCTTGGGGCCGTTCAGTTTGGCTCCCCTGTGCAGACTTTCGGTTTAGCCGGAAGAGGTGGAGCCCCCCCACCCCAGGGTTGAGAAATTTGTGGCGGTTGCCGTGGCAACTGTCGCCGGGCAGGACACTCCTCCCCCTCCACCCTCACGGGGCCTCATGTCCGCCCCGCGGAGTTTTGCAAGCGACCTTGGGCCTGCGAGGCAGCGACCGCAGGGGGATCCGGGTTCCCTGCGGGTGGGAAGTCTTACACTGTGGGTACGGCACCGTGCCCGGCCGATGAGCGGACTGGTTTCAGGAGCGGCGTTGAGTTGGTGGAAAATACCGAGTTCCTGGCTTGTCATAGGTCCCTTGGTTTTGTTGAGGCACCTCACACTAAAATTTCAGACGAAATGTTTGCAGTAATACGATTTATTGAGTCCTTGTCGGGTACCTAGGCCTTTTGTGTGCATTATTGCATTTGATCCTTGGAAAACTCTGGTGAGGTAGGAGGTAGGTATGATCTTTATCCCCACTTTACAGGTAAGCAAACTGAGGCTCTAAGAAATTAAGTCGTTTGTTCCAGGTTGACAATCAAAAGGAAACCTTTAAATACTGTGTTAGTTTGGCACATGCCTCATGTGACCTCGGGAGTTTGAGTCTCAACGTTTTTCTCTTAATTCTGTGTGGAAACTTTCTTTGCTTCTAATCTGTGGTATTTATAGGGAGGTCTTCAATGGTGAATTCAGTAGTTGGTTCCCTTCTCTCACCATTTTGTCAAGAAGTTATAGAAGAATATGCTTATGAAAATTGCCAGTAGACTGGCCAAGTTTATTTAGTTTTTAGATTCTGTTTTAGCTTGCCATACAAGTAATACGGGCTCTTTGTGTGAAATGATGTAAGTAAAAGGAGAAAGTAAAAACCACTAGTGTATTTTATGACAGAATATGATTCTTGAAGTTTTAATTGGAACTAGGAACTGAAATTAACATGATATATTTTAATGACCCTAACGGGCTGCACTGAGGTTTAAAAAAAAAAAAAATCAGTTGGGAAAATACAGAGTAGGGGAAGGGGGGATGAGGTGGTCAAGGAAAGGGAAGGTACTAGAATTTTTTTTTAGCTGTGTGCAATTTTGGTAAAATCATGAATCTGAATTCTTCCCTTGAATAAAAAACTGGTACAAATTCTGCCACACCCTCTGTAAGGACGAAAGTAGGGCACTAAGGTGGAGCCAGGAAGTAGAGGCACTGTTTACTAGTTGGTGAAGCATATCTCTTCTTTCTCCAACCTCTGATCTTTGGCCATCTATTACAAATATGTAATCTTACATCTTTGAACAGAATTTTTATCTGATCTTACTACCCCATTTTACAGATAAACTGAGGACAAGAAACTATTATTTTAAGAATCCACAAAGGGAGATGATGATAGTAGTTAAATTTTATTTATTGAGTGATTAAATTTGCGAACTATTCTGCTCAGTACTTTATATATACATTATCTCATTTAATGTCACAAAAACCTTATAAGGTACATATTTTTATTCCTTTTTTAAAAGATGAGACTGGGTGAAATTACTTTATTCAAAGGTGTCAGCTCATTTATAAAAATGACCCTGATGGAACGCTCATTCAGGCCCCAACCACAAAGCCCGGTACTTCGTCTCTGTCCTGCATTGTTGTAAAAAATCATTTGCGTATTAGGCTGGACGGGTCCTTAGATAATCAACAGATCCATCTAGCTGTTTAACAAATTTGAAAACAAATCCAAGGAACTCAAATGACTTGCTCAAGATTGTACAACTAGCTGGTAATCTTCTGCAAGTATCTTTAGAATCAGGACTAGAACCTCGTCTGCTTCAGACCCGGGTCTGTGCATCTTGCACAATGCCATACGTGGTTTTCTAATTCTTATCATTTTTAATCTTTCAAAAACCTAAAAGCCCAGATTATAAGTAACCGATGTGTTATCAAATGAAATGCTAGAAAAACTTTCAGAACGCACTTTAAAAACCAGCAATATGAGAGAACGTAGTAGGAACATGAAATAAGTGAGACTTTCTTTTTGGTGTCAAGAGGAGATTTCAAAAACAGTTAACTGATTTTCACTTCGCTGTGAAACTAGTTCAAAGAAAAGGTGATTTTTAATTACAGTTTCATTTTTAAAGGCAGTCTGCAATGCTTTGTAGTATTTCTATTGTTTACTTTTTAAAGCGAGGTACCATTTTTGAGACTCTGGTTTTCAATTTGAATATATTAATAAGCTTCTAAAAATGGAATGATCAGGAAGAATCTTAATTTCATTAAGTGATATAATCATCATGAAGCATTTAAATAGTTTATAAAATAGAAAGCTTTTGTCATTTAGTTTCTGGGAAGCAATTTTACAAGGGCTTAAATTTGGGTTCTTAGTCTTGGCTTCTTTTCCCTTGGGAATTATTGTGTGGCCTTCACAGGGTCACATAGCAATGGTATCTGTCCAGAAGTTTATAAGGAATAGCTTCCTTCAGGCATTTGAGAGCTATATTGTGCCAGTCATTAGTTTGAAATGGACAGAATTAAGAAATGGAACGCTAATTACAAAGACTTGAAGTGTTTTTTAGGCACATAATTTCAGAGTTTCAAGAAAAGATTATTTGCATAATCATGATGCTGTGGCTGGAAACAGACATGTTGAGTAACAGAACAAGTTATGCCTGCTTCTCTCTGGCACCATTTTCAAAGGGATATTAAACCTTAAGGTATCGACTGAAAAAGCCTGGAGGAGCTGGAAAGACTCATCTCCTAAACCGGACTTTTAACCACGCTCTCTTAGTCAGGTTTATTTTATTTTTCCATTTCCTCTAACTTTGCAAGATCCACTAAAGTTTGCCACTAGTAGCTGAATTTGTAGTTTGAACCTAGTACTATTAATAATATTTGGTATCAGTTTAGAAATTTCCAGAAACCTTATAGAAATTAGTGGGTTAATATTTGCTGGTTGTAAGAAGGTATAATTGCTGTTTGTTTTTATCAAGAGTCAATATTTCAGACCAAAAACCTCTGTAAACACAGTGTGAAGAACCGAGGTAAAATTGGCGACTGGCCACACATTCAGACGTCAAATGTCACTTTCATTCTTTGACTTGAAATGTCATTTCTTGGGGTATGGGGGAAGCCCATCGAGTCTTCTTGCAGAGAGTCAACTTGGAAGAACTAGGCCCTGGCATGTCTTAAATCTCATGAGTTGGAGAAAAACATCAAGTTCACTTCCCCTCAACTTGGTGGCACAGTGTGTAACTTGCTCAACCACAGGACAGCTGGTTTTTCCTGATTTCATGCACATCTTCGTAGACCTTCAGGGAAATTCCACAATCAGGTACAAAAATTGGGTGCAGTTTTAAGATTCTACTCACCATAGAGTTGCGGCTTTTATCCCACTCCAACTTTTTCCACTTGACTGCTTTCTTGGGTCCTTAGTGAGAAGTCTGAATGCTAAACAAATGGAGAATTTTAAGCTAGAAACTAATGGCAGCAATTTTAAAGGGGGAAAAAAAATCCAGAGAGGTTCATTATGAATAGTACTTCAGCAGTAGACAACCGATCAATTGTTCAGGCGAGCCACTTTGCGGCATCAGAAGTGCATCGAGAATTGCGTTCCTTGATACAATAAGTAAAAATCCTCCAGGAAACAAGAGGAAAGGAAGAGGAACCAATATTGGTGCCCTTATGTGTGGAGCATTTTACACATATTCTTTAATCTTCAAAGTACTACTACAAATCTCCATGACTTAGAAGTAAGTAGCATTATTTCCATTTTTTAGAGCTCTCCAGCTTTCTGTGCTATCACCAAAGCCAGCGCACACAGCCAGCTTCCTCATTCAGCCTCAGGACAGCCCACGAGATCCTTGTTTCACCAATGAGAAACAGAAACTCAGTTTAAGTTAACTTGGAAAGGTCACACACACATCTAATAAGTAATGGGACACTAAAATCCTGATTTAACAATTACAAAATCTATCTCCAGTAGAGTAGATAGGAAAAGGTAGAGATATCTATACATCAAAGGCCCTGAATGAGATGTTTATTATTTGCTTGCAGCATTAGAATTGTCAAAAAGCCCTAGTAGAATTCTTGGCCCTTAACTACCTAGCAACCTGTGTAGGGTCTCTAACAATGTCCACATGATCAGACTTTTTGGTGAAAATTTATATAGTCACCCACCGAGATCAGCACTTTATAAATCAGCATTCTTCAAATGTTTCCAAGAGGTGAATCAGGTGTGCTTAACCCCAACTGACCCTCTATCTAATTCAAACACTTACATAGAAAGGCTTCAGAATACCCCCTGTGAAAAATTGATTCATAAGTAGGTTAGGTCACAGGAATTTGTTAGTAGTGAGAATTCTTTGTCTTAGAATTATTCCCTCACCATAAGAGAAATGGAAGTAGATTTAGTTCTTCCTAGAAAATACTGTGCTGTGTTTTATCTTTTTTTTTTTTTTTTTTTTTTTTTTTTTTTTTTTTGCTGGCTTCTCTTTATCCTGAACTGTGTTTGTTTCCAATGCCTTGAGATCAGTGGTGCCTTCTTTCTTTCTTTCTTTCTTTCTTTCTTTCTTTCTTTCTTTCTTTCTTTCTTTCTTTCTCGAAAGATCCTGACATTTTCAAACCTTTTCCAGATACGGCCCAAACTTAATGAAGTTAAAGATATTTGCAGTGTGGTCTAGTTAACCTGGTTCCATATAGTTCTTCTACCGTGGCTTCTGATGGATTCCTATAACTCTTTCCTGCTTACTCACCTTAAAAGATTTCACTGTCATGTGGTCTTTTTTTTTTCTTCTGCTGTCCCTTCCTTTTCTTTCCCTGCCTTAGAGCAGCAGGTTGTTTTTCCTCCTGATTAGCATATTTTCACAAGTGGTCACTCTGTTTTTGAGAAGTCTCCAATAACTCAGTCAAGATTAGATCATCGTATTTAGAAAAATATATAAGCGTCGGCAGGAAGGAAAGTTGAGTTGATTACTGAGCAAGGTCTTGTAAGCTAACCTGCATTTCACTTACCATTTCCAAATAGCAAACTAAATTGTGAGACATTGTTTGCAATTCTAAGCCCTCCAACTCACTCTGGCTATTAATCTGCCTTGGGAGTGAGTGCCTGGCCATCCTGATTGTTATATATCTAGTGGGCTCTGGAGTGAAGAGTTCTCAGACCCGGCAACAGTGAGAGCAAAATATTTAAACACACACACTAAAAACAAATGAGTAGGGGGAACTTGTAACTGAAAAAAGACAGACCAAAACAGTTTTGACAGTTTAAATTTATTGTTAACTGTGTCCAACAAAGGAAGTAGACTTGTAGGTTTATCTGCAAGGGCTTTCAGCTCCACCCTTTCGTGGAGGAGAATGATAAAACTTGTTGAGGCTGCTGGTGGTGGGGTGGTAGGTATTGGAGAGCTGCATCATTGTGCAGTATTTCTAAAATGGGGCCCATTTCAGTTCAAAGTTACTCAGAAAAGTCAGTAGTATTAAATAAGAGAGAAAAGTTGAGGAGAATGGGCCCAGTGATTCAGAAGAAAGTTGGAACTGCAAAAATTAAACATAATTTGTTGGAAATATTTGTGTAGACCTTTGGAACAGAGAAAAGGGGAGTTTCTACTTAAAAATCAATTCTCGGGGTGCCTGGCTGGCTCAGTCGTGGGAGCTTGCGACTCTTGATCTCAGGGTTCTAAGTTCGAGCCCCACCTTGGGTATAAGAGATTACTTAAAATCTTAAAAAAAAAAAAAAAAAAAAAAAAAAGTCTGCTCTCAGTTTCCCAACCATGGGCCCAGTAACAGGTGCTCATCTCCTGATCCTCACCAGCACAGGGGAAGATGGATGGTTACCACCTCTATGTGGCAGGCGGGGGCTCTGAGCTTTTAGAGAGGTGGAGTCACTGTCTGAGGCCACCCAGCTAGTACTTGCGGGAGGCTGGATTGGAACCCAACACGTTATCTGTGGACCCAGCGTTTTTGCCACTAAGCGGCAACGTGATTTCACGTCTGAGCGATTCTTGGCCGAACAAGTTGGGAACCACTGGTTTCAGAGATTGGAAATCACTGGTTGTACGCCCCTGGATTCCCTCCCCAGCCGCTCGGAGCTGCTTGGTCGCTCTTGGCCTCGACGTCCCTATCTGTATCCTCCACACACATCACCGAACCAGGCCCCACTCCCATCGCGCAAGGCTGCAGGGCACCTCGGGCCTCCGCGGCTGCTAGGCGGTGGGGAAAGAGCATCCCGAGGGAACTCTGGTCGGCGCGAATGGCTGCCAAGGAAAAGTATTGTCCTTAAGTCCAAATTGGTGCTTGGCGCGGTGGAGCAACCTCAGGCCGCGGTAGAGCACCGGTAATAACAGGGGCCGGCTTCGTTCAAAGGCGAGAGGTGGTTCGAAGAGCAGGGAGTGTGGTCGCTAATAATAAAGAAGTCGGTGGGGACAGTTCTCGCGGTTCCCGGTCCCGGCCGCCCTCTCGCCTCCCTCTGCGTCCTTCTGGACCCCTGGGCGGCGCGGCCCTGGCGGAGGGCGCCCCGGAGGAGGGTGGGCCGGGGGCGGGGGCGGGGCGCGCGCGTGCGCGAGCTGTCAGGCCGGCCCCGCCCCCGGCGCGGCACCGCCCCTCCCTCGCTTCCCCCTCCCTCGCTTCCCCCTCCCCTCGCTCTCCGGGTGTGGGGCGGGCTGGCGGGCGCTGCGGCGGCCGCGGCGGCGCTTCCTCGGGCCATTTTGCTGAGGAGCGACGGGGAGGAGGAGCTGCTGAGGAGACCCAAGGCGAGGAGCGGCGAGCCAGAGGAGGCGGCGGCCGCGCGCGCACCGGGCTTTCCTCGATCTCGGGGATCTCGAGGGGCGAAGGGATCGCCGGGGAGGGGGACCGGAGAGCCGCGCCAGTTGCGCGGCGCGCCCCTTCCCGCCCCCTGCACCATGAGCTGGGGCACCGAGCTCTGGGTGAGTGAGGGGCCGGGCCCGCCGGGCTTGTGGGGGGGAAGGTGCCTGGCGCGCCTGGGCAGGAGGCGCGGGCCAGGCTGCCTCGGTGGGAGGCGATGGCGCGCTGGTCAGGGTCTCCGCGGCCTGCGAAGGAGACGCGGGGCTGGGTGCCCCTCGTCGGCCTCGGCCAGAGCAGGAGGTGCAAGCCAGATTCGCCCTTCCGAGGCGAGGGTAGCTGGTGTGGGTCCTTGGCCGCCGGAGGAGGGGGCACGGATCCGGGTCCCCCCCGCGGCCTGAGGAGGGGGCGCCGTTGTGGGGCCCCTCGGCGGCCTGAGTAGCGGGTGCGGATCTGGTCCCCCCCCAGCCGCCTGAGGAGGGGGCGCGAATCTGGATCCCCCGGCGGCTGGGGTAGGGGGCACAGACCTGTGTCCCCCCACCCCGGTGCTTGGGTAGAGGTCTGGGTCCCTCCCGGCGGTCTGGGCAGGAGGTGCGGATCTGAGTCCCCACGGGGCCTGAGGAGGGGGCACGGATCTGGGTCCCCCGGGCGGCCCGGGCAGGGGGCGCGGGCCGGCCTCCCTCTCCCCGGCGCCCCGAGGCCAGTGTGGTGTGCGGAAAGAGCAACCTTAATCCCTCGGGGCGAGTAACCGACGCGCGGCTGACCAGCTTCGAGGGGGGCGTGGAGGCCCTCGGATTTTCCGGGCTGCTTTATTTGTTCGGGCGCCCCAGCCGCGAGTGCCTAGGGCTGTTCTCCCAGTGGAGGTGCGGGCCGCTCTGGCGCTTCTCTCGGGGGCGGGGCGGCCTCGGCCGGGCTGGGTCTCAGGTCTTGGGTTTTGGGGTACAGCGGCGAGAAGTGGTGTCTTCCCTCTAAAGGCGAGGACTTTTGACCTGTGGCGGCGCGGGGCGCACTTGCAGTTCTAGAGGAGCAGCTCAGATCTTGGATTTGCGGTGGTGACTGCGGCGTTTGGCCTGGAGCGGAAAGTAATCGGAGTTAGGGGGACATTCGTGTGACCACGTTCAGGAGGAGGCATTCGCGGGAGAAATCATTCTCATTGCTCGGAGGAAACAGTTTAAAATGGGGAAGGTTGGCGGCGAGGGGAGTGCTGTGAGATCCTTAACCTGGGGCTGCGGATAGGTAAACACGATGCGCGGTGTCTGGAACCTCTTGCTGGAAGCTCTCTTCCCGGAGCCGGGGCGACCAGGGGATGCCGAGGCAGTGCACAGGCCATCCCCGGGAAGGAGAGGCTGTGGCTGGTGGAATGGAGCTTGTTTCTCTGGTTTCCCGGGGAAATCACTGGGTAAGGGACGGGCAGTGCAGTGTCCAGGGGGAGGAGTGGATGAAATCTCAATCATTGCACTGAAATGTTCTCAAGATGAGCCATTTCCCATGGTGAGCTCGGAAAGTGCCTCCTTTCGGAATTCCATTTGTAAAGGGTGTGGAGGAGAAAGTGTGGGGTGGTGGTTGCTGTCTGAGCCCCGGCCAAGAAATCTCACGTCAAAATAAAACAAGGTTAGAGCAGCTATAGAAACAGAGCACATCCTCCCTTAAATTTTTTTTTGTTTTAATTGTTTTTACATAACCTTTTCTTAGGCTCAGAAACAGCTAGTGTCATTGACACCAAAATCCTGAAGGCAATAGCTTCCTTAAATTAGAGTGATTCATTTTATAAACATCCTCTGTCTAAGGGACTCAAGATTTCGGCTGATGTTTACCAATACTCATTTTAAAAATAAAATAAGTGATGGTTTTAAATATTTGTACATACCTCCTTAGGCAAAATCTATCATTTAAGTGCAGTGTTGCTTTCCTCTTCCATTCCTTCTCCACTCCTTTTGGGCCTTCTTAGCTTATCTGGGGTGGGGGAACAAATCAGAAGTAAATTTTATCGAGATAAGAAAAATGCTGGCACGATTTCTTTTTGCTTGTTCAAACAAGAGAAAGGGATTGTGGAGGAAAAAATACAATATTTTTTGAGTGCAATAGGTGGGGTTAAAGGGACAGAACACAACGTGATGTTCATGAATGGTGTAAAAGGTGATGGGGAAAGAGAAGGTAGCTATGGGAAGAAAATGTAGAGTAGCTCCAATCGCCTTCATCGTTTTGTACACTTCTCTCAGGGGGCAGAGGGGTGGGAGGGAAAGCAAAGACAATTTTGTTGAAAATAAATAGGAACCAGAATATCTGTGATATATGATACGAAGTCTTGATTTGATTCAAAATAAATTGGGGTAGGGATGTCGGCAAAACAGCAGTCGTCACAAGCTGGTAATTGTTGAAGCTGGGTCATCGGCATGAAAGGGCTCATGATACTATTCTTTCTACTGTGTATGCTTGGAATTTTCTACAATAAAAGTAAGTGGAAAAGATTTTTAAGGAGGGGTGTGTGTACTACTTGAAAAATTTTTTCAGTTGCTAAGTTTACAAGAAAGAACATATCAGTTAAGAGTTTTATATACCAAGTATATGTCAATGAAGAATCACCAAAAAAAGCATTTCACTTGCGTATGGGCTTTTGGGCTTGAGTGGCTTAGTTTGATAGGGGGAAAGGAATAAACACATTATTTGCGCTGGTGAAAGAAGTGCAATATTTTGAGTTTTAAGGTGAAATACCAAGAAGTATAAGGGCAACAAAATGTCTCTTTTCCGCTGCTTTATTTTATTAGTATTTGAGATTTTTTTTTTAATTGGAATAATGAAGGATTCTGAAAAACAAGCTTCCAGTCCTTCAGTGGTAAGAAGCTGGGTCAAGTGCCGTGTTGGGCAGCGCCGGACCGCCCAGCGCAGAGCAGTCATTGAGGGTTTTCCTTGAATGGTGGCTTGGACTCATGCACGTGGGTAATGAGATAACGACGGGGTGCAAAAGCCTAAGTTGGTAGAATTATGTGTCTAGGTGGAGGGAGGCTGCGCTATGGTTTGGATGGGCATGAGTTATTTGTAACAGGTGGTTGCAGCTTTCATCGACCTTCACAAATGCCACCAGGTTTTACCCATATTTTAGGACTTCAGTCAAGATCTGCACAGGCTTATAAAACCTATGGGTTTCTAACGGGCACTTTACACGAAAGGCCTGCTCTTAAGGCACGTCCTCCTTTTAGGTGAGATAAAACCTTCCTCTCTCTCTCTCTCTCTCTCTCTCTTTCTCTCTCTCTCTCTTTTTTAACACCTCTGTAGAGGTAAACTTTCATATTCCAGGAAACTTTGAGAAATCATGAAATGTTAGGAAGTTATCATACCACTATAAAAATGAGCTCAAACCCATAATTTGTAGTAACTTTATTGGATTTGTTTGTATTTAAATGGAGGCTTTCTATTTTTGTGTCAGAAGGTCATAACAAAGTAAAAATGGCTGTTTTAAAGTGATTAGGATATAATTAGTTTCTGTACAACTCTTAATACTAGTCCCTTTTGGTTTAATTTTTTTGTGTGTGTTTTTACTTTTTTTTTTAATTTTTAATTTTAAGTTAACTCCGCATCACACATGGGGCTCGAATTCACAGCTCTACTGGCTGAGCCAGCCAGGCCCCCACCCCATATTATTCCTTAATTTTTTAATTGAGCAACTACTGTGCAAGATACTGACCTAACTCATGTTATATATGTCGGAGGATATCTACTTATTTTGGTGAAAGCATATAAAGTAGGTTTTAACTCTAGTCTGCCAAGCCAGAGACCAAAGAGAGATTTATGTTTCTAAGATTAACCAGAATGCCTTTACTCAAGCCTTTGTTACAAAAGGTAATGTTAATAGTGTAAATTGATTGCACTGATTGCACAGACTTGTTGAAATTGTGACTGGTCATTGTAGAAATGGCCAAGCAAGAATTTCCATTTGAATAAAACTTGTCTGTTACTTACTTACTCAGGAGAGGGAAGTGACAAGTTACTGAAGTATCACTTCAGCTTTTTATTCATTTGCTCATTAATGCAAAGTATAAATAAACCCCACTGGAAATTTTAGCTTTCCTCATAATTATTCTAATTTTCACTGCTAACAAATGACTAAGTGACAGAACCTCGTTTTGTGGTCTCCCAGTGTCCTCTCTGCCATCTTCATTGCTTTACTTTGGTGCTACTAAGAAACACGGTAGCCCAAACTATCAAAAGGAAGAAAGCAAGCAGAGTGATTTTTCTAACCTGAGTTTCCAGGACAGTGCCAGGCATGCACTGTACGTTCCACAGTATGTTGAATATGGTGATATTAATTGTGGTGTGCACTTTTTAGAGGCAACAGTGAAAGAGTTCTCTACCAACTATACTGAGAACAATGCTTGCCTCATAGTAGGAGTTCAGTAAATATTTATTGAATAAACGAATGGATCCTTTTTTCCCTTTTGTTTTAACATTTGCTTTTTTAAAGTAACGGGAGGGTAATTTTAACACCTTTCTGCCCTTTCGCAGTTGTAAACATTTTTGATAACTCTAGGCACCTTTTTTTTTTTTTTAAATAGACTTCGTTTTTTAGAGCCATTTTAGTTTCACAGCAAAATTGAATGGAAGGTACAGAGATTTCCCATATACCCCCAGCCCACAGATACGCACTGTCTAGGCACTTACTTTTAAAGTAAGGCTTGAAGATTTATCTCCTCTGCCGTTCATGGCTGCTTTGCTGGCTATGTATGTGTGTGTTTGATATAAGAACACTTTAGAGTGAGTTCAAATTGTAAACTAGGCATTGCTGATTCTTTCTTAATCTTGGAGTAATTGACATCCTAGTTCCAGGTTTGGGAGAATGATTACCTCTTCTTACTGTAGAATGCTAAATGTAGGGCGGGATTCACGACTCATAGCTCTTCTGCTTTTTGTTCTTAACCATTCAGAGATTTCCATTTGGGATAAAACATAGCAAGACCAACAGGGGAGACATTCATTACTGCCAGATCTGCGGTGAGTGGAGCAGAACTGCCTGAGAAGATAGGCTGAGTGGAGTTTACTTCTGGCATCCCTGCCTTGCCATTAAAATAGGCTTTGCACCACCTTTTCTGGTTAGTAGTTATCGAGCAAAACGTGGGAGGTCTGGCAGTCTCGATTCGGTCGTCAGCTTGTTGCCTTCACTTTTTACTCTAGACATAATCCTGAAAATTTGTTTAAACTGCATTTTTGGTCAGTGACACTGTACTTCAAGCACTGTAACAGTTTTGTGACTGTCTGTGCTTACTGTATAACCACGTTATAAGTCTTGATTTACATCGGTGCAACACGGAAAATGCTCTTTGGAGGACTATTCAAGTATCACCCACTTCCTAGCTAAAGCTAATATTGTGTTTCCTGCAAGTATTACTCATACTTGTTTCATCAACACCACCCACATTTAAAAACAAGGCTTTATTTTGACACTTAAAAATTGCAAGCTACCAAGAATACATGAATGCCCTGGGAAATTAATCTAATTAGATTTTAGAATGTGGGTGTGAAATCTTCTAGAATTAGTGTTTATAATGAAATATTTGTTTCCTTTTTTAGTAATGTACACTCATACTAGTTTCAGGCTAGTAATGTGTCTAGTTAAAAAATGTTAAAATCAGGGGCATCTGGCTGGCTTGGTCAGTAGAGCATGTGACTCTTGATCTCGGGGTCGTGAGTTCGAGCCCCACGTTGGGTGAAGAGATTACTTAAGAATAAAATCTTTTAAAAGTGTTAAAATCATAAAAGGCCAAATATGTATATTATATTAGAGAATTAGTTGAGAAAATACAAGTTGGTTTTTTTTTTTTTGAGAGTATATAAGTTTTTAATATTGGTTAATCATGGTCTTCCAGTTGGACCAACTTTTTTTTTTTTTAAGATTTTTTATTTATTTATTTGACAGAGATAGAGACAGCCAGCGAGAGAGGGAACACAAGCAGGGGGAGTGAGAGAGGAAGAAGCAGGCTCCCAGCGGAGGAGCCTGATGTGGGGCTCGATCCCAGAACGCCGGGATCACGCCCTGAGCCGAAGGCAGACGCTTAACCGCTGTGCCACCCAGGTGCCCCGCAACTTTTAACTCATAAATCTCATCCAATTTGTAAATTCTGTGTTAAATTTATGGAAAGCTTAAACAACTTCAGTTGTTCCATACTAGAAATAGATTTAAACCCACCCCCTCAACAACAAAAAGATGAAACTTCCAATTTCTTGTTGCAAAAGGTATAATACCTGTTCACATTTAAGCTGTAATATCACAATAGCTATATTGTACTTTTTTGAAATTTAGAACATGCCATTCTAGTAATTAGAATGAAGGTTTTATGAAGAATTAGCTCTTAGACTAACATCAGTGGTTTTAGTGTATAAAGTTCGACAGGTATGGTCCCCATTTGTAATTCTCTCCCCTCTTGATGGGTTGTAAAAGTAGAAATTGCTTCTAAATTGCATAAACTCTACAGTTGTTGTAATATTTTCACTTGCACCATGCCCTGTAGCCTTACACACTATCGAGTAGTCGTCATCCACATTGCTGATTATTATTGAGAACTTACCATGTCCCATGTGCTGTACAAAGTGTTTTCCATCCATCATCTCATTTATTCTTCCCAAGAATCCAGTGAGGTGGGGCACCTGGGTGGCTCCGTTGGTTAAGCATCTGCCTTCTGCTCAGGTCGTGATCTCAGGGTCCTGGGATCAAGCCCCACATCAGGCTTCTTGCTCAGCGGGGAGCCTGCTTCTCCTTCTTCCTCTGCCTGCTGCTCTGCCTGCTTGTGTGCTCTCTCTCTCTCTGTGAAATAAATAAATAAAATCTTAAAAAAAAAAAAAAAAAGAATCCAGTGAGGTAAGTACCATTCATGCCAGCATCTAGGAAGAAGATGCTGAGAAGGAGTTAGGAGTGCAGGGTTTTATTGGGAAGTAACACACACCTGTGAAGGGAAGAGGGAGGAAGTGTGGTTGGAAGTGGGAGCCACTGGACCAGGATGCAGCCTGAGAAAGTCCCTACCAGCTCCAGAGCAAAGATTACCCATTCAAGGAATCTCACATTGGACAGAAATGGCCAGGCTGTTGTAGTGCCTTGCATGTTCATTGGCCAAGGGCCGCCCCAAGAACAGTGTGACCTTAGTCGCCATCTTGCTCAGTCTTTAGTTGGTGGCTGCCGCAAGAAGACCGTGACCTTGGCTCACAAGATAAGGCAGCCCCTGTAGTCTGCTAACTATACTCCTTGCTGCTGGGCAGCAAATTCTTTCTGGAAGGCGGACATAAGTGGCATATCTCTGCCCTGGCCACAGCCACACCATTAACGTCCCCTTTTATAAGAGAGGAAATTGAAGCTCAGAAGGGCAAAGTAACTTGCCCAAGTTCACAGGGTAGGAAGCAGAGATTCAATTCCACATCTCTGGGATATAAGAGCCCTCTTCCTCAGCCTTTAAAATTTTTTTAAGTTCAGGGGCCCCTGACTGGCTCAGTTGGTAAAGAGCGTGCAACTCTTGATCTCAGGGTTGTGAGTCGAGCCCCACGTTAGGCATAGAGATTACTTAATAAAAAGTAAATTAAAATAAATTTAAAAAATAAAAATTTCTAAGTTAATGCCTTCGAAAAATTGTTACTGTTTAAACTTTTTATTATGGACATTTTCAAACACACTTACATTAAGTAATATTATGAGCCCTTACGTACACATATCCAGCTTGAAGGTAATCAATATGTTGGCGTTCTTGTCTCATCTTTTTGGCCCCACGTGGTATATTTAGAGCCCTTGGTTTTCTCCACCACCTATTGTCATGCTAGCCTGCTACCTCACTTTTCTAATATATCTTTTATTATTTATTTACTTATTTTTAGAGAAAGAGAGGGAGTAGGGGAGGGGCAGGGGCAGAGGGAGAATCTTAAGCAGGCTCCATGCCCGTTGCAGAGCTGACCCTGAGAATCATGCATGACCTGAGCTCAACCAACCCAGCCACTCAGGGCTACCTCACTTTTCCGAGGAATCAGGCAGAGAACCAAAATTCTTCTGCCCATCTCTTAAAATGTGAAAACAGGAGAGAACCCAATTGTTAAGTACCCAGTGCACCTTTATTAGAGCATTTAAACGATCCTTTCATAAGCTAACAAGAACCGTGTGAGTTTAATAGCTTTCTCCGTTTTATAAATGAGTCTCAGAGCCGTGAAGCCACCGACCGGATCGTCAAACAACGAATGCTAGCACTCGTGCTACGGGTTTTGGGTTGGTTGTGTTTTGGGGTTTTTTTTCTTGACACTAGACAAATATAATTTGAAAACTGCATCTTCTGTATTCGTAGCTTGCAAGCCCTTTTCTACCCATCGCTCACTCATATTTCTCCATCAGTGATGTAGGTCTTGCTTTCTAAAACCTTTGCTATTACTCATATTGAGAAGCATTGAGAACCAGTGACTCACAGGGCTGAGTACTGCAGCCCCAGCGGAAACTGTTATGAATGAAGCATATATTCCAGCAGGTGTTTCGTGTGTGTCTAGTGATTCCCCCATTCTTTCAAATCCAGAGTTATTTGTTTCTCCTTTCTAATTTAGAGCAGTTAATTTGTAAAGGTATTAAGAGTAAGGTCAAGTTTCTGATTTCATTGTGTCCGCAAAGTATGTCTTGCTATAAAGTATTTTTGTTGTTGTTGAAAAGCATTTTTTTTAATTAAATTGGGAAAGAATGAAGAGGTTCTAGATATTGATCATTTGGGGGTGCCCCTGGCTGTCCCATGCAGGGCCTTCAAAGTTTTGGTTCTTGGGGACTAAAACAAAAACACTTTCCCTACTACCTATAGCAGAAGAAAACGTGGCACCTTTAAACGGATCTATTCCCTTTATACTTTTGTTTGCACAACCAAAACTGAGAGCAGGTTCCTGAAATGCATTAAAATACCCAACAGGTTCTTGGGAGAAATGGTGTGGGCGTTGCCAGGCGAGAGGGAAAGCACAGCAAGGCCCAGCTTGGGCTGTGCTCCTTGCCTAACCTAACACTTATTAGTGTTGGGCAAGCCCTCACATTCTGTTCCTTGGTTTCCCCACCCATAAAGTGGTATGATGATGCTTACTTCCTCTTCACAAGAAAGCAGAAAGGTGAGGGCTTGTTTGTAAAGTGCTTTGTGAGGGTTCAATGGGTAAATATGAATTAATATAATAATGGGAAGGAAAAAAGCCCTGTTCCTTGGAAACTAATTGCAGAATTCTCCTGCAAGCAGGATTCATGAAAAATGAGAAATTCACTGTCCTAGCCTTCTGGTTTTCACAGTAAAGTCTTTGTCCTTTGATTTAAAATTCTTTTTACGTGTTAACCATAAAATAATAGTAGGAAAATGCCTGGAAATCATTGCTTTGGAAAGGAAGTATGGATTTTAGGATACCATACACGTTTATCTCTTTTCTTTAAAAAAAATTTTAAGTATAAAATGCACTCCAGGGGGCACCTGGGTGGCTCAGTTGGTTAAGCATCTGCCTTCAGCTCAAGTTATGATCCCCGGGTCCTGGGATTGAGCCCCGGGTCAGGCTCCCTGCTCAGTGGGGAGTCTACTTCTCCCTTTCCCTCTGCTTCTCCCCCCACTCGTGTCCTCTCTCTCTTGAAGATAAATAAATAAAATCTTTTTTAAAAAATGCACTCCTAAACACTAACCATACTAATATTCAGCAATATACTTGGGTCTACTTAAGATATAATTTTAATGTTACCTCTCCAGGGGAAATAGTTTTGTTTGGCTATTATTACCACATCTTTTTAAAGTTATTCTGTGATTGGGGCCCCTGGGTGGCACAGGGGGTTAGGCATCTGACTCTTGGTTTTGCTCTGGTTGTGATCTCCAGGTCACGGGGTAGAGCCCCAGGTTGCTTCTTCTTTCTTCTCCCTCTGCCCTTCCCGCTCGTGCTCTTTCTCTCTCTCTCAAATAAATAAATAAACGTTTTTAAAATTCTTTTAAATAAAGTTATTCTGTCATATCACAAGAAAAAAATTGTAACTATGTATGTTAACTAGACTGTGGGGATCATTTCATAGTATATACAAACATGGAATCATTATGTTGTGTATCTGAAATCAATAACATTATATGTCAATTCTATCTCAATTTTTGAAAAAAGTTATACTGAAGTCACATTATTTTCCCCCAAAAGCTGGATGTTTGCTGCTTGAGACATATGATGAATTATTCTACCTAACGGCTTAGTTTGAGATTGACTTCTACTTAGCAAAGAAAACTAAGAAGCTTAAAAATATCTGCCTTAGGATGGATATATGTGGAAATGCCTGGCAATGTTTGGGCAAAGAAATTTGGATTTTATGAGTGTGTTTGTGCATGTAAAATATATTTTTCACCGTGACTTTAAATTTTTAGATTTAAATTTACTTGGCCTTAAAAGTAGGTTATCTAGTATTATTTGTTCTAGTTCTGTGGAAAATGTTGGTATTTTGATAGGGATTGCATTAAATCTGTAGATTGCTTTGGGTAGTATGGACATTTAAACAATATGGGACATTTAAACAGTAAAAAGCATTTGTATGGCGAAGGAAACCATCAACAAAGCAGAAGGACAACCTACTGAATGGGAGAAGATATTTGCAAATGATATATCTGATAAGGGATTAATATCCAAAATACATAAAGAACTTGTACAACCCAGCACCAAAAAAACCCCACAAACAATCCGATTAAAAATGGGCAGAGACCTGAACATTTTTCCAAAGAAGACATACAGATGGCCAACAGACACATGCAAAGATGCTCAACATCGCTCATCATCAAAGAAACGCAAATCAAAACCACAAAGAGATATTACCTTACACCTGTCAGAATGGCTAAAATCAAAAAGACAAGAAAGAACAAATGTCGGCGAGGACGTCGAGAAAAAGGAACCCTTGTGCCCTGTTGGTAGTAATGTAAATTGGTGCAGCCACCGTGGAAAACAGTACGGAGGCTTTTCAAAAAATTAGAAATTCAATTACCATATGATTCAGTAATTCCACTACTGGGTATTTACCCAAAGAAAACAAAAACTCTAAGTAGGCTCCACACCCAACATGGGGCTTGAACTCATGACCCTGAGATCAAGAGTCACCTGCCCTACTGACTGAGCCAGCCAGCTGCACTGAAAGCAAAAACTCAAATTTGAAAAAGATATGCACCCCTGTGTTTATTGCAGCATTATCTGCGATAGCCAAGATATGGAAGCAGCCCAAGTGTCCACCCATAGATGAATGGATAAAGAAGATGTGATATATAGACATATATAAAATGGAATATGACTTATCCATAAAAAAGAATGAGATCTTGCCATTGCAAGAACATGGATGGACCTAGAGGGTAAAATGCTAAGTGAAATAAGTCAGAGGAAGAGATACCATTTGATTTCACTCGTAGATGGAATTTAAGAAACAAAACAAACAATAAAACAATTTTAAATACAGAGAACAAGCTGAAGGTTGCCAGAAGGGAGGGGGTGGAGAGATGGGTGAGACAGATAAAGGGGATTAAGAGTACACTTACCCTGATGAGCACTGAGTAATGTATACAAATTATTGAAATATTGTATATCTGAAACTAATATAACACTGTATGTTAATTATACTTAAAAAAAAAAGATTTCTCCTTTGTACAATGAGGATTTAATCATTAAATAAAGAGAATAATAATGTTCCATTTTTTTTTTTTTAAATTGCGTTGTTCAGTTTTCAAAAGATACTAAGGTGTACATGAAGAGTTTCATCCTAGGAGAGATTTAATTCTTTTTTTTTTTTTTTAAGATTTTATTTATTTATTAGAGAGCAAGTGAGCACGAGCAGGGGGAGGGGCAGAGGGAGAGGGAGAAGCAGGCTCCTCACTGAGCAGGGAGCCAGACCCGGGGCTCCATTCCAGGACCCTGAGACCACGACATGAGCTGAAAGGAGACACTTAACCAACTGAGCCACCCAGGTGCCTGGATAGATTTAATTCTGGATTGCTATTACTGTTTTTGGTGAGAGGATCGGTGATGTTGGTCGCAAATAATTATGACTTTAGTCTGTAAAAGAAGAAACTAAGCACAATTAAAATTATATCAGACAAATGATACAGATGCGATGGGTATGATTGAGACGTCCATATTTTGTCCACAGTACCTGTTTTTTTTGAGCACGTACTAAGTGCCAAGACATAGTTTTTGTCCTGGAGTAGCTTAGAATCCAGTAGGGGTGCAGAAAGACAGACAAATTACAGTACAGTGTGACCAGGACTAAGGTGGGGTAGGTCCACGGGAATATGTACACAGGAGTATAACTTAGTTGAGGAAGTAGTGGCATCCATGTGGAATCCTGAAGGACTAGCTAATTACACAGGCAAAGTGGGGAGGGCAGGGGGAGGGGTCAGGTTGGGAGCGTGATCCAGACAAAGCCTTCCAGGAACAGGGAGTAAATGGTACGTCCAAAGGTCCATTGAGAGGAACCTAAAAAGGTAAACTGAGGTTGACAAGTATATGAACACTATGGATTTGAAGTGAGGAAAGCAGGTCACCACGTGGTCAGTTTTGTAGTCTCCCGACTGCAGGGTGGGGGTTGGACAGAAGCTAGATTGCCCTAGGCCCCACTAGGCTAACGGGCTGATCGGATTCATTGCACGGGCTGGAGTACAGAGCACCCCCTAGTATTATTCTTATATGGGTGGAATTAGGTTAGAATGAATTGCTGGGGAGCCTTGGATGCCTAGAGAAGATCTAGCCCGGTGCGTCTTGAGTGGCGAGCCAGGGGATTGGGAGGATGAGGCCAATTCACCACTTTGGCTTGTGGGTTAAAATAGCCTGTCGGGCTCAGGTCTTTTTGTCCCTCAGTTGGGCACAAAACCCAAACCTACAGTCACTTCTTTCTGCTCTTCTCTTTGTTTCTGCTCCGGTGCACAGCCTCGACAGGGTTTGGCCAAGGGTCTCTGCCTCAGCTTTATTAAGCTAACAGCTTTGGTATTTTCAGTATGCCTGGAGGTGACTCACGCTAACCAAATTCCCAAGACTGGTGAATAAGCCGAAATGCAGATTTTAAATTTATAATGAGAAGTATATCGTAAAGAGGCGAGCTGTTCATGTTTGCCGATCTGCACGTTTTCTCTCTGTAGGCTGATCTATGTGGAAAGCTAAATTCTATGCAAAGTTTCCTGGAGAGCATCAAATCAAAATAGATTTGGATGAATTTAATGGCTTGTGACATGAAGTTATGGAACCTAGGGCATCTGTCTCTTCTGGAGGGTAGATTTGCAATAAGGATAGAATAGAGTCTCGATGGTTCCCTTTTCTTTAATCTATTCTTTCTTTAGTGAGTCTACAGGGTATTTAATTCTGTTTAGACCTTTTTAATTCTAATCTCTGTTCAATCTGGCATCCCTGCGATTACACCCAAGTACCCAGATTCAATATTGAGTGTTGACCAACTTCTCACTTCACAGTATTTCCCAAACTGGCAAGTCTGAGAATCTGTCATTCGAAAAGCTCTCCTAGGTCATTCTGATGTGGCTTATGCGGCACAATTTCACATTTTGATTTCTTCTCATGCATTCTCGGTTTCTGCTCATTTAAATTCTTTACAAGAAATGGAAAATGTAGCCACATTTTGGAACTCCTTTCATACCCTGCCAACCAGTTACAAACATAACCATTCTAAGATACTCTTTGTTCTTTGTAGTTCTCTAGTTGTGATTTACTCAGGTACCGTCAAATCATCATTAATTCATTCAACAAATAGTATTGACCACTTACTCTAGGCCAGACATTATTCTAGGCAAAGGGAAAATGGCGGTGAACCAAAACGTAAAAAATATTGCCCTTATATGTGATCTTTCTATATATATATATCTCTTTTTTAAAGGTTTTATTTTTAACTCATCTCTACACCCAGTGCGGGGCTTGAACTCACAACCTGAGATCAAGAGTTGCATGCTCTACTGACTGAGCCAGGCAGGCACCCCTCTATATAATATATCTGATCACGGTGAACGCTGTGGAGAAAAATAAGTGTGTGAGATACTGGGAACTAAAGGATTAGGGTTGATGAGGAGGAGAACAAAAGTATCATGCTGGATATGTTGCAAGATGCCTATTAGATATTGAAGTATATTTAATGCCAAGTAGATAGTTAAATATATGCATTTGGAGCTCTGGGAACAGGTCCAGGCTGTTTGGGTCTGTTTGGGTCAGATTGCCCAATATATGTTTGGGTAATCAGAAAAACTAGAATTAAAATGGTAAAATTCTGAGCTCTCGTTATAGTGACATTCCTCCGAGCACTCTTTTTTTTTTAAGTGTATTATTATTATTTTTTAGTAATCTCTGTGCCAAACGTGGGGCTTGACTTGAACTCACGACCGGAGATCAAGAGTCGCACGTTGGTCTGACTGAGCCAGCCAGGCACTCCCCTCCAAGCACTCTTATTTAACTTTAGTACTCTGTCACTTAGCAAAACTGTCATAATACGCTGCCCTTTTGGACAGTGGCTGTTCTGTTTGCTGAACTGTTTACCTTACTGAGAATCGTTATGTGGGACTTGTTTTATATCCGGAGGAGTGTAGACTATTAAGAGTTGATTGGTTTTGTAAATTGTTATAAGAGCACAATAAACAGATCTTGAAGCTTTGATATGCTTAGAAGTAAAACTAATGTACCGTTTCACAAATGAGAAAAATAAAAATAAATGGCCACTGATGGGCATTCTGTTTTTGGTAATGATCAGAGAAGTTAATGTCACACATGCATCATGTTAATAGGGTGTTGCAGACGGTCTAGTAGGGTAGACTACCTTCTGAGAGCGGCCTGTGAGCTTGTTCTGACATTTGGAGATGAATAGGGAACATTCCGAATTAATTCACAGCTGGTTGACTGAGATCTCTGTTGTACCTGATATTGTTTAATTTTCCTCTTTCTATTTCTCAGAGATAGTTTAAAATTGGTAATACTGGATCATCAAATCAAATCAGCTTTGGGGGGAGCTCTACTTCGAATGGTGACATCTGTTTTGCAAAGATTACCATAACAGTATCGCCCATTTCACATGTTCTTTAAAAAAAAAAAAAAAAGATTTTATTTATTCATTTGAGGGAGAGCAGAGGTGAAGGGAAGGGGAGGGAGAGGGCTGGGGGGTGGAGAAGCAGACTCCCTGCTGAGCAGGGAGCCCAACATTGGGCTCGATCCTAGGACCCTGAGATCCTGACCTGAGCCAAAAGCAGATGCTTAACTGCTCGTTCTTAGAATGTGACTCCTTCTGTTCAGAGGAGGGAGAGGGCTTATATCTCTTTCTCTTGAACCTTGGCAGATCTTTGGAAGACCTTGACCCACAGGGTATGGCAAAAAGATGCCCTGTGACCACAAATATGGTGTGCACTTTTGCCTTGCTCTTTCGGGATGTTACTCTTAGAACCCAGGACCGCCTTGTTAGGAAGCCCAGACAGTCCATATCGACAGATCGTATGAAGAAGCCGACTGTAGAGGTTCCTGCTGACAGCCCAGTAGAGGTCTTAGCTAACAGTGACAATGAGCTGCCAGCCATATGAGTGAAAGGCTTCCAGATGATTCTAGCCCTCCGCCATCGAGTCCCCACAGCCTTTCAAGCTTTTTCATGTGGGGCCCCAACCACAGCGGAGTTGACCCATAATAAAATGGCTCTTTCCCACTAAGTTTCAGGGGTGATTTATTTTACAATTATACCTGGAACAATATCCTTGGATGTCATAGTAGATAATAGTAACACTGCCCCTTCTCTATTTATGCAACAACAGGGCTACCACATATCCGCTTATTCTACCCTAAAGAGAAAAATAAGATCACTTTCTTTTTGAAGAAATCCCTCGGAATATGAAATTAAAAAGTGGAAGAACGTTAATAAAAACATTAAAGATAGATTTTTATACTTATTTTCTCTGAAGGTGATGGGATAGGAAACTGAGAAGCTCTGACGTGAAGACTTGTGGGAAAAAAGAAACTCCTTAGTTTATTCTAAGGTTCTCGTCACAAGATTGTGCACTTTGAATACAGTGATTGTGTGTCATTCTTTATAAAATCACAGTTCGTACTTTATGGTCATAGCCATCCCCCTGCAGAAGACACCTCCCTGCGATTCCCTTTGGTAGGAAATCATTTTGCCAGTTTTTCTCCCCCAAATCCATCTCCCCTTTGAGATGGAAGCCATGCCGATCCACCTCAGAAGTGTTGATTGAGGAATATCAAATAAAAGGCAAATTTTTCTCGACTTTGGCTTTTGAAATCCAATCAGCGTTCTGGAGACAATGCATCTGCCAGATTAAGGCTAAACATACAGACCTAGTTCTGTCCCGGCTACTCTGCTCACTCTGTGTTTTTACTCTCTGAGTGAGGGACTTGGGCTAGATAGTCTCTAGTGGGTGCTTATTTAAAAATTGCTCTATTTTTATTTTCACAAGACTTCTACTACTTAGTATGCCATATTGTTCAAGAGTCTGGAGCCAGACTGCTGGGTCCATAGCCTGATCCTAACTAGCTGACTAATTCTGGGCATGTCGTCTAACCTCAGTTCCTCCATCTATAAAATGGGGATAATCGTAGTGCCTCCTTGATAAGTTCAGTGAGAATATCGAGTGAGTTAATGAATAGTTAAGAGCAGTAAATGTCTGACACAATAAGCTATATGAGCATTGGCTGTCATTAGTCACTTTATGGGCTGCTGGTTGTGACGATATTTCATTCATGTCTTGAATCTCATGTCCAGAAGAAACCGAATGGGCATTTCCTTATTAGGGATGTACAAGTGATCAACGAATGGGGTATAAACTAGACCGTGCGACCTCAAGTCCCTTCCACTCAAGTATTCTAAGGTAACCCGAGTTCCGGGATCAATGGACACTGAGGAAGTTAGTTGCCCTCGGAGTACTAGTGCGTCGTAAGCAGGGAACGCATCAATGTCAATTACGGTAGAGTAGCTACTTCCAAGGCCAGAAACTCTACAGAGAAGTTTTATGTATCGTTCCCACACTGTAGCTCAAAGAAATGCTAATAATGTTAATAGGGGGTTTGTAAAAGGTTCAACAACGCAAAAAGTGACACATAAATAGAATCATTGGACACATTCCTTAAGTTGTCAGGCACTCTGTACGTGGATTGAGTGTCTTGGGTGTGACACCGTCGACAAAAATATCAGGGACTGTTTTGCTCAACAAGGACGTTTTGGCCGAGAAACCTGAATGGCTTGTCGTTTGATTTATTTGTCACTTTGGTAGATCAGCAAGTAATTAAGGGAGGTAAATAATGCCATTCCAGAAAGACTATCGGTAACCAGGTGCTTCCTTTCTAGATGAAAATACTGATGAAATCTAGATGAAAATCAACCACCTAATGGATGAATGCAGACTGATGGCTTCTTTCTTCTTCACTTTCTGGATTTCGTTGGCTATGAAGCACCAGTAATTGTCTGAGTCAATTAGAGGGGAAGGAAACTCTCAAGAAGAGTTGGAAGCAGTTGGCTGAGATGAAAAATGGTCTTGATGAACTCCAAGCAGATCTAGAGTTTACCTTTGATTATTTAAAAAAGATTGAAAACTCTAATAAAGTCGATTTGCAGAAATGTCAGTCGTGTTCAGTGAGGTATCCCCAATAGATGGTGAACTATAAGAAAGATCTGTTTGTTTAAAAACAAGTAGTCGTTGTCCGTGGCACAGACCCCACCCAGATCCCGTGGCTGGAGTGTGCAGGCTGGCCGTTCAATGATTGCCAAGGTAGGCCACGCTGAGGATGACACTCATCTTGGTTTCTCAGGGTCGCAGAGACCAGGGTGGCTCAAAGGGAGATTCAAGGATACTGTTGTATGTACTGTTTACTTGGTAGTCTGAACTGTGCGTCAATCCTTAGGGACCAGGCAATCTCATAGGGAGTGAAAATAAAGCAAGCAAAGGAGAACAGGCAGAGCCTGGGGGAATGTCGGATTTGCTAATGTGGATGGAAGGCTGAGTTCAGGGAAATCAGGTGAAAGGCTAAATGCCCAGAATAAAAAAATGACCCATTCTTTGGATACTGTAGGCAGCTCCAAGGGTGCTGTGGGGAGAACACTTAGGAACCTGGATTGCCTAATACGGACCGAGTAGGGGAGTCTCAGACCTGAGTGCAGGCCTAACAAGGCCCGAAAGTCTCAGAGTTACTGCTAAATTTAGACAACCCCTAGCATACTGTTTCTTCGAGCCGCTAGTGGCTCGTCATCCTTAGGCAAGCCAGCCTGCGTGTGCCTTGGCTCCTACTGCTTTGTGGTAGCTTTGCCCTCCGCCAGGAGAGCGCCTGTGCTAGGTAGCCCTGGCCCTTCCCCTCCTCCTGCCAGCCCTACTTGCAAGCAGTTTCGTTTCAATGACATCCTTCATGTAGTTACACACTAAAATGAACTCTGACAGTTAGCATGCTGGAAGTCTCTGTTAAAGAGGCAAAACCGGGGAAAAGTTGTGGCCTCCGAAGCATGTCTTATTTCTTAATTCTTCATGTATTTTTGAATAAGCAGCTTGTGCCCGCGGTACATATTTCTCCCAGTCATCGCTTCCCTTCCCTGGAGGCAGCCACTGCTACTAGTTTCTTGTGAATTCTTCCAGAGAGTTCTCAGGTATTTGTAAATAAAAGCCCATCTCTCCCCCTTGAGGAACTGCAGGATTGCATTCACACCTTTGGTACTTTCCTTTTTATCACTTAGACTCTCTTGGTGTTCTCTTTTCCTTTAGCTGCCTCATTCTGCTTAATGTAACTGTTCATCTTTTTTTTTTTTTTAAGTAAGCCCTAGACCCAAAGTGGGGCTTGAACTCATGATCCCAAGATCAAGAGTTGCATGCTCTACTGACTGAGCCAGCCAGTAGCCCCAAAAGTATCAATTCTTTTTTTTAAACCTTTTTTTTTTTTTAAGATTTATCTATTTATTTGAGAGAGAGAGAGAGCATGTGCACTGGGCGGGGCGGGGCGGGGCGGGGGCGGGGGGGGGGGGGGGGGGGGAGAGGGGCAGAGGGAGAGAGAATCCTCAAACAGATGCCCCGCTGAGCATGGAGCCTGATGCAGGACTTGATCCCAGGACCCTGAAACCATGACCCCAGCTGAAACCGAGAGTTGGCTGCCCAACCAACTGAGCCACCCAGGTGCCCCAAAAGTGTTATGGAGATATTGAAACTTATTGTGGTCATTTAGACTGTTTTCAATATATTTCTGTGTTAAAAATAGTACAGATTAAGGGCATCTGGGTGGCTCAGTCAGTTAAGTGTCTGATTTATTAAGCTCATGTCATGATCTTGGGGTCCTGGGGTGGAGCCCTGCGTGGGACTCCCTGGTCAGCCAGAAGTCTGCTTCTCCTTCTCCCTCTCCCTCTGCCCCTCCCCCAGCTCATGCATGTGCGTGCATGCATGCTCTCTCTCTCTCTCAAATAAATAGATAAAATCTTTTTTACAAAATAGCACAGATAACAGTCTCATATGTTGTTTTGCATATGTGTTTGGAGGATAGACACCAGGAACTTGAAGAGGCCAAACCACCCTCCAAAGAGGCCCGAACAGCCTGTGCTCTCTATGGTGTGTTAGAGTCCGCGGTCCTCCATCCCCCTGACAGTGTGCGGCCAACCGTTTTGCTACTCAGTGGCCCCAAAGGTGATATTTCGTTGTGGTTTTAATTTTCATGTGTCTTTTCAGAGTTTAAGAACCATCGTCTTTTCTGTGAACTATTCGAGTCCTCTATTCAATTTCCCATTTAGGTGGTGACAAGCAGGATGCGAATGTGGTTTACCAAGTGAGTGCGCTGCTGAGAGGCTAATGCGGAACGACCTCATCTTAGGTACCAGCATAGTAATAACTCAGAAAAGAGAGGCTAGATTAGATCTGATCTCTAAAACAAGCAGACTTAGATAAGAGCTTCTCTCTCTTTCTAAGTTTGTTTGTTTGTTTGTTTGTTTATTTATTTATTTATTTAAGTCATCTCTACACCCAATGTGGGGTACAAACTCATGACCCCAAGATGAAAGGTTGCATGCTTCTCCCACTGAGCCAGCCAGGTGCTCCAAAGAGCTTGTCTCTAAACTCTGTCCCATTCTCCACTTAGACTGACTACCATACCTGTGTCCTTTTTTGTCATACCTTTACTGGGAAAAAAATCGTCGAAGATAATATTTTTAACTGTATACCTTGGTATACAATAGCAGTTGTATTTCTAAAAATTGAGTTTATTCTTGGTATAAAAAGAAGAGCTCAGCTATTTGACAATTTTATTCTTGAGGATATTAAAACAGAGCATGCTGTTCTATGCTTTTAGCCCCAAAGCTTTGTAAACTCTTAGTAAATTTGTATATTTCCTAGTTGTAATTACGTAAAAGATGCCTGATTAGTATACCAAGCAGTACTCTTTATTTTTTTAAGGTTTATTGAGTGATAGCAAAGTGATAGTACAAAGCTCCCAAGGAGGGAGGGGACCCGAAGGGGTTGTCACGGTTGTCACAGGAGTTTCTAAGTCTAGGGGTTTTTATGGGCTTGTTGGCATGGGCTGTTTAATCTGATTAACCCTCCCTGTGCCTGTCATCCAATCAGGTTTTTGTCATATGGGAAAGGGTGGAGGGCTCCTTCCATGGTGGTGTAAAGACCTTTTAAGGGTGGTATCCTCTTAGGGTGGGAGCCCCTTGTCCCTGCCTGCCTGCCTTCCAATTATCCTTCATCATTCCCCCCTCTGAAGAGGTAATCCTAGGGTAGAAGGGCAATGACCAATCCTAGCTACTTTCTGCTGGTCTGGGGCGTTGAATGGGGCAGCAGTCGGGGTTCCTCTCGTCCCGCTCTATCAGGGGGTCCCCTGTAGATGTCTGGTTTGACTTCCCTGTGAAGCTCCATCTGAACTACCAACATCTGGAGTTTGATGGCCTTTACTGGTTAGTTGTCCTTAACGACGGTGGATATCCCGGACGAGCCCCCCACGATGTTGCAGGATTTTTTTCTCCATTGGTGCCTGTGGTTCTTGGTCACATGACTTCGAAGAATGAAGAGGTAGACCAGAGAGAGTGGTGGGCAGCAAAGCCAGTTTATTGAGTGATTTATTGAGTGATAGCCAAGGATGGTACAAAAGCTCCCAAGGAGGGAGGGGACCCGAAGGGGTTGCCCCCGAGCAGTACTCTTAACAGTAAAAGCAAGATACTCCTTCAATGTTATTTAATATCTGTACACAAGAGACCCACATGGCCTATTTATGGGCCCTATTTTTAGAGTATTTCTGTAAAAACTGTAAGTTACTCATTTCTACTATGTCCATTTTTTCCAGGTTAATAGATTTAGTACGTTTTTTTTAAAGATTGTGTTTATTTATTTGAGACAGAGAGAGGGAGCTTGTAAGAGAGAAAGAGATCACGAGCAGGGGGGAAGGGTAGAGGGAGAAGCAGACCCCCCGCTGAGCTGGAAGCCTGATGCGGGACTCAGTCCCAGGACCCTGGGATCATGACCTGAGCCGAAGGCAGACACTTAACCAACTGAGCCACCCAGAGGCCTGAGAAGGGTCAGTTTTTAAAAAGTAATAGTAAAGATTAAATTATTTCTATTTATCGTCACAGAAGTGAGGGATAAAAGGACATTGGTTCTCTGAGGAGGTATACCTATGGTCAACAATCACATGAAAAGATGGTGAGCATCATTAGTCACCAGGAAAATGCATATCAAAACCACAGGATAGTAAGTACTTCACTCTGACTAGAATGACTGTACCCAAGAAAGTGGAACATAGCAAGTGTTAAGGAGAATGTGGAGAAATTGGGCCCCTCGTCCATTGCTGGTGGAAATGTACAATGGCTTAGCCACTGTGGAATACTGTTTGGGGGTCCCTCAAAAAGTTAAACAGAATTCCCAGGTGATCCAGCCGTTCCGTGCCTGGGTATAAATCCCAAAGAACTGAAGACAGATGTTGTAGTAAACACTTGTACAGGAATGTTCATAGCAGCACTGTTCACGGTAACAAAAAGGTAGAAACAACCTACATGTTGATGGATGAATGAGTAAACACAATGTGGTCTAGCCACAAATGGAATATTATCCAGCCAAAATAAGGAATAGAGTCCTGACCCATGCTACAGTTTGGACGTACCTTAAAAACATGAAGCTAAATGAGAGAAACCAGACACGGAAGATCACATGTTGTGTGATTCTATTTATATAAAATATCCAGAATAGGTAAGTCCGTAGTGACAGAAAACAGGTCAGTGTTTGCAGGGGTGGGAGAGGGAGAAACTGGGAGTAACCGCTTAGTGGGTACAGGTTTATACTTCAGGGTGAGGAAAATATTTTGGATCTCAGTAGAAGTAGTAGTTGCCCAATATTGTGAATGTACTAAATGGTGCTGAATTGTTTACTTTAAAATGGTTAATTTGATGGTATGTGAATTTCATCTCAATTTTAATAAGAAAAAAGAGACAAAACAGATTGGCGTTGGGCATCTTAGTTATCCTTATGATGGTGGAGAAGTAATTTGGGAAGCGCGTTGGTTTTTGGAAATGTAAAAGCCATTATAAATGCTGTATAAAACAATTGATCTTTAACTCTTCAGAGGGTTCTGTGAGTGTTTCCCAAGTAATGAAAGGATTGCTGTGTTGTGTTTGAAGTCTCCCTACTGATCGTCTGCATAATCTTGTTGCAAGACAGGTTGTAAGGGTATATTAGGCACTATTTAAAATTATACCCACGACATTAAACCAGACTCAAAGAATTAATTGGGAATTGTTCTTTCTGTAAATTAATTTTCCACCAATCAGTTGTTCAGCTGTCTACTAAAGCCAGTATTTAGTGGCTTTCAGTCCATCCGGCGAATGGCAGTTTTCTCCGGGTGTGTGGAAAGTATGAGCCGAGGTAGAAGGGAATGAATGGAGCTCACAGTGAGCGGTCAAGGCTGACTTTTTTACACCTTACTGTGATTACAGTGTGTGACTGAAAATAACTATTTAGTTCTTTTTAAAAGCTACTATAGCTAGATTGGCTATAAACATTATTCAGTACCTGTGCTGCAGCTCACCTCCACAAACACGTATTGTGCAAGGCACTGAGCTGGCTGCCGTGGGGGATAGATATGAAGACTTGATAGCTGTCCTTAAGTTTAATAGGGGTGACATTTCTAGAAATTGCTATAATAACTTTTCATTACCTAAAAACCCATCTGTTCTGAATGACCAGTTTTATGTGATCTTTTATCGGGGGTACTTCGAAAAAATAGCCAGCAATTTGACATTGTTTTGGAGAAGTCTTTTTTTTTTTTTTTTAACAGAGGTGGGAGTCTCTGTGTATCGTTTTACTAGTGATTTTAATTAGTCTTAGTAATGGAGGATGTTAGAAGGAAGCCTGACTGTGCGCTGAGCTCTACGCATTTCATGTTCTCTGTTGCTCCTCGAGGGGGAATGAACGGCTGAAAACTGCTGGCCACTTGAGAAAATGGGAGCTTTTCCAAGTTCTTGAGTGCTCACCTCCCTAGAATCTTTTCAGGCATTCGGAGTAGAGTGCAAGAAACTTCAGGTATCAATGAGACTCTGTCTCTGCTGAGCTGGTATGGCATATTATTAATTCATTGTTCTTGTTGGTAACTCAGTGTTGTCACTAGTACCTTTTGGTTTTATGTTGAAGTGAGATAATTTACGTGTTACAGAAACAGTTGTTTTTTAAAAAAGATTGTATTTATTTATTTAAGAGAGAGAGCACGAGCAGGGAGGGGCAGAGGGAGAAGGAGAAGCTGACTCTGTGCTGAGCACAGACCCTGACACGGGGCTCCATCCCACGACCCTGAGATCATGACCTGAGCTGAAATTAAGAGCCGGATGCTCAACTGGCTGAGCCACCCAGGACCCCTGGAAATAGTAGTTTTAAAGTGATGATTGTCCTGTTGGGTCTCAAAGAGACAACATTTAGTAAACCAAAAAGGGGAGGGAGGGAAAAATGCCTAACACAAGAAGAGTTAGACTGATTAGGGGTGCCTGAGTGGCTCAGTGGGTAAAGAGTCTGGCTCTTGGTTTCCGCTCAGGTCATGATCTCAAGGGTCGTGAGAACGAGCCCTGCATCAGGCTCTGTACTCAGCATGGCGTCTTTTTGGGATTCACCCTCTGCCCGTCCCCTCACTTGTGCTCCTTCTCTGTGAATGAATGAATGAATGAATGGGAAAGCCCATGTTCATGTGAAAGTAAACCTATGTCACAGGGGTATCCTAGGTGGAGTCACTGCTGTTGATGACATTTGTATCATGCCAGGGTTTTGAGAGCCAACAGGAATTTCCCTCTTTGCATTGCCATTGAGAAATGTGATTAAAACATAGTTCTGTTGCTTAAAAGGCAAATCATCAGAACAGCTCTAAAGGGGGCTTGTAGTGGTTACTTTCCAGTTCTGGAACCTTTTTGTTTTTTATCTAGTGGAGGCTTGTTAAAATAGTCCAGTGTTTAGATAGATAAAATCAGCATTGTGTCTTTTACCACTCGAAAAACTTGAGGTTTCTCCCTGGCCAGCCATCGCTCTGAAAACCTAACCAAACAACAAGACAAACAAATCAAACAACTGTTGATTTCTTTCCAGCTAATTATTGCCAAATTTGAATTTATGTGGCAGATTTTGGCTCCAGATGGAGCAGTCCTGATGATCTGTTTTGGAGCTTTACTCATTGATTTTTGTAAACATTAGAGCAAATTACAAAATTGATATTCTGAAATATTTTCTTAAATCTTTCCATGGATGATCTTTCATCCAAAAAGATAACTAGCAAACCCATAAAGATTTTTTTAACAGATTTAGATCTTTTTTTTTTTTTTTTTTTTTTTTAGATTTCATTTATTTGAGAGGAAGGGAAACAGAGAGAGAGAGAGCACAAGAGTAGGGGAAGGGGCAGAGGGAGAAACAGATTCCCTGCTGAGTGGGGAGCCCATCCAGGGCTGGACGCCAGGCTGGATGCGGGTCTCGATCCCTAGACTCTGGGATCATGGCCTGAGCCAAAGGCAGATGCTTAACCGACTGAGCCAGGCAGGCTCCCCTACCTCTATCAAGATATAACTGACATATACATTGTTTAAGTTTAAGGTGTAAAACGTTGATACACTTATATATTGCAAAATGGTTACCACCATGAAGTTAGCTAACACCTGTCATGTCACATGATTACCTTTTTTTTTTTTTTTTTTTGTGGTGAGAACATTTAAAATCTACTCTGTCATTTCCCCCACCCCCCAGTGCCTGCCAACCACCACTCTACTCTCTGTTTCTAGGAGTTCGGCTTTTTAAGATTCCACGTTAAGTGAGATCATACAGTATTTGTCTCTCTCTGACTTAGTTCTCTTAGCATAATGCCCTCAGGGTCCCTCCATGCTCTTGCAAATGGCAGGATTTCCTTCTTTCTCGTGGCTAAATATTCCATTGTGTGTATACGTAAACCACACCTTCCGTATCCATGTATACTTATTTTTAGTAGGAGAAAAGTAACTATATGTAAAGTAGACTCTTTTGACTGTGTTTAAAATAGTCCAGGTATTCTCTATGTGCTATATGTCAGGTCTAATAATACAGTTTTGAGATAATGAAAATTAGGGTGAACCTTAGTAATTCTTTTCTCTTCTTTCTACAATAATGTTTAATTAGCAGTCTATGAAATGTCATTTGAATTGTCTCAAAACCAGAAGTATAAGTTTAAGGAATTTCTCACTAACAATGGCTCTTTAGATATTAGTACAATAATACTTTTGCGAATGTATTTATTTATTCTTTCTGTTATGTCCTGGGGGAATACAGGGGTGAGCACAGACAGGCAGAAGGGGCTGCTCTCATAGAGCTTCCTACTCAGATAAATGAGGGTGTATGCTCTGATCCTTGCCACAAAGAGCAGGATACATAATGTTCAGGCCCGACATGAGGAGGAACCAGTTAAGTCTGGGGAATTCCGAGAGGCTTCCCTAGAGAAGTGAATCTTGTCCTGCTCATTTATGCTTTCTTTACAAATAGGGCCTGAAAAAAAAATTACACAGGCATGCCGACAATTAAATTATTCATAATTCTCAAACAGAGACTCCATGTCCTTTTCGTTCATTAGCATTTCTTATAAATGCCTGATAGTATAGAGAGAACCATCCAAGAGAAAGTTCACTTAGTTTGAGGAAATCCTGACTTTTCTGTACAGTCAGTGTGTTTTAAAATTAGTTCTGTAATTGTATTGTTATCATGTTGCTTTAAAAAGAAAGAAAAGAGAAGAGAACAACCCCAGGACTAAAAAAAGAATTTTCTCTTTTTAAAAGGAAAATATTGGTGCACATGGATGTTTATAGCAGTTTTATTTGTAATTGCCAAAACTCAGAAGCAACCAACATACCCTCCAATAGGTAAAGGAATAAACCGAGTGTGGTACATTCCGGCAGTGAAATATTATTTAAGCAATAAAAGAAATGAGCTATCAAGCCACAAAAAGACTTTAAATGCATATTGCTAAGTGAGAGAGCTGTCTGAATACATACCATCTGGTTCAACTATATGACATTCTGGAAAAGGCAAAACTATGCAGACAGTAGAAAGATGAGTGGTTGCCAGGGGTTAGGAGGAAGGAAAGGACGAATAGGTGAAACACAGAGGATTCATAGGGCAATGGAACTGTTCTGTATGATATTGTCATGGTGGACATAGGACCTTTTCCATTGGCAAAACCCATACAACACCAAGTGAACCCTAATGTAAGCTATGGATTTTAGTTAATAATAATGTGTCAGTATTGGCTTATCACTTGAACAAATGTGCCACCCTAATACAACATGTTAATAATAGCAGAAACTGTGGGGTTGGGGAAGTGGGTGCAGTGAATGGAAACTCTATATTTTCTGCCAGTTTTTCTGTAAACCTGAAACTGCTGGAAAAAACTATGTATATATATGTAAATATGTATTTTTTTCTGATGTTTAAAGATTTATTTATTTGTTTTAGAGAGAGAGGAAGAGAGAGAGAGTCAGCAAGTGTGCGTGGGGGGGGTCAGAGAGAGCGGAGTGAGAGAATCTCAAGCCGACTCCCTGCGGAGCACAGAGTCTGATGCAGGGCTCCATCTCAGGACCCTGAGATCATGACCTGAGCTGAAACCAAGAGCAGGGTGCTTAACCAAGTGAGCCACCCAGGCGCCCCTGGGGCAAAAAAAAAAAAGTATATTAAATTAAAAGAAAAATCAGTTCAGTACACTAAGATCATTAAGTAACCTATTACATCATTGACTATGTTTTTTTTTTTAAAAGATTTTATTTATTCATTCGACAGAGATAGAGACAGCCAGAGAGAGAGGGAACACAAGCAGGGGGAGTGGGAGAGGAAGAAGCAGGCTCATAGCGGAAGAGCCTGATGTGGGGCTCGATCCCATAACGCCGGGATCATGCCCTGAGCCGAAGGCAGACGCTTAACCGCTGTGCCACCCAGGCGCCCCTGACTATGTTTTTTTTTTAACTATATATATTTTTTAAGATTTTATTTATTTGAGGGAGAGAGAGCACGCATGAGCCCACAAGTAGGCAGGGGGCAGGCAGAGGGAGAGGGAGAAGCAGGCTCCCCGCTGAGCAGAGAGCCCAATGCAGGGCTCAGTTCCAGGATCCTGGGATCAAGACCTGAGTCGAAGGCAGATCCTTAACCAACTGAGCCACCCAGGCGCCCCAATCATTGCCTATGTTGTTGGAGCTGTTAGCTGTTGAAAAGGAAAAAAATTATCTACAGGTTTTATTTTAAAGTTAAAAGAATCTGCATTGGTTTTTTTCCCCCCCTATCTTTTAAAAAGACATTGTGTTTTAGAAGATAATGTTTTATTGATGTATGATTCATAAAATCTTTCTGAAGATTCCATTTATGAGTTAAATATCTTCTATTTTTTTCTTCTATTTTTATAAAAGAGAAAGTGAGGTTGTATTTTCAAGAATATTTTAAAGATTCAAATTCATAATGGTGTTATCTTGCAATAATGGGACTATGGTCTGTTCACTTGGTTGGCCTGTATTTCTTGTTTTTGTTTTTAAAGCTTTTATTTATTTATTTGACGGAGAGAGAGACAGCCAGCAAGAGAGGGAACACAAGCAGGGGGAGTGGGAGAGGAAGAAGCAGGCTCATAGCAGGGCAGGGAGCCCGATGCGGGGCTTGATCCCAGGACCCTGGAATCAGGCCCTGAGCCGAAGGCAGACGCTTAACGACTGAGCCACCCATGTGCCCCTTGGCCTATATTTCTATTCCCATTTGTTTTTAATGAGTAAACAAATCAAACAAACAAACAAGTTAACCTTCAAGCAGAATTTTATGTTAAAGATGCTTCAGGTCACTGAAGGCTATTTGTTTGAAATATTTCTTGAAGCAAAACTTGAACCTGACTATTGTTTTAGTTGCTGTTTATAGTACGCCTTATAATGATGATTGTAAGGTGATCTCTTCTTATATGGTTGGAATTTATTTCCTTTATCTGGAATAAGTGTAGGTTTAAAATGACATGGAAATTTGCATTGTACTGCCCAAAGGACATGGAAAAATGTCATTTTGTTTCAGTATTTTATAAGATAATATCTACAGTAGACACTGAAAATTTTACATTTTAATATTTACATTAAACTCTCCTGTTGAATATTCAAGAGCATTATTACTATCTTTAAGACTGGGTTAGAGGTCAACTCCCTCCTTTCCACTTAAAAATTTCAAATACACCCACTCAACCTATGCTCGTTGGATTTCTGACTCAGGTGACCACCATTAATACCCCCTCCCCCACCCCAACAAACCCACTGAATCTTTCGCTCTTACCAACTTCTTTCATGAATGTTTTTCAACTCTTTCCATCTCCATAGAGGCTAAAATTACAAGCTTTGGAATAACAACTGGGTTCAGATTCCAGTTTTGCCACTTACAGCTTGCTCTGTGATCTCATGTAAAAAAATGGACATAATACTGGTTTGCCATGGATCATTGCAGGGGAAAAGATACAAGATTTGTAAAGGCCCTTGCACCGTGTGGGCGACCAACACCAGAGGAAGTCAAGAGCCAGGATCATCTTGAGCAAACAGTCTAGAGAAGAGATTAGGCGCACAGACTCTGGAGCTGTGGGTTCAAATCTTATCTCTTCTAGTTGATAGCTATGTGGGCTTGGACAAGTCCTTTAACCTTTAACTTTTCTGTGCCTCTTTTACCCTTCTCGAGTCAGGGGGTAGTAACAATTGTTGGCCTAGGATGGTTGTGAGGATTGAATGAACTGTATAAGTGCTTGGATCAGAGTATTATCCACGACCTGATTATCTATACCCAGGAGACTGAGAACTCAGAATAGACGATGTCTGTTTCAAATGAATCTTACCAAATCTTTACCTATGCTTGCTAAAAAGGGGGAAAAAATAGCCCGATTGCTATTGCCAACAAAATCGGATACATTGGAATTAAACCATTAACACCCCTGCCAAAAGATGTAGCCAGTTACATTGCCCTGGTAGATTATCTCGAGTTGCCAATACATCCTGGATCAATAAAACCACTTGCATTTGCGTAATGTTTTGAAGAAATATGGGCACTTCCCTCTGGATTAGGGGTTTCCGATGGTCCTGCCAGAAATCCCTGGAACACTGGGATTTCTGCTCACAGACTCAGGGCGACGGTCACATAACCACCAGCAGCGTGGGATTAGTCACCAGCTCACACCGTGACTAATTGATGTGCCAAAAGGAGGAGTGCAGTCTAGTGTTTAAGATGGTTTTACCTGCGCTTTTAGGACACAAATGTTAATGGTTTGACCTGTTATGATACTGCTATAATGTTTAATTTGTCAGTAAACTATTATTTAGCTACTTATTTCCTCGGTGCTGGTTTTAAGCACTTGATACTATATATTGACTCATTTTATGTCCCAACAGCTCTATTAAGTTGGTACCATTATTTTTTTTTCATTACCTCTTTTGGTTTGGAGATCTCATGAGAGTCCACCTTGCCCTAGAAACCCAAACCCAGATCCCGGGTACAAAGCAGTCTGAGAAACGTAGTGTTTGGCTTTGCAGTCTTTATGATAAAGTGGAAACTTAGAAGGGGTAAAATGGATATGGAGGGTCAATAAACAGTACTAGTTGAAATTCACTATTCTCCAAGTATGTCAGTGACATCCCAGGGGACTCCAGAATTCCTTTTATTTTTTTTAAAGATTGTGTTTATTTATTTGAAAGAGAGAGAGAGCACCAGTGAGGGGAGTGGCACAGGAAGAGGGAGAAGCAGACTCCCTACTGAGCATGGAGCCCAATACAGGGCTTGATCCCAGGACCCTGGGATCATGACCTGAGCCAAAGGTAAATGCCTAACTGACTGAGCCACCCAGGCACCCCTCAAAAAATTCCTTTTAATGGCCAGCATGGCCTTAGATGGTCTGACCCAATGTGATTTTTCTGACTTCTACTAATATGCTTTTTCTTTTTTCCATCAACTTTTTTTTAATTGCTGTAAAAGACACATAGCCATGTTAACCATTTTTAAGTGTACAGTTTAGTGGCATTAAGTGTGCTATTATTACTGTTTTCACTTCTGGGTGAGGAAACTAACACAGAAGTGAAGTGACTTGTTGCTGGTCTGGCGAGGGTGTTGGCTGGAGCGCGGGCAGTCTGACCCTCATGTCTCATGCTGCAGAATCGGCAAACCCCCTCCCCGCACTCCTGCAGAGAAGTGCCTAGTGTGATAGGCAGTGCTATGCGTCTTCAGTTTACTCGTTTTGGTTTGTTTTTAAAGCATAGAATGCTTTGTGTGTTGGTTCCATTAGCGTTTGCCCAAAATAAATTCGTAACACAGAAATAGGAGCTCAAAACATTGAAGTAAGATGAAGCCGAAATAATTTACAACCACTCCAAAATAGAGCCAAACGTGGTGGGTTTTCTTTGAAATATCTATTAATGGTTACTTTTAAAACTTGAATAGCTTCTGGCTATTGGGAGAGCGGACTACCCTGTGTAATTAATGAAAGGGAAACACACTAGGATTAGAGGTAACTAAACATTTAACTATCTCACATTCCTTGGCAATACCTTAGGGAAGGCAGCTGTGTCCCAGAATTTTTTTTAAAAACTTTTTTGCATCCGCTCTTGGGGACTTAAGACCTCCTGATGGAATGACTGGACGAAAAAGAAATACCATCTTATATATGTAAAATTTCATATGCGTGTGCTCTTTGTAAATACCATTTTCAGGAGCTCCGAGGAAGCAGAGTAGTCTTCTCTTCCTCGCAGTTGGCACTCCCCACACTTTGGGGAGTGGCTGGCACATGTTCTCCTGAAATCCAGAGTAATAAACTACGTATGTGAACTAAACTTACTCTGATCATGGGCTGGAAGGAATTACACAGCAGGATTACAGTGATGGTTGGGGAAGTTTCCATGGACTCATTCATTCATTCAGCAAATATTTTCAAAGGGCACGCAGGTGGTCGTGCCATGTTAGTCTTGACTGATGGGACAGGATGTGGAGTCACGTATAGGGTAAGGCATGCCGAGTGAGAGAGGTAACTAGTGTTAGCACTACTGGTACCAAGTGCATGGGGCTCCTGGCTGGCTCACTCGGTAAAGTACACGACTCTCGATCTCGGGGTTGTGAGTTTGAGCCCTCGTTGGGTGTACAGATTACTTAAAAATAAAAATAAAAAATTTTTTAAAGAGTGCCAAGTGCATCTTTGGTAAGTGGATTAGTGTAAGGGTAGCAGCACTTGGCAGTAGACTCAGGAATTTGGAGGAAAAGACAGTTGGAAATCAGTCCTGGATTTCTTTTCTTTCTTCCCTCCTTCCTTCCCTCCTTCCTCCCTCCCTCCCTCTCTCTGTCTCTCTCCCTTCCTTTCCTTCCTTCCTTCCTTCCTTCCTTCCTTCCTTCCTTCCTTCCTTCCTTCCTTTCTTCCTTCCTTCCTTTTTATAGGCTCCATGCCCAACGTGGGGCTTGAACCCATGACCCCAAGATTGCGAGTCACATGCTCTACTGACTGATCCAGCCAGGTGCCCCTGAATCCTGGATTTCTACTTAATGTTATGTGACAAATAAGTAGAGACATTTTTCCTTCTACGGGAAACATTAAACTTGAATAAAATGGCAATGTTTATGCTATTTTGTCATCAATTACTACCAAGAAGGGAATGGTAATAGAGTAAAGTGGAGGTAGAACTTACTTCACCATAGACGTTTACTTATGTGATTTCCTTAGGTGTCTTTAAAATAGTAACTCTTTAATGAAGTTAGTATAATACTATATTGATAATCAAAACAAATGCTCACTGAAGAAGATTTCGAATGCACAGAGAAGTATAAAATAGTGTGTGTGGGGGGAACCCTCCTAGTTCTAACCCCCTGAGGTAACCATACATTTATATGTCTCCATGCCAAAAATGTATATAAAATTTATAATTAATCAAACTAGGAACAACACGTATACCAAATAGGACAGAGTTAGTACGGCAGTCTCAATATACGAAGGGGTTATGCAAAATGTAAGATAAATACAAAGTTCCTAATAAATAAATGAATAAAGATTAAGAAGAGAAAGGTTACAGGGGCACCTGGCTGGCTTCGTCGGTGGAGGAAGCGACTCTTGATCTTGGGGCTGTGAGTTCGAGCCGCACATTGCAGGCAGAGATTACTTAAAAACTAAAATAAAGTAGTTTTTAAAAAGAGAGAGAAAGATTACAAGAGGAAATTTCAAAGGCTAATGAACGTATCTGAACAGGTTAATTTCCCAAATAATGAAAAAAATGCATACATAAAGCAAGTTGCTTATCAAATAAGCCAAGCTTTCTTCCTCTTCTTCTTCTTTTTTGGTTGGTTTTTGTTTTACAAATGGTGATATTCAGTCCTGGTCAAGGCTCAGTAAGATAGTAGTATTCTGTTGGTGAGTATGCTATTTGGTCATCTCTAGAAGGCACTTGGGCCACTCGCAAGGTGGTTTTCAGCCAGGATGCCTCATCAGCACAGCTGGCTCTGTTCTGATTGGATAGGGAATCTCTTGATAATTGTTTATTAAGTATTTTGACTGTCACCTCTGCTAATAGGTATCACTGGACTTTAAAGTGTTCCTATCTGAAGACCTAGTAGTTCTCATGGGAATGTAAACTGATCTTTCTGGAATTTCTTCATAGCTTTGTACAGTAAAGGTCTACTGGTAGTTAAGCTCCATGAGAGTAGAGAATGTGTCTTCAGTTTGCTGCATGTCCTTAGTTCCTGGAGTAGTGTTTGACACATAGTAGGTGCTCAGTAAAATATTGCTTGGATGAATAAATAGCTACATGTGATTTTGGCATAGAGTGGAAACAGATAAATGTGATTTTGGCATAGGGTATGTTGATTACTGTAATATCTTCTGTTCTCGTAACCTTAAACATTTTATTTGAGGAAAATCATGTATTATATTCCTGTGGTGGTTTCTGAAAAATATTTTTGGCTTTTAGACAATAATAGTCCTGGATTTTTTTTTAAGATTTATTTATCTATTATTTCAGAGAGAGAGAGAGAAAGCACGTGCAGGGGCGAGGTCAGAGGGAGGGAGAGAGCCTCCAGCAGACTTCCCACTGAGCACAGAGCCCAATGTGGGGCTCAATCTCATGACCCTGAGATCATGACCTGAGTGGAAACCGAGAGTCAGACACCCAACTGACTGAACCACCCAGGCGCCCGAGTCCTGGATTTTTTAAAAAAGTCTTTCCCCGGGGTGCCTGGGTGGCACAGCGGTTAAGTGTCTGCCTTCGGCTCAGGGCATGATCCCGGCATTATAGGATCGAGCCCCACATCAGGCTCTTCCACTATGAGCCTGCTTCTTCCTCTCCCACTCCCCCTGCTTGTGTTCCCTCTCTCGCTGGCTGTCTCTATCCTGTCGAATAAATAAATAAAATCTTAAAAAAAAAAAAAAGTCTTTCCCCTAAGTGTGAAGTCTTCAACAATCAATAATCAATCCATACTTGGGTATTAAGTGATGCCTATTTTCCAAGAATGTTTTATATTTTCTATGGGAACAAAATAGGAAGTCCATCAATCAAGGAAAAAGTAATAGTTCAATACTTTCTGTAACAGATTTTCCTACTGACTTCAGTTTTGCTTTCATAAATGTTTTAACTTCATTTTTGACCTCTAGTTGGCAGAGGTTTGAGTGATCTTAAGTATCTCTTTACACTGAAGATTTTCCCATCAACCCAACTGTAACCTAACAATTAAGTATTAATTATGGCATATTACAAAAGAATGTATGAAAACATGTATGTGTAGAATGGGGTATACAAAAATAGCAGTAAATGAACCCCCACGAGCATTCCACCCAGATAAAGAAATAGAACATTACTAGCCCCCAGAAGCTCCCTATGGCCCCACATCCTACTCCCTAATTGAGTATTATCCAGAATTTAGTGTTAAAAAATATTCTCTTGTTTTTCTTTATAGTTTTTTTTTGTCATTTATGATTGTATCCATAAACAATATATTGTTTTTAGTTTTGCCTGTTTGGAGACTTTATATAAATGAGATGAGATGGACAGTTGAGTTGTTTCCAGTATTCTGCTGCTATGATTCTGCCACTACATACATTCTTACTCCTGCCTCATTGTGCACATGGACTAGAGTTTACTGTCTAGGTCCTAGACTTTAAGTATATATGTAGTGGAGGAATACCTAGGTGTATTGCAGGGGCACAAGTTCACCTTTACTAGGCAAAACCAATTTCTTTTCCAAGGTCCCCAGCAGTGTATGACCCTTCCCATTGCAATGCATTATTAATACTTGGTATTTTCTGACTAAATTTTTGCCAGGCTGGTGGGTGTGAAATGGAATCTCATGGTAGTTTTTTTTTTTTTTTTAAGATTTTATTTATTTGAGAGAGAGAGAGAGATAGCAAGAGAGAGCACGAGCAGGGGGCAGCAAGAGGGAGAAGCAAGCTCCCGATGCGATGTGGGACTTGATCCCAGGACCCTGGATCATGACCTGAGCCAAAGGTGGACGCGTAACCACCCAGGCACCCCTCATTGTAGTTTTAATATGCCTCTCTCTGGTTGCTAATAAGGCTAAATATCATTTCATGTTTAAAATTCTTTTTTTTTTCCCCTTTTGCAATTGCGTTGTTTTATCTTGTGAAGAAAACTGATTTGAAGGTGCTCTTTCTATATTATATATACTAATCCTTTGTTAATCAGATGTATTACAAATATCTTCTCCCAGTTTATCCTTTATCATTTCACTTACCTTGGGGTATCTTTTCATGACCAAAAGTTTTTAGTGTTTATTTGGTCAAGTTCATTAATTTTTTTCCGTTATGGTCTTTTACATTTAGATCCTTAACCTATCTTGAATTAGTTTTTATAAATTGTAAGAAACAAAGGTTTGATTTCATTTTTTCTAGTAGATACTCAGTTATCCCAGCACCTTTTTAAAAAAAATATATTTATTTATTCATTTTAAAAGATTTATTTATTTATTTGAGAGAGAGCACACAGGAGGGAGGGGCAGAGGGAGAGAGAAACGTAAGCAGACTCCATGCTGAGCACGGAGCCCAGTGTGGGGCTCGATCTCACGACCCTGAGAGTACAACCTGAGCTGAAACCAAGAGTCAGATGCTTGACCTACGGCGCCACCCAGACACCCCTAAAGATTTTATTTTTAAGTAATCTCTACACCCAGCATGAGGCTTGAACTCACAACCCTGAGATCAAGAGTTGCATGCTCCCCTGACTGAGCCACGCAGGCCCCCCTCTCCTACACCTTTTCTTGAACAGCCTGTTCTTTCCCCTTTGGGCCCTGATGATGGTAGTGGTGGTGGTCATGATTAACACTGACCGAGGGCTTACCACGTGCCAGCCAGTGCTCTCAGCATGAGATAACATTCAATCCTTACAGTAACCTCCAAATAGATCCTGCTTTTATCCGCGTTTTTAAGACAAGAAGCCGAAACACAGAGAGGTAAGGTAGCTTGCTCCACGTGACTTAGCTGGCATGCCAAAGAGCCAGAGTTCAAACGAAGCCATTCTAGCTCCAGACTCCAGGTGCTCGGCCATCAGGTTCTTTGTTTTCTGTATGGCTTCCTCTTTTCCATACAAAGTTGTTTTTGCATAGGCCTGTTCTGTTCTTTGCCTTTGCCTGTTTTTCTGTCCCTGGTCAGTACCACACAGCTTATTAATTAACTTCATTATAAGTCAGTTTACAGTACGGCTATTACCCCCACCTTGTTCTTCAAGCGTGTTTTGGCTATTGTTTGACCTTTGCAACTTCCATTTGAAGCTTTGGATTCTGTTCTCAAAACGTGCTGGACTCCCATTGAAACTACATTGAATCTACAGATAATTTGGAGGAGGGTTGATATATTTACAGTAGATAGCCTTCCAATTTATGAACATGGCTCATGTCTCTCCATTTATTCCAGTTTTCTTTAGTGTCTCTTTAAATTTTATTTATTTATTTATTTTTAAAGATAGTATTTATTCATTTGAGACAGAGAGATACAGAGGGAGAGCATGAGCAGGGGGAAAGGCAGAGTGAGAGGGAGAAGCAGACTCCCTGCTGAGCTAGGAGCCTGACAAGGGGCTCGACCCCAGGACCTGAAGATCATGACATGAGCCAAATGCAGATGCCCAACCATCTGAGCCACCCAGGTGCTCCTTCAATGTCTTTTTCTTTTTTTCTCTTTTTTTTTTTCTTTTAAAGATTTTATTTATTTATTTATTTGACAGAGACAGCCAGCGAGAGAGGGAACACCAGCATGGGGAGTGGGAGAGGAAGAAGCAGGCTCCCAGCGGAGGAGCCTGATGTGGGGCTCGATCCCAGGACCCTGGGATCACGCCCTGAGCCGAAGGCAGACGCTCAAAGACTGCGCCACCCAGGCGCCCCATCAATGTCTTTTTCTAAAAAAGATTTTATTTATTTTTATTGAGAGAGAGAGCTCATGCGTGCACAAGGGTCGGGGAGGGCAAAGTGAGAGACAGATCTCAAGCAGACTCTGTGCTGAGCAGGGAGCCGGTCACAGGGCTCGACCCCACAACCCTGAGATCATGACCTGAGCCCAGACCAAGAGTCGGACACTTAACCGACTGAGCCACTCAGGCGCCCCTTATTTATTTATTTTTTAAAGATTTTAATTTATTATTTTTTAAGATGTTGTTTTTAAGTAATCTCTACACCCAACATGGGGCTCGAACCCAGAACCCCAAGATAAAGAGCCTCATGCTTCACCGTCTGAGCCAGCCAGCCAGGCACCCCTCATTTAATCATTATATTTTATTTACTTATTTTTAAAAGATTTTATTTATTTTTATTGAGAGCGAGAGAGAGCATGAGCAGGGGGAGGGGCAGAGGGAGAAGGACAAGCAGACTCTGTGTTGAGTGTGGAGACTGACACGGGGCTCAATCTCAGGACCCTGAGATCACGACCTGAGCCAAAACCAAGAGTCAGATGCTTAACTAACTGCGCCACCCAGACGCCCCTCATTTAATCATTTTAAAACACAGGCTGTAAGTCACAAAGAGGTCTTAGAGAGAGAGAGAGGGATTGTATTAGTTGGCAAAGACTCAAAGAAAACTGTCCCGTGGAACCCTGGCTGTGGTCTCCAAGGCTCTGGCTGATCTGGCCTCTGTCTTTCTCCTTATCACACCCTTCTTCCTCTTTATCTTCACACTCGAGGTATACTGGATAGCCTTCATTTCCTTCAATTTTGCCATGTTCTTTCTTTCCTGGGGCTTCTGCATGTTCTCTTCCCTCTGCCTGGACTGTTTCCCTCCCCCACCTTCTCCTCCCGGCTTCTCCCCATTTTGCCTAACTGGCTTTTCCTTTTCCTTCTTGTTTCAGCTTGAACATCACTTCCTCTGAAAGGCTTTCCTTAATCCCACAACTAGAACCGATCCCACACTCCTATGATCCCACTGCCTTTTACCTTAATTAAAACTCCTCTGTCCTCATCTGTAATTCTAGTGCGTGGCAGAGAGCTTGGCTCATGGTCGGCTCTCAAAGTGAAATGGTTGGGTTCTTGCAATTTATTGGAAAGAGAGGGTTGTATGGGTTAGATTGAAAATAAGAGACCCAAAGAGAAGTGGCTCAGATGATAAGGACACATCATTCTCACACTACAGGGTCCAGAGGCAGGCCGTTCTGGGATTGGTGTTGAGATCCAGTGACTTGATCTGCCATCCCAGCCTATCGATCAGGGAGGCTTCCTCCTCGTGGTTGCAGGATGGTTGTAGCAACTCCAAGCATCCCAGGCAGCTATGACCAAGTCAAGTCAAGAAGAGGAGGAGTTTTTAGGGAGGGCGACCTTTCTCAGTAGCCACCCATAGATATCCCACCCATCTAGTTAGCCAGGGTGACAAGTCATGTCTAGCTAAGGGAGCTGGGAAAAGATACAATCGAGGTGCTCTGCCAAAGGGAAGATGGGATGAGTAAGGGGATAGCAGCTGGACTATTGGCCCAGAGGGTCTGTCCCCAGGGATAGCTTACAGAACCGGGGGCTGGAAGAACTGGCCAGTCTCACAAAGGACCCCCCTCAACCAGTACAAAGCTCACAGGTACAGCCATTTTGAACGCCCCGGGTAATGCCTCCCATCTCTGCAGACGAGTGTTTTTTTCCCTAATTTGCCACGCACAGGGACAATTTTCACCTCTTAGCTCCAGCACCTGTTCCTGGAGAGCTTCTGATTGGTCCAGTCTAGTCTGTCGTATGGGTCCTTTGGGTCAGATGCTCGGCTGTGGCAGTGGGCTGGAGAGTGGGGAATCCCTTGCCTTAAAAAGAGAACAACACCTATGTGTTTGCTTAACCACCTTTACTTAAAATTGGAAGTGAGTTCATTGCTAAGTGTTTGGAAAATCTTTTGCATTGATGTTAAGTAAGTTTCAGGTGACAGGGCTTAAAATTTTTTTTTTCCTATGATATTTCTGTAATATTTTGCACCCCTTCCCCCCACACATGGAAATATTTATGGCGTTTAGAAATGAGTCAGGCCTTTAAAAATCTGGGGTTTTTTTTTTCTTCTCATTAAAAATTTAGCTTATATGCTTTGTTCTCGTTTAGCCTTTGGATTGCCTTCAGTGTTCTGGCATTAGGGTGTGGTTTCTTCTTACTTCCCTGTCCCTCCTTTCTTCCTCCCTTAGGTTGGTCTTGAACTTGTTTCCTGGGGGCACGAATCACCTGTAGAGAACAGTGTGGGATGTTGGAGAGGGCTGCTTAGCTCTCCAGGGTTGGAAGAAAGGAACGCAGGGCAGCCGGAGGAGGGCAGGTTACTGAACGCTTGTGTCTGCTGATTGAGCAGGCTCGGGACGAGAGAGACCAGTTCCTATTTAGTCAGACTCAACGGAGCGGATGGATAAACACCAGGAAATGAGCAAGTGGATTTCATCTCCAGGCTGAAGCCAGACCCTGATGATACTGAACATTTGTGTTAAAGATGTTCATGTCACAAGCACGACTGGACAAAGCCCCTCTTGCATTATCACAGCGAGACGGCATTTTTTCTTATACAGAGCAAGACTTTGCTTTCTGTGACGAGTTTCTGTCTTTCCATTAGAGCTGATTGATTCAATCCACCCTGGATACACATTAGAGCCATCTTTCTAACCCTGGGTTTTATAGCTCCATCATCTTTCATACTTTTCCTCTTCTACTTAAGATATTTGACAGTGTCTGGACGAAGGAGTAATTTTTATGACCACTTTAAAAATGACTGGTTTTGTTTTTTAAAGAAAAAAGTAAGCATTCTTTAAAACGGTGTTTTTTTTCCTTGAAAAATAATATTCTTTGTGATCTCTTTTAGTCAGTATATTTGGGGCAGGCACAGGTGTTTATTTTTGTTTGTTTGTTGCTTTTACTGTATCCAGGGGAACGGAGGGGGAGCAGAGAGTGACTACAGTATTCTAATAAGTACATTGAAATAATAGGCCAGAAGCTTCTTGCGGCTTCTTAAAGGAATACATTCCATAGCAATCTCCCCTCCAAATCTCCTCTGCTCAGACTCGAGGAGAGTCAGAATTCCGGTGCTTTGGGTACACGTTCTGTTTTTCACCCTCTCTCTCGTCATGTCAGGATGCAGTGTAAGATTCGGCCCCGCATTCATCAGCCTCAAGTCTGTCCATCCCGTCCAGCATCAGCCTCCTTGCTGCCCTTTTACACAATAGAATTATTGTCATAAAAACATGAAAATGCAGCTTTTCAGATTCTGTGTGCTTTTCCACATTCTTTACACTGCTGACTTCATCCACATGCTGTTGCCTCTTAAGCTTGTTAAAGTTTTGTTGTTTTTTTTAGAAGATTTTATTTATTTATTTATTCATTCATTTATTTATTAGAGAGAGAGAGAGTGAGCATAGGGATGGAGAGAGACAAGCAGACTTTGTACTGAGCAAGGAGCCTCTTGCAGGGCTCGATCTCAGGACCCCGAGATCATGACCTGAGCTGAAATCAAGAGTCAGATGCTCAGCTGAGCTGCCCAGGCACCCCTAAAGTTGTTGGCTTTTTTTTTTTTTTAAACTCATACATATGTTTTCATTCTGTGTTTGTTTACATTTTACTTCTTGGGTTCAGAATGCCAGTGCTGGAAGGAGCCATAAACAGAATAGTTCCTTAGTATTTTCATTTTCACCACAGTAACAGAGCTCGGTACACTGTGGCTAGTTACGGCAAATATGCCTCCATCGGTACCTGGTTCTATGGCAGTTTGTGGACTTGCATCTTAAAAAGATTCTGAGTTCAGTAAAACCTTCCATTTTGTGCCCTTTTCCTAATTAAAACCTTTTGTATTAACTTGACTGTCCAACCATGACACTGTGATGTTGGAGCTCCTAGCGTCTCTTATGTCTCACAGTCTTGCTCTTCAACCCAGGGGAGCGCGCCCCTCCTAATTCACAGAACCTATTTCAGAAATAGAAGATGGATGTGTGATTTTACAGAAGGTGTCTGTGCTGCTTGAAATAAACCCTCTACCGCCGGCCTTTACCTTTCATCTGTTCTTTCTGTGTAAATAATGAATTTCCTTTGGGTAATGGTTTTTCATCATTTCAAGGTTTGACACGCTCATGCTAAAAATATATATTTCGGTATTTCTGCCTTTTTCTAAGGATTTATATATTTTGAGAGAGAGAGAGAGAGGAAGAGAGAGAGAGCGAGCCAAGTGGTAGGGTGGGAGAGGTAGGGGGAGAAAGAAGCCTCAAGCAGACTCCCCAATGAGCACAGAGCCCAACATGGGGCTCGATCCCAGGACCCTGGTTTCATGACCTGAGCCGAAACCAAGAGTCAGCTGCTCAACTGACTGAGCCACCCAGGCACTCAAGGGAATTTCTGCTTTTAATATTATGTATGAGAAAAATTCTTTTTATTTGTCCATGGAGATTAATTGAAGTCTTTGCTTCAAATTGAGATCTGGAATTTTAGGTGGTATCCGTGATGATACATTTTTGTTCGTAAAGGTTTATACAACTTTTTTGTCCCTATATATACAGCTACTTTAATATTCAGAACCTAATTGATTTTTAAAAACATTTTAAGTGGAGCTTTTGTTACATTTAGTCTGAGTAAATCTATACGTGCTGACACTTTTCTCTCAAAGATAAGAGGAAGCTAATACCAGTAATATCATCCCAAGGGATTCTGTTCAAATAGAGGCATTTAAAGTCTGCTTCTCAAAGTGCCCTAGTCCTTTGGAAAGTGAATTTATCCTAAATTAGAGTATCCTGAAACAGTGGTCTAGACAGCACGGACGGAAGTGGACCCAGCGATATGGAAGGGATAATGCTCTTCACTGAGTGACTCACTGGGGGACAGATGGGTGGAGAGCTGGCCTCAGGATACCCTTCCTCTGAGTCTGAGCCATTGACACAGAGGTAACTTTAGCAACTTAGTTTCTTACCAGATTGGCTTGTTCCGGGCATTTTGAGTTTGTGTCGGTTTAGTAAACTTTTCAATGACAGGAAGTACTGTACTAAGAACTGACCTATACTTTGGAGAAAAACTTCCTTGAGGCTGACTTGGGCCTCCTCATTTTAACACAACTACTTTTCTGAAAGTAGCCCTTGTGTCACTTCTTCTGCAGACTTTGAGAGAAAAATCAGATTTCAGAAGACTTCTTAAGCATAGCGAGACCAGTCTTGGCACCTTGACTGATGAGTTGCTGTTGTAGACAGATGAAGGCAAAATTTGTGTTGAACTTCATGATGCTTCGGGAACTCTGATGAAGATACAATGACCCAAACAACTGCCGTGGTTCATACTCCTGGTTCGGTCTTCAGTGTGCCTACAGCCAGACCTGAAAATAATTGGAAAATACAGTAATTGCATTTGATTGATGCACTTGTACTCTCCTCATTTGTCTCTGCAGCTGACTCAGCCTCTTGTAGCCAACAGCTCCTGGCACGGACCTTTGTTTGGTTTGAATTCAGGGAGCAATAAGAGGTCAAGAGGGGGCCCATCGCGTTGTAGCCAGCTCCTTGGAAACATCCACCTGCAGTTCTCTTGGCAATGTTGGAGTTAATTCTTGAGTGTATATAGAGTAGGCACTGGTACATTAAACATAATTTTCCTTTAGGTCATATATTATCTGCCTTCCTTAGTCTTTGGAAATACGAAGTTTCCAAACAGATTTTAGAGTGTGTGTCATGAGGTAGGAGTTCTTAAAGTGCAGTCCCTGGACCTCCGGAGGTTCCAGAAACCCTCTTATGGAGTCCACAGAGTCAAAACTATTTTCATAATGATACTAAGACATTGTCTCAGTCACTATGTGGATGTTTTCGCTCATGGTACAAAAATGGTGGTTGGGAAGGACACTGGCACCTTGGTGTGAATCAGGGCAATGGCTCCAAACTGTAGCAACAGCTCTTGTATTCTTCACTGGTAGCTGTTTAAAAAAAATCAGTTTTATCTAAAAATGTCCTTGATGGGGGCGCCTGGGTGGCTCAGTCAGTTAAGCATCTGCCTTCAGCTCAGGTCATGATCCCAGGGTCCTGGGTTCGAGCCCTGCACAGGGCTCCCTGCTCAGCGGGGAGTCTGCTTCTCCCTCTCCCCCCCCCCCCCCGTCATGTGCTCTCTCGCTCTCTCTCTGTCAAATAAATAAGTGAAATCTTTTATGACAAGATGGGAAGTATGCCTGAAGCACTTAGTGTTACCCGGTTACTTAGGTGATTATATTGTGAGCTGAACTAAGTGCTTTTTTCATGGACACCATTTTTACTTAAGAGAGCAATTGAAGGACAAACTCTTGGGCATTTGGCAGATATTTTCTCAAAAATGAATGAAGTGAGCCTGTCCCTTTAAGGAAACAAGTATTTGTTGCCAATGATAACATTCTAGCTTTTAAGTGAAAATTAGAATTTTGGAAAATTTGTATTTGCCACTGTGAACTTGACAGCTCCCCAGTATTTAAAGATTCATCATATTCTTGATCTCGGGGTCGTGAGTTCAAGCCCCATGTTGGGCACAGAGCTTTTTTTTTTTTTAATAAAAATTTTATTTATTTATTTGAGGGGGGGGATTGAGAGAACGAGTAGGAGGAGGGTCAGAGGGAGAAGCAGACTCACTGCAGAGCAGGGAGCCTGATGTGGGACTCGATCCCAGGACCCCAGGATCATGACCTGAGCTGAAGGCAGACGCTTAACCAACTGAGCCACCAGGCACCCAGGCATAGAGCTTATTAAAAAAATAAATAAATAATAGGGCACCTGGGTGACTCAGTCGGTTAAGCATCTGCCTTTGGCTCAGGTCATGATCCCAGGGTCCTGGGATCGAGTCCCATGTCAGGCTCAGCAGGGAGTCTGCTTCTTCCTTTCCCTCTGCCCCTCCTCCCCACTTATGCTCTCTCTGTTAAACAAATAATTTTTTTAAAAAAATCTTTAAAAAATTAAAAATTAAAAAAATACTTGAGATAGATAGCAATATAAACAAATGTGGTTTTAAAATATTTTGTAATGAAATGTGGCAACACTTGGAAGATCTGCAAGTATCAGTGAAATGATATTTTCTAAATGACCCATGCATAATGTTACACTGTCATGTGCAGGTAAAAGATCCATTCAAAGCCCAAGATCGACGACTGCATTTTATTGTAATCCGAGATGGAAAATGCATTGGGGTGGTTTCAGATTTCACATTGCAACTAGCCTTTAAGAAACTAGTATTAGTTGAATCTTGGTGTGGTATCAAATAATAGCCAGAATTACCTAAAAAGGCTATTGAAATACTCTTCCACTTTCTTACTGCATATCTGCGTGAAGTCTTATTTTTTTCGCATATTTCAGCCAAAGTAAGGAATCACAGCAGATTGAATGCAGAAACATCTGAGCGTGCAGCTGTCTCCTATTAAGCCAGACATTAAAGAGATTTGCAAAAATGTAAAACAGCGCCAGTTTTCTCACTTTTTTGCTGTTGTTGTTTTGGAAAGGAAAGTTCTTAAAAAGAAAACAATGCTATTTATTTTGACGTGTAATGGACTTAGTGTCGTCTTTTAAATGAATTAATAAATGTGTTTAAAACTCTCTCAGTTTTTAATTTCTGATAGAGTAAATATTGATAGCCATAACCCCCATAAATAAAAGCTTTTGGAGGTCCTTAATGATTTTTAAGAGGGCAGAGAACCGCAGTCATGTAACATCACAAGGAAAGGGGTCATCTTTGATAGTGGCCCCATCTCCAAGGGGGCAAAGGCTGTTTTTTTAAAGGGCCATTTATAATATTTGCTCACAAAGGAGTCTTTTTAAGATTTGGACTGTTTTTCCATTAAGTTTTCCACATTTTGGTCAAGAATGTAAGTGGGTTGATTAGTTTTTCATCTGTTTTGAATTTGCTTTTAGCTGCTGTCAAGAAAGTCCATGCCGTGGCGATACATGTGATGGGAGTGGTAGAGTGTGGCATCATTACGGATGTTTTAGTATTTTTAAAAATTTTATTCATGACAACATTTTATTTCATTTCGTTCTTTTTTTAAGTAAGCTCTACGCCGAGCGTGGGGCTCGAACTCACGACCCCAAGATCAAGAATCGCACGCTCCACCTACTAAGCCAGCCAGACGCCCCTAAAGGTGTTTTCATACAGCATAAAAAGAACGATACTGTATGGACAAGCAAGGACTAGCTTATTTGTTGCTACTGAGTACGGTTTTTAGTATTAAGATCTTCTATCTTATTTTGACCTTACTTTAGTGCTTTATGATAGCTTGTAGAATGTTCCTGAATACAGATAACTTTATTGAAAACATACTGTTGGTTTGGGGCCAGTAATTTTTAAGCGAGACTAAATTCAAATGTAGATTTTTTTTAAAAAGAGTTTTGGTATCCAAAGCTGTTGCTCTGTATTCTGTACATCAGGGCTAAAAAAAAAAAAAAAAAAAAAAAGAATCGCATACTCACAGAGAAAAGTATGTAGTGAGATTATCAGCAGGACAATCTAAGAGCAGATCGGGTTAGCAAGTTTTCAAGGCAACCCCTGTAACTCCTGAAAATAGTAAAGTTCTGGGGATGGGAGATGAAACAGAGAGAGGACTCTCTAATGGACGGAGGGGTGTGGAAAGGAGTTTTTAAATAGGATCGCTATGAAACTAGATTAGCAAGGGGTTACCTACCAGCCCAGAGCTTTAGACAGACCTTGCTCTAAATAGCTACGAATGATTTGTAATCATGACTTGAATTGTTTGTATATTTGTTCTCTCAAGTAGTTTGAAGTGACCCAGTCTTGTTTACACTATTAATTTGCTTGACAATCCTCGTCTTTATAGAGGACCTAAATAAATCACCTTCCTGACCAGTGTTCCTTGAAGGGAACCTAGATGTCTGTGGAATATGTTATTGGGAACCAAGAATCAACAAAAACCGTAAATAGTTGTCTCTTGTTTTTTACGATAATGTAAACAATTATTAGATTTAAGGACATTTCACGGGGATTCTTTTCCATGAGAAAAACATTCCAGTAAAATAAAACCTTAGTTTCTCAAACTGTCCTGTGGGCCTGGGTGGGAGTAACGTTGAGGAAATGAGTCTTCTTCAAGAAGAGAATTTCTGACGTTGGAGAAAAAGTGTTCTTGACTCTGCGGGGTACCTGCTCCCCCCCCAAGGTGGGCTTCTAGGGAACCCCGCGTACTCATTTTCCGGTTTGCACAGCTTTGAATGGGACACAGGATGACAGCACGAGGACGGGTGTAAGGTGGGAGATGCTGGGTTTTAAAACCAAGCTGAAGGATGGCACGGAGGGTGTCCTGTTGGATCGCACACACCTGTGATAGGATTAAATTCTGGCTTTGTAGTTTTATATCTGATTTGACGCTTTTCCATTTTCCATGAGCCTCGTGGCTGAGTCGTGAAATTAGGCAGGGAGAGCTTCTGCATCTTCAGGCCTATGACTCCACTCGGCTGTGGTCGGTGGCCCCCGGCGGTGAAGTCCCAGGCTGGGGCCAGAACCCGCCCCCTCTCTTCCTGCCCTCTCCCGGGAGGTAGCAGATGTTCCATCTCTCTCGGGGCAGCTCCCCCTTCCCTGCGATGTCGCGCTGACACTCCCTTCGCTTTCTCAGGCCTCTCCAGGCTCGCCCTCCGGGGCCAGGCCCTCTTGACTAACTCCGTGCAGAGTTGCAGCTGACTTTGCCGACCCCCTCCTTGGATCCTTGTCTGCTTCAGATCCAGCAGCTCACAGGCCTCCCTCTTTGAGCTCCGAATAGATCTGTGTTTCCAGCTCCCTGCTGGACATGTCACTCTCTTGTGCAACGTGTCGCTTCACCCCAGACCGCCGCCCCTTGGCTCTCTGGTCCCGGGAGCCAGAGGCAGGGAGGCCCCCAGAATCCTGCCTCTCCCTCATATTCCTTTCCAGCCTCCTCATGCAATCGGCCACTAATACTAGCTGATTCTAGTTGTTACGGGTCTGTATATCCTCCTCTTTCCTCCCATTTTCTTTCACTGGACTAGCGAACAATCTCCCGACTTCCACGTCCTGGCGATTCTAAACATGTCTGTGGGCGTGCCTCTCTCCTTGCAAGTTCAGCGGCTCATTTGAACGCCCTGGTGAAGCTAAGCTCCTTTGCACATGTTTGAGGCCTGGGGTGATGGGCCGGGACTTTTTCCAGTTTCTTACCCACCACCATCCTTCCCTTGAGCCTTCCCCCACCTTCTCTCCAGAGGGACAAGTCCCGTCCCCCCATCCCCAGATTCCTGGATGTGTCCCCACCTTTGCAGTAGCTGTTGCTGAAATAGCATCCTCTCATTCTTCCGGTATAGGGACCTTCAGGCACTCTGCAAGATGGGGCTCTATTTCTGTTTTTGTAGGTTCCCTGGCTCTTTTCCTGGCACACAGTGTGGGTTTGATAAATGTTCGAATGTTTGAATAAAGTCCACATGAGTCATTTTATTTTTCTGTTTGAAGAAAGCAGTATTTTGTAACCCTTCTTGCTCCCATTTGCTTCCCCGAATTTCAGTGAGCTGTTTTGAGTAACTCAGAGATAACAGGTAAGGTACTGGCAAGCACGACTGTGTTGATGTGAGTGTTTCACCTCTCGGTTTTTGGACCCTGGAAAATATATTTTCCTTTGCACCAGGATGTTAACTATATCCCCAAACCATGTTTCTAACATGAACGAATGGGTCAGAGTTCAGTACCCCAGGCAGTTTTCAAACCAAATTTGGTAATGTTGATTTAAAACCGCTCAACAAGGAAAGCACCCAGTACAATCATGGAAAATATTAGAACTGCTCTCTACCCAGCGACATATTGTTGAGAGAATTGTTCACTGAAATTATATTAATCACAGAGAAGGATTATAAGGCACTCTCTCTCTGTTTTTTTAAACAGGATCAATTTGACAACTTAGAAAAACACACACAGTGGGGAATTGACATTCTTGAGAAATACATCAAATTTGTAAAGGAGAGGACAGAGATCGAACTCAGCTATGCAAAGCAACTCAGGTAAGTTGATATTGAAAAAGGTTGTTTGTTGACTGCAGAATGGATGTAACGATAGTTTATATTTTCGCTTATACCGTGAATGTATAATCCTTTAAATATGTCTTTTTTGCCTTTTATATAAGGTGACATTTCAATAGAAACCATTGCTTTTGATATAGAAAATTCATTTTCTTAGAACAATAAAAATAAAAATTAAGTTATTGGCTTTAGGCTTTTTTTTTTTTTTGAAGGATATTTTCTGGATTTTGGAGCTACTTATTTTTTTTCCAGAAAACTCCTAATTGAACCATAATATATAGAGAGAAGTGCACATCATAAGTGTACAGCCCCAGAAATCTTCACAAAGTGAACACCCCCGTGTCACCAGCACCCAGATGGAGAAACAGGCACATCCAGCCCCAGAGGCCCCCTCGCCCCTTCCGGCACACCACCCTCCTCCCGTGACTGTCCACTCTTCTCCTTCAAATGACATGGGCAGTCTTGCCTGTTTTTGAACCGCATGTGAATGTATTCACTTATTAGGCACTGTTTGTATTTGGCTTCTCTTGTTCTACGGTATGTTTAGAAGATTCAGTCATGTGGCTGTATATGGGGGTAGCTTGTTTCTTCACTGGTGATTGGTATTTGGGTGTGAGTATACCTCAGTTCACCCGTTCCTCTGCCATTAGGCGATTGCTCGTCTCCTATTTGGGGATATAAAGTCTGTCTACACCCAGGAGTGGAATTGTGGGGTCATAGGTGTTTAGATTTAAGTAGACAGGTTTCCAAAATGCTTCTCTGGATCCACGCTCCGTCCAGCAGCCTGTAAGAGTCCTGTAAAGCAGCATCTTAAAGTGTTTGGACTGCTTACATCTTTAATGACAAAATTATCCAAGAAATTTGTGCTTTTCGATAAAATGTGTGAAAGTTGTTGGTAGGACGAAGCTGGAACTTGACACGGCAGGCACAATCTTTAATGATTTCTTGTTTGGTTGAATTGGTTGGTGCACATTGTTTTAAGACTTGTTAAAGATCCAGATGACTTTTGGTATAGAAACATTTCATTCGTTCGGGGCACCTGGGTGGCTCAGTCGGTTAAGCATCTGCCTTCAGCTCAGGTCATGATCCTGAGGTCCCGGGATCGAGCCCCACGTAGGGCTCCCTGCTCAGGCTTCTCCCTCTCCCCCCCCTCAGGCTCTGTCTCACTCTCTCTCTCTCTCATAAATAAATTAAAAATCTTAAAAAGAAGAAAAAGAAACATTTCATTCAAACCCCAAGAGCGTCTGCAGAAGGGGTGTGTCAGGTGTCACTGCGAGAAGGTGGATTCTTCTAGAGCTGGTGTTGTTTATAAATATGCACCTGAGTGGTGCATATGGATTGTTTTTATGGATGACACGTTCTGCTTCCATTGAGTAAATAAAACATAAAACATATTGCTCAATGAAACAACTTATGACTCGCTGAATCCAGATCGATTTCTGGCACCGTGCGTGTAAACCAGCCTCACATCCTGAATGTAGCAACAGGGAAGGGGCTGCTTCGTGCTCATTAGCTAAATACTGCACTGCTAGTCATAATGTCTTCCGTGTGAAAATGGGTTACATACATCTTTTGCCAAAATACAGTCTCACCTTATGGATTTATCTGTTTGTTGTCTTTCTTCTTCTATGAGCTTGCACTCGTCTTGTCTGGAAACTTGGTCGCCATCTTGTTTTCCTCGGGAGGTTTGTGATTAGATGCCATTAATTCAGCACTTGGCAAGTGTCTGCTCGGTTCTGTGTCATGAAGGGAAAGGGCTTTCTTAGCCCCCCCTCTGGATTGCACCTGGCTTCTTGCCCTTTCCCATCATCCTGGGTGAGGGATGGAGGATGCAAGGAACAAAATGGGAAGCTATTGGAAAAGAATACAAAATCCAACATGGGTTTAGGGTAAAGTATGATGGCTCTCCACTGACTGCTTTACCCTCTTGTGGATCACGTTTCACAACTTGAAATAGAGGATCCGTGTCAGGGTTCTGATGGCAATCTCTTGAGACGTACTTTTCCTGAGATCTAAATATATATTTGGTAGGCTCTATGTCCAACATGGGGCTCAAACGCACAACCCCTAGATCAAGAGTTGCATGTTCCACCAACTGAGGCAGCCAGACACCCCCAGAGATTTAACTATTAACATTTGTTTCATTACATCCCTAAGAGGTATCTCAATTTGTACTTGCTGGGAGAAGTCGATGGGCAAGACCAGGAGTGATTGAACAAATGCCTTCAAGACCATTACTAACCCTTCAGACTGGTCTTCTCCTCCTTGATACTGAGCCCTCAGCCGGGTCCTCAACGCCAGTACATAAGCATCCTTTCTATCCTTTTGTCGATTTGCTTCTCCACTCACTGAAGTGACTCGGTTTCTCCCCTTTCTGCAAACCCAGGACCTCCTCTCCCGTCCTCGCCGCTTGCTTGCTTCATCACTGAGAACATTGAAGCAGTCAGAAGAAAACGTCCTCAGACTCTCAGCCTCTGTGCCCCCCATCCCGAGATGCTTCTGTCTAAATCCAGGCCCCCCTCTTGTGCATTTGGTGTCTCCCCTCCCTCCGGCTCCGGAACTCAGCCCCAGTGGTTCTCTCTCCCACGTCCTCAGTTCTTTATTCTCTAGGGATTATTATCCCTGACCCATCAGCAGTTTTGATGGGGTGGATGCTCCCTCCTTGCTTGGCCTCTGTAACTCCAGTCTTCTGGCTTCCTTCCTACCTCACTGGGAGCTCCTTCTCAGCCCGTTCGCTGGCTCCTCCTTTGCCTCCTGCCTCTTCACCCGATGTGCCCTAGTGCCCAATCCCTGTCATCTTCCCCTCTCGATCTGTATTCCCTTGGTGATCTCATCTGGCTTTAAATAATCCACATGACCATAGCTCACAGGTATGTACCTCCAAGCTAGACCTCTGTCCTGGACTCCGACACAGATTATGCATTATCTCCTAAAGCCTATCTGAAATAGAAAGGGTCCAAAACCGAATCTGTCCACTTAAATCTGCATCTGCACGGCCCAGCTTTTCCCCCATGCACTTGAGGGCAGCTGCCTCCTTCCTTGTTAGGTCAGAAATCCCCTCTTTCTCTGCCACTCCTCCACCCCCATCCCCAGTCTAAGCCATCAGGAAGTCCCGGTGACTGTACTTTGCAAATTTACCCAGAATCAGACCCCTTCTCATGACCTCCACCTTGACCACTGTGGTCTAGTCCCCATCACCTCTCACCTGGGTTATTACTGAGGCTTCTAACTGGTTTCCCTTATTCCCTTCTTATCTCCTCTTGTCTGTCTGTTTTCCACAAAGCAGCAAATCAGGGCACTCTGTTCAAAATGCCGACAACTCCCCATTTCACTCCGTACATCCAGAATGCTTAGTGTGGACGTCCTACAAAGCCCTATGTGATCATACCCCCCAACCTCTCTGACGTCATCTCTTTCCTCCTCCTCCCTCCTCTCTGCTCTAACCATACCCACCTCCTTGCTGTTTCTCGTACACCCCAGGCACGCTCTCGCCCCAGGGCTCGCCTTCCCATAATCGTATCACCTGTATGTTCTTCCCTTGGTCCACGTGCCCACTGCCTCGCCTCCCTTCAAGTCTTGGCTCAGATGTCACCTGCTCAGTGAGGCCTACCTCATCCCCCTGCTGTACTTTATGGTTTTTCCATAGCCCTGATAATTTTCTACCGTTCTTTATAATTTTCTTATGTATCATATTTATTGCTCATTGCCTTCCCCTCCTCCCCGCTGGAATGGACGCTGCTTAAGGGCAGGGGTTTTGGAGTTGTATTCCGGTAGCATGGAACAGTGCCTCATACATGATAGGTTCTCAGTAAATAGCTGTAGAAAGAGTGAATCGACAGGTCCAGGTCTAAGATGTTTGGTCCCCACTGCTTCAAGGAGAATCGTGTGTTTGCACGGGCTGTGAGAGCTGATGGGGGCTTACCAACAAACAGAACAACCAACAATGTGTCAACAGAGTACCAGGGGAGCCTAATGAATGAGACACCTTGGAGCTCAGCTTCTCACTGTGGAAAACAGCCCAAATGCAAATAAGCATTTATTTGAATCATTTAAAGATAACATTTATCATCCCAGATAAGTAAAGCCAGAACACCATGGTGGGTGGGGGTTACTTAGCTAGACTGGCCAAGGAAAACCTGTTGCTTGAGAACCGAAGGACAAAGAGAGAGGGTGGGCATGCCAAGATCTGGGGTGGGGGGGTAGCTCTTCCAGGCCAAGGAACCAGCAAGTGCAAAGGTCCTGAGGTGGAAACATGTTCAAGGAATGGAAAGGCCAGGGTAACTGAAGCACGATCAACAAATGCTTGCTTGAAATATCAGTATGATGTTGAAAAAGCAACATGATCTTTTTGGAGAGACTTCTGGCATTAAATCATTTTTGTTTTTTTCAGCATTAGAGGAAAAATAATGCTAACTTATTTTAGAAGCAATGGATGATCATTGGGGCTTTGATTTCTGTAGGTGTAGGGGTTGGCAATCTACAGCCTATGTCCCAATCCATCCACTGCCTGGTTTTATAAATAAAGTTTTATAGAACCACGGCCACATCCATTCATTAATGTAGTATCTATGGCTGCTTCTGAAAACAATTACAATTGACTAGTTGCAACGGGGACCACCTGAGCGTGACCTACTTGCAAGTCTGAAATACTTACTATGCGACCCTTTACGGGAAAAGTTTACTGACCCTTGCTATAGTTACTATTTCTTCAAGGCAATGTAAGATCAAATTCCTAATAAAATTTTAAAACATTTCATATGACCTATATTAGAGAACCAACTATTGATTGCCCTTAGCAACTGTTGGATTTTTTTAAGAAGCTAAATTATTTGTTATGACCAGATAATGAATTTGTATGATTAATAACGCCAGAGGTATAAAACGGTTTACCGCGAAGGGTCCCTCCTTCTCTTAACCTTGTCCCTGGGGACAATAAATGTTATCAGTCTCTTGTTTATCCTTCTCGAGAAATTTTATGCCGACACAGGCAAATGAGGGTGTGTTTTCTTCCTTGCTTCCCAGCAGTTCCGTGTGCCCTTGTCTTTCTACATCCTGGAGATTGTTCCGAGGATTCATTATTTTTGTGGTGGCCGTGTTGATTGTTTCCAGTTGTTTGCAACTGGGAACAAAGTTGCAATGCATAACCTTGAGTAATCGCTTGGACTAGCCTGTCTAGAGACAGAGTTCCTAAAAGTAGCGCTCTGATTCTGGTAGAGTTCAACAAGTTGCCACTCTGAGGCTGTGACCCTTACGGCTCATACCAGGGCGTGGGGCAGTGCTACCTACCTTGACCCTCAGCGCTCCTTGGTACTGAGCTTTTCTTATCTTTGCCAATGTGATAAGTAGAAATTGCAGAGTCTGAGCCTTAGTTTGTGTTTCTCTTATTATCGATGAGGTTGAGCCTGTTTTTATACATTTGAGCCATTTATACTTTCCTTTTAATGAACCACTCATGTCCTGGTCAACTCTTTTTTTTTTTTTTTAATTGGAGTTCATTGTCAATAAAAGGTAACTATGTAGAAACCATTTTATAAAATATATTGCATATTGTATATACAAGGAATTCAACTTACATTTACTTTCACCATAAAAAAGACATACAAATGAAACTGAAGGATTTGCTGAACCATAAATATTAAACTCTTATAAGATTTAGCAGAAAGATTATAAATAACTTGTAGGATGTTGTTACTGGTTTTTTTTTTTAACTCCACGTATATAATTTTAAGCAAGCTCAATTGACTCACTGCTAAGTAAGATAAAGAAAATAATATTTACATGTTTTGCTTCCTCTTCTAGTTGAGTTATATAATTTGGTCTGTAACACGGTCCCACAGTTGATTTGTCTTAATTCTGCGTTTATTTGTTTATTTATTTATTTATTTATTAGAGAGAGTGTGTGTGTGTGTATGTGCACGGTAGGGGAGGGGCAGAGGGAGAGAGAGAATCTCAAGCAGACTCTGTGCTGAGTCCAGAGCCCGATGATGGGCTGGATCCCATGACCCTGAGATCATGACCCAAGCCAAATGCTTAACCAGCTGAGCCACCCAGGTGCCCCTTAATTCTGTATTTGAATATAAATGTATGCTCACCACCATTCCTTCTGCCACAGCCTCTCCACTTGTTTCTTGGCATCAAGAGAAATATGAATATTTCCCTCCCTAATGAGAGTTTGTGGAGTAATCCCTGGGGTTTGTTCCTGTTTGAAAATGCCCCCATACTTGATAATAATTTGACCTGGTTGTTTTCCAGTCATATTTTCGTTCTCTCCAAACTTTGTTGCTGCATTTATTGATTGATTGATTGATTGATTGATTTTTTTGGTGGAAAAGTCTGGGGCCAGCCAGATTTTTTTGTCTTTGTAGGTGACTTGCTTGTTTGATTATATACGTGGAGAATGTTTTGTTTCATTTAGCAGTTTGATAACATCACCAAGCGAAGCCTTGTTGTTGACCATTCTTTGTCAGTTTCCTTAGAGCCGTTCATACACAGACTGAATTCTTCATTTATTTCAGAGTAACTTTCTTCCATTACATCTGAATATTTTTTCTGTACTGCTTACTGGGTTTATATACTTCAGAGCTATGAGTTTTCCTTAGTTAAAGCGTCTTATTCTTTAGGTAATCTTTTTTTCTGCTTTTGTTAGTTGCTTTCCTTATTATGATTATCTCAGAGCTTTCTTCTGTTAAATTTGATATCCAGCCCACTTTATTTATTAGTTCTGTAGTGGTGTGCTTTAGTTCTTCGTTCATTTCCTTAACTTTGCAGTCTATTTAGCCCATGGTCTGGGAATTCTTTGCTTCATTGGCTTTGTGTTTTTATTAAGTTTGTCTGTAGTGTAAAATATTCTGGAGGAGTTTGCTTTTGCTTCTTTTCCTTCTTTTTTCCAGATTTGTTTGTTTGTTGTTGTTGTTGTTTTTGGTCATTCCCTCCCTCCCTCCTTTCCTTCGTTCCTCCCAACCTACCTTTCTTCCCTTCCTCCCTCCTCCCCTCTTGCTCCTTCCTTCCTTCCTTCTTTCCTTCCTTCCTTCCTTCCTTCTTTCCTTCCTTCCTTCCTTCCTTCCTTCCTTCCTTCCTTCTTCCTTCTTTCTTCCTTCCTTCCTTCCTTCTTCTCCTTCCTTCCTCCATCCTTCCTTCCTTCCCACCTTCCCTCCTTTTCTTCTGTATTACATATCAGATCTTTTTACCTCACTCATGTTTAGTATGGGCAGTTCAGTGAAGTGCTTGAGAGAACAGACACTAGAGTCCCAGTAACTGGAATGCATTCTTTTTCTTCCGTTCAATAGTAACACAACTTGGGGCAAATACTGTCTGTGCTTCATCTTTTTCATCTGGAAAATGTGAATAATAGTAATTCCCCCCGGGGGTGCCTGGGTGGCTCAGTCGTTAAGCGTCTGCCTTCGGCTCAGGGTGTGATCCCAGCGATCTGGGATCAAGCCCCACATCAGGCTCCTCCGCTGGGAGCCTGCTTCTTCCTCTCCCACTCCCCCTGCTTGTGTTCCCTCTCTCGCTGGCTGTCTCTCTCTGTCAAATAAATCAATAAAATCTTTAAAGAAAAAAAATAGTAATTCCTACCGGGGTGCCTGGGTGGCTCAGTCAGTGCAGCAACTGCCTTCAGCTCAGGTCATGATCCCAGGGTCCTGGGATCCAGCCCCACATCATGGGGCTCTCTGCTCAGCGGGAAGTCTGCTTCTCCCTCTGCCTCTGCCTCTCCTCCAGCTTAAAAAAAAATAGTAATTCCTCCCTTCTAAGGATGTTAAGGGGACTTAATGAGTTAAGGCCCACACACTTCCTAAGCCTGCTTTTCTTACCCACGGCCGCAGCACCAGTGCTGCTGTTGGTTCTGACAGAGGGTAGGTGAGCCTTCCTGGCCGTGCTTCTAGTACTGTTGGTCTTTCCCTCTGAGCTCCGTTATGGGGTAAGGGTGAGGCAAAGGGCCTCGTTTTGTACATTTTGTCTTTGAGACTCTGAGTGTGTTCCGGAACTTTGTTAGAGGTTCTGTTTGAGAGTTTACTCCGCTAGGTCAAAGATTTCTCCTGTTCCTTTGGAATGCCTAGGTTGGGGATGATCTCCCGCAGGCATCCAGCTTGGATCCCTGGAGAGAGAGGATCCAGGTGGTGACCCCTGCTCCTGCCCGAATTCTGGCACCTGGGTGGTCGGCTTTCGTGTCTTCTTCTCAGAGCTTTCCTGTTCCTGTTCCCTGACTGCTCACTCACCCCTCAGTTTACTATCGTCGAAATTGATCTTCAGGGTTTTGTGGGCTTATTCCTAACCCACCCCACCGAAGCGGCAGTGAGGGTGGGGGCAGCATCCCCCAAGTGGTCCCGGAATCTCCTGTCCCTTACCGCGGTCGCCACTTCTCAAAGTGCGCAGACTGAAGTTATGCTTCTGTCTTCATTGGCTTGTCTTCTGCTGTCGAAAATTGTCCTGGCTTTTACTTCTCACCTCTTGCTAGGAAAGCACAATTCCCTGGTCGAATTTTATTCTGCTGTCTTTATCCGGAAGCCTTGTGGTGAGAAAGAAAGAAAAAAACACAACATTCCTGGACCCAACCCTGGACCTTCCATTTCAGAGGGCCTGGAACCGGGCCCAGGTATCTCCTTTTTAAAAGCTTCCCTGTGGCTCTTCAGATCAACCAAGTTTAAATCCAGTATCCTTATGAGAGGATTATATTTTTCTCTTACCTTTTAATTAGCCTGTCTGAAGAGCAAGTTTAATATATAAAAGACTTAAAATTTCTCAGAAAGATCCCATAAATTTAAAGCTGCTCTTTGTGGTTTATTTTCTTGCTTGGTTTTTAAGTAACCTTATCCTACAAAATGGGGCAAGAAAGCCCATCTCCAAGAGAATGGAAATGAAAGTTGATCTTTCTTTCTAGTGGTCCCTGAGAGAAAAATCCTGATTTTCCCTTCCAGACCTCTTAAGCTTTTAGTTTTCTACTGGCATTTATAGAGTGAATTATTCATTGGTGCTTTTAAGAAGCATTTTGAATGCTTTATATGCTAACGTGGTCAAAGTGAGACTCATTCGTCACAATGTGATGGTCTCCGCAGGCTGTCACCCACAACAGAATATCCCCCGTGGTCTTTAACCCTGTTTAGGATTGGACCGGTACGAAGGAACTAAAAAGAGTGCTGGTTTTACCTGCCTCTATTCAAACTATGTTTCCTTCAACTGGATATACAATTTAAGTTATTTTTATGAAGGCTTAGGACTGGAAGCTAGAAATGAAATGCGGATTTATTAATTTTTTTAATTTATTTTTTTCAAATATGAAGTGGGTTTTTGGAAACCATTTATGAAATGGTTAATATTTCAAACCATGCATTAAAAATATCTCACATGCGGGAGGTGCGTGGGGGGCTGAGTCGGCTAAACGTCTGACTCTCGATTTCAGCTCAGGTCATGATCTCAGGATTGTGAGATCGAGCCCCACGTCGGTCTCCTCGCTGGGCGTGGAGACTGTTTAAGATTCTCTCTCCCTCTCCCTCTGCCCCTCCTCCTGCTCCTCTTCCTCTCTACCAAAAAATAAATTTAAAAGATTCACATGCAGCTGCTAGGCATTTTAATACTCCAGTATCCCTTATATGCTACTCTACGTATATGTGGAAAAGGACCTATTGGTTATATAGTCGTCTGCTTTCCATGTGTTCGTTCCCCTTTCTATCCCCGCCACCTGGAAGTAGGATGGACTGTTTTTACTAAATCTACCTTTTAAAGGAGAGACTGTGGTAAACCAACTCAAAGAACTGTACAGTGCTTTCTTTTTTTTTAATCAATATTTTTGAAGATTTTATTTATTTATTTGAGAGAAAGAGAGAAAGCACCAGCCAGGGGAGGGACAGAGAAGCAGGCTCCCCACTGAGCAGGGAGGCCAATGTAGCACTTGATCCCAGGACTCCGGGATAGTGACCTGAGCCAAAGGCAGACGCTTAACCGACTGAGCCACCCAGGCACCCCTGTACTGTGCTTTCAACAAACAAGATTTCTCTCCTTTGCGTTATTTTTTTTCTTTAAGCCATGTTTATTTATTTATTTGTTTGTTTGTTTGTTTGTTTAAAAGATTGTATTTTTAAGTAATCTGTATACCCATTGTAGGGGCTTGACCTCACAACCCCGAGATCGAGAGTCGCACGCTCCACCAACTGAGCCAGCCAGGCGCCCCTAAGCCACATTTTTAAAGGAAGTGGTGTTTTTCAGCATTCTTTGGATCTAGATTTCTTAGGTAAACTGTACTATGCATTGAGAGTATCAGCAGAGAAAATATGATGTGGTTTATCAAAGTAGGTCACACAAGAGCAACCTTCAAGCAGGAACATTCTCCTTTCATCAGTTGTTAATTATAATTAATAGTTAAAAATTAATTATAATTTTGAAATCGTCATATACTCGTGTCTTCATTTGACTTTTATATCATTATTATTATTATTATTAGCATTATTATCATTATTTTACATCGGCTCTATGCCCAATGTGGGGCTTGAACTCATGTACCCCGAGATCAAGAGTTGCATGCTTCACTCACTGAGCCAGCCAGGTGCCCTTCATATCTTCATTTTATTTTATTTATTTTATTTTTAAAAGATTTTATTTACTGACTTGTCAGAGAGAGAGAGCACATGCAGGGGGAGCAGCAGACAGAGGGAGAAGCAGGTTCCCTGCTGACCAGAGAGCCTGATGCAGGACTCAATCCCAGGACCCTGGGATCCTGACCTGAGCCTAAGCCAGATGCTTAACCGACTGAGCCACCGAGGTGTCCCCATATCTTCATCGTAAATCACAACAATCAATATTCTGTTGGGTGTTACATATTCCCTCTGAAAACTTGAAGGGGCAATAGAGGTCATTTCATCGAACCCCTTGAACTCACAGATGAGGAGCTGGACTCACACACTTGCCCATTCATTTGTCTGGGGTCATGCCATCCCAGAGCAATGTCCTTTGTACTCAAGTCTGTTGCCTCATATCATCTAGGAACACCTGTTAGAGATGAAATCATGTCTACTTTGTATGTAAAATGTACCATGATCAAAATTGTAAACTTATGATGGCACATTTTTTTCTAGACGAATCTGTAGATTCAAGGGCAGTAAAAGAAAATGTGAAATAATGAAAGTAGGTACTAGGAAAGAGGAATAGAAACAGGATAAACAGGGAAGTGAATACTGAGATGTGGTCAAGTGAGGACCCCCCACCATGGACCATTAGTCAGCCTCTCCTAGCTATTTCCCTAAACTACAGCCACCAAAGTCAGGTCCCACAAGAAATCAGCCGGTGGGACTCATGTGAGTGAGTTTTGCTTCTTTCAGGCTTACCTCCTCGTTTTTGTGTAAATTTAAGCATGTTAAATGTAGAGATTATCTGGATTCTTGACCCAGAGGTGAGATTAGGAAGAGAAATGTGAGTGATTTTGTCTCCTCTGAGTGCGTTCAGTGCAAACTTGCTCGAGGTTAAAAGTCCTCCTAATTAAATGTCTTAGCATGAACAGCCCCCAAATTCCTTTCCCTTCCATTAGCTCTTTGGGGCAACAGCCACACAGACTTGATAACATGCCCTTGGCACTTGGATTTTTTTTTTTTAAGATTTATTTATTTATTTTAGAGAGCACGAGTGGGAGGGACAGAGGGAGAGGGAGAGAATCCCAAGCAGACTCCCCGCTGAGTGCGGAGCCTGACGCAGGGCTCGATTCCAGGACCCAGAGATCATGACCAAAACCAAGAGTCGGACGCTTAACCCACTGCGCCACCCAGGCGCCTGGCTCTTGGATTTTTAATTTGAACATTTGGACGTAGTCCCCGTGCTTTCCTTGGATCCTTGTGAAGATAATCAGGAGGGAACAGTAGCCTGGAGGGGAACTCGCCCTCAGCTCATTGCTACATACGAAATCTGCTGTGTGTATGCACATGGTCTATATTCTCCAATTAAAGTCAGGTTGTAACAGCCAGGTTAGCACCAGCTAGTGCCCCTTTGTGTTCTTATGTGCTCTACCTTTGAGGTAAAAGAGCCAAAGCAATGCAAGTTCTTCCTAACCAGAGATTTATCACCCACGCAGAAAGATGGAAGGAAGCAGGGTGCCGGGCTGGCTCAGTGGGAAGAGCATGTGACTCTTGACCTCGGGGTCGTGAGTTCTAGCCCCATGTTGGGTGTAGAGATGACTTTAAAAAAAAAAAAGGAAGGAAATAAATGGATTTCAACTGCGGTCATTTTATGATTTTTTTTTAACTTGTACGCAAAAGCACTGACTTCATCTTTCATTCCTGATTTCTCAATCATCTTTCAATAGAAGGTGACATGTCTGCATTTTTGTTTTAGGAACCTCGCAAAGAAATACCAACCTAAAAAGAACTCGAAGGAGGAAGAAGAATACAGGTCTGTTTAATTAGGTGCTCATACCTTTATGCCTGTTGTGATGATGATGAAGGAAAGGAGAAAGGAAATCTGCAAAAATAAGCTGCATTCCCCACTCATATCTGTGCTAGTTTTTAAATTGGCAGCGAGAACAGTAAAAACCCTACTCAACTAACTTATGCTGAGTCACTAGACCTACTCCAGATTGTTTCAATTAAGGTAATTGGAAAAAGCTTAGAATATAATCTAAGCAAATACAGGAAGTGTGGATTATGCATTCCACAGTCTTGATTTACTTTTGTAATATCAGGAGTGTCTTTCATTGAGAAATATGTCTATTTCAGTTAGCAACTTAGGCACCTTAACATGGACGGCCCAAAAGTATTCTAATTTAGATCTAAACATCCATTGCATTTGTGTCTATAGCATGTATCGGTATTTGGGTCCTATTTGGACCAGGTATTAACAAAGCCAAATACTGCCTTAGAGAGTGATTCAGTATCACAAAATGCAAAGTGTTTCAGTTGTAATTAATTCTGAGCCATTTTGACTAGAACACTCTTATGAGTAATGAACTGTCAGGATCCTATGGGACGTCGATGCACATTAACGTGGTTTTAATTACTATTTTGTCAGCACATACAGTGTTAGAACGGACAGGGCCTTGTTTGAAAAAGAGTGCTGTGTGTTCATTTCTGTAGGTATACGGCTTGTAAAGCCTTCCTTTCCACCCTGAACGAAATGAACGATTACGCTGGGCAGCATGAAGTTATCTCCGAGAACATGACCTCGAACATCACTGTGGAGTTAGCCCGCTACGTCCAGGAGCTGAAGCAGGAGAGGAAATCGGTAACAAAAATTTGTTTTTTCTTCTAAGAGATGGATCAGGGATAATGGGAATATCCCTAGAAGCTTTTAAATTAAATACATCGTATAAGATGGTGGGTCTTGAACTGAATTGTATAAAAGTCACGGACCCTGTCCTTAGAAGGTGTTTCTAGGTCTTTACTAGGGTCCCTCAGACACTGAAACTTATCTGAGGACCCCCAGGATACTAATCCCTTTGAGGAATTTAAATATATTTCCGGATGTCAGGCATAAAAGGAGTAAGCAATGTAAGATAGTATATGCGGTGTGGAATAAATAGGGTTAAAGTAAATGCTTATAATGTGTTCTCAAAAGCCAGAAAGTCGATTCTCAGTTCCCTCTCCTCTGCTCTCTGGCTCCTTCATCATCCAACGAAGAGGCCCTTTTGGTTCCTCCTGCCTTTGTTATCATCTTTTCATAGCTCTTATTGTTAACAAAGGAGAAAAATGCACACTCACACCAAGTATATTCATAGTCAGGGTTTTGTCCTAAAAGATTTATTTCTAAGCTGTGGTCTGTGTCATTGTTCTCTGATCGCTTATGCAGTGCATCATAATTTGTTAGTAATAAAGTACGAAATCTGGCCCATGATAATACTTTTTTCATTTAAGTTCGAGTCTGCCATAATTCTTTTGGTGCTCTGGAGCTGCAGGAGCCAGTAGGGAAGATGGGGTTCCTGTTGAAACGAACGAGATACTAAATAATAATGACCAAAATAATTATTTAATTGCAATTGTGATTATTGCTACAAAGTATGAGTACAGGTGCACTAGGAGGAGATGATAGGAATACCTAACATGCTCGTGCTCAGGATCAGGGAGAAGCTTCCCAGGACCCTTCACAGCTAACGTTTTAACAAGACTCGAAGTATGAGGAGGAGTTGCCTGGGACAAGCAATAGAGGTAGCAGCCAGTGCAAAGGCCCTGAGACATGCAGGTATTTGGAACATCTGAGACGTTTACTTCTTTCTAAGCTATAATTAGGTAGCACATGGCTTTGGGTATGTTTAGTAGTTAAAAACAGATACATGCCTTAAGATCAACCCGTTCGTTTGGGAAAACACACACACACACACACACACACACACACACACACACAGGTTCATAAACCGAGATGAAATTTTTATCTATTCACATTAGAGCTGTGGATCTCAACTGGGCACAATTTTTCTTCCTACCCCGGCAACACTTGCCAGTATCTGGAGATAGTTTTGGTTGTCTAGGGGATTAGTGGCGGGTGGGGTGGGGGGGTTGCCATTGGCATCTGGTGGGTAGAACCAGAGATACTGTTGAACATTCTACAATGCACAGGACAGCCTCCTCAACGAAGAATTACCTGGCCCGTAATGTCCGTAGTGCCCAGACTGAGAAACCCTGCACTAGTAAGCCCCAAATTAGATGACAGCATCTTCCAGACCATTCATTAAAGAAGATCTTTTTTAGGATGGAAAGGAAGCAGTGACACAGAATACTTCAGAATGAAGCACAAATGCCTAATATAATCATAAAGTAAATACAATAAATCTGACCATGATATTGGACTGCTTCCCTGGGTTCTTGAACTTCCCTCAACCTTGCAAAGTTTATACCTTCTTCCTGTTTGTTTCTTTGTTCAGTGCTTTGTGTCTCTTGACTGACCTTCATCCACCCATATAGCTTAGAAATTTAGCCAACACCCTAAACAAGAACTCTCTGCATTTACCTTAGTACAGAATATAAATTCTGTTTCTGGAATGAATCATGAAATAGGAACCCATATAACCTGGCTTCCTGTTACTTTTTTGAATGCCTCTCCTCCAACCACATGGCCCCCTTGCTGCTCCTCAGTCTCGCCCCGTGTGTGATCCTGCCTCAGGGCCTTTGCACTGGCTATTCTCTCCTTGGAAAGCTGTTCCCCCAGATATTTGCAGAGCTCACTTGCGGACTTCTTCTCAGGAATATCGTCTTCTTGAGGTCTGTCTTGTCTACCTTATTTTAAATGACCAAGTCCCTCCTCTCCTTCCCTTCCTCATTCCCACCACCTTCCCTGCTTTACTGTTTTTCCATAGTGCTTACCAGCATCTAACATTTTATATACTTGTTTGTTTTCTTTCATCTCACACTAGAATTAAGCTCCTCGAGGGCAAGAATTTTCTTGGCTACTGTCGTATCACAAGCACCTGGAAGAGTGCCAGGGCAGCAGAAAGAATTAGGAAGTAGAGAGAAGCAGTCTCAGACTCAATTTCGTTCTTAGACTTTGTGTCGCTAGGGGAGTATCCTTGTATTTCTTTTTGTGTTATGATTGGGTCCTTTTGTTTTATTCACTCACTGCTAATCATGCGTCTTTTGTACGGTCCGTCGTATCTGTAGTTTGAATCCTGTTCCTTTTTTTATCAGAAATTATAGTAATTTATAGAGTAAATTATAGGTGATACAGATACACATGAAATAATATCTTGCAATACGTAGTGTTCCTTTTATTTTAGGGAGAATTACAAGCACACATCTGAGTCAGAGGTTCTCCTGGGAAGAACTACAAACACCATGCTCTCTTGAAGCACTTCGTAATTACATTAAAATGACATTTTAGGAAATTGGGAAACCTTTTAAAATTCTAGAAAGAGAGAATATCTGTACGTAAATGCGTATTTGTGGTGTTTTCATAGACTGCATCGTGAACATTTTTGCTTTTTTTCTACATAATATTTACCATTATTTTGAATGACTGCATAATGTGGCATTATGTTGTCTGTCGATACACTGTGACTTTAAAAATTATTCTGATTATATCGGCTATTTAATTGTTTGGCCTCAAGTCTTCATTTTTAGGGATTATACTAACTAATATCTAGTAGGCTTTACGTTTCATCTGCACAGCACCCCTTGGGGAGGGGGACCATTACACATTTTACTCCAGACCAGGAGGCTGGAGGCAGCAATGCGGGCAGGCTCGTCCCGGGGCTGGAGCTGGGTGTCTCTTAGGGCTGTGTGTGTTCGCATGCATGTTTTTGTTTCCACTGAGTGACGTGCTTTAACTTACAGCGAAGGATGCCAGGTTAAACGGTGTCAACGTCTTCATGGGCAGTTAGCTGTAGATAAGGTGCTCCTTGAGGTCAAACCATGAGGACCAATCTCTCTCCTTTAGAGCTTTCCCTTTTGGCTCCTCTGACTCTGCTTAGTGAGTGTTCTTATTTTTGAAAAGATGGTTCTTGGGGCACCTGGTTGTCTCAGTCGGTGAAGCATCTGCCTTTGGCTCAGGTCATGATCTTAGGGTCCTGGGATCAAGCCCCACGTCAGGCTCTCCACTCAGTGGGGAGTCTGCTTCTCCCTCTCCCTCTCTGCTCTCTCTCTCTTTTTCAAATAAATCAATAAAAATCTTTTAAAAAAAAGATGACTCTTACAAACACAATAGAATGGGTTCTTCTCCACTTCCTGGTGACATTCGTGACTGGCAGAAATGGCACAACAGAGCTGGAACTCATATCCGGGTCTTCTGGTAGCACAGCCAGTGGCCTTTTTGCCATGCTGCCGTGAAGGGCTGACAGCGTGCTTCAGATCTGCCCTAGAAGAGGGAGCGCCCCAACCAGCTGTGTGTCCACGGCTCCCTGGGAGGCTGTCGGGCTAGGAGAGGAAAGGACATTCCAGTCAACAAAGGGCTTGGGACTCTGGCAGCCCCACCAGCTGTGACACCTCAGACCAGGTTACGAAGGCCCTCTGAGTCCCCAGTCTGAGTCTGTAGTGAGAGCCAATCACGACCGCCTTACTAAGTTGGTACAAGCCACATAGTATCGTGCTTGAGTATATTGTTATATAAGCATGCACGCTCATGGGCATTCTGTTCCTCAGTACAAAATCTCCTTTCTACCCTAGAACATTCTTTTTCTTTTTTTTTTCTTAAGATTTTATTTAGTTATTTGTCAGAGACAGAGAGCATAAGCAGGGGGAGCAGCAGGCAGAGGGGGAAGCAGGCTCCTCACTGAGAAAGGAGCCCGATGCGTGATTCGATTCCAGGACCCTGGGATCATGACCTGAGCTGAAGGCAGACACTTAACCCGACTGAGCCACCCACGTGTCCCCCCACCCCCACCCCAGGGCATTCTGATCAGGATTTATTACAGAAAGCAGGAATGTATGCAGGCCTCCCTATGACCATATATCATAACAGTATGGCCCAGTGCATTTAAAAAGACCTTTCTAAAAATGTTGAATTGGCGGTTGGCATTGAAACAAGTGGCTTTCACCGTTTTAGGTCTCGCTAGTATTTCCCATAGCTGACCAGAAATCGTGTCTTGCTTAAGTACCAGTCTTAACCATTAGTATAATACGTTTTGGGCCATTTGATACAGCGGTGAAATCCTATCTGCCCAAAGGGATGCTTTTGAATTTACAGGATTACTGCTGGATCTCATTACTGCATATAGAGTATTTCCAAGTTCAGTTTGGAATACTACTGGAAAATGATTTCTCCTCTAGATTTTGCTATGTTTGAATAGACGAATCTCTCAAAAAACAGCTCATTCTGCAAAGGATGTTTCCTTCCCTCTGGATTTGAAAGGAAGGTAGTAAGAAGGAAGTGAGTAGAGGGAGAGATGGACATTCTTCTCACCTTAGGGGCCATTTCGTGATAATGAGCCAGCTGTGTGTCCTTGAAGTCTTAAAAATCTCCCACTGTAAAATAGGATAACACCTGCTGTTCGTGTTCTTTGGAGAAAAGATGGGTTTTAGGCGGCAATGTCCACACCTACCTTGTTCCCATATTACGTGCAGCTCTCTCGCATAGTATCATGAGTAACCAGTGTCTGCCCTGAGACACAAATCTGTAGGCTTGTTGTTACAAGAATTCATTGATTTTTCAAAAATAACTTCTTTAAAAGGAAACCCAGACTTGCTGTCTGCAAGGAGTTTAGGTTCTTTCCTGCCTGGTGTCTGAGCCAGCAACAAGTCCGATCGGGTTGCGTGAACCGTCCTGGGAACCCCCAGTGAGGGGGCTCTTAATTTCTTCACCTAATGGGCTCCCCTGCAGAAATTATATTTCTGGCAAGATACGCACCTTCTCTTTAGAGTAATGGTATCAGTGGCCAGTCTTTGGGGCAAACGTAAATCAGAGTACACAGTGACAGTTCCTTTGCTTTATATTCAGTTTTTTGTCTGCAAATGTAAATTATCAATAAATCTGTACAACGTGGCAATGTCTGGGATTTACTCGTGTGCAGTAGAAATTACTGGGAAAGCAACATTCTTTATAAGGCAACATGATTAGTTTTAATGTGTAAAATCTGGGAATTTTATACTTGCCTGATTTTCCTAGATTTGACAGATTTACAGTGAGTACAATATTCATGTCTTTTAGCTGACATGCAAAAAGAACTTCTATTTCTTGGGGCGCCGGGTGGCTCAGTCAGTTGAGCATCCAACTCTTAATCTCCACTCAGGTCTTGATCTCAGGCTCCGCGTCGGGCTCCACGCTGGGCATGAAGCCTATTTAAAAAAAGAAAAAGAAAAAAAACTTGTATTTCTTTTATGTACTCTTCCCCCTTTTTTGAAGGGAGGGTGCTATGATCCATGTATTTGTTGCCAGTATTTTTAAAGAATGTTACCAAAACTCTGGATTAAAGAACAAAAACTCAAAGTTTTTATAAATCAAAACCCTTATTTTTCCAAGTTACCTTCTAAAGTGTCACTTATAGACATAAAGATATTGATATGTATAGAGATTGATAGAGATATCATATTAGTCCTATATAGATATAATTTGTATTTTTCTTTATTCCCCATTTAATATCATAAGCGGTTTTCATTTTTCTACATGAAAACATGTAGTTTTAATCATGGGAATGTTAGTGGCTATGCATTATTCTAATGCTATTAGCCTTCACTTAACGAATTCTTTAATATTTGATCGGTAGGGTATTACCAGTTTCTGATTATTTACTTACTTTTAGTTATATAAACAATACTGCAGAGAACTCACTACTCTAATAGCTCTTTTGTGTGTGGGGTGGGGATCGTTCCTCCAAGCTAAATTTGAGAGTAGGAGGTCAAACATACATGATTTATGGTTGTTAATTAAGCTTTAGTCATTTAGAAGAGTAATGGTCTGTAGCAGAAGTATAGATGAGATTCCTAAGTCACTGAAATAGTCAATGAGGTTGTGAATTAGCTGATCTGAAATGTGGGTAGCTCAGCGTTGCTCTCAGATATATTCCTCCGTAAGAACTATGGTAACTACACCCTTGTTGGTGATTTTTGCACGTTGAATCAAGTTCTTAGAGAATTTCAGAGAGATTGTTTGGTTCAGCTCCAGCCTTTGAGTCTGTCTCAGGGTTATCCACAGTGATCACCACTAACCGCATAAGAGGGGTTTATGGAGATTTGTAGCTCCAGGAGGGGGGTCAGGAGGTTCCGGCCAACATTTACTGGAACCTCCAAGTAAACTTCTCTCAGCAGGTGGAAAGTATGGTTCATTACAAAATATTGGCCAGGAGCAGAATCGTTTTTTGGCAGCGGTTGTCTGAAAAGTTCTAGAGGAAACAATTATACAATACCTTCAGTGACTCACTAAAATTTTTATAAACTCAGAGAGTGCTTACAAGACCCCACATTACTTAGAATTGACCAGTTATATTTTTTTCCCTGAGGTTTCAGGGATGTTTAAAAATTGATACTAAAAGATATAGTCATCTCAAAGTTAGGTATTGGGTAGGTCCTCTTTAGGACGTTAGGGAGGGACTGAATTTCCTATAAGGCAGTTTTGTAACATGGACTGACCCTACTATGGTTAGAACATGTTTTTATAAGAGATTACAGCAAACAAATTCTAGCATGAGGGAATGCAAAAACTAAAAGGACCTTACGTATATGATCAAGTCATTACAAACCTATTTCTGATCTGTTCGGTCCTATTGAGATGCAACGGGGGGTACTCTGTTATAAAGCCAGGACCTATGGGAAGAAAACACAGAAAGCCAAGAAGGACTTTGATTTCATGGTCTGGAAGAGAAAAGTTTTAATAATAGTTCCTCTTTCCTGGGGTTACCACTTCTATTTAAATAAATCCCAAAGCGAGGAGCCCTCTAGAAGTCGTTGGTCTTCTGTGTGTGTCATGCTGATGGGACACCCACTGATTGCCCCTGGTCTAATGGCTCTCTAGCAGGTGTATTTGGTTTTGTTATGTCTTCTTTGTTCGAGAGGACATGTGATCGTGTGCTGTTCATCAAGGCCCTGTCACCTGCAGAAGCATTAAAATTTTATCCTAGCATTAATGGGATGACATACCCAGTTATCAGGAGGCTGACATTCTGTTCTTGATTCCCTGGACTTGAAGTGCAACTTTGGGTTTTGTGTTTCTCCCTCGTGAGCTGGAACGGGACCTTCTTTTTCTTCTAAGAACCGGGAATTATTTGACTGGTGTTTTGTGTCCCAGCTGACTCCCCTGTTTGCCATCTCCCCGGACGAGCCCAATGCAGCATCCACCAGTGCAACATTGTCCGTGGGGGCCCTGGAGCCCAGCGGCGCTAGGAATGAGGCCCCAGACCTGTGCGATGCAGTAGCCTTTTTATCCCATCCAAAAAGAAACTTTGGATCCCCCAAACTCCTTTATCCCACCCCATTCCAATCTGCATTTCCTCCGGTCAGTAAATGGCACTCCTTTTTAACCTAGTTGTTCTGGCCCAAACCATAGGGCACCCAGGACTTCTTTTTCCTTCACACACCATCTTGTATATAATATCAGGTCCTGTTGGCTCTACTTTCAGTCAGTGTTCTGAATCCAAACACTTCTCACTTCTCGTCCGGTCCCTCCTCCTCTCACCTGGAGGACTGCCCCAAGCCTCTCCTTCATCCCTCTGCTCCCAGGCTCCCCCCATGGTCCATGGCGCAGCTCCCTATCTCCACCTGTGCTGCCAGCTGTCCCGGGAGCAAGTGCAGCAGCCGCCTCCCTGGTCCCTTTACCACGCCTGCCCCATTTGGTACATTCTCCACGAGCAGCCCGCGCGACCTTGTGTAATGCAGATCAGACCACGTCCCTTCCTTTCTTCAGTCTTTGGTAGCTTTCCCTCACACTCACGTGGCCTGGGAAGCCCCGCGGCCCAGCCCTTGCCTGCTTCTGCCTTATCTCTCATCTTGGTCTGATCACATTGGCACCAGCATTCGATGGACACACAAAACCCTTTCCTGCTTCGGGGCATCTCCACTGCCATTCCAGCTGCTCGGAAGGGTGTTTCCTTTCCCAGACCTTTGCAAATTCACGCCTCCACTTTGTTTGAGAAGCACCATCCAGATCTATCTAAATGCCCCTGGGCCCACAGGCCCCCTCTCTGTCCACTTGTCCTCTTTCTCCTACCACTGTGTCCACTAGGTTTCACAAGGACAGCACCCAGCACAAGCAGCACCCTGCACCTGGGGGCATGCAATTAACATGCGTGGAATGAATGAATGAATTCGACTGTAAGAGCTTTCAGCCTTTTGGGGAAGGATTACCAGCCCTAAAGTCTCACCCTTGGTCACCCTGGCACTCTATCTGAGATAAACTCTTAACTGATGGTGATTCTCCTGGGTTTGGAAGTAAGAGATTGATACCCTCAGGAGGGTCAAGTGAGAGGCATCACTGCTTAATATTGATCCTTTTAAGATTCTTTCATCCCAAGAGTTAATCAGGAGGCGCCTGGCTGGCTCAGTCCACAGAGCACGTGACTGTTGATCGCAAGGGTGTGAGTTCAAGCCCCACGTTGGGCACTGAGCTAACTTAAAAAAAAAAAAAAGAGTTAATCGAGATTCTTCAAAACAATTAGAATTTTAAGGACTATGAAAGAAGGGATTATTCTGAAGAGCAGATACAAGCCTCCTGGAGTCGAGGTAAATTGTGAGCGTGTGGAGCGATCTGGGTAGCAAAAGCCAGCATGAGAATGACAGGAGCAGTGGAGAGAAGGCACACCAGGAGAGGAGTGAGAGTAACTTGGCACTGGCTGCTGGACCATGCGTGGGGTCCCCTGCCCGGTGCCCAGATGGTCAGGGGGATGGGTAGAGTTAAGCAACTGAGCCTGACACTGGGAGGTAGGCATGTTAGGAACTTGAAACAAGTTCACTGAGAAGGTATTTTTGTTATAAATGGATTGGGGGGAATGGACCTTCCTGAATAAATCATATTTATTTAATCATATGACCATACTGCATAAATCAGAATGCGGCTGCCATCACAAATGCTTCTAGGTTTATGGTTTGGGATTGGAGCGAGGGGGCAAAGTGTTCCCTTGAGCAGGGCTGATGGTGTTTGAGTTTCCTCCACAGTCCCCGTCCATGTCTCTGCCACAGAGATTCATAATTGCATTAATTAATTCCGAGTCAGGCTTAGAAGCTGCTAGTGTTCAGACCCACCACGCTGTGGGTTTTGAGGAAATTATAATATTTGTCACAGACATATTTTCTGCAAGCTCCTTTTTTCTTTGCCCTTTTCAAGCCTGGTGTTCCTTTGTTTTCATCTGTGGAATCTGAGTTTTATTTAAAATTCCAGATGGTTGACTGTCCTCAATTGAGTGTTTATTCTCTTTTTTTTTTCCACTTTTTTTTTGGAAGTGGCTGTTCTCACATCAGTGCCATATTTTGCTTTTTCATGGAGTTTTAAAAATTAATGGTCTATTATATATAAATAGAGTAAAAGCAAGCAGCTGTTGTACCTAATTGTGGAGTGTGAATAATAAACATTTTCACAGCCTAAGTATGATCTCTTGCTGCGCAGTAAAACCTTCCTGGAAGCCTTGTCGTTGTAGTTTTTCTTTAAGTTAGTGCTTGCTTATTTTAGGTTTCCTGTGATTCTTATCTCAGCTGCCCCTGGTCATTGGGAGAATCCTAAAAAATTTGGAAGGATGCTTTTATTATCTGTATAGATTCTACCTGAATATTTTTAAGGTCCAACCAAAAGGTTGAAATGAAAGTAAGTTTCGCTGTCAGCTGAGATACCATCAGGCATTTTCAAAAAGTCTGTTATTACCTCGGAAGAGAAATGAAAGCATCCTGCTTACAGGAGAAAGTCAGGAGCTTTTCTCTGGGTCCCTAGAGATGGCATTTCCCGTCTCTGCTGATAGGAGAAAAGCGCCGTGATGATCTCACTCTGTGGCTCCAAAAGACTTATTATCTTTTTCTAGAGAACAATTCCTCTTTATTCAGAGCTCGGAGGCACACTTTTTAGGTACACACTTGCTCACTGTCCCACGAAGCAATGTTTGCCATTGTTTGTTAACAAACAACACACACATCTGGCAAGCTGGTTTGTTTGTTTACCTTTTAACTGTTCACTAGCTTTTCCGATTGAAGGAGGGGAGAGAGAGCTGGACTCGGATGACCGCTGTCTGGGTCGTGGTACGCTCAGGACGGTCGGGAGGCCTTCGGTTCCACCCTCGATTTCCTAAGGGATGAGACAGCACCATGTGGTTTTTTTTCTGTGTTGTAGCCAAATGAATTTTGGAGGAACGCATACCACGAGAGATACATTAGAAGGAAAGTCACAGACACCTCGATTTTTCCTTACGCCGCAGGAGACATTAGGATCTCAAATGTAGTTCTCAGATGGTTGTTTTAGTCGGATGGAACTGTGGCCGAGGAGTCCTTCGTGCAAGAAAGCTTGTCAGTCAAGTCAAGGTGCACAACCGTGCTTGAAAAATAAATTCATATTTATTTTAAAATATTAAATGAAGGAGCAGCAAGAGAATTTGCTCTGTGGGTTTTCAATCAAAATCAGCCCTCATGCTCCCAGAATCTGACTGTGTGTGTGTGTGTGTGTGTGTGTGTGTGTGTGTGTATGTGGCAGGAGGGGGGAGGTAATCTATTGTCTTCAGAGAAGATTCCTTTGATGATAAAGCCGAGTCAACCTTTCCTGTCACTTTCTGCGTATTCTCGTATGCATTTCCTCCCTCAGCCCAGGACTGGCCTCATGTTTTGTGAAAACATCCATTTCAAGAGCATAACCCTAGAGCACGGATCTGGGTTTGGTGCTAAGGTGTTTTCTTTTCCCCCTTTAGTCTGTCTTTAAATCTCAAAGTAAAACTGGGGTGGGGGGATGGGGAGATCTTTTCAGCAAATCACAGAACAGAGTGATCCTGCTTGCAAAATGGGGGATGTCCTCTTGACAATTCAGGCAGGGCTCCAGGAGCCCAGGGGCCTCGCTGAGAGGGCACGGCTAAGCCTGTTTCTCTGCCTCCCTGTCTGCCTCTGGCTTCCCCCTTCCCCAGGACCTCCCTCACGCCTGCCCACCGTTCCATGTTAAAGTGATGTATGTGGCTTTCAGAAAACCCACTTGCATTTCGTACTTCCTCCCAGGTTCAGGATTTTCCTAGCTCTGCCCTCAGCTCTCCTTCTCACTTCCAGGGCCTCGATCCTGTCTTGCTTGTTTATTTCTAGCCTTAGACTCAATCTCTGTTCGTTTTCATCCCTGTGTCTGCTATGAAACTTGAGGAATGAAGCCCCTAGGGGGCTCCTCTTGGATTCATAGAGACCAAAAAAAAAAAAAAAAAAAAAAGCTAGCTAGGTAAAACTTGCCGTAAAAAGGAGCTTAAAATGGTGAAACGTGACCTCAAAAGAGAGACAAGAAAACACTCCCTTATAAAAGAGAGCTGTTCTTAAAAAAAAACAAAATCTGATTTGGTCTCCTCCTTCCTGTCCTCCCGGGTCCCCAGCCCTCCTTTGTGACTCAGCCCTGCCCCAGGCTCTGACTAGGCGGGATGGAAAGGCCCGAGGCTGTGCTGACCTGTTCCATCGGTCATGCTTTCTGCTTGCTTTCTGGCCATGGAACCCCCCACCACCGAGGTTTACCTTGTCCATCGGAACACAGACGGCCCAGTCAAGCCCAGTCATTGACGGAAGGTTGTCTAGTAAAAGGAGCATTTACCTTGCTGTGGAGAGGGTTCAGGAGAAGCAATAGGGCTGGGGCTAGTCAGGGTGGGGAGCTACTGTGGCCCCCTCAGTCTGACAGGGGCAGGGGAGCATTGCAGGCACTTTATAGGCAAGCAGGAGTGCCTGACGGGAGCTGTGGCCTTGGGTCGAGGACCCGGAGCATCTTAGCGAGAGGAAACTGCAGGTAGCTACCAATTCCTGCCCCCTGATATGCCAGAACTTCTGTGGCAAATCTGACAGAGCCGGAGGGTAAGAGATCCTCGGTGCAGTCCATGCGGGTGGGCCTCTGGGGACACAGAACAGGGCGGAGAACAGATCTGGGAAACTCCCACCACGTTGACAAAGTTGGTGACATCACAGTTGAAGGCTATGACAGGATTTAGGAAACACTGGTGATTTTAGGCCCCTGGATAAAAAGGACACCGTTTTCTTAATATTTCCATGAGTTTCTAGCTGGTCTTTCCTTGGGATCTTGTCTCCTTTGTGATCTCGTCCAGGCTGTGGCTCGGCACTAGGCACCCACTTGACGCTGATGACACTGGTCGTCTTAGTGTTGACCACTCTCTGAGCTCTCCCACAACCAACCAAGTTCCTGTGAGGCTCTCCACTTGGGGGTCTCCTAGAATGTCACCCTCACACGTCTAAAGCTGTGTCTGATTCCCCTCAGACCTGCCTCTCTCAGTCCCTCCTCTCCTAAAGTTCCAACCAGCAACCTCAGAGTCACCCTGACACCTCAGTTCTCGGCTTACGTGTGATCCTGGGGTTTTCCTGACCAAAGGACACCTAGGGTCTGACCCCCACTCATCACCTGCATGCTACCCTGTGGTCCCAAGTCCCCTGTCACCAGGGTTGGAGAGAGGCTCCTACCTGGAACTTTCCTTCATAACATGGCACCTCTCTACTCGGGGTGACCCTGGCTCCCCACAAGTCAACAAGACTCTACGCAGACTGGTCCTTTCTTCTCTGACCCCGTCTCCTGATATTCTTGAAGCTCACCCTGGTCTAGCCCCCTAGGATTCTTACTAGTCAACACAAGGCACTTACCTGCCTCAGGGCCTTTGCAGATAGCAGGGGGAATGAATTTATTTTTAAATCTAAAAAGGTCTAAGTAATGGAAACGTCCGTGCACAGAAAAGTTTTACACAAATGTTTGCAGCAGCAGCATTTATAATAGCCCCAAACTGGGAAAACCCTAATGTTCATCAACTGTGGACGGGTAAACAAAATGTGTATACATCTGTACAATGGAGTGTCACTTGGCAGTAAAAAGAGATAAAGTACTGATACACGTGACAACATGGATGAACCTTGAAGACATTCTGCTAAGTGAACATTATGTACTAATGGAAACGTTGTGTCAGTCACAGAAGACCTCATTTTGTATGAGTCCATTCATAGGAAATAATCCAGAACAAGCCGATTTATAAAGACAGAAAGTGGAGTGGTGGTTGCCTAGGGCTGGGGAGGGGGTGTGGGGAGGGATGACAGCTAAGAGATACAGGCTCTCTTTTTGGGAGGATAAAAATGTTCTCGAATTGATTGTGGTGGCATAAATCTGTGACTACACCAAAGAGCATTGCCTTGTACAACTTACATGGGCGAATCGTGTGGTACGTGAATTCCTCCTCAAACCAATTAAAAATAAAGATCTAAGTGATGGCTGTCTTAACGAACATTCTGTCATTTTTCCAAGTGCTGTATGTAGGTCTTGGAATTCAGTATTACCATATCTGAAGTTTTAAAGGGAACTCTGTGACTGTTTGCGTTTTCACTTCCTCTTTATTTTTTAACCCTTACCTTTCTTTGGAGTGCACGTGCTAGACAGTCTGTATTTAAATATGATTGAGGGGGTGCCTGGCTGGCTCGGTCGGCAGAGCACATGACTCTTGATCTCAGGGGCATGAGTTCAAGCCCCATGTTGGGCGTGGAGACTACTTAAAGAAAATGAAATATGATTTTAAAGAGGGGTGCTAATCCCTGTGTGTTTTCTGCTTCTAGTACTTCCACGATGGGCGGAAGGCACAACAGCACATAGAGATCTGCTGGAAACAACTCGAATCAGTAAGTAGACGACACAGCTCGGAAATGCCTGTAGACTTTCTAATCTGAACGTGAACCTGCATCGATCCGTGAGTGCAGAACAAAAGCACCAAAGGGTTGCCTTTAGAGATTTCTCCAATGGGAATCGCATTTGTTTCTAGACACCATTATCCAGAGCAAAGTGTGGAGCCCAAAGAGCTCAAGCAGAGTGTTTTTCTAAAAACTCATCTGGAAAGCACAAAGGTTAGACAGCGGGCGTGGAAATAAATGTGGAGTTTAGAATAACTCTTTGACATTAGGACGTACACCCAACCAGCTCAGGGGAGAAAGCTCTCTGGGGGATTGAGACAAAATGATACGTTCTCATAGGAATCTCGAGGTTTCATTCACAACTGCTCCCCTGCTACCACTTGCCTCTGCTTTCAGAGTAAAAGACGATTTGAACGTGACTGCAAAGAGGCCGACAGGGCACAGCAGTACTTTGAGAAGATGGACGCTGACATCAATGTCACCAAAGCAGATGTTGAAAAGGTGAGGTGAAAGTGAGCTCTCTTCTTTCACTTCCTCTTGTGCCTGTGGCTGCCCCTCCCCCTGCCTGTCCCCACGCTCTCCTTTCCCACATCACCACAAAAGGCCACTCAGCCTGGGATCAGCTGTTAGAATTTTGTGTCACCCATCGTGGGGACCAGAAGCTGACTTTTGGGGAGTCTCCAGTGTTGTGATTGGAGCAGTTTGTGGACTTGCGTTGTCCCCAGGTTGATGACTCGGAGACTTAGCCTAGGAGTGGCTCGCAGCGGGGTGGTTTCCGGAGGCCGTGGCTTTCCCTTAATGGCTTTTCAAAGAAAAAGTCAGCCCCTTTAAAAGCCAGAGCAGACCGGTTCCGCACCATCTGGAAGAGCTCTGCTGCTCAGAATGCTTCCGTTGGGGAGATAAAGGGACGTGCAGGCTGGCCTGACTTTCGAGGTGATTCATTCAGGTTGTTAGCACGTTGCATCTGGGCGTCCCATCAAGGGCTCTTCTCTAAATGGACTCGCGTCGCGGTTCGGAGTGCGATAAAGCTCGTAGTGTCCCTTCTTGTGGTTCCATAGCTGTTTTTCCCTAGAAGCTGAGTTTTCTTTTTCTAAAATTCATCAATACAGTGTAAACAACATTGGACTGTTAAATACACGGCTGTATTCATCCCATGGCTGCCTGGGGCTGTTTGGGCATCCTCAGCGTCATGCTTTACGTGGGGAGAAGCACAACGTTTTCATGGATTTCTTTCACTTTTGCCAGATTCACGGGAGATGAGTTTCGATGGAAAATAGTGTGGGTTATTTAGTTATTTGTCCAAGGCTGCCAAATTCCTTGCTGAAAGCCTAGGTTTATTGTAGCACGCCTTCCTCGATAATTATCTAATACATTAAAATATACGTCCTCGATGTCTCTCTTTGGGCTGGAGTGGGGATACTTTACCGAAAGATGTATTAACGTGCTGATAAAGTTACCATAAATTACCATCAATTTGTCACAAGTTCCTGTGAAATATCCCACTCCCCTAAGGATTTAAAATGTGACTCAGATAAAATAGATTGATCCGGAGTTCATCAAAAAATCGTTTGGGGTTGAATGAGGTCTATCAGTAGATGCGTAACATACCTAGCAAAGGTATGCATTCTTTATCAAATATTTTACTATCCTAAATGTAAAATCAGAGTGATTTTTATTCATTTAAAGGGTTTTTTTGAAGAAATTACTTTTATGACCTTTTCTTAATATAAAAGCTGTCCATGCTTTATTCCAGAAATACCTGAAATTGCAAACAGCTAAAGAGGAAAAAAACAAAACAAAACAATAAAACATCCAACTATTGTTAATAAAAGGTATTTTACCTTTCAGAGCCTTTTCTTAAAAAAAAAAAGATACTGTGTATTATATAGTATGATATATATAAAGTATATATACAGTATAAAGAATAAGAACCAAAAGAACACTTCTAATCTACAAGCTAGCTTAAGAAAGAAAATCTTATTGATGCCTTTGAAGTCCGTCCCTAACTTCCTGCTCCTGAGCCCCACCCCACAGGTGTATTTTTTCCTTAATTGGGTGTTAATCCCCTCCTTGCTGTGTGTCCCAGCTTTACCACAGGTGTATGTATTTCCAAAGAGTGTATTTATAATTTTGTCTCTTTTCCCGCATTATATAACCAAAATCATACTTTCATTTATTTTCTTCGGACTTGATTTTTTTTTCATTCGCTATTATGTTTTTTACTTAATTCACATGGAGTATAGAACACGTGACTTTTATATATTAAGGTTAGAGGCAGATGTCTTGCTAAACTCTCTTTTTATGTCCACTTTGGGTTCTTCATGGGTGTTTTTTTTTTATAGAGACAATCCTATCACCAGCAAATAATGGCAGTTTTATTTCTTCTTTTTCAATCGTTATTTATTTATTTTTCTTATCTCGTTTTGTTGGTCATGACTGCCATTATGCTGGCAGAAGCAGTTGGTGTGGACCTTCTTATCTCCATTCTTGATAATGAAGAGAGTACTTCAAATGTTTCTCCATTAAGCACGATTTTAATAAACCCTTTATCAAGCTAAGGGATTCCCTTCTTTTCCTTTTTTGTCATGAGGTTTTTTTCAACTTGACTTGATGTTGAGTACCATGGAACACTTTCTCTGCTTCCTTTAATCCATTAATGCGATAGATTACATGAGTTGGTTTTCTTATATTGAACCATATTAGCATTCCTGTGACAAATCCAAGTAGGATTTTTCTTAATACATAAATTTTTTAAAATACATAATCTGAATTATGTTTTCTTAAATACATAATCTTAATCTGTTTTGTTAATATTTTACTCAAGAGTTTTGACTCTATTCCCATTGAAATTGATCTATATTTCTTCCTTGTCCATCCTAGTTTGGTTTACTTAATGAGTTTCAGAGTGTTGCTTTTTTTCTATTCTCTGAAATAATACACGTAAATTGAAATTAATTGTTTCTTGAATGTTTCATAATACTTCACTGTGGGAAAGTCTCTTAACTACTGAGTCAATTCCTTCATTGTCATCTGCTTCCTCTTTGGTGGATACTGGTGGGTTGTATTTTTCTAAACATAGACCCTCTTCATCCTAAGCTTTCAAACTTATTGCCGTAAAGTTGACCATAATATCTCTCCCGTTAGTGTTTGCTGCCTGTGTTGTTGTGTTCCCCCTTTGTTGACTCCCAGTCCTGCCTGTTTGTACCGTTTTCTCTTTTGGAGGATCGGGTTTCTGAAATCATTTTTATTCTTGTTTTCCGAGAACCCCAAATTTATCATTGTGGAGCTTCCCTTGTCTACTTTTATTTTCTATTTCATTTAGTTTCTTTTTCTTCTTCGTCTTCCTCTTCTTTGGATGTATTCTCTTGCCTTTTCAGAGATTTCTTTCTTCTTGCTTACCTCATTTCAGTTTTTCATCTTTTCTAATATGAACATTAGAAACGCAACACTTTTCTCAGGGCGCCTGGGTGGCTCCGTCAGTTCAGCGTCCGACTCTTGATCTCAGCTCAGGTCTTGATCTCAGGATCGTGAGTTCAAGCCCCGTGTTGGGAGCCTACTTTAAAAAAGTAACACATTTCCCACTTACATACAATTTTATCTGCAACCCACGAACTTTGGTATGGAGTACTACTATTGTTTATTTTGAGATACTTTTCATTTCCTTTACTGTTGAATCTCTTCTGTGATTTATTTGGAAGCCTATTTTAAAATGTCCAATTGTGGGCACCCACGTGGCTCAGTCAGTTAAGTGTCTGCCTTGGGCTCAGGTCATGATCCCAGGGTCCTGGGATCAAGCCCCATGTTGGCTCCCTGCTTAGCTTCTCCTTCTCACTCTGCCCCTCACCAAGCCCCCCTCTCGTGCTCTCTCTCCCACTCTCTCTCTCAAATAAATAAATAAAATCTTTAAAATAAATAAAAATGTCCAATTGTATGGCACATTTAAACTTATCTTTTCATTATTGATTTCTATAGTTTAATTGCATCATCGCTCCAGAAAGTCTGAGTTTGCCTCTAGGGTGTTTGTTGAGACTTGTGTTATGGCCCAGTACGTGGTCAGCTTTTATTGGCGTTCTGTAAGTAATTGAAGAGAATGTGTATTATCCATCTCTATGTATTTTCATTAGATCCAACTTGCCGATGATGCTATGCAAATCTTGCCATCATGCAGATTTTTTTCGCCATTTGTTGTATCACTTTTTGACAGAGCTATGTTACTTCTTTGTGCTTTACTTTTCCGGTTTGTAAAAAGGGAACACAAAGGAACAGGATCGATGGGAGTATTAATGGGGTTAATATGTACAAGGGACTCAAAGCCATTTCCTGCAGCAGCCAGTGATCCCTGAGTTACCTGTCATGATGATGACAGTGGAAGATTAGTCATTTTCTCTCCATTTTTTTCTTCTATTATAAAGTTATTTTATTAAAAAATAAATTTTAGGGCTGCCTAGCTGGGTAACTTGGTAGAGCATGTGACTCTTAATCTCGGGGGCCTGAGTTTGAGCCCCATGTTGGGCATAGAGATCACTTTAAAAATTTAAATAAAAAAAGAAAGAAAGCTTTTAATAAATAAATTTTAGAATTGTAGTATCTTCAGTGTGTTTTTTTTTAATTTTTTTTTAAAGATTTTATTTATTTATTTGACAGAGAGACAGCCAGCGAGAGAGGGAACACAAGCAGGGGGAGTGGGATAGGAAGAAGCAGGCTCATAGCGGAGGAGCCTGATGTGGGGCTCGATCCCAGAAAGCCGGGATCACGCCCTGAGCTGAAGGCAGATGCTTAACCGCTGTGCCACCCAGGCGCCCCTTCAGTGTGTTTTGACTTTTCATCCGTGTGTAGTGAACTTCTGTCTGCAGTTATGTTTTATGCCTTGAAGTCTGTTTTGTCTGATCTGTACCAGCTCTTTGGGCTAGTGTTTGCCTGGCAAATCTTTCCCAAACTTTTACTCTGCATGTTTCTTTGTCCTCATCTTTGGATGGCTCCCTCATGAATGGCACATGGCTAGATTTCTTTTTCATCCAGTCTGATGGTCTTTACCTCTCCCCAGAGAATTTGGGTTCATGTACACCATCTCATCTTGTTTTCTCTTTGTCTCACTTTCTCTGGGTTCCCTTACCTCTTGCTCTATCCCTTTTTGTTTCTTGCCTTCTTGAGTTTTGAAATTTTTGTTTTGTTTTACTTTTCTCATTCCGTCTTTGGCCTATGCCACTTTGGAGATTATGTGTTCTCTTGCTGTGCTTTTATTGGTTAGCCTAGATATTTTAACATACGTATTCAACCTAAACTATGAAGTAATTTGGAATCTTTACTAATGTTTTCCCAAACAACCCTTTAACTAAACCAGCTCCCTTTGACCATTGCAATTTATTTGTGAGTATTTGGGGTTCCATTATACAAGTTAGGCTTTTGTAATTTTATACAGTCCTATAAGTATGCTTTCTACTTTCTTTGTTCACCATTTCTTTTTATATCTGGGATCTTATTCCCTCTTCCCAAAGGACATCCTTTGGAGGTGCCTTTAGCAGAGATTTATTGCAGTAAAATCTCAGTTTTTGTTTGATTGGAATGATCGTCACTCTCATTCTTGAAAGATGATTTCTCCATGTATACAATCCTAGGGCAATTGTATTGTACCTGGAGGATGAACTTAGTTCTACAATCTTCTGGCTCTCATTTGTGTTAAGTCGAAGCAGGGAAGAGGTCAGTGTAACTGTTAATCCTTTGGAGATAATGGCTTTTCTTCTTGGTAACTATGGCGATATATTTTTTTGGTCTTAGTTCTTCACTGAAATTTCACTATAATGTATCTAGCTGTGAATTTCTTTTTTATCTTGCTCTTGATTTGGTGAGTTTATTGGCTCCTGGTTAGAGTTTTTCCACGCGTGTCTATCTCTCATTCTGCTAGTTCATCTGGAACTCCGATTATTAGGTGCAAGTTAAAACTTCTACTCTGGGGAGCGCCTGGGTAGTGCAGTCGTTAGGCGGCTGCCTTCAGCTCAGGGCGTGATCCTGGCGTTCCGGGATCAAGTCCCACATCGGGCTCCTCCACTGGGCGCCTGCTTCTTCCTCTCCCACTCCCCCTGCTTGTGTTCCCTCTCTCGCTGGCTGTCTCTCTGTCACATAAATAAATAAAATCTTTAAAAAAAATAAAAAACTACTCTGTATCATCTCTGCCTATTAACCTGTATTTCTATTTCTCATCTCTTTGTCTTTCTCTGCTGTGCCCCATGTAATTCCTTCAGATATAATTTTCATTTCACTAATTCTCTCTTAAGCTGTGTCTAACCTATGGTTTAATGCACCCATTAGTTCTCGAATCTCAGTTGTTACATTTTCACTTCTAAAAGTTCCTTAGGCTCTCTTTAAAATCTTTTTTCATCCTTTTGTTATTTTCTTGTGACTTTGTCACACTTTCATATCATATTTTACTTCTTGAAACGTATTTAATATCCCAATTTTATATTCCCTATTTAATTATTTCAGTATCTACAATCTTCATGGGCCTGATTCTTCAATTTGTTGTTTCTGCTGACTTGCTCATGGTGACTCGTTTCCTTGTGTATTTTTGTGATACATACATTTCTGCTATAATGCTATAAATGCATTGCTGTAAACCTTACATTCTACAAAAATACTGCTAAAAAAATAAACAGGGCTTCTGGGGAAAATAGGCCCAGAAACAGATCACTCAATAGTTAGAGAACTTTGTAACCAGAACACCAACAAAACAGCAACCCTAGTAAAACTAGCATCTGCATTGAGCACCACAGCCCTTGTCCTTCAAGATGCGGGTCTTTCAGAGTATTAGAACCTTCATAGATGTAGTTTCTTGGGCGCATTCATTTCTGATGAGACTACTTTCATTAAAATGAAAAATCTGATCCAAATGGTAGTTTTTGGTAGTTATCCATGGTTTTCACACAGGGGGAAATATCTTCCCAGTTAACATTAACATACTGTGAAAAATTACATATAAACTATCAAGGCTGGTTATACGAAGGTCATGGCCCTGTATTTCAGTCCTATAAAAAGGTATAAATCACAGCAGAAAACCATGTGAGGTACAGAACAGACCGTGTGATTATGAGTATGTGTTCCTCGGGATTTTATCTGTGGCCAAGGTTTAAAGTGAGCTCTCCGGGGAGCTGGCATTCCTTGGGTTCGCTACCAAGCCGGGACTACGTCAATCTACATTTCCAACTGGGGGTTTGAGATCCACACATGCTGTGTGAGTTCTGGCCCTTTGTGTGGTTCAGAAATTTCCATGATTATTTTATTTCTCTGTTTTTCTCCCTCAGGTCAGACCCAAGTTAGTTATTGAAAGTGCAGTTGCTGGGTCCAATTATGGCTTTAGGACTTTCTGATAGGTCCTGGCCAAATTGAATTGTTCTCCTTGACTCTTTTCCTATTTCCAAGGATATGTTGTTTTTTCGTATCCCGAGAGCATCATTTTGTTATTTTTATGCAGGTACCACTTGCCTCCTCTCCAAGGATATGATAAATTACCCAATTTTAGCATCACAACATTGAACCAGGTAGAGCAGTGTCAAAACATTGGAATTCAAAAGTTATTTTGCCTAAGAGTGTGACTCGGAGCACTGTAATTTCCCCAAACAAACAGCAGTTTGACTGTTATATCAGTGCTCTGTTTTATCGCCGGTGAAGCCCCTTGTCAGTATCAAGCTAAAAGGATGTGGTGTTTCAGTTCTTATTGCTACATAATGTAATTTCCCATTGTGACTTCTGACAGTCTTTGAATCTCATATAAATGTCTTTTCCCCCAGTTTCCGCAAATGATTCAATTATCCAATTGTGTTAGAAAGAACTCACCCTCTCTTGTGCTGCAGTCAGCTCTGCAACACTTGGAACCATCCGACTGCGTTTACAAAGACGTAACCCTTCCCACCATCAGCAGAATGGACTTCGCTAAATTACATTCGGGTGTGATGTTACAGGTGATGTGAACCTGACGTGCATGCATCTTCTAAACTACTTAGGATCTGGGCTTGAGCCTGATTTTCTTCTTTTTTTAAAAATTAAATGCCCCACACTTTTCGTAAGCACTGTGTTCAAATAATCTGTCTGTCCAAGTCTTTGTGGGGCATCCGTAGACTTTTGCTTTGTGTTCAGCGTCAGTGAGTAGCCAGATATCTAGTAATTCGCTTACAAGAGGGTTTGTGTTCTCCTTGAGGCACCCAGTTTAGCTAAAAATAAATTTATATTTATAAAATAGACCTAAAAAAACCTAGTAGTTTTATCTCTGGGCAAGTGAATAGATTTGGATGTTGTGAGGAGGATGAAGGAAGGAAATAGCTCAATGGAATGGATTTTATTGGTGATGAAATTCAGGGAAGTATGCAGTCTCTTTTCCTTTGCCAAGATGCAGCTGTCAGAAAGTTTTGAACTTGAAGACTTAATATGAGCTCTAGTGATTAGGAATGAGGTGATCTGGATTTGCAAAAGAACTAATTATGTTAGAATAGGTCATCCTTGGGGCGCCTGGGTGGCTCAGTCGTTAAGCATCTGCCTTCAGCTCAGGGCGTGATCCCGGCATTCTGGGATCGAGCCCCACATCAGGCTCCTCCACTGGGAGCCTGCTTCTTCCTCTCCCACTCCCCCTGCTTGTGTTCCCTCTCTCGCTGGCTGTCTCTATCTCTCTGTCAAATAAATAAATAAAATCTTAAAAAAAAAAAAAAAAAGAAGAAGAAGAGGTCATCCTTTTGCTCATGACCCAGGTGCTTAAGTTGAAGGTAAAACCAGACCCTTTTTTCCTCCCTTTTAATGAGATGGAAAATATAGTCCTTACTATCTGTTTTGTGTATATTGAGTATATTGAGAAGTCCAAGGACTGCAAGGGAACATAGAAAAATCAAACCATATATGTCTCACTCCAATGTAAGATTCTGTTGTAAAATAATAATGAGGATAAGGCGAAAGTATTCTGTGCTGTCCACCTTCCCCCATCCCAAGCCCTCCTCAGAGGTGATCACGCTTGTCACTTAATATGGGTCCTTCTAGAACATTTAAAATAGTTTTTTTTATTGGGGCCCCTGGCTGGCTCACTTGGTAGAGCACGCAAGTCTTGATCTCGGGGTCATGAGTTCAAGCCCCACACTGGGCATAGAGCTTACTTTAAAAAAAAAGTTTTTTATTGAGGTGAATTTACATACAATAAAGTGGCCACATGGTAAGTGGACAGCTCAATGAGTTTTCACACATATATGAAATCATGGGCCACCACCTAACATGGGGGACATTTCTAGAACCCCAACAGGCTCCCTTGAACACTCCCCCACCCCAAAGGTAACTATTATTCTGACCTCTGTCATATAGAGGTCATATCAGTTTAGCCTGCTTCTGTACTTCCTACAAACTGCTCAACACGTATTCTTCTGTCTGGCTTCTCTGACTCAATGTTATGTTTGTGAGATTCATATTTGTGTTGCATATGGTGGTACTTTGTGTTGTCCACTTGTGATTGCCACGTGGTATTCCATGTGTGGACATACCATGATCTGTTGATCCATTCTTCTGTTCGTGGCCATTTGGATTGCTTCCAGACTGAAGCTAAACTAAGGAAAAAGCTACCATGAATATTTTTATACGTGGCTGTTGGTGGACAGGGTCTCTCACTGTCCTTGGGTATATACTACGGTGTGGCATCCTGGCTCTGGCGTGCTGTCAAAGAGCCTGATGAGGTGGCTGTACCAGCGGACGCTCCCCCGGGGCTTGTGCCTCACCCTCCCCAACGACAGGTGTTTATCAGTCTTTTTATTTCAGCCTCTGGGATGAGTGGGGAGTGGAATCTGGCAGGGGTTGTAATTTGCACTTGCATTTTCTGGGTGAAGAATGATGTTGAACGTTTTTGGGGCCATGTGAACAACCTCTGTTGTGAAGTGACCAAATCTTTTGCTCATTTTAAAAACAGATTTTCAGGGCTCCTGGGTGACGCTCTGTCAGTTAAGCTCAGGTCATCTGCCTTCAGCTCAGATCATGATCTCGGGGTCCTGGGATCAAGCCCCACGGCAGGCTCCCTGCTCAGCGGGGAGTCTGCTTCCCCCTCTCCCTCTGCCCCTCTCCACCCCACTCATGCTCTCTCTCTCTTGCAAATAAATAAATAAATAAAATCTTAAATAAATAAAAATAGATTTTCTTCCTTTTGGTATATAGGTATTCTTTATGAGTGTGTATATGTATGTATTTATACATATGTTCACAGGAATGTATATAATTATACAGTATACTTTTGTGTCTGGCTTCTTTTGATGAGCACAACTTACCAATTTTAATTAAGTCCAATATACCAGTATATATTTTTTAAAAGATTGGTACTTTTTGTTTTCTGTTTAAAATATCTTTACTTACCCCAGTAAAGCCTTTTGGTTTGCCTTTAATTGATAGGTGGGTGATGCTTTATCTTACAATTTTCATCATTGCTATCAAAATATTGGTGTGCAGTGGAAAAGCCTAGACAACCAGAATGTTACTGGTTCCAAGTCACACATTTTTAAGGCTCATGCTTGGTAGTACAGAGAGCCCGTCTCTCGCTGGCCCCCTCTCTCAGAAGCCCGGCGCCATCAGAACTGATTTGGTGCCAAAGGACCATTGTTCCTTGACACCCTGAGCAATTAAACTCTACATCTAGTCTCCAATTTTTTTTTCCTTTTTTTGCAGGCTTAGAGCATGGTGTGGACAAATGGGCAACAGATTACTTTTTAATGGAGTCAGTATTTCAACCTTTATGTAGTTTGGAGATTACTTTGGAAGAATGAGAATTTTAAGTAACCATTCATTTATTTTATAAAACTATTTCTACTAGTTCTTTTCTTGCACTTTGCTTCTGCTTGGTACAGCTTTTTACCCAACTAGATTCTGAATTTGTCTATTTCTGTTTTCACATGCACCCCCCCCCTCCATGAGTTACCCTATACCTATTTTTGTTTTTGTTTTTTTTAACTTCAGGGAATTCTAATGGAATCATGATTTCATGGTCTTAGTCTCATTTTCAGAAAACATTTAACGGGTTGAAGAATTCCTAAGTTGCAAAGCGTTCACGTTCACCGTTCATTCCCTGACCCATTATCCACCGACAGTGTGCTGGCCAGGTGTGGGGGTGGCATGAACACCAGCGTCTAATCACACCTTCCTTGACTGTAAGGGGCTTGCCTTTCATCTTCTTCCTGGTACTCAACTCTCTTTGTTGTGAATTTTCCCGTTTGCCTTCTAACCAACTCTTCAATGGTGTTTTGGCGACAAAGCCTTTATAGTCAGGTTTTATCTGTCACTTGGCTTTGGGAGAATAACATGCCAGACAAACTTGGGCAAGGAGCAGTGCCAAATCTCTGCATTCTGATAGAGCCACAGTTGGTTAGGGTGGTGTTGGGATGAAAAAGGAAAAGGTTATCAAAATGAATGGAATGTGAACTAATATTTCTGAACAGAGAGAACAGTGTTTTCTAAATGCATGCATTACAGGGAGTTCATCCATGTCAGGCAATGAATAATTCCCTTTCTCTAATTCGCCCTCGCCTTGTGACTGTTGGCTCTTACATAATTTCTAAGTGCAAAATAGGATATTGTTTAACAAAAACTGCAGTTAGTGGTTACAAGTAGCTACAGTAATTGTTGGTGAGTTCAAGTTATGTCTTTAAACTCTGGTGTCAGTTTCTCCTTCTTACAGGTTCAGTATCTTGTATGATGCCTTTATTGCCAGAGGCTGAATTTTATAGGCAGCTGTTTGCCACGAAACAGTTAACGTGGCTTCTTAATTCAAATTCATCGCAATTCTGAGGAATTCTCTATACAATGCTAGAGGTTTCCTTCTGGGCTTACTCGTGTTGTTACATAACCTGAGTTGAGGAAATGTTTTAAAAGTTAAATTAGATTCAAATCCCGACCATCAGCACTCAGAAGAGCGGATCAGTTTCTTGGGGAGTTTACATTTCCATTTTTGTGTAATATTATGGCTTCTAAACTATGTGGCTGAGAATGTTCTTAGTTTTAAAATTCTACAGAGATGTCCCTATCGCGAGGTAGATTAGGAACTCGTGAGCCATTTATGAATGAAGGTAGAATTGTAAGGAGTATGTGATAAAGCTTCACGTTTCTAATTATAATAAAAATACACACGTGCTTTTCTTATATCGTAAGTTACATAATCGAATATTTTAAAGAGAAAAATAAAATAATAATCTATGCTAATTTTACATAAGAATGACGGAATTTACTTTGAACAATGATCAGTGTGATAATTAGCTCAGTAAAACAAGTGAAATGTAGCAGTTGAAGAAGGCTTCTGCACTTGGAAGCCGTGTGGAGGGCTCCGTAAGCCCTGGCAGGGTAGGCAGCTGAATGGCAGAGTGTTAAATGTTTTTACCATTTGGGGAAACAGCCTCTCGCAGGATGACTACTTTAGTCATTGTACGTATAAGGAATTGTACTATTAAATTTTTTTGCTGCCTTCGTTCTATGAGGTTTGACATCTTTATTGAACACAGTAATATCTTGAGCGCTCTTCCCAAATTCGTTTCATATCAAATGTCTGACTGGTTATCTGAAGAAATTGTTCACTGTAACAATTTAGAAAACAAAAAAATTTTTTTTGAAAGAGGAAGTGGTTAGTATGAACACAGGAAATACATTTTGCAACTGCAGCTTGATCTTTTGGGTTAAAATGCTTTTTTTTATTCGCAAGGAGAGAAAAATGTGTACAATTAAAAAGAGACTCTCAAAAATGGATACTGTGCTATAAGTGGGTCAATGTTCAAATCAAAGATTCTAGAGAAAACACTTTTGTTATTCTGTTGTTTATGTCTCTATCTGTAGAGTTTGTATTCTGTGTATTTTTCTCTCAGTACGCCTGTATTAAATGAACATCCTGAATGGTTTCTGTTGTTTCGATTCTTAATATTTGTCCTGGGTAGTAATGGATATGTTTTCCTCTCTCGGGGCTTCACACGGCAAATGGAATTTAATGGAAATTTTCTCCGATTAGTAGATGTGGAATAAATGTATTTCTATTTGGAAATGGGACATAACTTTGATCTATGTCATAAGTGAATATTCGTAGGATGAGCTTTGTGTTTTTTTAAAGGCTGTGACACTCCATGTTGGTTTTACCATTAAAAATGAATTTGTGGGGGCACCTGGCTGCCTCAGTTGGTGGAGCGTGCGACTCTTGACCTCCCAGTCATGAGTTTGAGCCCCACGTTCGGTGTAGAGATGACTAAAAAAAATAAATAAACGTTAGAAAAAATGAATCTGTGATAGAAATGTTAAACATGCAGTTGGTTACTACGGTTGAATGTTCCACACAAAAGTATTCAAGTTGCGTTCAGCTCCAAGTTTTTGTTCGTTTGCTACCAATTGCTACTATCTCCATATTGTAAACATTAATTTTCATTTATTTGTTTCCGAAGTAAGTGGTTTTTACGCAAAAAAAAAAAAAAAATGGAGTTTGGTTAGATAAATATCCAAAAAGAAACAAGGAGGTCAAAATGTCAAAATCTCAGGAGTATCAGGAATGTTGGGGGCGGAGGTGCTACCAAAAGTGAATTTATATAGAGACGAAATACTTCTGAGGGCCTCTTCAGTGAAATATTTCCAGTATGCATTATTTCATTTACATTAAAATGTTGACATGAGAATCTGCCTTAACCTTGTTTTAGTGTTCCTAGAAGCATAACCATTGACAAACCTCTAAGTTAATCTGCAGAACCAATAAGAACCAGTAAGACATGGGTCATTCTCATACCCCAGACCTGACGATTAAGGTGACTTAAATGAAAATGATATGAATCTGAATATTCATATTATATGTGAACATATGAATATGCATATGAAGTAAAAATGAATTAAATACATAATGCGATATTCATCATTGGTATGTTTATGTGAGAGTGTATATAGCTTCACGCACTGGGCACTCACTGTTCTAAAGGCTTTCATATGCAACTCAATACAATTATTTTATTTTAGTCTGTTCTGTTTTATTTGGGGGCTGGGGGTAGGGGCAGAGGGAGAGAGAGAATCCCAGGCAGGCTCCGCGCTCAGTGCAGAGCCCGACTCAGGGCTCGATCTCACGACCCTGAGATTACAACCTGAGCCGAAATCAAGAGTTGGACGCGTAACTGACTGAGACACCCATGCGCCCCATCATTTAATAAGATATTTTACTTTTCACCGATAGTGAATGGCCTGCTTGGCCAAGAGCACGTTCTTACTCTTGCTACGACACAGAAGTGCATTCAGAGCTTGTTTCTACCGCTTACTAATGGTACAGCATGAGGTGGTTTGCTTCATCTCTGAGCGTGTTTCCTAGTCTATGAAATAAGGATAATATCGTGCACCTCAAGGGCTTGTTGTGAGATTTCAGTGGTATGTGATATACATGAAGGAGAGGCCTGGTTTTGGACTGCAGTTAATTGGTCCACACTGTTTTCTTCATCTGTATTTTGCCTGTTTGTGTCTTCTTTTGCTTACTTCTGGCTCCTTCTTCCTCCGTTCTCCTTCGGCCTACGGTGAATTAGTTGAGTATATTTTGGACATTCTAGGCATGTAGGCATCCCACAAGAACATTTATTGCACAATGAGTGCATAGCATCAATAGGATTGCAGTAGGTACCTTTCATGAGGGCCCTGGTTAGCCAATAATGATGAAATGGAGAGACAAGGAAAACTTCCGTTGCAGAATAAGATGGAGTATCATATGTTATGTGCCAGACTTCATGGTGAAGATAATTAGAACAAGAGCAGTTTAAAAAAAAAATGGTTTATGAGAATCATCGTATGTAAAATCACCTGGTCCTCCAAGCAGCAAATACTAGGAGTTCAAAGTCGTTCTTGGATTCTGCGTCTGTAAACGCTCTGTGCAGATTACAGGTTGTTGAGATAGGACTGAGGACGGAATTGGGGCGTGAAGATGAACGTTGTGTAGAAAATGAAAAGATGGAGCAGAGAGCAACTGAGTGGAAAGAACCCCACCAGGGCTCTGAGGGAAACCTGCTGCCCATGTTGACCTGCCTGGTGGGACAGGGGGCTGGGTAGGATCTCCTGGAGAGATGAAATGAGAACAGATTATGACAGATATTAAAAGCCAAATGGCAGAATGAATGTGTCCCCGATGAAATGCTACTGAACCACCTCCCCCAAAGACTCACACTGGAAAAGTGCTTTATATTTTCTAGAAGGGTTTTAATCCCCTCGTAGAATTCTTACATCCCTTCCTAGATAAGAAGGGTCAGTCTCTAAGGTGTTGAATTATCATGAGCCTAAAACGGCCCTGCTGGATACGGTACAGCCAAGACTGAAGCACATTTCTATGCCTCAAATTCAGTTCTTGCCAGAGGACCATCTGGCTTCACTACTAGATTATGTTAAATGAGCTCTTCACTGTTAACCACTGTGGAATTATGCAGGTGATAGTGAGTTGGGGTAAGATGATAAATAGCAATTGACAGGAGGCCTCCGTATCAGGGAGCCAAGAAGGAGAAGCGGGGATTGTACTGGACTAGGATGCGTAGGCGCCATCTGTTTACCATCCGTCCTTACAGCCGTAGACATACAAGGCAGGCCCGCTGTTGTTGCTTCTTACATAGGATTCCTTTCTGGGTTGCATTTCCTCCTTCCTGGATGATAGGTTGTTTTACTTTTTTTCCCATGAGGGTTTTTGTGAGCAGTACGTTCATTATTTGCCTGAAATGTCTTTATTTTGCCTTCACGCGAGTGTGATAGTTTAGCTAGGTGTAGAATTCTCAGCTGACAGTTATTTTCTCTAAACCTGTTTCGAAATGTCACCCCATTGTCTTTTATCATTGATCGTTCCTCCTGGGAAGTCGGCTGTCTACTTATTGCATTCCTTCGAGGGGACTTGACTTTCTTTCCCTGGTTGTTAAGACCTTGTCTTTGCCCTTTGGTGTTTTGTAGCATCACTATATGTTTCAAAGTATACACTTTCTTATTTCTATTTTTTCTGCGTGGAGTTCAAATGGGAGTTCGTTCCTTTTGTAAATGTAGGAAAAGCTTCCAGGTGTTAACTCTTCAAATGTTGCCTGTGTTTCATTCTCTTAAATTGTTGGTTCTGGGACTCATAGCAGATGTGTATGAAACTTGTCGTGCTATCCCATGTGCTCCTAGCTTCATTTTCCTTCCTTCCTTTCTTTATCTCTATATATTACATTTTGTGTAACTTTCTTAGCCACTTCATGAATTTTCTTCACTGATTCTATTATTTAACTTATCTATGACGTTTTTCAAATTTCAGTGACTATTTTTTATTCCTAGACATTCCACTTGGTTCTTTTTCATCTTTATAATGTCTTATTATTTTCTTGTGAGTTCTATTACTTCTTTTATTTCTTTAATTATTTTAAATATTCTTGTTTTCCCACTCTCTCTCTCTTGCTCTCTCTCTCTCTCTCAAATAACTGAATAACTAAATAAAGTAGAAAAGGGGGGGCACCTGGGTGGCTCAGTCCGTTAAGTGTCTGCCTTTGGCTCAGGTCATAATCTCAGGGTCCTGGGATTGAGCCCCACATCGGGCTCCCTGCTTAGTGGGGAGTCTGCTTCTCCCTCTCCCTCTGCCTTTCCCCCTGTGCTCTCTCTCTCTTTCTCTTTCTCTCTTCTCTCAAATAAATAGAGTATTTAAATATTCTTGTTTTATATTTTCTTCCGAATTGTTCTTTTAGGTCAAGTTCTTATGGTGATAAGTTTTCTATCGTATCACCTCTCATGGTGGTTTAGTTCCTTGTGCATTTATAATTATTATTGTCTTTTTCATATGAGTGTGTCTTCAATAGGGATGGTTTTTTTCTCTGAGAATCTCATAAAAGGATTATATGAAACCCAGCAACGCTTTATATTGGTTTCTTCCAGACAACCTGGGACTAATTTTTATGTTAATTACTTGGGTTGGGTATTCTTGTATCATCTGTATAATACATACAAGCTTAAGATTTTGTTTCTCAGAGGATGCACTTCCTCACTCCGCCCCATAGCCTGAGACTTAAACAAGCTTCCTTGCTGTCTTCTCTGGTCACTAGAGAAGTTTTGTTTGGTGTCACCCAGCTTAAGAAAAACAGAAAAATGAACATCGACATTACAATAAAGGGCGTATGGTCTTACGTCTTTAACTCATTGATGACATATGCTGAATGCCACATGGAAGATTTTTAGTATCAAACCTTACTGATTAAACATCTTTTGTGACTTGGGGACTAAGGGTGCATAGCCGCTAACCTACCACCAAACACATCAGATTTCTTCAGAACAGGAAGCTGTATTTCTTTTCTTTCCCTGGGGAATGTAACAGGACTATTTTTTTTCCTCTTCCGAGGAATGTATCTTTTCTAGAACTGTGTTCAGTATTTTTATTCTTCACAACAGCACCACAGCCACAGAGAATGATCATTTGGGCTTTAACTTTCTAGAATCCAGGCTGTCATTTTCAGCTGTACGTATTTGCAACCTTGTGAGTGTCATATTCTGGGGGGCAGTTGTTAAGGGGAGAGGGAGAAGAGAAAGAGAGAATCAGTTTCTCCCCTGCCACAACTGAACACGCAAGTCTCTGGCCAATGACCGTGCATTAGAAACCAGGGAAGAGGGGCACCTGGGTGGCACAGTGGTTAAGCGTCTGTCTTCGGTTCAGGGCGTGATCCCGGCGTTATGGGATCGGGCCCCACATCAGGCTCCTCCGCTATGAGCCTGCTTCTTCCCCTCCCACTCCCCCTGCTTGTGTTCCCTCTCTCGCTGGCTGTCTCTCTCTCTGTCGAATAAATAAAAATAAAATCTTTAAAAAAAAAAGAAACCAGGGAAGAGAAGGGAGACAAGTCTTGGAGACCATGATTTATATTTTACCGAGCTGTCTGAGCTCATACCGAATTTTTGTCCAGCCTACTTGGGGCGGTGGATGAACAATATCAGCATTGGCTTCTCTCTTAGCAGAAATGGTCACTCACCTTGAGTAAATAGATATTTCAAATTCTACTTTTCAAATAAGGCAACCAGGGTATAGGGGAACAGAAGGCCTTTTCTTAAAACTGTTTAGCAACTGAATGGCTGGTGTGGGATTGAGATGCTGGTCTCATTTGCTATCTTCCCCTGTTCTCTCCTTCTGTTTCACTGACTCTGCACCAAAGTAACCTACAGTCCTGGGGCTAGAAGTTCTAAGACTGTGAAAAAAAAAAAAATCAGGAAATTGCTGAAATATTTCAAGCATATTTCTTTGGTTAACTTATTTTGAAGTTTTTCTCTGTTTTGTATTTTAGCTGCCTTTATAATTTATCAAAGACAGACTCATTGTTTTGGCAAGTCCCAGGCCTGGAAGGCTCCAACAAAAACTCCCAGCACTCCATCTGAATAGGAATTTTTAAATGCATTCTTAGTCCTGAATTTGAAAATGTATTCTAGAGGCAACAGTTTGCTGGGAAATTTAAACAATGCCGTTTATCATACAACAACATTGCTCCAGACAGAGAATTTTTTTCATCTCTTCCTTTGTTAGTATCCCTCCTACTGCCTTATCTTTTTAGAGCTTTTTCTCTTTTTCTTTTTCTCTTTCTTTCTTTCTTTCTTTCTTTCTTTCTCTTTGTGGATTTCAAAGGCAAGCCATACCTCTTCAGTTTTTAAGTTTCTGGAATTCAGCATTAGAATTTGTTTCTTCAACTAATTTTTTTGGCGAAATAGAATATTCCTTAATCACTCTTGTAAGAAGTGATCACTATTAATGTTTTATTTTTACAATAATCAAATTATGCTGTGAATACTGTTTTGGAAACTTAAAAAAATGTTTTTAAATCACATACGGCTTTCACTTTCTCTAATCATTAAATACTCTTCTACAATTTTTTTTTTATAGGCTGCACCTTAGGCCATCAAGGATATGAGATACGTTTAACCAATGACATTACTGGGCATTTGTTTCAAATTCTTGTCTATTATAAATAATACTGTGATGGATATCTTTTGTGAACATTTAAAGTGATTTCATTAGTGGGGCGCCTGGCTGGCTCAGTCCATGGAACATGCAATTCTTGATCTTGGAGTTTGTGAGTTCGAGCCCCACGTTGGGTGTGGAGAGGACTTAAAAAGTAAATAAACGTAAACATGAATGAATGAATGAATGAATGAATGAATGAAATGATTTCCTGAGGATAAATTCCCAGAAGTAGAATTGCTGAGTCAAGGACTAGGGTAGATGAGTTTTACTCCTACTCACTGACCAGTCCTAGAGAAATCCAGTACACCAACTAGAGTTTTCAGGGATTCTCCACCAGTTGCTGTTTTTAGGGATCTCAAAAATACGTAGAAAATAGGTCAGACTATTCAGTGGCTCCTTCCTCCCTTATATGCTGCCAAAGCGTGCACGCTTCTCACTAACCCGGCCGCGTCCAAAGGAAGGGTGCTCTAGTGGTCGGAGCTCCTTGCCACTCAGAGTCACCAAGTGTGCCAGCTGTCGATTGGGGATCGTCGTAATGTGCTGGTGTCATTCAGTGGCATAACTGCAGCTGTGTTTCTGGAACTTTCCGGTGACTTGCCCTAGCCTGCCTTATCTGCTCTCAGTGTTTTCACAGAACACAAATTAAGGACTCCAGGTTGTCACGTTCCCGGTGATTGTCAGAGGGTGGAATGGGCAGGCACTTTTACTTTCTAAACCACACTGTTCTGTAAATTGGAATTATTTGCAACAAGCAAATTTTTGTAATCAGGTGAAAAAGAACTAAAGCTGCAGAGAGGCCAGATAACCCAGGTTATTAAATTTTATAAGTTTAATTTTACCCAAAATATATTTTTTGAAGACTTTAGTTTTTTAAGTCACCTCTCCTGCACCCAACATGGGGCTCGAACTCACAAACCCCAAGATCAGGAGTCACGTGCTCTACCGACTGAGCCAGCCAGGCACCCCAGTTTTATCCACAATATTAAGTCAGTGGCTCAGGTAGTTTGAAGAGGGGTGAATTTGGAGCCAAGAGCCCTGCTGGATCCTTGCCGTGCCTCCAGTCCAGGCTTCTCAACCCTTCTGGATCCCGGAATTGGCGGGGGGAGCTGCCCCTGATCTCCAGCTATTTGGATAATAATTATAGACAGCCTGGGGCAGTGGTGCAAAATCATGAATGCCAAATAAAATCTCGATTTAGCCCCCTTCTCCGTCCAGCCTAAAATACAGTTGGTTTCTTTTCATGATAATGATGAAATAAAACATTCAAAGTACAGCTGCCCGGGAGAACCTTTACTGTCGTTTGAGCTACCAGTGGTAACTGTAAATTATTCCTCACTGCTGTCCCCCGATTTTGGGGAGTAAAGGACGGGCCTTTTAAATGTGTTCTATCACATCTCTCAACAAAGGAAAAAAATGGCTCCCCGAAACTTCTGAACGCTGCTGCCGTAAATGCTTCCTTTATCACTTAAGGAACAGCAGTGTCTATCAACATGTGGGAGGTCTGAGGCCATGTTCAAAAAATTAATACATCTCAGTATTTATTTACAGTAAATATATAAAAGGAACTAGTGCATTTTGGCCCATTTTTGTGAAAAGGTCAAAAGCCTTGAGCAACCCCGAGAAAAGACGTGTGTATAATTTCTTAAGCAAAGCAACCGTGTGCCCCACATGAAAGCGAGCACGTTTCTTAGTACGCCTCCTGTTCTCTGCTCGTGACAGCTGAGACTCAGCCAGCGGGGTTGTTTTCTCCCTTAATATCTGAAATATTAAGGGGAAAAAAAAAAACACCAAACTGAACAGGAAGTCGCCGTGCATTTTGGCCAATGCTAATTAGTCTAAATTTAACTAACTAAATGGATTACAGTATTTTTATCTTTAAACCCATTAGGACTTAGAAGCATCAAGCGGCAGTTCAGCCTCTAAATTATTGTTTTCTTTATTTAGAAACTGCAACTCTGACCTTTTGGGCAATCCAACTTTATTTCCATAGAACATTGCGGGGGGGTGGGGGGGGGGGGCGTGTGAAGAGCCGGTGAAGTCACGCTCAAGCAGTATAGGCCTGTTTGGATTTATTTGGGGAGATTCCCAAGGGTTTGTCAAAAATTCTGAAGTTTAAATTCAGGCTTTCTGATTGACAGTGAAAGTGGTCTAGAGCGTATTCAAAGATGTCTGTGATTTACAGCCTCAGGCCACTGTGGTCATTCTGGACTTTTTTAGAATATTTTCTCTAAATTCTATGACTGACTCAAAAAAAAAAATCCTCTGAACTTCCCTCTGCCCTACAGTCATGTTGCTATAAGATGTAGTGTCTTGTATTCTTAGAATGAGAACTTTAATTGCAAGATACAGCTTTTGGTCTGGCTTGGGAAGGAAGTACGTCCTGAAGATAATAGTCACTATTTTTAGACTGACTTAAACAGAGACGAGAAAGACTGATCTTCATGATCTTCATTTAGCCTAAGACTGGGAGATGCACTCTCTAAAATATCTAGTTACTTACCAGTTACTCCGGACAAGTTTTCGAAAGCACTTTTAAAGATATTTTTAAAAATGTATTTGTAATGAGTAACTGACTCAACGCTAGTTTTAGAGAAAGACTCCTTCTAAGTTCTATTGCAAAATAAACATAACAGCTTACTAAACAAAAATAGATTTTCCATAGTAAAACTTGGTCAGAACAATGGCACATTTCTGGGCCCAGGATTCAAAAGTGGGTATTAATTCAAGGCAGCTGAGTGCTGGGATTGAGAACAAGACCGTCCTGTCTTCCTGCCTCAGCCTTGCAGAATTTGATGTGCGGAAATATTTTACTGCTTTTAAGTGCTTCTCTATCGTATTAGTGAGGGGGGGTGAGGGGAGTGAGAAACTGTAGGAAAATGCCTACAGAGACTATATAGGAATACATACACTTTGCAACCTATGTCCACGTTTGCATTCAAGAAAAACTCCCAGAGACATCATGCTTCTTTCACGTAAAAGGTAGGCTCGTTCTCTCTGACGTATGTCTGATTTGTTTTCTTCTACTCAGCTAGCGTTCCAGGGCTGGAGTTTTATGCGTCATTCCTGATTTCAGCTTCTACGGTTCCCATCTAGTGGTCCCCAGTTAGGTTTCAGGATCACCGCGGGTAAAGCTTGTAAAGGGCATCGGGAAACTATTATGAGTTAATATGCTTATGAAAGCAATTATATAACCCAAGTGAACACATTATTATTAGAGATTTAGGGGAACTGAGAGGAGAGGATCGTTGCCACTTCCAACCAGATGTTGGTGGGTTACCTCCGGCAGGGCGCCCCCAGTTCTCATGAGTAAAGCATTCCGTGCTTAGTATGATGGGTTTATTGTCAGGAAGCTCGTATCTGTTCGTGGTGTGTGTGTGTGTGTGTGTGTGTGTGTGTACGTGTCCATACGTACATACATACACATGCATAATGATGACATTCTGCTCTCTGTTTCAGAGCTTAAGCTATTTTAAAAATTCACCGAGTTAGAATAATTTCTCCAAAATAAATAAGGGGACCCCATCTTGTTACTTGTTACTTTCATTTACAAAGGATATGAGGAAACAAACCCCCCCCCTTGAATTTCGTTAAGACTGTTTCTGAGGAAGGTTTGTAAATGGAATGGAGAATCTTTTAGAAATTTGAGGTCTACCTGGGAGTTTCCTGGGGTTTTTTTTTCTTTCTCGTATTCATAACAAAGTGATCCAGGATAAAACTCTAAGTAATTGAAAGAGTTAAAGGCTTTTTGTGTTGGAAGCATTAGGGGAACAGATGGTATGCACGGAGGTGGGAAAGCAATTATTTAAACAGAGGAGGGCTCGTGTATACTGGAAAGGCATGGATTTTCGAGGGTAGCTGGGGACTTCACGTTTTGGGGACCAGGTTAACATATTTACTAGTGGACACATTAGAAGCGGAAGCCAGAGCATATGGTCGGGAAGGGAGTTAACAGGAAGCCGACAGAGAGGAAGAACATGGCCGCCGAAGTCACCAAGGGGAGATGAGAAGTGGATAAAAATGGTTTTGAGATCCTAAAGGCCTTGAGAAACTAAAAGAACCTCAGGTAGTAAGGAAATCAGTTTGGAAAGATTTATATCGTTAATCTTTGTCTGAGAAATGTTCCGGAAGAGAATGAAGGAGGCAGCTCTGAATGACCACGCTGGGCGTGGTGATCACCAACAGGCAGATGAGTGAAACGTGTCAAGGAAGTGAAAATCAGGTGAAGCCTCCAAGTCACGGAGGCAGGAAACCATAAAGAACACAGAGATGCAGAAAATCTGATGGTAGGCACTACCGATGTTCAGACAGAAAGTGGGGCATTGACGTGACTTTTGAACATGTCCGTGTTCTTTTTTGTCCTTTTAAAAAATGAGTGGGTTTGGTAAAACAAAACAAAAAACAAAGAAACAGAAAGTTCCCGTAGTTATGTTGGAACAAGGCCCTTTTCCTGTTGTGTTTCTGGCTTGGTGTGGTAGCTGGCCAAGTCACCTGCAGGCCAAGCCACCTCTTCATCGGGCAGGGGGTAGTTTTTGCCCTGCATGAACTTCAGACTGTGTTAGAGAGTCAGGAGGCCATATTTCTCAAGACATCTCCAAAGCGCTAGATGAATCCAAGGTGGGATCACCAGCGTAACCATCAGTGGTATTTGTGGATGACTTCAGAGTTTACAGGCATTCTTGTTCAAGCTTTAAAATCATGTCTGCCGGGGCACCCGGCCAGCTCAGTCAGTGGAGTGTGTGACTCTTGATCTCGGGGTTGTGAGTTCAAGCCCCACGTTGGGTGTGGGGCCTTCTTAATTAAAAAATAAAATCGATTCTGCAATTCATCAACAGTTGCCCCTTTCATGTAGGTGTGTGATTAACCAAAATACGAATTAGAAGAGAGAAACAAATGTATGCATTTTATTGTTGATTATTTAGGAGAAAATCAATGCAGGAAAACACAAAATAGCGCATACTCATACACAAACAAAAACCACAAAGAGGGTGCCATATTTGCTACTTCTTTAAACTATATACTAAAAGTAAACACCTGGGTGCCTCCCTGGCTCGTCATGGAGCATGCGACTCTTGATCTCTGGGTTCAAGCCCCTCATTGAGAGTAGAGATTACTTAAAATAATAATAATAAACATCGTGAGAGTGTTAGGTCCATATAGATCAGGGTTCCTATGCCTTTGTAATTCATGAATTCCATTGAGAATTGGATAAAAATTTTTATGGAATGGGGCTCCTGGGTGGCTCAGTTGGTTAAGTGTCTGCCTTAGGCTCAGGTCATGATCTCAGGGTCCTGGGATCGAGCCCTGCGTCAGGCTCTCTGCTCAGTGGGGAATCTTGCTTCTGCCTCTCACTCTTCCTCTGTGTGCTTGCTCTCCCTCCCTCTCTCTCTCAAATAAATAAATAAAATCTTTAAAAAAAATTATGGATTTCCCCCATCCCCTCCTTAAGGAAAAAAAAAGCTATATATATATATATATATATCCTATAAAATATATGTACATATTATAAAAATATATGAGCATAGGTTCCCACCAGCACCATCTAGGTAACATAAATATGTGAATCGGACCAAGTGCAGACAATAAAGAATAGGGACTCTTGTGTCAAACTAGAAAGTAATGCCAAGTTAAGACAATAGAGAATGGTAGGGTTTGTGAAAAACTAGGGTGCTCATCCTTACCTAAACTAAATTCAAATTCTAAACAATTTCTATAACACCTGCTAAATATAACACATTTAAGGTAAATTTGACTGCAAATCCCTTTGGTTTGCAGTTCTAGGCTCTTATTATATGTAAACATAGGGGTACTCTCATTTTTTGCCCCAAGGCGCGACAGCAAGCTCAAGCACGTCACCAAATGGCAGAGGACAGCAAAGCAGATTACTCATCAATTCTCCAGAAATTCAACCACGAGCAGCACGAATATTACCATACTCACATCCCCAACATATTTCAGGTAAGTAATTCAGGTCTCTCAGATTGGCTTTGCCTTTAGAGACACGTGGCTTGGGAATCATGATTGGGCTTATATTCTGAGTAGTTACAAAATTCTAAATTTCCTCAAACTGAAGTCACTTTTGAAGCATCCAGGGAGCTCCTAGGTGGCTCAGTTTGTTAAGCACTTGACTCTTGATCTAAGGTCTTGATCTCAGGGTCATGAGTTCAAGCCCCATGTTGGGCTCTGCTCTGGGCATGGAGCCTACTTTAAAAAAAAAACATATCAACACAAACAAACAAACAAACAAAGCGTCCAGATCAAGCGTTGACTGGCAATAAGATGAAATATACTGTTAATCTCAAGGTTAATCAGTGACCTTTGCAGGTGTCCTGAGTTTGCCCTTGCAGCCTTTCTTTGCCAGTCTTAGAAGTGCAATTCTTAGATTAGTGCCCTCTTTGCTAGAAGGACCATTCGGATTATAAAATGCCAACTTAACTTTAGGAGTCCGAGCAGAATTCCTACAGTTACAGGATTTGAATAAATGACAGTCCTTTTCTTTGGATTGTTTCTCTTTTGGGTACTTTAAGTTGTCAGAAATGGCATGAGAAAAGTTGTAGACGTGTTCTCCCACTTTGGGAATCTTTTACAACTTGGGTCCAGTTGTAGAAAAAAATAAGTATTTGCTTTTTAGTGTCTACACACACAGCAAACAAGAGCCTCCAGCTTGTAGACGGAAGATACACGAGTTACATCTCAGCCTGTGTTGGGTTGAGGCCATTAACCAACACCAGGCTTTTGGTAGAGCGAAATACCCAATCAAAGGTGGAGGAGATGTTTGAAATGTATCACCAAACGGCGTCAATGATAAAAGCACTTGAGCTTGGGGTTCTCACTGAAATTGGAATGGAATCCTATAAAGTATACATTTGGACAGCCCCACAACTCATAAAATATGTGTAGAGCTGGTGAAGATGGAGGCAATAATCATCATGATTGTGTAGCTCTAACCCTACCGATTGGCCTATTTCCATCCCAGACTATTTGCTTGAAGTGACAGTGCTGCTGGAAACAACCTCCGTGAGTCGCAGTGGACCAAATTAATTTCCTAAAAAATCTAATGTTGCAGAAAATACAGGAGATGGAAGAAAGGAGGATAGTGCGGATCGGGGAATCGATGAAGACCTACGCGGAGGTTGACCGGCAGGTGATTCCGATCATTGGGAAATGCTTGGATGAAATAGTAAAGGCAGCTGAATCCATCGATCAGAAGAATGTAAGTATTGTCATTTGGACTTCATCTCGAATGAAGGATTTCTGGTTCCATTATTTCTTCGCCGCCATCCACAGTGACCTCATTGAATCATCTCGCGATGGGTAGTTGCTTCCAGTGCTCACGAGTATTTTGCAGCAATAGTAACACCAGTTTTGAGTGTTCTGTTCGGCCCTCGGTGTTTTGGATTTAGCTCTCAACTTTCTTTTCCAGAAAACACAGGTAAGTCTGAGACATTGCAGAATTAAATTGAAGTGTTTTCCTGTCAGTTGGCTGAGTAACTCCCCACATTGGGATCTGGTTCTTCACGGCACTGTTGACATTTCAGGCCAGATAATTCTTTACTGTAGGGGCCTGTCCTGAGCACGACTGGGTGTTTAGTAACATCCGTGGCTTCTACCGACCAGATACCAATAGCACCCTTCCCTGGGTTGTAACAGTCAAAGTGTCTCTGGGTGTTGCCACATGTCCCCTTCCGGATACAGTCGTCTCTGTCAGAGGACACTACTTAGGGCCCGTGTCATTCATGTGGGTTCCTTTCCTTGAAACCTATTTCCCTCAACAAAAATAGCAACTAGGACACCAGCATAGGCTTTTACAAACTTTTAACTTGCGAAATCAAATATTTAACAAAAAGCGATGTCATAAGTATTCTTTGTCATAAGAGCATCTTAAAATGAGTCTAGGCAAGGGATCAAAGTGGTCTTTCCTGTATGAACATATCTGAGCATATAGATTCTTCATTGCTCTAAGGACATTTTAGGTGTACTAACATATTTAAGGCCATCTGTGTAAAAAAATTGTTATCGACCCAATGTGCAGAAATACTTCCAAATGTGTTAAATGGTAAGTGTTGTAGGAAGAATAGTTCCAGTAGCAGGCATATTTTTTTGATTTTAGGATTCCTCAGTCTCTATTTTGTTAACATCTGTTTGCCTAGAGCCTCCTTATTCAGTGATTTCAGCTAACTTTTTGGGGGGAAATTACTGGTGCTTCTTAATCAGTGATGTTTCCCCCACAAAACTACATTGTGCCAAGAAGTAGTCGCAAGTGATCAAACCATCCTTTCCTTAAGCTGAGCATGTCTTTATTTGATGGTTTTATCTCCTTGAAGCATGTCCAAAGAGAGACAGTCCTTTTGCTGAACACATGACTTGTTTGAGACACATGTGACTGGTCATGTATCCATGTGGTCCAGTTTTCCATCTTCTTATCACCATTACTTCATCAATTTTGGACATCTCTGCCCCTCAGTTTCAGACAGTCTTTTTTTAACTTTATTTGTTTAAAGATTTTTATTTATTTATTTGAGAGAGCGAGAGAAAGCACGAGCAGGGGGCGGGGCAGAGGGCGAAGTAGGCTCCCTACTAAGCAGGAATCTCCATGTGGGACTCGATCCCCAGAACTCTGGGATCATGACCTGAGCTGAAGGCAGATGCTTACTGATCAAGCCACCCAGACGCCCCTCGGACAAAGTCTTTTGGTGGCTCATAGATGCCTGGCTCATGGAGGGAGATCAAGAAATAGTCTTGGTGAGGCTTTGTCTCATCACCCTGTTTAAAATGCCAACAGTCACCAATGACTGTGGGGAGAGGTCTTTTAAAGGAAAATAATAATAGTGAGTTTTATAAGGTAAGCCTTCACCTCTATTGAATCTTGACTTTCTTCCTAAGCCTCATTGACTTCGGACATTGATTAAAATCTGAAACAAGCCTGATTTTAATTTCTTATATTAGAAGCTTAGAAATGTCTTCTTCCTTGAAACTTCACAATTTTACAAGATCATGTCTGAACGATGGCTTCCCTTGATCAGTTTTATCTAGCAAATTGTGAGCACCTAGATTTATAGGATATTTGTCCCATTGTGGGAACCTTGTTTTCCCATTTTATCACTGATCATTCGTTTTCACCTATGACCTTTATGTTGCTAAATCCAAGGGTCTTTTCTAGGTCTTCATTCAAGTTCTTGGATAAGAACTTGAACTATTAGCAGCACCGTCCCCCACTTGACCACCCTCCTACCTGCTCTTCCTTCACTTGATTCCCAGGCAACCATACTGTGATGGCTTTTCTCCTCATTGACTCAGTCTCCTTTGCTTGTTCTTGTTTTCCTTTTTCTTACCATTTAACTTGGGAGTACCCCTGGGCTTTGATCTTGGACCTGTGTATTCTCCACATTCGGTCCTTGGAGTGATCCATAGACTGTTGGAGCACTAAGTCCCATCTCAACTCTGAATCACACATGTTACATTCCCAGCCTGGACCTGTCCCCGCCACGACAGGTTCATACATTCAGCTGCCAAGTGGCTTCTCCACTTGGATGTCTGTCTGCTTCATTCCTCAAGCTTGGCATATCCAGAATGGAGCTCCTGATCTGTCTTGCCAAACCTGCACCTCCCATGGTCTTCACCGTCTCCATCATGGCGTTTCCATCCTTCTGGTTGCACGGATCTTGGAGTCATCTTTGATACCCTCTTTTTCTGACACCTGCATTAATTTATTAGCTAATCCTATGGGCTTTACCCCCAAAATACATTCAGCACCCACACAGTTCTCACCACCTCTATTGTTACCCTCCCGCTCCAAGATCGCCGTCCAGTTGGATTGTGCAGGAAGAGCCTGGATTACTGCAGGAGATGTCTAATGTCTCCCTACCTTTGCTCCCCCCACCCATTCTTAACACAGAGACCAGAGGGGTTCTTTTACAATGAGTCAGATCATGTGTCTCCTCTGCTCAGAGCCCTCCATGGGCTTCTGTCTTACAGGAAAAGTCAAAGCCACTGTGGCCTCAAAGGCCTGAACTATCTAAACACCCCCCCTCCCCATTTATCTCTCTGACGTCACCTATTCGGTATTCTCCCCAGTGCTATACTGGCAGTGGCCTGCCTCGTATTCCTCAAAAACTCCCGAGTGTGCTCCTGTCATGCTGTTCCCTCTGCCTGGAATATTCTTCCCACAGATATCTGCATGGCTCACTCCCTCAGCCTCCTTCAGGTGTTTACTTGAATGAATGTTTCATTCATGCTCTTTTTTGAGAATTCAAGGGTCTGATATTTCTTAATCCCTCAGATCATCTTTCCTTGCACGTTCCCTTCCTCTGTTCTCGAGGCGTGTCTCAAGTTTATCTGCTTTTGCAAATTCAGCTCCTAGCAAAGTTAGTTGTGGTCTTGCTGCTTTGATCTTTGCTATTTGTATTCTGGTTTTCCTTTGATCACACGCTCGTTGTCTCTACCTCTTCACGTTTAGTTGATGGTACATCCTCCTTCAAAATTTTCATTTTGAGAAACGTAGATGGTATTTTTATGAAATGGTTCCCTGAACATTTACTGACCACCTACTTCCTTCCATGCGTGGTGTGCTCACCACAACCCACCGAGGAGAACCTCGGTCTATCTGGTTCCAAACCTATGTTCTTTCCCTTAAGCCCCCCCCCCCCACAACCTTGTGCTTTTTATTTCTAGAACAAGCACCATTTCTGGCACATGTTTGAATCCGCTCACTCACGCACTCACAAGTGCCAGGCACAGCTCTAAAGTCAGAGACGGGCAATAACAAAATAAATGAGAACCTTATGTAGAGTGTTAAAACAGGATGAGCGTTTGGGGGAAAATGAGGTAGGAAAGGATGTTAAGAAGTCCCCAAGGGGGTGGGTCTGGGTGTTACACCAAGAAGTTACATTTGAGCAAAGACTTGAAAGAGATGATCGAATAATTATTTAAATGGGATAGGAGGACAGAAAGCTCCCAGGTCTGTTACCCTCTCCTCCAACAAACCGGATGTCCCCTCTCCCTCTTAATGCAGTCTCAGAATCACATGATTACTTAAAAGTTCAAACTGGTTTATTTATGTATGGTTGATTTCCATTTATATCAAATGACCGTGTTTCCATTAGAGCACATCAGTGAGTCACTGGCACACCTGGGCTTGTAGATCTGTAGACCATACATTTAACTGCATGCAACGAGAACAGTAGTGTCTCACACAAGGCGGTTTGTCTTTTCTCTCACGTAAAAGACGTCTGTGGGCAGAGGGTCCAGCCCTGGCACGGACAGAAGTCTGTAAGTTCTCAGGGACTCGGGCTTCTCCTGCTTCACAGCTTTTGATGTGTGACCTTCAAACTCAGTGTGGCTTCTGGAGCTCCAGCCATCACATCCAAATTCCAGAAAGCAGAATATAGAGAAGGGGCCATGCCGTCCCTTTAAAGAGTCTTCCTACACACCAGGGGTGCCTGGGGGGCTCAGTCGGTTAAGCTTCTGCCTTAGGCTTGGGTCATGATCCCAGGACTGAGTCCCGCATCCATCTCCCTGCTCAGCTGCTCCCCCTGCTTGGGCTCTCTCTCTCTCACTCTCTCTCTCTCTGACAAATAAATAAAATCTTTAAAAAAAAAATTACACACCATCCTGTCTACCTCTCTGAGATCTCAGAGGTCAAAACTTAGGTGGCCACCCCGTGCTGCACAGAAGGCTGGGGAATGAAGCCTTTAGGTGGGTGGCAAGGTGCCCAACTTAAAATCAGGGTTCCTGTTCCTAAGAAGGAAAGGGAGTTGGCTATTGGAAGACAATCAGCAGTCGGTGGCCCATCTACAAAGTAAGGAGTAACCAAAGTAGCTATGACATCCCAAAATGTGGGCTTGTCTTAAAGAAGTGAGATCTTTCCAGATTGTCTTCTCTAGTTTTTTTTTTAAGTCAGATGATCATTGACTTTGAATGTTACTACGAATCACGTGTGCCGCTAATACTTTATGTATCTCTCTCTCTCTCTCTCTCTCTCTCTCTCTCTCTCTCTATGACATTATGGTTGTGATTGCCTTATACGTTTGTCTACATTGCCCGACCCCGAGAAGGTGTAGCACCCAGAGTTCCTAGCAGAATCACAGCCTAGAGTAGGTATTGGGGTCATTGATTTATTCAGCAAACATTTACTGCACACGGTTCTCGCCGGGCACCTTCTAGGTCTGGGGATACAGTGGAGGAAAAACAGAAGAGAGCTTGCATGTAAGTGGGGGAAGATCTATGAACAAATGCATCCATAAGGAAAAATCATGCAATAAATTAATATACCTGAGCCACAATGAACCAAAGAAGCGAGAGAGATTATCTACTCTTTGCTTGGACTTTGTGTGTGCTGAATTGCCTTACGAACTCCTGGTGAGAACCAGACTTTGTATTCCTGTACTTTTCAAGGGAAGGGCGTAACAGTGGCCCATTTTTTTCTGCTTTTGGCAAAGTCCTTCTTACTTAATATTTGTTTCTCCAACTGTGGAAAAATGGTTATTGAGAAGATCTTCCCATCTCAGCTAGACATATAGCTTTACGAACAGTAATAATTCTTTCTAATGATAAAAATATTACTAGAAAAAAATCTGTTATTAATCAATATAGATATAATTCTCTAGATAACTATAGAGATATAATTCTTTATGAGAACATCTGTATGAGGCCATCATAATTCGTTGTGTGAAAAGTATATGCACGTGTTTGAATGCATTCGTGTGTGATGGATGTAATTTCAGGATTCCCAGCTGGTAATAGAAGCTTATAAGTCCGGGTTTGAGCCTCCGGGGGACGTTGAATTTGAGGATTACACTCAGCCGATGAAACGCACTGTGTCGGATAACAGCCTTTCGAATTCCCGAGGAGAAGGCAAACCAGAGCTCAAGTTTGGTGGCAAATCCAAAGGAAAGTTGTGGCCCTTCATCAAAAAAAATAAGGTACTGATGGTTGGACCCAGTGTGAAATGAGTTTTATAAAGTGAGATTTTGACTTTCTCTGTTAGTCTTAAAAGAAAAAAAAAAACAAAAAACAAAAAAACAAAACTTAAGAACGTAAGCCTGTAGTTCACAGAACGCGGAAGAGAGCTAGTGTGCTGTTTTATTTTAAACCATGATTTCTCTTTGGTGGTGGTCCCTTTGCCATGGCCATTTGTCTTATTTCAGATGCATTGCCACCTGACTCGTGTCACCCACACTAACACTGACCTCTACTGACCTCTCGGCCATTTCCCATCATGCCTTTCACTGCTAAGTCCGCCAGCCGCCTGGTCCCCTCGGCTGGGAGAGGGGGCGCTGCGGGGGATCTCTCTAACACTTTATCAGCAGCTCTGATTGAAATCGTTTCCACGGGCTAATGACTTGGTGTTTGAATTCATGTTAACACTCCATGAACATTTTGTGTTTTCTTTTGGTGGCGTGGTACGTAGGTGCATGCGTGAACCTGGGTGCCACGTGTGGTCAAGGCAGCAGTACTGCGCTCTCTGGAGAATAACTGCATATTTAATTTCTCAAAGACTGTCTTGCTGTCTTGACAACCTTGGCATCTGAGGTCCTTTATGTTCTCTCATCAAGCTCTGGTGGTTTAGGTGGTTTAGAAATCTTTACCCTTCTGGCCTTAACTGGTGTAGCCAGTTAGTAACTAATCGGAGCTTAGTAACCGATCGGAAATGTAGTTTGCATGGGACAGCCTGCATGAGCTTCTTGTCGGAGATTTCTCGCTCCTCTTCCGTTGCCTTACTTACTAAAACCTCCACTTTTGTCATATTCTACATGTTTTCTTTTGGACCATGGCCTAAATATTTAATCGTTTGTGTTTTACTTGCTTTGGATTTCAAATATTATTTGATGCTTATTTTTGTTTTGTGTCTTATCTTCTTGTTTCTGATTTTACTCTGTCACTGCTCCATCTTACATGTAGCTTATGTCCCTTTTAACATCCCCCCATCAGCCTCCCCCTCCTCCCCCTGCCTCTGCCTCACCCTCTGCTGTTCCCAACGGCCCCCAGTCTCCCAAGCAGCCAAAGGAACCCCTCTCCCATCGCTTCAACGAGTTCATGACCTCCAAACCCAAAATCCACTGCTTCCGGAGCCTAAAGCGTGGGGTAAGTTCTGCTCTGGAATCCTGTCTCTCTCGTGCGCTCTGGGTGCATGTGTCGTTCTGCATGACTTATTTTGTTTGTGAATGAATCCATTGTGTTTCCCCATAACATGAAACAGTAAGGATCTGGGATTCACTGTAGCTACAAAGAAGAACCCCAATAGGAGGAGGAGAGAAGAAAGAAGGAAGCAGAAGGGATGGAAAGAAGAAGAGAAAGCCAGCCAGCCGGCCCAGAGTCCTTTTGGTCTCGAGCACATTTTAGAAAGGCTTTTCTCCACTTCCCTTTAAAAACATCTCAGTCATTACTATTCTACCTTGATTTTACCAAAAAAGGAAGCTTAGATTCAGTTTCCAAAGCCAGCGACATATGAGATGAGGAATTGGGAGTCACTGAATACTCAGAAAATATTTGCTTGATAATTGCTGAAATAATGTGAGTGTCACGAAGATACTTCTCTCTGAGCTAAGCCTCAGGGTTCGAAGGGGAAACGTCACGGGGTTACAGTGGTTTCTTTGGCTGTTGGTGAACATATAGGATGGTGATAAAATCCCTGTTGGCTGGAAGAGGACTAATGTCAGATTTATCTGCAGAGGCTGAGATAATAAGCACTTGGCATTTATCGAGAACTTACAATGTACCAGACTCCGTTCTGTGGGGTCGTTGACTTTTCTTCAACTGCCCTGTGAGTCTAGGCACTAAGACACCCTTATTTTACTGATAAGAAAGCCGAGGTCTAGAAAGATGAAGTTAGGAAGAGGCAAAGCCAGAGATCCCGCTCATCGTGAGGTTCTGTGACATCCACGCTCAGGGAGCGTCTGTTAGAATGTAGTTGACTCGCGAGTGGATGTTGTTTAGACTCCCGTTCGAATTATGATCCCCTGTGCCAGATTCACAGGGTTTTGTGCAACTGATCCAGTAACCAAAGGGAGTTACCAGTTTGGTTTATAAGATTGGAATAGAGTCATTTGGAGCCTCGCAAATAAAGCTAACTGCTCAGTGTAGCCTAAGCCACCCCCAAATATCCTTTATTATGAAGAATGAGGCATGGCGATCAGGAGTAGACAGATGTGTGTGTGTGTGTGTGTGTGTGTGTGTGTGTGTGTGTGTGTTGACACACCCAGGAGGGTCTTTTATCCCGACCTGTGGGGACTGCGATCCAGCGGTCATGGGATATGTTCTCGTACAAACGTAATTTTTACTCTTCCCTTCCTTTGGGTAAGAAAGAATGTAAAGGTATGATAGCCGTGACTAAAACAAGGGGTGGTACATGTACTAAAATCGGAACGACACGGAGGAGATAGCACAGTCCCCGCGCATAGATGACACGCAAATTCTCGAAGCGTTCCGTATTCTCAAAGTAAGTAAATAAATAGAATGAGGGACAACCCCCCCCCCATTTCTTTATATGCAGAGTTCCTTTAATAAGGGAATCTCAACATTTTATGCAAAGAATACACATAGTTGGTGAAATTGTCTTGTCTTAAGGTTCCCCAGCAGATCAGGTTAAGAATCAGAAATGTAATTTCCTCAAGATTTCAAGACAGCCATTGTTAGAAGGCAAAGTGTAGCTTCAGAAGTGGATGATGGATCGTGTCGAGCTCTATAATTAGATCTCAGCTCCCAGCTAGGTCAGGCTGGCTTTTAAAACTCCCCGGCCATCCCGTTTGCTCATGGAAGAATTTCCAACATCTGGCCAGGGTGTTTTGGCGACACTCTAAAGTTTTACGTTAACTGTACGTCAGTTAACCCATCTCTCTGCCACTTGCAAAACCTTTACGGAGCACTCATTTATTGTATTTCTAGTAAGTACCTCTGCATGGTCTTTCGGAATCTCACGTGGAGTATGCTGAACATCTGTGATCGTTTACGTTTGTTTCTGTGTCTGTTTCATTCTCTCCACACTACACAGTCTGTTGGTTGCAAATGGTTTTCCTGATCTGTGTTTCATGATGTTCTCTAAATGTTTAGGAAAAGACCAAAGAATGTCAGTAATCAATAAGTATACAGGAAAGATGGCTAGGAAAAATATAACCCTTAAACACAGTGAAATGAGAAACGGGTTATTATGATGAGTTAAAGGAAAATCCCTCTTTTTAAAAATTGTAATTAGCAAAATGAATTTTATTTCTTACTCTCTAAATCTGTGCTCAGCAAAAACTCGGTTAAAAAAATTTTTTTTTTCTCAGTGCTGTGTTTTCCTGAGAGTTAACACACACACGTACACATTCTAGAAGAATTAGTAAATGAATAGAAACACATTTCTGCTTCCTTCGTTTTGGGTCAGCCTGTTCTTAGTGAGGGTCAGATTTGAGGTCCCTTCCTTCAGGAAGTAGAAGTGAACAAAAAAGAAAGAAAAAAAAAGAAAAGAAAAAGGAAATGCATCACAGAAGTAAAATTAGGAAGTTCAAAAATAAAAAGCAAATCTGAAGTTTGGGGAAATAAATTTGATTTTAAAGCAGTCTCAACACAGAAGGTACACGGATTACAGGGCCCATGACGAAAATGATACTGTCCTTATACTTGCTTCATTCTTCCTTTTTAACTTGAAGACTATTGTGCCAAAGATAGCAAAAGTGCCCTAGAATGATAGATCTGTGATTTTAACACATCTTTTAATTTATTGTGTTTTGCAGCTTTCAGATCCCAGTCTCAGTCCTTTGTTCCTGTTATCCGAATGTATAAAGCCTATGTAGACATTTCTTAGCGTAGCCGCTTTTGTGTCTAAATAATTAACCAGGATAAAATGGTTTTTGTCATGAATCGTTGGCATCTGTAAGAAAATTTTCTTTCACTGAACGTCTCTAAAGTATGCCACCTGAGCGCTATTAACCATTTCCTAAGTCAAGGAAAAATGAACCTAGATAGTATGGTCTCCGTTTGCAATTCACAAATGTAATTTTGTTGTCTTAAATTAAGATTTCTCTTTCTGGTCTGGGCAAGGGTCTTCTAAATGTAAAATATGGATGTAGTTTCCCCATGTTTTCAAGTTCATGGCATGAAAAAATCCCATCGGAGTTGATCGAAAGGTTTGGAAAACCCTTACCTATTGTTTGTCAGATGTTACAATTTTATGGTTACTTTAATTTTATTTATTTTATCTTGTTCTCTTGCTGATTATTGGCAGACTCAGTCTTTCTGTTTTCACAAAGAACTCATGAAGAGGACGATAGGGAAACCCACGTATGCTTTTGAAGCTAGGGACTATGTTGTAAGTTGACCTGTGACGGCCAGGGCATACAGTCATGGTACGGGTACTAACCGCTATGACAGCACCAAGACTGGGGACCTGGCAACGAAATTCTCCACTGGGAGACCTGGACACGGGAAGGGCCTCATTATTAGTATAAATTCGACCCCAAGCTACGTCATCTAAAGCTTGGGTGGGAAAAGGAACCAACTTCCCAAGAAACAACCAAGCTTCCTCAAAATGCCAATGGCCTGAGCTTGGCTTTGCCCCCTCTTCACTGATCGTGACTGCCATCTGAGAAGATGTCAATGGGTGTGATTTTAGGGCAGAATCTCACCCATAAACGCGGCTGCAGAGCGTGGTCCTGGGAGAAGGACACTCTTACAGATGGCAGTTGTGTAGCTCGGACGAGGACCCACATCCCCGTTTGAAGGAGGTGGATCCATAAGGGGGTTATGCCATGAAGCTTGGGGAACCAAAACGGTCACTGGCGCATGAGCAAGGGCCTGGAGGAGTCCCGTGACTTTGCATGGCCCTTAATTAAACACGGTTACTTATATCTTTATTTTCACTGTCCCCTTTCTTCGTACTTGAGGTTAGTACCTGTGGCTACGCAGTAACACATGGACCCGCTGGCTCTGTGTCCCCCTCATGTGTTATTGACCTATGTGGCTCCCAAGGCTCCGTAATTGTTGCCTGAAACTGACAGCTTTTTAGTTCCTCGGATGTCTCGCAATGCACTTAATGCAATCTTTACAAGTCTTCTCTGAAATCATTCGGTTGCTAATGTTAAATGATCTAACTGGCTGGCTTACAACCTAAGACCGAAAACCCGTGTATGATCGTTACAAGAATACCGCATCGCGTGATGGTGTTTCTTATAGATGACCCATCACTGTCCATGTCAGGACATCGGATTGGTCTTGAAAATCCGCTAATTCCTATGGGTACTCGGATTTATTTTCAATCGTAATGACTCGTTTTTATTATGAAGTGGTAATATTCCTATGCTGTTAGTTTTTATGTTAGAATTCTTCTTTTGGAATGCGTAAGAGAGAATACATAATTGATATATGCCTCTAAGTAACAGAAGGAGCCGAATAGAGAACAGGTATTATACGGAGTTCAAATGTGAGGTCTTTGAATTAGCCGCATTTAGACAATAACGTGTGAGAAAACATTTGTAGGGGGTAGTGTGCTTTGTAGGGAAGGTATTTGCAAAGTTTTCTGCTGTGCACCCTGAGTGTTGTCTGTAAAGAACTGAAGACGTGACGAACCGATCTGTGCGAAGGCTCACAGGAGGGGCCCCAAGAACAGTCAGGAGTGTGCCGTACATACCCCGTGCCCCCAAAAGTTTTGTCTCGCTGCTTCTTTCCTTCAAGGCTTTTTTCCCCATAGGGGCAATTTCTTTACAAGCTTAATGCCTATTTGAAAAGAAGTGTCTATTTTGAGTTCATCATAAGAATAAGATTTTTTAAATCTGGTTAAGGAATTTTCAACACCCTGCACTCTCAATTTAAAATCCAAGGGTGCTTTCTTTGGTACTTTGTCTCCAACATATCTTTGACCCTACTACAGCTGCCTGAACTTTCAGAATTGATGACAGCTAAGTAAAAACGCACCGCACTCTCAACACGCTGCTTTCCAGCCAAAGAGCATGTCTCACCTGTTAACGAAAAACCTAATGTTTCTTTTTTCTAATTTGGAGATGCCTTTTAATCTGTTTTATGTCCAGTCATCGCTCTACCTGTGCTAATCGCCAGGGCCAGCAAAATTGCGCCTGCTGTATCCTGGTAATTGTCAGGAAATCCATAGCAAGGAGTACCCCTGGATAGTTGATAGTCGGCTCTCTGTTTCCTAACAGTAACTTTCAGGCCAGCTACTCATGTTAGTTCCCTAAGTGCTGTGTAAGCCCCATGAGTAGGGCTCAGAATGGATGGAGAGCCTCTGAATATACCTTCCACCGTGCAGGGGGTGGTAAGCGGTGCGAGAGAGTCGTCCTGCCTCCAGCCTGGTGCAGACAGGCTTTCTGGATCCTTCAGATGGAGCAACTTCCAGCTCCTGGTTACCCGTTCACCCATTCCAGAGTTTGCCTTCATGCCTTCGAGAAATGCCAGTGTTTGCATTTATTAGAGTTCCTCAAGATAATACATTTCTTGTACGTTGTGAACATAATTGCTCTTCAGACCCCCCATGAGTAAAACTTTCCACGTGAAATATGGTGAAAAAAAGGCTATGTGATTATTTTTGTCTTTTATTATCAGCATGTGTCACCCACTGCAAACTTATTTTAGCTTATGTCCAGGCTGATGTGACCCATCCAGAAGTGTGGGCAGAAACTCTCCTTTTCTATCTTTATTCTTTGCTCTGGCAGCATAGCAGCTGACGGAAGGTTTTGGCAGGGCCAGCCCCTCTTGTGAACGTTTGCACAGATCCGCTGCAAGTCATTTTCACAAGCGGCAGGTGAATTTATGTGTTATGTTAATACAGTGCAACTGACCGAATACCTCTTCTTCTGATGTGTTGTCTCTCTCTTTTTTTCCCCTGTTACCTCTTCAATTTTTACGTGAAGCTTTCTCTCAAGCTGGTAAGCACAATTATTCTATGCATGTCCCGAAACTAATCAGGCTTTTTGGTGTATGTTTCTCTTGCGTGTGCTTTCGTTGGTTTTCCTTCCTTAGACCTTTGCAGTCCAAAGGTCCAGAATCTACAAGGGGCGATCTTAATCTTTTCAAGTTGCTAAGAAAATTAACGCTTAACTCATGATTTGGTTTCCTTTCTTGTTGGGGCCTTAAGAGGATGGCAGACGTTAATACACGTTATTTGAAAGTGAGCATAAATATAAATAGTCCACATTGGGGAGTTTATTTATTGGATCATTTGGCGTAAAAGTAAATTTAACAGCTGAAGATGCTGCTTCCTGGGAGCCACAGAAGCAGATGAAAAACGTGGTGAGCCTGAAGGAGGCGTGCGGGAATGGTGCCAGTCTCTAACTCAGGTCCAAGGCAGCCTGCGAGAATCGCAAACCGCGGGATCTTTAAGTCACTCCATAAATATGTGGGTGCCTTGTGCGTAGCTGCTTTAAGAAATCACAAGATGACTTTATGGACAGTAAAAAGAAGCCTCCTAAGCCTTTCTAAAATAATTTACTTAGTGTTCTGTGTCGTTCCTACCTAATTGCATAGCCCTAGTAAACAGTCAGACTAATCATTAAATTTATTAAAAGAAACTCTTAACTCTGTAACCCCTAACTATACTTGAGATATGTGTAAGTTACATGGTATTCTCAACAACCACAGCTGAGAATGTCCTAAAATCATGGACGACGGTAAACTGCAGCAATTCGACCAGGAATGAGGTCGGCTACTGTAGGCACTGCTGTCGGTCATGCCCGATAACAGTTTCTGGTCATCCTTACGTCCGTATTTGCTTGTCTGTATGTGGATACATATACGTGTGGATATCCAGAATTTTTCAGCCTGACTCAGGATTTGGCAACCAACCCAACCCTAGAGAAAACGAATGTTTTATTAAATGGAACATTTCTTAGACTGTGAAATCAAATCCCCACACGAGTCCCTAATGAAGGTCTCTGCGAGAAGGAAAACATTCGAAATGTTGCAATGAACTGCGTTTGGAGGCAGCATGAATTTGGGAGAAACGGAATCATTTAAGTAAGAGCCTCTCAGGTACTGGGGTTTCTTGCTCGCTCTTTCTGAAGATCTTCTTTTGCTGACGTGCTAGCAAGGCGTATGTATATCCCTATATATATAATATATATAAAGTTATATAAACTGTTGCTTTATACCATTACTTGGAAGCCAGTGAAGAAGAGAAGTGTTGCCCAAAGATGCCTGGGGTGGAAAAAAGGGTAAAATCTCAGGAAACAGCTCATGCTTGTGCTGTTGGGGGGAGAGCCTCAGGAGTAAGCATTTGATTCCAGAAGTATGTAAAACAAGCTCCTCCGAGAGCCGCAGCCACGTAAAAGATCCACAGACGCCTTGGCCCCCTGTTGCAAAACCGGCGCCACCTGTGGGACCAGTCTCTTTGAGAACTGGGCCACTCCAGGGATTTCAGAACGTCTACTGTGACTCAAAGCTAGAAACATAAATTCCTTCATGGCAAAACAAGTCATAGGTGAGAGTATTGCTTAAAATAATCCAAGCCTTAATGGCCTTTTAAGGTACTTCCAGACACCGGACGCTCCTTTGGATCTAGAAGAAGCCGTGACCTGAATCTCCAAAGGCAATGCGAAGTTTGTCTAAGGCACAGTTCACGAGATTAGTGTCTAAATAACAATACGGAAACACAGAATACCTATTGAAAGGGACCTAATTCATTTTTTATTATTTAATGGTTTTTAGTTTTTGTAAATAGTTAAAGTTAAATTTTTTGCCGTCTAGGGTATCTGTTTGTAAGTCACAAGTACTGTGTGTATTATACACCACTGCAGACTTACACCTGCTGAGTCTGCATCTGTGTCCCCTGTGGTTGCCACCCATCACATGTGCCTATTTAAATGTTCATTAATTAAAATCCAATAAAAATGTAAAATTCGGTTCCACGGTTGCACTGGCCGCGTTTCAAATGCTCAGTTGCCGTGTGCGGCTACCGTATTCACCAGTGCAGAGATGAGAACTTTTCCATTCTTTGGAGAAAAAAATTCATTGGGACTCCTAGCCCGTAGTTAGGCTTAGTAACTATTAAGGAATTAACACTGAGCGCTCCCTGGGTGTCCTGGCTTCCGAAGCAGTAGCGTGTCTTTTGTTTGGTTGCATTCCAGAACCGAAAAACAAAACAATCCCCTCGATTTTGGAAAACGTGCTGATGTGATTTAAGTAAACCCAGCATGAATACAGGGTCTCAGGCTCGGTGACGGAGCTGAGCGAAGTAACAGCTCATAATTCAGCTCTCCGGTATTCCAACACAATGATCGTGCAGGGGACAGAAAAAACAGGGGTGATCATTTCTATATTGAAGATGAGTTTGGTTCATCTTAGCTTTAGAGGCAACTGAACTTGCTTGGCCTGCCATGAGGGACTAGCCACTTGTGTTCTGGTCTCACTCACCTCTCTCTCTCACTCTTATACACGCGGGCACGCGTGCACACGCACACCCCAGCGTGATCACATGCTCCCAGCACAGCAGCCTGGCGTTCTGTCCTAAGCAGCCAAGGAACCTCGGTCACAAGCACCATGTCAGCTGCTTGGCAAATTCAGCTCGATTTTGGAATTACATTATCCGGGTCCTGTCTCTTCCACCCACGCTCCCAAGCCAGCCTGATTCCTTGGCTTATCCCTGGCGATTGAGTACATTTCTCAATCGCTTCATTGAAGCAAAGACCCTGATCGCCAGCAGCTCTAGCTGCGGCTTCTGACACGTAAGCATCTGCAGGAGTCTGGAAGCTCGCTGTTGATGTTATCTACCGAAATTGTATGCACCAAGGAAAGATAGTAATTGTTTCTGAAAAGAGATCAAGATATCAAAATAGGCTCCTTCTGCTGGATTGGAAACAGCTGGCATGGATTTCGGACGCTGGGACGTTGGTGTGGAGGTCGGGGAGCGTATTCTATGTGGATTTTCTGAGGTCACCCTACAGATGTCAAAAAGGAGTGACCAGGCTTTTAGAGGCCGCGGAGGGGAGAGTGCGGGGAGAGGGGGGGAAGATAGATGTTTTAATGTCCTTTTCCCCCACATTCTCTGAGGAACCAGATGTCCCATCTGTCACTTGGTGGGGATGGAAACTTTTGGCCTCAGCCTGTGTGGAGAAGTGGGAAGAAAGGCTCAGAGTAGGGTGTTAAGCGGCATGAGACCGTTGATGACAGGGGCACTTGTCCCTGTGTCGTATGGAGGGAGCAGAGACTTCAGACTTCCTTCAAACTCCGGTGTTGCCACCAACACTGGCGGTCAAGTGAAGGTACCTGCCTCAGAATTCGTTTTCCATCGATTCTCGCGAGGGTCAGAATTGTTTCTTCCCCTCCCTCCTTCTGCAGCCTTGCCCCCTGCCTTGCCAGAGATGGTTTGGCCAGCAAGCCTGGACCCCGAACCGGTGTGTGGGACTCTTTTGCAGTTTGCATGCACTGATCTTGCGTCTCCGCTGGGTGTCGTGGGAAAGAGCTTCCCTTTAGTTCACGGAAACACATGCAGACCTCTGCATCCCCCGGTGTCTGGGGAATGACGTGTCCTGCGGGCTTCCCTCGGGGTCTGTCCTCCAGGAGGAGCGCCGGCTCACACCTGTTTGCATTCGCAGGGCGCCACGCCAGAGGATTTCAGCAACCTCCCGCCCGAGCAGAGACGGAAAAAGCTGCAGCAGAAAGTCGATGAATTAAATAAAGAAATTCAGAAGGAGATGGATCAAAGGTAGAGTGAAGCGATAGGACTTACTAAGAAATTCGCGTTCAGTGTGGAAAGATGGGAAATCCTGAAATAGCTTCAAGAGACGTGATTATTTCAGCCGTGTGTGTTTCACGGAAGGTCTGCCGGACGGCTTCATTACAGAGCGGGAGAATTCTTTTAACAAATAGGTTTTACTCTGAGTTTGGGGAACAAAATACGTTCGGTTTTTTTTTTTTTTCTGTGTTTCCATACTTCTTTTTTTTTTTTAATTTTTATTTCTTTTTAAGTTTTAAATTTTCATTCCAGTTGTGTTAGTTTCAGGTGTACGATATGGTGATTCAACACTTCTGTACGTGACTCGGTGCCCATCACGACAAGTGTCCCCTGAGCCCCCTTCACTGGTTTCACCCATCCCCCACCCTCGTCTTTTCTTCAGTCATGAGTAGGTAGCTGAGTGTTTCGTACAAACGAGGAAGAGAAACGTGGCGTGAATCCTGCCCCCCTCCCTTGCCCCGTATTCTAGCTTTGGGTCTGAAATGTCCTTGTCTTTCTATTTGAGGACAAGTGACAGTCAGTCTTCCCAGAGGTTCTCGTGACTCCTTATCTTGTCGTAGAGCATACTGATGGCGTGTAGAAAACCCGTCACAGCACGTCTCATCACACACACCACCAGCCATCAGGGGTGTGATGTTGGCCCGCTCCCGAGAGGCTCCTGCGTCACGATCCCACCGCTGGGTCTCCTGGTTTTCTGAGCTGTTTTGTAAGTTTGATCCCAGGATGGTATATATGCGAAAAAGAAGAAGAGAAGATTTGGTGTCTCTTCATTTGCACTTCCCTTCCACGTTTATAACTTGTAGATCTTTTCTGTCACTTGCTAATGATCCTGATTGAAAAGCCACTTTATTAATTGTCTCTCCCTTTATAATTCTCCCTGAGTGAATTAGGTGAATCATTCATCTATTTGAGATTTTCTGAAAGGTGACTTGAGATTTTGTGCCCTGTAAACAGGCCAAAAAGTGAGTCTACATAAATTTAGTTACGGCAAAGCTGGGCTCGTACATGGCAAAAGAAAAGTAGTTGTTTATTCTTTTACCTCTGGTAGAGCAACTCCTGAAAAATGGGTGGTTTTATTAATTAATTAATTATTTATTTATTTATATTTAAAATTTTTTTTTTAGAGAGAGCGAGAGAGAGCGTGGCAAGGGTACGGAGGGGCAGAGGGAGAGAAAGAGAAACTCGCAAGCAGAGCCCGATGCGGGGCTCACTCCCACGACCCTGAGATCATGACTTGAGCCGAAATCAAGAGTCAGGCGCTCAACCAGCTGAGCCACCCAGGCGCCCCAGATGGGTGGTTTATAAAGCCTGTTACAGGGCGTAACAAATAGCGGCACGTATAATTAACTTTGGTTTTGTTTTGTGTTAGAAATACACCTCACGAGATGAAAATGTTTTATTTACCATTTTTATTACACATGGGACCAAATATCAAAAGGGTCACGCATGTGTAAACCAGTGAGAGCTCGGGCTGTTGGGTAAGTGAGCAGTTACACTCTGCACGGGAGTAAGTTCGGACTCGCTCTCCGAAATGACACTGCGGAAGGTCATGGACACTATTGTCCGATAATTATACAAAAAAATTTCTCTGCCACTTGGGTTGTAGCCATGGAAGCTGGTTAACCTTTTAACCCTCACAGCAGCCTTGCTGGTAAGAAAGCAAATCCTGTATAACCATTTACCAGATGACTGTTTATTGAGCATTTACTGTATACAAGGAAATATCCTAGACCCTGGGAATAAAGCAATGAACAAAACACACGAAAACCTCCGTTCTCAGGCAACTTACATTTTGTTCACGAGGAACAAGACAGGACTAACCAAAAGCACAAAGAGTGAGGGTAGATTTAAAATACCCTGGGGTTCAGGGCTGCCTGGCTGGCTTAGTTGGAGGAGCATGCAACTCTTGATCTCGGGGCCGTGGGTTCGAGCCCCACGTGGCGTACAGAGATGACTTTAAGTAAATAAAACTTAAAAAAAAAATGAATATACCCTGGGTTCAAACCTGGTTCCACCTATTTCTGTTGCAGACTTTGGACAAGCTTCTTAACCTCTTCTTGATCTTTACCTCTTAACCTTACCTCGGTTCCCTCATCTTGAAAAGGAAGTTAGTAGTGAGGATTAAATGTGTCGGTGTATGGGAGGTGCTTGGACCAATGCCTGGCACGTAGCATCCGTAAAACAAAATGGGTGTGTTCAGTGCCAACAGACCACACGTCCCATTAGATTTTCAGACTGAAAAACAAACAAACAAAATCCACCCATATGCTACCTACAAAAGGCACATCTAACTCATAAGGTATTAAAAAATAAAAAACCCATAAGGTATAGAAAGGTTGAAAATAAAAGGATGGAAAAAGATACACCATCCACTGGTTGGCCAGTGCCAACCAGAGGAAGACTGACTTTCAGGCCAAAAAAACCCCTCAGACTATTCAGCTCAAGAAGGTCAACTTCATAACTTCAATGCTTCGAGTAACAGGCAGCTCAGTTTAAAGCTGTAGGACTGTATGACCTCAAAACGTGAAAAGGTTATGCTGTTAGCCTTTGACATGAATATGTTCAAGAAATACAAACACATCATTGTTGGAGGAGATTTTTAATGCACTTCTCTGAGTAACTGATAGAACAGATTAACAGATTGAGGGAGAATACTTACATAGTATAATTGACAAAATTGACCTCAGACATGTCTGCCCAGTAATTGCGTTGTGCACATTCTTTTCAAGCACACAGAATATCTCCAGCAATTGAGCATATCCTGTTTTCCTGAAGCAAATCTCCACAGACATCCAAGGGTAGACACCATTTAAGGTGTGTTGTCTGAAGTCTGCAGTAAAGCTGGGTACCAATAACAAACATTTAGAAATTAAGAAATGTAGCTCTGAATAATTCTGAGACTAAAGAAGAAATCATAAGAGACATGGGAAAATACACGGAGCGGAGCTGAACCTGAACCATTCTACACATCAGTTACTGGGCGGTCACTAAGGCAACGCTCATAAGGGGAACTTTATAGCTTTCCATACATATTAAAAACAAAAAGCACTAAACATCAGTGAGCTAAGTATCCATCTCAAGAAGTTAGAAAAAGCAGAGCAAATTGAACCGAAGAAAACAGAAGCGAGGAAAGGGTGTAAATTAATGCCACAGAAAAACATACGCACACAACAAAGAGGGTCAACAAATCCAAAAGTTGGTTCCTTGAAAAGATGAATAAAATTAAACTTCTGGAGAGACCTATCAGGAGAGACAGGAGGAGGAGAATCGAAGATAATGAATCTCGACCAGTCTTTTGAGAAGTTTTGCAGAGAGATAGGGCAGTAGCTGGAGGTGTAGCCATAAAGTCAAGAGAAGAATTGGGTAAAGGTGGACGTTACAGTTTGTTTGTTGTAAGAGCATTTATTCATCGCAGATCCTTACTGATCATCTACGTGTGCCACGCAGTGTCCCGTCACTGGGGAGATACCAAGTTAACAAAAGAGCTTGAGCCCGTAGAGCTTCCTCAGAGAGCTTCCATTCTAGTAGGAAGAGACCGACAGTCAACAATAATAAGCATAATAACAAGTCACATAATGTTGGAAAGTGATACGCGCTGTGGGAAAGAAGGAAGTGGAGCAAAGTCAGGGGGCGGGGAGTGCAGGTGGGGGGAGGGCTCTAGTGGAGATGTGACCTCCGGGAAAATGAACAGTCAGTATCCACAGAGAGGCAGCAGGACAGGACGGATGGGCTCAGATGCAAGGGGGTGGGCCCAGGCCTGGTGAGGACTTGTGGAACTTCTCTTCCTGTTATTTCTGTATTTTCAGTTAAACTATTTCCCATGACTCAAAATAGGGTTTGGTTCATTGGTTTTATGTCGCATAACAGGTTGAGGCTGCCTTTTACTGAAGCTCATTAAAGTTGGACCCTTCCCACCTGCAGAGTCATTTGCTCTAAACTTTTAACATCTCGAACCCTGCAGAACCCTACTGAAAGTCCCTCAGAGCCAGAGTTCAAAATTAATAGAGTTCTTTGGTCCCAGAGATAGGCCCAAGCCTGGCTGCAACGCTCCTATAGGGATTCATTTACTCAGGCTGCTGCGGGCGGGCGGGCCGCCAGCGCGATGTCAGGAAGGGTGTGGAATCTTGCGATCTGTCGCTTTGAGGCTCAGTTGCCCGCCTGTCATGGATACCAACTGTGGGTTTGGTTTCTTAATAGTTGAAAGAGTGTGTAATAAAATTTCCAAAGCCGTTAACTCTGCTTCTCCAGGAGGGGAACATATGGTAGCCCACGAGACCCAGGGTGCCAGCTGGAGCTTTGGTTTGCACGAAGAATGTGCGCCTGGATATTTGGGCTTTGTTTGTTTTTGTTGTTGTTTGGGGAGAAGGGAGGGATGAGGGATGGGATTGATTTATGTTTCTCAATTGCTGGGGGCGTGGGAGGTACCAGATACCATTCAGAAAAGGCAACTGAAATTTTAATATCCGTCTCTGGATTATACAGACCTCGGGAGCCAAAATCTTATATGGAGTTTTAGGGTGAAAACAGGCCCCAGTCCTCCCTTCCAACCCAGGCAGTGACACCGTCTTCCCGTGCTCCCGTTCACACGGCGTTCAAGGTGGTGGGAGAATACACTTGGCGGGTGACATTCACCTTTACCGCGTCCTGCTCCTTTTTTTTTTTTTTCAGAGATGCCATCACAAAAATGAAAGATGTTTACCTAAAGAATCCTCAGATGGGAGACCCAGCCAGTTTGGATCACAAATTAACCGAAGTCAGCCAAAATATAGAAAAACTGCGGCTAGAAGCCCAGAAATTTGAGGTATGAAAAAGCTGTGGGTGAAAAGCTCTGTTGGAAAAAAAGAGAAACCGAGGAAGGGCTGGGGGTCGTGGCGTGTGGAGGCTGTCGAGCGCCAGCGATTCGTGCAAGAGATGCGGCTGGAAGTGTCGGGGGGCTTGGCGAACCATGGTAAAAGGAAAAGCGGTCACCCAGCGGCTGTGCTGCCCCTCGGCATGCCCTCTGCCCAGGATGCCCCCCAAAATGACACCAGTCACAGTCGTATTTGTATATGTTGTTCTTTGGTTTAAGTGTTTCGCTTCATCTGTCCTGTTCCTGCGTCTGTTGGTGGCGGATACAGCTGGAACGTGCCACCGTGAATCCAGGGGCTAAAAAAACCAAGTCAGAAACATACGGTTCTTACAAAGGACCCGTTTTCAGGGGTTATAGAGGTGGCAAATTAGAAATGAGTAGGAAAGATAAATAAATGTTTCAGGGAGAGAGAGGAGCACTCAAGAGCTATGGACAAATGGCTTCTTTTACCCACAAATTTTCAAGGCTGCAGAACATGGGAAAATACACCAGGGACTGATCGCTTCCGTCGAAATAGGTTACTTGTAGCCATGAAGGGTCAGTGCGGCTTTTAAGATGCTTCCTGGAGTCCGTCAGCCAGTTACTACTGTTGGAGTGCTTAGAGCCTCGAAGTGTCCTTTCCTGGTCATTTTTATCGTTCGGCCGTTTTGACACTATTTCAAATGTTGCCCAAAATAATTTTATCTTTTATCTTATTTGATTTCCTGTATGCACGTTTCTTAGCTGTTAAAAAGAGTGGCGCCCCTCAAAACAAGGAAAGATGGGTGTCGCTTTCAGACTAAGTCACGGCTCACGTGCGGCGGGATTCTCCTCGTCTCCAGGGGAACCTCGCTGTCACGGAATTTTGGAACCAGAAGGAACTAGAAGCGACTTATCCGAAGTCACAGAGCTGTTTTTAAAAGCCCAAGAGTAGAGGGGCACCTGGGTGGCTCAGTCGGTTCAGCATCCGACGCCTGATCTCAGCTCAGGTCTTGATCTCATGGTTGTGAGTTCCAGCTCTGCGCTGGGCGCCACGCTGGGCGTGGAGCCTACTTAAAAAAAAGAAAAGTTAAAAAAGCCCAAGAGTCTAACACAGTCCGGCGCCTAAACACGCTTGCTTCTACGTCTCCAACGTGAGATGCCCTGGAAGCAGTTGCCTGTGGGTACCTTCTGCAGCCGAATGCACAGACACTGGAGACCCCCCCGTGTGATCCTTCTCGAAAGACTCAGGGACCATCAAGCCCCCCAAATTGGGGGCCTTTAAGACTCCTTGGTCGGGCCCTCAGCTGAGCTCAGACCAGCGTCTTTGGTGATTTTGCTTGCAGGCCTGGCTGGCCGAGGTGGAAGGCAGGCTGCCAGCCCGCAGCGAGCAGGCCCGCCGGCAGAGTGGAATGTTCGACGCCCAGAACCCGGCCACGGTCAACAACTGTGCCCAGGACCGCGAGAGGTACAGTATCTGTACCGCGCCTGCTGTCCGCTGGGGTGCAGCTTTGCTCTGTGTTCCTGGTCCGATTCTGGAGTCTGGAAACCAGAGTAAGGCACTTGCTCGGCACCAGAGAGCCCGCGATGCCTGACCTGCCCTTCCCCCAGCGCACGGGTCCCCAGTGCCACACGGGGCAGCGACGGAGCAGGCAGGGTGACCTGAGATGGCCTTGGTGGCAGCAGTCGGGGGTGCGGGCGCCCCGCTGGGCAGTCGCTATAGTTGCTGTGCGTTTTCCTTTCTTGAGCAGCCCGGATGGCAGTTACACGGAGGACCAGAGTCAGGAGGGTGAGGTGAAGGTGCTGGCCACGGACTTCGACGACGAGTTTGACGAGGAGGAGCCCCTGCCCGCCATCGGGACCTGCAAAGCCCTCTACACATTCGAAGGTGACCCGCGTCCGCCCGGTTCCCCGCTTGCGCACGCTGTCCCTTCTCCTCCTGTGGTTGGACCTTCTTCCGAACCCTTCCAGATCTTTCTCTCGCATCTTACCCTATTGTTCTGCTCACTGTCAGCATCATCATTATTTGGTCCATGGCTGCATATTTTGCCTGTTGGTCCATAAGGTGGAACAGTTTTCATGGAGCTTTCTTGCCGCAGATAGTGTGGAATAATGATGATTTCATCTGTTCATTCAGTATTTCTGGGAGCTCCTGTCTTGGAAAGCCCCCAGAGGGGTGGGATGCGGGTGGGTTGGCGTGCCTCTGCCCCTGGAGAAAGAGAGCAGACACACATTTGGGGGAGGTCAGCTGGTAGCACTCACCAAGGCGGGGGTACAGAGTGCTGGGGGTTCATGGGACAGCGAGCTCACCTCCTCAAGAGAATTAATTCCGGGAACTCTCCGGGCTGCTGTCCATCCGAGGTGGGGAGGTGAGGGAAGCGTGGGCTCGTGTGGCTGGAGCTCAGAGGTCTCGGGTGGGAGCAGTGGTGTCACTGAGGGGGGAGGTGGTGGGCAAGACAATCGTTTCGATTTTATTTGGCAACGATGAGGAGCCGTGGAAAGCACTTGAGCAGAGTGTTGATGCCGTTGGAGCTGTACCCGAGGACGTGTATTGTCACGTGTGTGGGAGCGATCGGAGAACAGGGATGAAGGGTTCGGCAGACTAGCCTAGAGTTGCCAGAACGATGTTCCGTAGAAAGATATTAAGAATACGGTGGTGAAGCAGTCTGAGCTCAGGTAGGTTTGGGGAAGCTCCGGGACAGATGGATTTACAGACCTCCCCACGTGTTCAGTGGGACAAGAAAGCACCAGGTTCAACGTCACCAACTTAACCTCATTCCCACACCTCGGCCCCACCCCCGCGGCACCCCTGTAAGCAGCTCCGGGCAGTCTGCCCTTGAGAATGCCACGTGAGCCGTGGGGCACTAGTCTTGGGCAATTACTGTAGCAGGTGGTCTTGGGGACCCCAGTTAAAGAGTGGGCCCGGAGAGGCCGCAGTCAGCACACTGCCCAGACCCCTGGCTGATTGGAAGCGGGGAACAAAGACAGGAGGAAAGGGAGAGGATTCCGAAGGTGCCCTCCTGCCCCTCCCCCCAGAGTGGGGAGGTAGGAGGAAGTTGTAGTTGGGGAGGAGACACAGCGAGCCCAGGTTTAGGACCAGGGCAACATTGGAGGTGGACCCGTGTTTTAGGCAGAGAGAGAAGTGGAACCTTAGCTACGGACAAGAACCGGGATGGGAGACAGAGAAGTGGCGATAGTGTCCGAAAAGGTGTCATTAAAGCCATTAAGCATACACTCCCCGCAAGAGACAGAGGAAGAGCAGAGCAAAGATGTCCCCTGGGGAGGCACCTGGCTTCCTGGGATGGAAGGGAGGGCTCCCTGGAGGAGCTGGAGAAGGGTCCCTGGGAGCCGCAGGGGGAAGGCCTGGAAGCTTCTGCCTGGGAGGAGCCCTTGCAGAGCAACCGGGGGAGGGGTCCGTGCATCTGTCACTCGCTCCCTGCGCCTCTTTCATTGCCAAGCTCCCTGTTTGCGCCCCGCCTGGACGTGACGAGAAGCCTGACGCATTCCGGTCTTGCTCCTGCAGGTCAGAATGAAGGGACCATCTCCGTGGTTGAAGGAGAAACACTGTACGTGATCGAGGAAGACAAAGGCGACGGGTGGACCCGCATTCGGAGAAATGAAGATGAAGAGGGTTATGTCCCCACTTCGTACGTCGAAGTCTATTTGGACAAAAATGCCAAAGGTGCTAAGACTTATATTTAATACAACTTAAACAAAAACAAAACTGTTAAAAAAAAAATTGGAGTTGTCTCTCCCCACAACTATGACTGTTCCGGGCGGTTCTTCCAAAGCCTGGCTGGAGGACACCGGAGTGCGTGCTGGCACATGGCCACGCGGTGGGCTTGTAGGCGTTCGACACCCGAATTTCCTTGGCTAGTTTTGATATAATCACGTTTCACTTGCTCATGAAATATGTCGCGTAAAGCTGCCAACTGCCAGTTTGCAATTCTGTCATTTGAAATGGGATAAACAGTCCTTCCTCTGGCAGTGTCTGTGTAGGTGTCCAAAAAATAAGTTGCCTTCTAGCTTCTAATCGCTATTTCTGAATTTAAAAGCCCCCACGCATCAGAGGGGCGGGTAAGACCCTTAGAATGTCACATTTTGTAACTTAATAACTTGAACTTCGCTAGTCTTTCTGATCTTACAATCATTGGCTTTGGAGGAAGTCCTCAATGAAACCTCCCCCTCCTGGAGGAAAGGGTAGGACGAGTCCTAGATGGGTACTCGAAGTGCGTATCTTTCCTTAAACGTGTTTGAGATCGTTGGTAGATCGCCGTGAGTATCCTCTCCCGTCTGCGGGATCCCAGACAACCAACTGAAATCTGGAAAAGCTTGGTTAACAATGAACCAGGCGACTTTTACAGGAGACCGCCGAGCTCCCCGCTGCCGTGGCCGTCCATCAGACGCCCTGCTTGCTGTTTCCATAACCTACGCAAACCGGAGTGCTTCTGTTAGAGGTTTTGTGGCAAGTGCGGCTGTATTCAGCTCACACGTCCCCAGGTGGGGCTGTAAATAGAACCGGAGCGGCAGCTGCTTCACACGCAGACCCAGCTCATCACTTCGCAGACGTGTTTCGGGTTTTGTTTTGTTTTGTTTTTTTGTTTTTAATCCTTGGCATCTTTAATTCCCAAAAGTATGAATCTACTGAGAATCGTTTCAGAATTGCTAGCTCGTTTTATGTAATGAGCCAGAGCCAGAGTGAAATAAAGTATTTCACCATCTTGCAAGGAATCTGGGTCGCGTGGGGATTTGCATTTTTAAGTTGGCAACAGAGGTAGGGAAATCGATCCCGTGCATGGAGATAGGAACCCGGCCCGGTGCGTGTGGCCGGTTCAAGAATCTACCCCGAGGTCACAGAGAACCAGCTATGAATGGCTCGCACTAAAGCTGTCCGGTTCTGATTTTCTTTTTATGGGGCTTCCAGAATTATTTATTCATGTCCTTCCTACTTTTTAAATAGGAAATTAGCTCCTTGCTTTTACACTGTGAGCTCCTTTTGTTTTTTTTTTTTTTTTTTTTTTTTTTTCCCCCCGAATGTGAGCTCCTTTTGTAAGCGCAAGTCGATTTAAAGCTGATTCTACCCAAAAAAAAAAAAGAGCTGATTTAAAAAGCAACAGCAGCTGGTGATCGGGGTCAGGCACCTGGCCGCAGTTACAGGCACTTGTCGTAGATTCTAGCAGAAAGGTTGCTACGTTGCCCAAGGACCACCAAAATGGAATTTAGTAAACCTTAACGACAGCCTGATTTTTAAAACACGTTTTATTGTGAAATAATGATAGATTGCCAGGAAGTTGCAAAGACCGTACCGAGCCGTCCCCTGTACCCTTCAGCCGGTGTCCCCCCATGGTGACTTCTGACGTGACCATAGTATACAGCCAAGAGCAGGAAACTGCCATCGGTCAGCCCGCTTTTTAAAATACCATTTTATGATTCAGATTTCTTTTGCCTTTTTCTACCTTTGCTGACGTAATATCGATAAAGCCACTCACCCTGGACCCCAGACCTCTCAGGAAGATCGTTTCTGTTCCCCTTTTTAAGTATTTGCCGCAAGTAACTCGGCTGACCCTGAAACCATGGGGCTTCCTCCTCACGAGCTGGGGGAGGTCACAGCACTGGGCATGGACCCAGGCGAACAGGGGACCGCAGATATTAAAATCAGAGCTTTCTGTCCGATGCTGGGACTCATTTCCAGCCTGTGAACTGCTACCAAACACTGAAAAAAGTCTTAAAATGGCCAAGACAACATGAACCTTTGCAAGCCTCCCTTGGAAAGTATGGCATTCCATGACGTTGTTGTGGGTTTATTTATTTAGTTTTTTTTTTCCTTAACAGTTGTGCAAATTTGATTCAGGAAACGGCTCAGTTGGTTGGTAGGGGCAGGGGGTGGGTTTGGGCGCGTAATGGAAGGCTCCTGATTTTCAGTTGTGTGCCTCAGGCCCTTAGCACAGGCAGCTGGGGAGGAGGACCGAACAGTGCCTCGGTGCCAGCCGGTCAATGCACCAAGTATTAGCAGAAGTCCTGAAACCATTCCCAAAGAATCTGAATTCCCATTTCCGCCCAGAGTATACTTTGGTTTTTTTCTATACAGCCCCCCCACCCCCTGAAAAGGTTACGTGCTAAAAGAAGCCAAGTCTGGGCTTGTGGGTGAAGTTTTCTGCTTTTATTTTAGACACACAGAGGTTACTCGTGAATGTGTAGAAGCCTGTCTTCCCCCACCTGGTTTCTCAATCTGCTCGGCACCCCCAAGAACACACCCCCCCACAAACCCCCCCCAGCCCGTGGGGCTGCTGCTTCCTGGTGCCCAGAACTCAAAGCAGCTGTTTTGTGCCCGTGTGTGTGTGTGTGTGCGCGTGTGCGTGTTGTCTACGATGTGACTATTTAATAATTGCCAAAATATTTAGACTAGAGGAACCTCCAACGGGTCAGCTGGATTGTGACTATCTTCATTTATGGTTTGGTTTGGTTTTTTAAATTGCTTTCTGTTAAATCCGTCCGTGATCCCCCCCCCCAGCCCCCAGCCCCCCCATATTTGTATATGCTGCCATTTAAAAACTAAAAGGATGACTTGAATTCGTTGTTTTAACGTTTGACTCTTTTGTCTGTTTGTTTTATTGGTGATTCGCTGCCTAATGACCGTTTTTGTTTTTGTAACCGCTGGGGAAGCCGGAAGGACTAGGTCCCCTGCCGGCTGCTCCAGCCTGAGCTTATTGTAGACACTTGTGTTCTGAGTAAGTTTCGTTCCAATACGGCCAACATGATTGTCTCTCTCTCTCTCACCCTGAAAGAAAAGAACCTGTCTGGCTCCTCTTAGTTGTACCCTCGTACCTGCCTCTCTAATAAACGTATTTTTCTCAGTGTTGTGTATTTTAAATGATTTTTCACCTTCCGAGAAAATGATTCTGTGTAATCCGGGTATTTAACTCTTTTGTCTTCAGTCATGGGGAGCTTTTCCAGCCAAATGCTTTTTAAAAATTCTGCCCTCGCCCTCCCCCGCCCCCCCTTTTCAATGACGACACCTTCTCTGTCTCTCGCCCTGTGTGCACCTGAGGGCTTTACGAGTCTGTCTGTCCTTCCTCTCCTGCCCCCTCCAGATGAAGAACTTTCACTGTGGATTTCTGAGTAGACGCTGAGTGACACGTTTGTCCTTTTCGCCCCGATCTGACATGTTTTTGTAAAGCACCGAGAGTGTCGGTCGGTCGGGGAGAGAATCGGGCCTTGAAATTCCTGGCATCCTCCTGGAAGCGGGTCCCGTTTCTTTCTTCCGGCGCTCAGCAGACCCAGAAAGAGGGGTTGGCGGCGGGGTGGATGGGGCGCGGGTCTCGGGTGGGCCTCTCTTCCCCCCCGAAGGGAAGGCCAGCCCCTAGCCGACCTGAAACCGTGAAAGTTCCTTATCTCAGACGTGCCCGTGGTAACAGCCCATTGCTCTAAAGCTGTCCCCCCCCCCCCCCCGGGTGGTGCGGTCTGCAGACCGGACGGGCCTGCCCCGGCCGCCGGCCTCCCTCTAAACAGTCTTTCTCTTCTTTTTGTGTTGTAGATCCCTAGAGGCGGTTGCCGGAGCCAGAGCCTCGGTGAGCCTTCCCGGGAGAAACCCTTCGGTCTGCTTGTCTCCACAGGCCTGGGCGCCCGCGCGCACAGACGGCTCCCGGGCTGGGCCGGCCCGCGGCCCTCCGACGTCTCAGCCAGAAGCCACGTCCCCCCACCCACCACGCGGCTGCTTGCCTTTTTTTTTTTTTTTTCTTTCGACAGCATGCTTCTCCTGGCCCGGCTCCTCCCATGGCCCCGTCCGGCCACCTCTCCGGGGGCAGGTCTGTCCCTGTCCCTGCCCCCCCCCACGCGGGGCCACGGAAGGCAGCTAGACACCTGCTCCCTCCTTCGGGGCCCCTGCCTTGGCCCCCAGTCTACCTGGCGCATCCTGACCTGTCCATGGTTCACACTGTGCCTTTTGTGAAAACTTCGCCACTGGTCTCCCTGGGGGAGACTAACAGAATCTGGACAAGGAGGGTCAGGTGTGCGCCAGGAGGACTGAGCGCCCGAATGTCACGGATGGGTTCCCGTGTCCCAGGTCCGTCGACTCCTCGGTGGCCCTTTCCTGCTTAGGGGTCCTCTCCTCGTACTAAACATCAGCCCTCGCAACATTTCATGGCCTGAGCGTGTCCGTGGGGGGCCCCGGGGGACCCGCAGGTGTGCCCATGCATGCCTCCCCCTCCGTGGCATGCACACACACACGCGGTTTTATTTGAGGCCTATGCTCCGTGGCCTGGAAAGGTCTACACTGGAAGTCCAATTCCATCCTGAGGGCTACACGCAGAAGCTGGGGTCCGCCTTTCATGGGGTGAGGGGAGGTCCCAGCCCCCACCTCTCCTCCATCGCCCTGTGAACGAGAGCGGCGGGTCGCGGCCCTGGACGCGCGGGGCGTCTCACCCCAGCGTTAGCTCGTTGCCAAGTGAGAATGCCTGTCTTCCCGAGAATTCCGAGATTCGCATTCTCAGGATTCTAGCGCTTTCCTCACCAAAGACCCCGTGATGCTTGCGGTCCTTCAGGTGGTCCTGCGGCGACAGCGGCCTCATGTGCTCACGTGCTCCGTGCGCCACGGAGACTGGACTGAGTTGGCTTTTCGAGCGAAGTTTCCTGCCTCTTACGGGTCCTTGAGGAGAACGCGAGGCCGTGTGGCCCGTGTCCCCTCATGTCTTCGAGCAGCGTAGCTTCCCTTCTCCAGTGCAGACACAGTCGGGAGAGGCCCTGGCTGTGAGTGTCTGGGAACGAGACGCCACCCGAAGCCCAAGAAGGAAATCGGGCCTCTGTCTTCTCTCGTTTGGCTTTTGGTAACTAGGTGGTCACCTCGAACATCCTCAGAACTTGACATTTACGAATCTAAGACAAGGATGTCTTACGGGAGCCGAAGGGACAGGGAAAGAAGGGGACAGGTGCTAAAGGCTGGGCCTGTGTTCAGGGGCCAAAAACGGGGTTTTTTCAGCAAACCAAGGTTGACCATGGCCACGCACCCCCTCCCGAGAGCAGTTCGGTGACTAGAAGAAACCTCCAGCAAGCAAATGCCTGGGGTAAGCAGGTGAAGAGGAAGTGGCTTGGGGTTGCAAGGCGAGCGAATGAGCGAGCATGAGCCGGCCCTTCTCTCTCTCTGTCTCTGTCTCTCTCTTGCCCTGAAGGGGACGAGGCCCTTCGGTCCAAGAGTGCTGGTCTACCTGCAGGGACGGCTGAGGCTGCGGGGGTCTCGGGGCTGCTCTGCGGGCACCAGGCCTCCGTTCCCCACAAACGGCGGTGGGCCACCTGTAGCGAGCTCCTTTGTCTCATGAGAGGGCCGCCTAGCAGATAGATGCCCGGGGCGAGGAGGGTCGGGTCTCCCCCGTGTCCCCGCAAATCTTCAGGGGTGTGGCTAGGACGCGCAGTCCCAGTGGCTCCACGGGGGGCTCCTCCGCCAGCCCGGGGCGGGGGAGGGGGTCAGGTATCCCCAGGAACTTCTGACTCTCACCAAGCCAAGCTGACCACTCTCCACTCCACAAGGATGCTACATGGTTTTTTAAATCGGTTTTTAGAGCCTCAGTAACTCATGTGCATTGCGTCTTCGTACTCCGGGGTCAGGACGGATTCATTTCTCGCATCGTAGGGAAAATGGTAGAGGCTGCAGTGATTTGTCCTTTTAGCGTCTGTTAAGCCCGGTATAGACTATGCTCGTATCTTGTAACCCCTGCGCCTTTTTTTTTTTTCCTTCTGTACCACCTGCGTCCAAAAACGAATGGATCGTAAGTGCTTCTCCGTGTTAGGCTTGGTGTTCGCCTTCCGGCCCGGCTGTGCGGGAAGCGGAGACCGCAACCCTGAGCTCGTTCAAGGGGCTGCGTCAATAGAGGGTAGTTGAGGCGTATCCTGTACTCTGGGGATCCCCCGGGAAATCTTCTCTACAGGAGTGTGGACCAGTTCACATAGAGCAGGGGAACCTCCCCATCGGCTTCTCGGCCCCCCCACCCCCCCATGCCTATCGTTTCTCCGCCGACGCTAGAATAGTGTTGTAAGAATGACTTTTAAAGCACCTGCCCTGAACGTGACCTAAAAACAACGTGAAAGAGAGGAACTTGTCATTTACCCGGCTTTTCCTTTGCAAGATAAAAAGGCATGGAAAGCTGTCGTGGGATTTTCCTCTGGGTTTTTCGTGAAGCTTCCAGGCTGTGAGGCTCAGGCCAGATAAGCTGTAGCTTATCTCGCGGGCGGCAGCCCCGAGGCCCCCTCATGCCTTCTGGGGACATCTGTAATTACAGGAGAGAGTGGACTGAACGTGAAAAAGTGACACGGATGCTAAGTATTTTTCCAGAGATCTTAGTTTCATACTTCCTCATGACTCCGCCTCCCGCGCTTGTGCCGTCAAAACACTTCTTTAAAGAGTTGATCCAAAATTCTATTTTAACCTGATGTCGAGCACCTTTAAACGTTTGGTTTATTTGCGTGTGTGGCACTAATTCTAAACTTCGGGGAGGCATCTCAGTGTTGTAACGGCCCCCTGCCATTGTGAAGGTTCTAGAATTGCCCATTTGTTTCTGGAGATGGAATTAAACCAAATAAAGTGCTTCCATTGGAAGGCTTATATTGACCTTGTAACTATACGTTAATCCTCTAAATGTTAAATAAAAGTGTAACCTCTGTTACGTTGTCACGGGACTGTTTTGTGGCACGAGGAGGTGACCTCGGCCAGGAAGCAGGCAGGGCCCCTGGGCTGGGGGCGGGGGGGCTGGGGCTGGGCCCGTGTGTACCTCACTGATTTACTGGGTGAACCCAGGACAAGTCACAACCCTCTCGCCCTAGCAAGCGCTAACCAGCACCCCGCCTGCTGGAGAAGCTGTCCGGAACCCTGTGATGTGGGGTTCAGGTCAGTTCGGTTCAGAGATCTGGGGGGCTCCTTAGGAGCAGGAAATTTGTTTTCCATGCACATCAGCGGGCAGCTACTCTAGGTCTCCCGGGACCCTGCTGTGGGGGGGGGGGGGCTGCCGGGCCATGGGGCCCATTTGCATTCTGTGGACAGTCCTGTGGCAAGTGCTCGAGCCCACCCTTGTGGTAGCCTGGCTGCAGTAACCACGGGCTTGTGCGACACCGAAGGGGGGAGGACCCCAGCCTGCCCCCCACCAGGATGTGCACAGCGGGAGGCTCCCTGCCAGCCCAAGAATCCCACCCCGGGCTTTGGGGGGAGAGTATAATGATTTATGCCCACACCTCTTTAGGTCCTAAAGCCCCTCAGACCGGTTCCCGAACGGGAGGGAGGGAGGGAGGTCGCAGAGCTGCTGAGGGGTGGGAGGTGAGGCCACCAATAGGAGGCCAGGTCTCACCTTGGCCTTAGCCTCCTCCCCCAAAGGGACGTGAGCGGCCTTCAAAAAAGCAAGAGCTCCTCACGCAGAAGGCAGCAGACCTGTGGGTCAGGCTCCTCCAGCGGGTCTGGGAGTCTCAGCAGCGCCCCCCACCCCACCCCCACAGGACCAGGCTTCGGTGGCCTTCCCTGGCCTCAGGGGCGCCGGCTGCACCCAGGCCCCCCCACGGGCGGTGGCGACCCCTAGCGGGAGAGGGGCCAGCTCGCGAGGGGCAGGAGGTCCCACGGGGGGGGGGGGCGGGGGACCGGGTGACCAGGAATACAATGGCCGTGGGCTGAGCCGGAGGTGGGGGTTCAAGTGCTCCTCTTTTAATTAAAGCAAAAGAGATCTCCGGAGCTGTCGTCCCGTGGGACAGCCGGAGACCCGACCCTGAATCCGGCCGCCAAAGGGAGGCGAGGCAGGCCCGTGGGAGGGAAGGCGCCAGAGCCGCCAGACAGAGCAACGCGGCCCAGCTCAGGGGGGCTGACGGCCCGCGTCCCAGGCAGGGAGGAAGCCCCGTCCGTCCCTGGCTAGAGGCGGCCTCGCCTTCCCTCCCTGGCCTCTGTTGTTCTTTTCTGAAGGGGAGGCAGTGAGCCTGTGGCCAGAACTGTCCCAGGCCGGGATTAGAGTGCGTGCGAAGTCCGTGGCCCTGCTCTCAGCAGCCACTCTGTGAGCACCGGGAGGGGCTTCCCCAGAGCGGCGGCCACGAGGCCCTGGTTTAAACGCCACCTGTCCAGATGGTATCGTGAGTGACCGGGACTTAGATGACCTCCCTTCCGCTTCGGGCACTGCTGGGCCGCAAAAGGTGGAGCAGAATCTGAGAAAGGCCCCCCCGTGTGCCTTCGTCCTCAGAGCCAATGGGCCAAAAGCGGTGGGAGGCAACACGGGCATCTCCTCGTTCTCAGCTGTTGGGCCCCCGAAGGAGGCTGGGGGTGGCAGGGGAAGGATCCCGGGCAGCATTCGGCCCCTCAGTGTGCACATCCTCCCACCACACCACACCACACCGAGCCCGGTCCCCGCTCCCGGCTCCCCGGACAGCACCTGCGCCAGGCCGCTCGCGGGTCTCAGAGCCGAGGAAGGGCTGGAGACGACGTCCTAACAGGTCCCTGGGACAGCTTTCCAGAACACACATTGTCTACGACGTGGGCTGCCCTTTTCACAGCTTCTCCTAAAGGCGTTCTCTCTTCTGCACCCCGCTCCTTCAAGGCGAGAACACTCCTCTCTGCTGCAGGGAGAAGAGCAGGGAGAAGAGCCAGAGGGAACAGGTGGGATTCCAAAACCCCACTCGCCGCCCCCAGGGCTCTGTGGGGCTCAAAACAAGGCGGTGTGAGACTTGCAGGATCATTTATGTTTGCACTGAATTCCAACTAGAACAAAGGCAGGAAGCCACACTTTTGGGGGGCCTGAGCCTTCCAAATGCATTTTCTGATGCAGGTCTGTGAGCAGAAGCGCGGGCAGACGGAAGGGCCCGCACGCTCGGCCGGCTGCAGGGGGAGGCTCTTGATCCCCTACAAGGGGCTGCTGGAGAGAGGCCCCGCCGGCCTAAGGGAGGAGCCCATGGGAGATGCCGGTGGAGGAGCCGGGAGGTGGCCTTCCCCGCTGCCCCGTGCTTCCCGGCCCCACACGCTCTGTGAAGCGAACAGCCACAGTCTCCTGTTTTGTCTCCAGATTCCAGCATCTGAGTCTGGCGGAGCCACTTAGAAGCCTGGGATAGCAAGGGAAAATAGAAAGGAAAGATTTTAAGGTCGGCTGCTACCTCCCTCTTTCTCCCCCTCCTTCCTGTGGCACAGTAAGTGTCTCCAAACCTCGGAAACCAGCCAGCCCTCCGGACAGAGCTTCATTCTCAGCTTCCATGGTGAACACGAAAGGCCAATCACAAAATCCGTACCACGGAATTCCGTGTGTACAATGTTCCAGTGTCAGCAAGGCTGAAAATCGTGCCTAGACTCCGAGACCCACGGACCGGGAAGGCTATAAAGCAGTTGGAGGACGTGCAGCGGCTACTTCCGGGGCGGGGCGGGGTGGCAGCTGTGCTCAGGAGGGACCCACAGGGGCTCACGGGCCGGTGATGGTAACCCCCGCCCCCGGTGGGGGGGAACCATTCCTGATGCAGAACACGGGTCCGCACGCTCACTTCTGACGGGATTTCACAAGTATATGTCTTTCAACTAACATGTAAAAATCTCCCATTCTTCTCTCCCCACCAAACCCAAGTATAAACAAAAACCAACCAAAACCACGGGAAAACAAGACACCAGCATCACCAGGTGCTGGGGAGTTCCCCACGCAGGTCCCCAGCAACCGCGATGCTGTGATGGGAGGTGCCAATGTCTGCCGTCAGCCCAGGAAGGAAGGGTCCCTCCAGCAGAGAAGCCCTTGCAGGCCCGGGGAGGGTAACCCCAGCTCGGAGGGATTACCCCACGTGGCCCAGTGGCCGGGGTGCTGCGCCAGTAGGGGACCAGCCCATGATGTGCTGGCTTTACCCCACTCCCCACATCGGGCCCCACTTCTCGGGGTCCAGGGCTGGTTCCAGGAAAGGAAGGCATGCGTTCGCGGCCCCCTCTTCCTCATGCGCTCCTGCAGCCTCCAGAGGCTGTCTGGATTCGGAGCCACGCCAAGCCCCCTCCCGTGTGCCCCCCTCCCATGCGCGGTGGTGTGGACCGCGGATCACACCGCCGCCGCAGGCCCTCCCCGGCGCAGAGCTCCCCTCTTCCCTCCGCTAACAGAGTGAGCTGCCGAGGCGGGTACAGACGACAGCAGGGGCTGTGGGGAACGCATATGTATTTATTAGGACGTTCTGAACACCAACGGGGCCACGCAGATGGGGGGCAAGTTTAACCCGGCGCAGAATCTGTCACCAGGGGGGCGACCTGAGGCCGCCCAGCCCCGCCGCGGGGTCGCCCGCTGGCTGCAGCAGGAACTTTCTAGAGACTGTAGCAAATGTCAAGGGACTCCAGAGCGGCTTGTTCTTTGATCACATGCTGCCTCGGTGGGGAAGGAACCGGGTTGAAGGACTGCAGACTGAGCCACGTGCTGCGCCAGCTTCCGGGGCTCTGCCGGGATTCCAGCCACATCTGCTTCTAGAGACTGAAAGCCACGGCGCGTGGGGTCCTGGGTCCCGACGCCCCTTCCCCACCCCCGTTCCCTCTGGCCCCAACAAGGTGGGCATCTCGCCCCAGCTGCTTTGTCCAAGGGCGTGGGTGCTGCCGGAGGCGAGACCCGGCCCAGGGGCTCGTCCCAGCGCCCCAGCATGGCCTGGCTCAGCATCCAAAACGGGCTTCCATGGCCGACATAGGAGCTGCGCCAGAGCCACAGCTCCCCGGGCTCCCCATGACAGTGTGGTGAGAAACTGGGAGCCCCCCCCCCGAAGCCGCATTCGTGGCAAAGGACAGTGACACGGGTAGGCTACTTCTGTCTCATCATCTGGTTCCGTGGTGGGGACGAGCGACAGCCAGCCCACGGGGCCAGCTCGGCAGCATGGGGAGCCAGGGACCAGCTGCCTCCAGAAACAATCTCAACCGACAGATCCGACCCCCACCCTGGGTCCCCATCACAGATGAATCCAGAGTCGTTAGACTGCAGGAGAAACGCTGAGAGCAGCCCGGGGTTCCGGAGCCTTTCTGTGACACCGGGGATCGGGCTAAAGTGGGGCCTAGGGAGGAGCTGGCTCCGGCACCCCCGCTGCTCGAGGTCGGCCCTCTGCACCCCCGCTCCCAGCTGCGAGTCCCAGGTGCTGGACAGTGCCTGGAGCCCACCCCTCGGTCCCTAGGCCACAGCCTCTGACTTGGAGCTCCAGGGACCCAAGCTGGGCCCGAGCGAGCGAGGGGGTGGGGGAGTGGGGCAGACACAACAACTGTGACAAGTGGGCACAAAGACCCAAGTTAAGGAACGTCGCAGAGCCCTGGTCGTTTGAAGAGCCCGAAGTGGATGTATTTCCTGGTTGCGACGTTACTCACTGGCACCCAAACAACTTTGCTGCCTCTTTACACATCTGGGTTTCCCAAGCGGCCGGCCTCTCTTCCGGGCGCAAACACGCCCTCCGCAGGGAGGAGGGCCAAGGCGGGGGCCTGTGGGGACACTTGGGTCACTCAGCCCGGCAGGGCCCACGAGAGGGTTTTTCCAAACATCCTCACGGAAGGTGCATTCAGGGATGCGCTCTTCCAACACACAGGAGGCGGGAGAGGGTCTCTGCAAAGGGAGGGGACTTACAGACTGGCCCACCAAGTCACACGGCCCGAGTCTCGGCTTCGATCTTCTGCTCCCCGTGTAAGCTCTCTGGGTCCTGGAGCTGGGCCACGCTCTGCCGGATGGCGATCTCGGGGCCGCCGCCGTACAGGTGGTTCAGGTAGACCCAGGTCTCCTCTGAAATCTGCCCGTAGTCAGCTCCTGTGGGGCCCCAGAGGCCACGTGGTCGGGGCTGGGCCTGCGCGTGCCCCCTCACCCCTCCGGGCCCCACCGGGGAGGGAGGGCACCCGTGCGCTCCCGTGCAAAGCTGTTCAAGAGCAATCTTGGGACGCTGCACAGGACGTCTGTTCTCTAAGGACCCAGAAGGTACGTCTCTGGCTACCGCCCGTTTCCCGGGCTGTGCGGTTCCCACAAAGGGCAGGCAGAGGCCAGCACAGGGCACGGGTAGGAGCAGTGGGGGCTCCAGAAATGGCTGGTCGTTGGCAGCCAGGAGGGACCGCGGGGAGCCTGGCTGGCCGGGGAGGCCAGGGCTGGAGCCGGTGAGACTCACCCTGCTTCAGCTGGACATGGCCGCTTCCTTTGACCTGTGCGATCCTGCTGTTGTCAATGGGCCCGGGGGGCTCTGGAACAGACGCGGCTCAGTCTCAGTGCCTCTGGGCCTCTGTGGCAGCCGGAAGCCCTCCCAGCCCCCCACGGCCCTCCGCCTCTCAACAGGTAGGAGTCATTCTCAAGGCGTGACTCCAACACCGTGACCCCAGAGAGGCCGTCCGGGGCCCCGGGGTCCAGGTGACGTCCTTACAGGGGTGGGTGTTGGGCACCAGACGCTCGTCCGCAGAAGCTGAAGAGCCAGAAGGGACTCGGAGTGTCCCTGGAGCCTGCAGAGGGCATTTCTGGGGCTCGGGCGCTAGTTTCAGACCCCTCGTGGAGCACCCTCCCCAAACCTCCTGTAATCCTCAGCAAGCACTTGACATGAGAGCTGTTTCTCGAGGCAAGGGAGGAACGGCCCGGGAAGAGCTGGCAGAAGGCAAAGCCAGGCCTGAGGGCGGGCTGCAACTCCAGAGCCCGGCTCTCCACCACAGCCAAGCCTGAACGCCACCGCCACCAGGGAGCCCCTGGGGTGCACCTGCTGCCTCACGTGCCAGGGGCTGGATGGCAGCGAGGCCCCTCCCCTGGCCCCGAGGCCTGGCCAGCGCGTAGGCCCTGAAAGGCCAGTGTCCCGTGCCCAGAACCTGCTGGCCCTGCCAGGCCCCAAGCCCTAGTCTGGGAGCCCCCGTGTGGGGCTTGAGGGTTTTGAGGGCGGCCGCAGGCAGGCCAGAGCGTGGGCACGGCCGTTTCTTGCTGGGGACTGTGTAGGATTCTGGGAGGCCACCCGGTGCTGGGGCCTGCCTCCACCTCTGGAAACCAAGTGGTCAGTGGACACTGTGTCCGCGCTCTCTCCTAAGAGTCTGAAGCCATCTATCCACTAAAACCTTTATTTAGGGCAACGGAACCCCCAAAGGAAAGGGCCGGCTGGAGGGATGGGCAGCCTTGTCCAGGAGCCATAGGGACAGGACGGGAGGGAAGGGGCGAGCAAGACGCTTCCTGTCCCGCCGCAGCAAGAAGGCCTGGCCCTGGGTGGCCTGGCCCGGGGTGGGGGGCACGGGACAGCGATGCCAGCCCTGGGGCAGGGGGACCACCTGTGCTGGCAGGGGGAGGGACAGGCCCGCGCTGCACTCACCATTGTCCTTGCCCTTGACAAAGGCCTCCCACTCCCGAAACCACTGCATGCTGATGCAGTAGATGACGCCGGGGCACTCCTCCGCCTGGAACGCCTTGTTCAGCTGGGCCGCGGGGAGCAGAGGGGAGCGTCACACCACTACCCCGGCACCCCGCCGACACCCCCCCCCCCCGACTCCTAGAAAACCCCAGATACTTCAGGCAGCAAACGGCGGCGGCCCCCCCCCCCACTTAACTGGGCGCGCTGACTTTGCTCCGTGATCTATTGTGACACGTCGTTTTCGCACGGGCACAGAGCTCGGTGTCCCCTACTGCCTTTCACCCAAGCTCCCCTGCGGAAGGGCGGGCGGTCCCCGGTCACCCTGCTCCGAGGGCCCGGGCCTCACACACGCCTGCTCGCGCTGCAGAAGCCCCTTTCCTAAACGGGGTCGTCCCGGGTCGTTTAGCCACGTGCTTTGTTCACGTAGTGCACCTGTCCGTGCCGGTTGAGAGACCCCGTGGTTCTCACTAGGGGGGAGATCTGTCCTCCCAGGGGCATGGCCAATACCCGGAGCTGGTTTTTGTTGTCACTGGCATGCGGGGGGCCAGAGATGCTAACTGTCCTATCACACGTGGGGCAACCCCCACGATAAAGAGTCACCAGCCCCGAAAAGCAGGGCTCTGTTCTTTCCACAGCGGCTCCAACACACAAGCGGATGACCTGAGCCTCCGGAACCCGACCGTCCTGCCGGCAAAGTCTTCAGGGTCCGGCCGCTCTGTCCTCCCACAGCCAGGTCTTCCGAATAGAGCCTGACTGCACGTGGCTCTTCAGTCCCCAGCTCCCCGCGTGTCCCCAGCAGAAGCCAGGGCACGGCACCCCGCCCCCACTCACACGCACCTTAATGAAGGTGTCGATCTCAACCCGCCTGCGCTTGGCCAGCGCCTCGATCTCCACCTGGCAGACGGAGCACACGTACAGATGGTTCACGGCGGGGCCGCCCCCAAACCTGCACCCGGAGGGAGGGCAGAGAGAGAGAGAGAGCGAGCACACCCTGAGGGGAGAGTTCTAGGAAGGGAGGCGGCAGAACATGCCCGAGAACCATGACTGCCCTCCACTTGGTGGGTTTCTCCTCCTCCTCCGGGGAGCCTCCCCGATGCTGCCCTGGCCCACCCGCTGGGCAACCCTGGGTGCCCTGTGCACGGTCTGTTGACTTTTCTGTCTCCCTCACTCGGCTGGCAGGGGCACCTGCGTGCCCGCGGGCCACAGTACCGGGCCTGGCGCCTGCCCCAGGGCGGGCACGCCACAAAGCTATGTTTAAAGGCTAAAGAGCAGATTAACATTCTCGATTCCTCTCTTGGCTACCGGGCAGGAGCTGCTGTGGCCAACAGCCCCCTCGGCCGGACCCCGAGGACAATGTCAAAGGGAGGCAGAAGCTTGTCCCTCTGCAGGTAGGAGGGTGGGTTCCCACAGGATATGGGGACGCATCTCCCCGTGGGGGCTCTGACCCACCCACCTACCACCAGGCCAAGTCTGTACCCGCCCCACCAGCGGATGGGGCAAAGCCTGTCCGAGGAGAGGCCCCCTCAGCCTGTCTGACCGCTCTCTGGCGGGGGGGGGGCACATCCTGCCCGGCCCGTCTGCAGAGCGGCCCGGGGCCTAGGCGGGTCCTCTACACGACAGCTACGAGCTCCAGCTCCGTTTCTGGTCTTGATGGACAGGGGACCGTTGGTGAGAGGACCTGCGGGCTTTTGCTGGAGCCGGTCTCTGTCCCTCCCGACTCTCGGGGCCCAGCGGACACCCACAAGCATCTGCTCCGCTGCAGTCACACGCGGGGGGACGCGGTTCCCCGGCTTCCGTCCCCGCGGACGCCCGGCCGGCCAGGAGCAGCCGCACCTCACCTGCCGTACAGGTGTTCCCACACGTTCTGCGGCAGGATGACCACCAGGTCGTCGATGTAGTGGTATTTGTGGGGCGGGATGCCTGCGGGGGAAGGCACAGGGATGGAGCGCTGGGGGCTCGGCCGCCCGCCCCCACCCCGGACCGCAGAGGCGCCCTCACCTCCGTGGGAGCAGAGGAAGGTGTGATTGGTGATGGGCCCCGGCTCGGCGAATGTGTTGAACTTGTTGAGCCATTCCCGAGACACGTAGAAGCGCAGCAGGCTGGGCTCCTGCATGGCAGCCAGGGACACCACTTGCTGCCGCTCCCTCACCGCCTCCTCGCTGCTCTTCCTGCAGCAGGGGCGGGGCAGGGGTGCGCAGAGCAGGGGTGGGGCGGGGGTGCAGGGGTAGAGCAGGGGATGGAACAAGGATGGAGCAGAGATGGAGCAGGGGTGGGTAGAGCAGGAGTGGGGCAGGGGTGGAGCGGGGATAGAGCAAGGTTAAGGTGGGGTGAGGCAAGGGTGGGGCAGGGGTAGAGCAGGGATGGAGCAGGGGTGGGGCGGGGGAATTAGGAACAGCTGTGTCTGGGTTCCCTGCATGGTGGGGCGCCAGCCACACCCTGCCAGGGGTGTGTCTGCAGCCACCTACCACTGCCCTCCCCACCCCGAGCCCCTCAGCAACCCAGCAGCCTCTCGGCGGCCCCTGCAGCATGCCGGCCACGGTCACTCCCATGGGAGCACCAAGGAAGACCCAAACTCAACTTCTTGGGCTCCCCGCTTTCCCCACGGCCAGAGGACTCTTTCTTACAAGCTGAAACTCTTACTGCCCGCGGCCTAGAACCTTCCAGGCTCCACCCCCCTCCACACGCACCCAGGGTAAAGGCCCAGGGTGCAGGTGCTGGCCATCCCGGCCCGCAGGTCGCCCAGCGGTCCCTGAGCCAGAGCCCACCCCACCAAGAGGGCCCGCCCAGGACCCCACCGGTAGAAGAGCACGTAGGCCTCGGCGTTCTGCACCACCGTCTCGTGGACCTCGGTGACATACTGGTCGTCGAACTCGTACCACTGCCCATTGATGACGTTCTGGCAGTAGGCGACGTAGTGGCCACCTGCGGCGGGAGGGGCAGGCTGGTCACGGACGCCCCGGGGGGACGGGGACAGGGGTGAGGCGGGGGTGGCGGACTCACTGCCTGCTGTGCCGTGGTGGCAGATGACCGAGAGGAGGTCGTAGGTGGTGATCTGGGACGTGCACTCCTTGGCAAGGAACGGACGCAGGTCAAGTCCCTCGAGGGGGAAGGAGACGTGGCTGCTGATTTTGAACGAGTACATGACTTCGTGCCGAAAGCGCTTCAGGTGGATACACAGGATCTGGGGGAGGGAGGAGGCGGCGGTCCTTCCACGCTGGGCTGGCCGGCCCTGGGAGCCCAGTTACCAGGTGGGGGCTCAGGCCAGGCCCCTGGAGCCCGGTAACCAGGTGGGCGCTCAGGCTGGGGCCCAGGGACCCCCGGTAACCAGGCGGGGGCTCAGGCCAGGCCCTGGGACCCCCGGTAACCAGGCGGGGGCTCAAGGCCGGGGCCCTAGGAGCCCGGTAACCAGGTGGGGGCTCAGGCCAGGTCCTGGGAGCCCGGTAACCAGGGGGGGCTCAGGCCAGGCCCCGGGAGCCCGGTAACCAGGTGGGGGCTCAGGCCAGGGCCCTGGGACCTCCGGTAACCAGGCGGGGCCTCAAGGCCAGGGCCCTGGGACCCCCGGTAACCAGGTGGGGCCTCAAGGCCGGGCTCTGGGACCCCCGGTAACCAGGCGGGGGCTCAAGCCGGGCTCTGGCACCAGGTCACTCTTTGATCCACTCAGATCTCACCCTCCGGGTAAATACAGGAAACGTAGCAGCTAGAGCCTTCCAGAGGCCCAGGCCAGCCGTGGGGTCCTGCCCACTGCCCACCTGGACACACAGCCCACACAGGCCGTCCCCGAGGGCGGCGCTGGTCCGTGCGGGACGCTGAACGTCAGAACTCTGACAACCAGTTCCGAGGCCCCGACTTTCCCACAGCTTTTCCATGCGGGCTTCCCAGACCTGCTCAGCACCACCCCAAGCACCCGCATCTTGGCCCTTGCTCCTCTGTGCTCCGGCCACGCGGCCCTTCCAGGGTTTGGCCAAGCCCGTTCCTGCCTCGGAGCTCTGCCTGCCTGCTCTGTCCCCGCTCTCCCTCCACGAGGCCGACGCCAGCCCCCGCGCTCAGGGCTCACTCAGACCCACTTCCTCAGAAAGGCCTTCCCCAATGTGGATGGCGTGGTGGCCGTGGCCCTCCCCCACACCTGCCTTCTTCCAGGTGGCACCCCCTGCCCCACACCTGCAGAGTGTAGGAGGAGCTGAGGGAGGGTCCCAAGTCACAAAGCAAAAGATGACCCCTCCACCTGCCAGAGCCTCCCCTCCCAGCAGGGCTCTCAGCCGAAGCAGTAGACCCCCTTCGCCCTAGGCCTCTTCGGCTCAGGCTCCCTGAGGCAGCCGCAGACAGAGTCCGCGGGAGGCCGCTCCACTCACCTCGGGCAGCCGCAAGACCTTACAGTACTTGACCCCGTTCCGTAGCCTGGCGAGGAAGGACAGATGAGAAGCAGTGAGCATCCCGGCACAGGGGCACCGGGGCCCGCTGAGCGCCCTCCCGACATGAGCACCTCTGTGAGGTCAGGATCAAACTCCCTGGAGGAAGCGGGGAAGTACGTGGGACACAGAGAGACCGAGGGGTCAGAGCGGGAAGTTGGGGAGAAAGCCCGGGACACACACACTTACTTTTTACACCGTTCACAGCTGTACATGTTGTCACCTAGGGCAGTAAATGCAGACAACGGTAAGCAGGGACAGGAAATGGGAGCCGGGGTGGACGTAACGATTTAAGCTTACGAGAGACACAACCCGACAGGCTGCCTGCAAGAGAGTCACTTCGGCTTTAAGGGCACAGGGGCTGAGAGAGAGGGATGGAAGAAGACATCCCCTGTGGAGGGAAACCAACAGAGCGGAGGTGGCTCCACTGATATCACATAAAACAGACTTTCAGTCAAAATCTGTCACAAGAGGGGCCCCTGGGTGGCACAGCGGTTGAGCGTCTGCCTTCGGCTCAGGGCGTGATCCCGGCGTTATGGGATCGAGCCCCACGTCAGGCTCCTCCGCTATGAGCCTGCTTCTTCCTCTCCCACTCCCCCTGCTTGTATTCCCTCTCTCGCTGGCTGTCTCTGTCTCTGTCGAATAAATAAATAAAATCTTTAAAAAATAAAAATTAAAAAAAAAATCTGTCACAAGAGACAAAGGGGGTCACTACAGAGCGATAAAGGAGTAACTCAACAAGAGGAGGCAATCACTGCAAATATATGCCTCCAACACCACAGCACTTAAAGATGTAAAGTGAATATTAACACAACTGAAGGGAGACATAGTCAGCAATACAGTAGTAGTTGGGATTTTAATACCCCACTTTCAACACTGGGCAGATCGTCCAGACAGGAAATGAATAAGGGAACCAGACCTGAGCGACTACAGAGCAAACGGACCTCACAGACATATACAGAACATTCCATCCAACAACACCGGAATACACATTCTCGAGTGCCCAGGGATCATTCTCCAGGACAGCTCAGGAGCTGGGCCACAGAGCAAGCCTTCATGAATTTGGAAAGACAAATATCATAATCAGTATATTTCCAACCACAGTGATATAAAACTAGAAACCATGAACAGGAGGAGAACTAAAAAATTCACAACAACACATGCCTCAACAACCGACGGGTCAAAGAAAAAGTCAAAAGGGAACTCGGGAAGTATCTCGAGACAAATGAAATGAAAACAACATACCAGCACACACAGGATGCAGCAAAAACAGTTGTAAGAGGGAATTTCATAGCAATAAATGCCTATGTTAAGAAAAGAGAAAGATCTCAAATGAACAACCTGACCACACCTCAATGAATTAGAAAGTGAAAACTAAATTAAACCCAAACTTGGCAAAAGGGAGGAAAGAACAGAGATTAGGGCAGAAATAAATAAAACAGAGATGAGAAAAAGAATAGAAAAAAAGTCAGTGAAACTAAGAGTTGGTTTTCAGAAAAGATAAAATTGAAAAACCTTTAGCAAAGAGAGAGAGAGAAAGACAGAGGACTCAAAATAAATTATAAATGGAAGAGGACTCTCACAACTGACACCAGAGAAACACAAAGGATCCTAAGAGGCACTACAGCAATTAATTGTACACCAACAAACCGGACAGCCTAGAAGAAATGGACACATTCCTAGAAACATACAACCTATCAAGACTGAATCATGAAGAAAGAGAAAATCTGAACAGACCAATAATGAGTAAGCAGTAATAAATGAAACAAAACGAAACAAAACAAAAACCTCCCAACAAACAAAAGTCCAGGACCAGATGGTTTTGCTGGTGAATTCTATCGAACATTTAAAAAAGAATTAACACCAATCCTTCTCAAACTCTTCCAAAACTCAAACTCCCTTTATGAGGCCAGCAGTACCCTGATACCACAGTGAGATAAGCACACGATAAGAAAAGAAAACTATGGGCCGATATCCCTGATGAATACAGATGGAAAAATTATCAACAACATTCTAGCCAACCGAACTCAGCATCATATTAAAAGGATCACACACGGTGATCAAATGGAATTTCACCGTGGGAGGCAAATATGGTTTATCATACACAAATCAATACACAAGATACTCTACATTCATAGAATAAAGGATAAAAATCATACGATCCTCTCAACAGAGACAGAAAAAGCATCTGACAAATTTCAACACCCTTTCACAATATGAGCTCTCAACAAGTTGGGTGTAGAGGGAACACACCTCAAAATAAGAGGCCATCTAAGACAAGTCCACTGCTAACATCCTCTTCAACAGTGAAAAGCTAAAAGCTTTCCCCCTAAAATCAGGAATGAAACAAGGGTGCTGCCTCTCCCCACGCCTACTCAACCCACTACTGGAAGTCCTAGCCAGAGCAATAAGGCAAGAAAAAGAAATAAAAGACATCTGAATAGGAGAAGAGGAGGTAAAACTGTTTGTGGGTGACATAATCTTATGCATAGGAAACCAAAAGACTCCACCAAAAAACTGTTGGGACAAATCCATGAGTTCAGTAAAGTTGCAGGATACAAAATCAACGTACAAAAATCAGTGGCATTTCTATACACTGACAATAAAATATCCGAATGAGTGAAAAAGAAAACAATCCCAATTACAATTGTGTCAAAGGCGATAAAACACATAGGAAGAAATTTAACCAAGGAAGTGAAAGATTTGTACGCTGGAAACTATACGACACTGATGACAGACATTGACAAAGACGGCTGTGACATGACAGAAAAGGCAGCCCAAGGTTCCTGGTTCAGAGCTCCTAAAGTCCTTGTACTTTCCTAAGTGGTAAGAGCACTGGGAGCATCATTTGTTCTGACATTTGCTCTCTGACCCTGCTTCCTGACACGGGATTCCCAAGTCCCTTGGAATTTCCTGATGGCAGTGAATTTTGTCCTAACCAGGTGGCTCTGGGGGCACCTGCATGGCTCAGTCGGTGAAGCGTCCGACTCTTGGTTTTGGCTCAGGTCATGATCTCAGGATCGTGAGATCGAGCCCCACATCGGGCTCCATGCTCAGTGCAGAGTCTTTTTGAGAGCCTCTTTCCCCCCTCTGCCCCTCCTCCTGTTCACATGTGCACTCACTCCTTCTTTCTCTCCCTCTAAGATAAAAAAAATAAAATCTTAAAAAAAATAAATAACAAGGTGACTCTGGATGGTTCCGGAATCAGGTCTGGTCACCAGAAAGACCAAGCCATGATTAGAAGTTTGGAATTTTCAGCCACACTGCGTTCTACAGAGAGGAGTTTATAACTGATCACGCGTACGTGAGGAAGCCTCCATAAAAATCCCGATGGCGTGGGGTTTGGTTTGGAGACCTTCAGAGCTGGTGCATGCATGGAGACCGAGGGAAAGTAGCGAGCTCGGAGACTGTGGAAGCTCGGCACCCCTTCCCACCTACCCCGCCCTGGGCAACTCTTCCATCTGGCTGTTCCTGAGCTGATAAACCAGTCATCCAGTAAGTAACGGCTCTAGCAAATTTATCAAACCCGAGGAGGAGGGGTTGGAACCTTCGATCTATAGCCGGTCGGTCAGAAGCACAGATGACAAGCAGGACTTGTGACTATCTCCTGAAGTTGGGGAGGGGAAGTCCTGTAGGACTGAGTCCTTAACCTGTGGGACCTGATGCTGTCCCCAGGTAGACAGTATCACAACCGCGTAGAATTCTCAATACCCAGCTGGTGGCGGGCAAAACCTCCACGCATCTGGCGTCAGGAGTGTTGTAAGAGTGACGGGTCAAAGACGGAGCTGTTCCTACACAAGGACCAAAGAAGTGAGTACACGCCCCGCGTTCCTGGATCAGAACAATAAACACCGTCAACACACCCATGCGGCCGAAAGCCATCTAGAGACACGATGCAATCCCCACCAAAAGTCCAGTGACATCTTCCACAGAAACAGAAAACAACCTGAAAATTCCTATGGGACTACAGAAGATCCTAAATGGACAACACAATCCTGAGCAAGAACAAAGCTGGAGGCATCACATTTCCTGACTTCAAACTATACCACAGAACGACAGTCGTCAGAACAGTATGGCACTGGCATGACAACAGACACATGGACCAAGGAACAGAGGTGAGAGGCCAGAAATAAACCCAGGCATCTATGGGCAACTAATATTTGACAAGGGGGCCACGAATATTCAACGGGGGTGGGGGTGGGGGAGAGAGTCATTTCAGTAAACGGTGTTGAGAACACCAGATATTCACGTGCAAAGGAATGAAATTGGACCCTGGTCTCCTACCACTCACAGAAATTTAAAAATTATCCTGAAATGGATTAAAGAAATGTAAGCCCTGAAACCGTACAACTTTAGAAGAAAACATGGGGAAAATGCTCTTTGACATTGGTCTTGGCGATGATTTTCTGGATAGGACACCGAAAGCACAAGCAACAACAGTAAAAATAAACAAGTGAGACTACATCAAACTCAAAAGCTTCTGCACAATGAAAGAAACAATCTGCAAAATAAAGCAGCGCCCTACAGAACGGGAGCGAATATTTAGAAACCATATATCAGATAAAGGGTTAATATCCAGAATATATACGGAATTCATTCAAATCAATACAAAAAAAAAAAAAAAACCCTCAAAAACAAAACAAAAACCCAGATAATCCATTCACAAAGTGGCAGAGGACCTGAGTAGACATCTTCCCAGAGACAAATGGCCAACAGGTACACGAAAAGGTGTTCAACATGACTCATCAGGGAAACGCGAATCGAAGCTGTGATGAGATATTACCCCACACCTGTTAGAATAGCGCTAATCAAAAAGAGATTTTACAAAATGAGATTAACAAGGGTGGGCAAGGATGTGGAGAAGCACACAAGGGTGTGTGCTCCTGGTGGGAATGGATCATGGAACACAGTGTGGAGGTTCCTCAAAAAATTAAAAATAGGACTACAGTACGATCGAGCAATCCCACTTCTGGGTATAAATCTGAAGGAGATGAACAGGTGCACACCCGTGCTCGTTGCAGCATTATTGACAAGAGCCAAAAGGCAGACGCAACCCAGGTGTCCGCTGAGAAATGAACAGGTAAGTAACATGTGGTCTAGCAATGGAACACGATGCAGCTTTAAAAAAAAGAAGGAGATTCTGGGCGCCTGGGTGGCTCAGTCGGTGAAGTGTCTGCCTTCGGCTCAGGTCATGATCCCGGAGTCCCAGGATTGAGCCCCGCACGGGGCTCCCTGCTCAGTGGGGAGTCTGCTTCTCCCTCTGCCTCTGCTGCTCCCCTGGCTTGTGCTCTCTCTCTCTTGCTCACTCACTCTTTCTTTCAAATAAATACATAAAATCTTAAAAAAAAAAAAAAGAAGAAGAAGATTCTGACACCTGCTACGACACAGAGGAACCCAGAGGACACCAGGTAGAGTGAAAGAGGCCCGTCACAAAAAGACAAATACCATATGAGCTGACTTAGAGGAGGTCCCCAGAGTCATCATGTTCACAGACACAGGAAGTAGAAGGGTGGGCACCAGCGGCTGGGGGAGGGGAGAATAGAGGGCTGCTGTCTCAGGGGTAGAGAGTTTCCATGTTGCAGGATGAAAATCTCTGCTGGAGACTGAATGCCCGACAACGTGAATACAGTCAACACCACCGAACTGTACGCCTCAAAATGGTTAAGACAGGCAATTTTAGGTTATGGAGGTTTTCCCACAATTAATTTTATTTTTTAAAAGAGCTTTCCCAAAGGTTTATAAGATGCCAAACATTCAACAGAAAAATGGGAAAAGGACAAGAATGGGAAATTTCAAAATGGGAAATAAAAAACAGGCAAAACATGTAGAAAAACTGTCCAGAATCATCAGTAACTGAGGAAAATGCAAAATTGAAGCACAGTAGCATTTCTGTCCACCAAACGGGTAACCAAAGAAAAACGGAGGAAGCCCTAAGAGCTCCAGGCGGTGGGGCTGGGAGGATATGCAGGCCTAACCTGACGGTGGGGAGGGTGGGGGGGTGGTGATACGGACAGGGAGTTCCAGAAACCAGCTGCATGCTCACCGAGCAACCCCTCCCCAGCCAAGTCCACTCCACTCACCCTTCAGCTCATCAGCAGCAAAGAAAGCAGCAAGGCAGTCTTCCAGGGTGACGACCGGCCCCCAAAACCAGCTGGGAGTACAGGATACCACAAACCTAGGGAGACAGAATGGGGGTGGTGGGGTGCTGCCAGGGCCTGGGCAAGACCAAGACTTGGACACTTCCGGCCTGGAGAGGCATCTTGCCCAGGTGGGTGGGATGGGCAGAGGTCTGGAGTCGAACACCTGGGACCAGCAGCCAGCAGCCCGGTGTCTCCCTGAGCCTCGCCTCCCCATCTATGAAGGAGCCCCGGTTGCACTGGCCTGTCCTCTGGGCAGATGGGCTCCAACATCAGGCAGGTGTAGACCGGGCCTCGTGGCCCACGGTGAGGGCTCCAGAAAGGTGCCCACTGCTCTCCCCACAGGGCCAGGCCTGCTCTCCAGCTGCCGCCCTCCTTTCTAGCTGCCGCCTGGTGACTCCCGTCTTTACCTGCCTTCTGATCCACGGGCCCACCCAACCCAGGCCCTTCCAGTGTGGCTGAGGAAGCTCCCACCCCACCCAGGCAACACGTGCACATCCAGAGGTGAGCACCCTTCCAAAGTCTGCCCTTGGCCCTGCAAACGCCTGAACTTCGCCGTTCGTGGTCTGCTGCCTGCCAGGGCTAGAGCGGTCTGGTGTCTCCAGCAGGCGGGAAGGCGGGAAGCCGGGAAGGCAGGCGTACCTCCGGATATACTCCACGATGAAGGCGAGCCAGCCCTGGGCGGTGTAGCTGTCCCCGCAGGCGCCCGGCTTGGCCGGCGTGTTCTGGTAGATGGCCGAGTGCAGCTTGGCCAGGTCCTCCTTGCCAGGAATGGGCAGCGACAGGTCCTGGAACGTCTCCACTGTGGTGGACACCTGTGGGGTTGAAGGTCAGCCTGGGTTTCCACCTTCCGGGGTTCCGCCCTGCCCAGACCAAGCAGCGGGTGCAGCCTGAACCCCAGCCACCGGATGGCAGGTGGAAGACAGAGGGTCTGCTCCCTGCCTGCTGGACCCGGGAGCCAGGCAACCAGGCCCTCGCCCTCCAGAAAGGCAGGGGCATTCAGGTGGAGAAGCGACTCCCCCGCCACCCCCGCTGAGGGAGGACCACCAGGGCCACTGAGGGCTGGCCCGCGGCTCCCCACTCCCAGGGCTCACCCGGTCACAGGTGAGACATTGCACGAGGCTGAGGATGGAGCCGTCGAAGATGTCGGAGATGACGCTGCGGTAGCGCTGCTCCTTCCGCCTGCGGCTGCCGGCACTCAGCACCTGGGCTGGGGGCACAGCACGGGACTAGGCCCAGCCCCACCGGCCTGTCTGGGGCAAGGGGTGGCACTGGGGCTTGCTTGGCCGGGACTCGGGGTCCTATGTGCGTCACGTGGTGGGGGATACAGTTCCCCTCCCAGGGCCCAGGTCGCTGTCAGTTAGACGGGGCGCCCCCGCTCACACCCCAGTGGCGCTAGAGGAGGGCTCGGAGGAGCTGCCGCTGCAAAGGCAGCCGTGGCACGACTTGCACTCCCAGCCCCCCCGGCACGTGCGGATGCCCCGCCGACCCACTGGCCGGCCCTCCCTGCCCGATCCTGCCAACCTTTCTTGAGCACATACGATGGCCCCATCCTCACGGGGCTCGCCCGGGGAGGGCTGCCGGCCAGCTTGGCGTGGCCCTCGTGGTGGTGCACAGGGCTGCAGGGGCGGGAGGCGCTGCGCATGTGGGCCTCGTTGTCTGGCTCTGGGGGCAAAGAGGGGACCATGGCTGGGCCAGGGGAGTCACATTGGCTCTGCGGCCCGGTCAGGAAGAGGACTTGCCAGCACCTCCCAGGGCCCGAGGCCAGAGCCCACTGTGTGCCCTCTGCCCTTTGCCCACCCCAGCCCCCATCAAACCCGCAAGTCACATGTCCTCCCGTGTCCAGCGGGGGTGTGGGGCCGACACGGGCAGGCTGAGCCACAGCCCGGCTCTGAGGCGGTCCACCCACGCTACAGGCACGCAGGAGGTGCCGGACCAAGCAGGCGGGGGTCCCCGAGCGGCTGTCTGGCACCTGGGGTCCGGCAGGGGCTGGAGGACCCCGGCGATGGTGGCTGGGCCTCCGCGGGTTGGTCGTCAAGGGCAGCCATGGCCGTGTCCACATCGGCGTCCTCGTCCACTTGCTCAGAGCTGGTGCGCTGCTGGCCCCAGGAGAACTTGCGGTCCTTCATGCGCTCCTTCTCGGAGATGGCGCGGCCCGCCTCGTCGGGGATCAGCAGCTCCGCCTCGGCCTGCGAGCCGCCCCCGCCACGGCTCTGCCCGTCGCCCTCACCCCGGTCGCTGCTCGAGTCACACGACAGGAACTCGTCCTCGGACGGGCTCCGGTCGCCCTCCCGCTTCTCGTCCGTGTCACTCGAGTCTGAGTCCCGTGCCTCCGCCAGCGCCGCCGCGGCCGCCACCACCGGCTCCTTGAGCTCCTCGTGCAGCTGGTCCATCAGGCAGCGCAGGAACTCCTGGGTGTCCTGGAAGCAGGGGCGGCGTCAACAGGGCTTGCCGGGGTGGACGCACCTGCTGCGAGCACCCCGCTGCTTCTGCTGCCAAGGATGCCAGCTGATCCGTGTCACGGGGCCTCGCGGCGCCCTGTGCAGATATGCCGAGCAGCCCTAACGGTAGCCCCCCAGCAGTCCTGTCCCGATCCCCGTTCCACCGCAGTGACACTGAGGCCTGAGAGGCTGAGCCGCCCCTCCCCAGACACACCGCTGTGAGGTGGCAGAGCCACGATCCCCACCGGTCCGTGTGACACCCCAGCTCCCTCCTAAGCAGCCGTAGCCCTGCTTCCAGCTTGGCGTGGGAGGGCAGAGGGGTCGCGTTCGGCCTGGAGAGTCACCTTGCTGCCTACAGGAGGGGACTCTGGGGGTGGGCGTGGAGCCTGTGGAAGCATGAAGGGGACCCACAAGACGTATGCGCACATGAGGGCTGAGCTGACTTCTGTGGGGGTGATGCCCGCTGGCAGGCCAGGCCGTTGGCATCCTCCAGCCTGTCTCTGGGCCTCCCTGCTCTCCCCGTCCTCCTGCCAGTCCCCGGGCCCACTGTGGCCTTGCCATTGTGGTCTGTGGTTTGGGGACAGGCTCTGGAGGCAGGACGGCATGCTCCCAGAGACGTGGACATGACTTGTCAGGCTGCTTGGGCCTCGAATCACAGCAGTGGCGCTTTTATTCTGAGCTCTGACTGGGTCGCCAAACCGAGCAGAAAGCCTGGGCAGTGAGGCTTCCAACACCTGCCCACAGGGCCCAGCCGAGCGCTGCGTGCCCAGGCGCTTCAGAAGGCCAGAACACGGTGGCAGCAGCTGGTCTCCAACAGCTGGGGGTATCGGGTGCCATGCTGGGCCGCCAGGTTCAACGTCCTGGCCCCCACAGTGCCCGGCACCAGCAGCAGCACCCCCGCCCCAACGCCCGACCAACACGGTGTTGGGTCACAGGCTGGCCAGACCCAGCCGAGCCTCCCCGGCCTTCCACCACCGGCGTGGAGAGAAGGGCCTCATCCTCTCAGTTCTGGGATGGGGAAGGGAGGGCTCTGCATGGATTTCCTCAGCAAAGTGCCGAACTCGAAGATCAGAGAAATTAACCACTAGCTTACCCTGCGTGAGGGAAAGGGGAGGATTTGTGGGTCCTGTGTCAGAGGTCCCAGAAGGTTCTTTTAAGAAACGGGACCCCAATATGCCATCTACATTTCTCTCTGGTTCTTCCTTCTAACAGAGGTACTGTGTTTGTTGCTAGAATCTCAAGCCGTGTGGAAGCGTGACGGCACGTTCCGGCCATTAACACAGGCCCATAGCCGCGCCTACGTTCAGAAATCCTCCCTGTGTTAAGTCTAAGAACCAGAGACGGGGATGCTTCTGGAGTCCAGGTGGGTGTTAGGCAGCAGCCCTGCTCCGTGATGTCCTCACAGAGAGCCCGGGGAATGGTCCAGCTCGGCCCGAGTCCCGCCCTGCCGCCCTGTGCTGTGTGACCTGAGCGAGCTGCAGAGCCTCTCTGAGCCTCTGCTCCTTACCTGTAACACGGGGGTGATGACAGGGCCCGCCTCAGGAGAGCTCTGTGAGGATAAACAGGGCTGTCCTTGTGGGGCGGGTAGTGACAACTTAGTAAACAGTAGACAGTGAACCGTGATCATGGAGGGCATTATCACTCCCCAAAAAGGGTGGTGTTTGGGCAGCACTGGGCTTCTCGGTCAGGAGCCTGGAGTTCATCCAGCTGAGCTTGTGAGCAGAGGAACACCCAGCAACCCTGGCCCTGGGAAGGGACGGCAGGCAGGCGGCGGCGGAGGGGGGGGGGCGGTCTGAGGGAGAGGGCGGAAGACATCCCTCGCCTGACCACTGCTCTGTTCCTGGCCCCCACGTTCGGGCCGCAGGAACGGCCGCCCAGACCGGTGCAGCTCCTCCCACAAGCGCAGCAGTGAAACCCCAGGCCGCGCTGCAGTCTGAGGCCGGGGACGGGGACATGTGAACCGTCTGCTCAGCCTAGGACTGGGGTATACACGTGGCTGTACTCTGCTTCGTTTTGGTCCCCTGAGTTTATGCAATAAAAGGATCGCTGGTTTCCAAAGGGTTCCCTAGATTCACAAAGACTCGTAATCAAACGTTTCCTTTAATAAAAGTGAAATTCTGCCTGTGATTGCGGAAATGAGAGAGCACGTGCCATTCCGCACGCAGTGCTGAGGCGGACACACTCTGCAGTCAGACTGCCCGAGGCCAGACCTCCCCTCCGCTGTGTACCAGCCGTGCGGCCGGGGTAGGTGAGTTGCTCGGCGGGGACACAGCCCCCACACTAAGCGCAGAGAACGCCAGCAGGCCCCGGGAGGCTACCGTGTCCTCAAACACACGAAGGGCTCAGGCAGTGAGGGGACCCGGCCCATAACCCCGAGCTGCCCTGCTATTTTCCATGCTGGTCTGGGCTTCAGAGACGGGCCTGGTAATGGCCCTGGGTGTCCCCTGCACAGCTCGGACGGCCTACCTGCTGGGCATAGCCTCGGAACATCGGGTTGACCAACTTGATCCCGTGAGACAGGCTGGTGGGAACCACGTAGCTTGGGCTGTAGGAAGACGAGGCCTGTTAGCGCAGGTGGCCCGCTCGGAGCTCCACGATCCCGCGAGGGTTGCTAGGCAGGCGGCCTGGGGCGGCGGGATCAGACGCAGTGAGGTGTCTGCTGCACGTCTGGGAGGTGCTGACTCAGGCAGGAGCCCCGCAGGCTCGCACACCCCCACAGTCAAGAAGGAAAATGCCAAGTCACGGCTCAACCGGGCAAAGAACGCTTGACTGGCTCGGCATTATTTCCCACTGGTCTAGGACAAGTCTGCTTGAGATTTGTTTCCTTTCTGAAATACTTACTGTGGTTTTTTTTCTCATTTCAGAAGTATTACATCTTCATTATTGAAAAATCTAAAATTTTAGAAAAGCCCAGGAAAGAAACATCACCGCTAATAGCACCACGCAGAGATAACTGCCATTAAGATTTCCGGATTTCTCCATGAAAACAGAGACACACGGAAAATCAACATGGCTTCTGACAGAATGGGAGCTGTATTGTATCGCACTGTTTTACAACCTGCTTTTACACTTGGCATATTTCTGTGCACTCAGTTTAAGTTATTCCCCATTTTCCTGAAGAAACAGGTCTAATCCAAACTTCTGGTCTTTAAATTCATTTCACACTGAGCTCAGCTCCTGCCCCGTCAGCACCAGCCACCGCCTGTGAGAGTCTCTCCCACATGCACGGTGGTGGCTGGGACTGGGGAGTAGTCATGGTGCGCGTCTGGGCCTCGGCACACACGTGGGGGAAGGGGCTGCAGGCTCGGGGTAATGCCACTTCCAAATTCTAGCTCCTTCTTTCACCAGCTCGGTGACCTTGAGCAAGACTCGTAAAGCCTCAGTTTCCCCAATTTGTAAAACAAGGTTGCCGTAAAAATCGCACAGGTGAAGTGTGGTGAGCATGCAGCAAGGGGTGAAGGCACAGGTAATGCTCGGTTGAGGGGCAGAGAGAAAAATCCCAGGCCTGCCCGAGGTCAGGGGCGCAGTCACTCACCGTCTCCTGTGCCAGACCTCAGACACCAGCTTCTGGTAACTTTTGCACAGGGCCGGCTTCTTGTCTGTGCGCACCAGGCCTCCGCACTCCAAGAAGAACTGGGTCAGTGGAGGGCTAGGGGCAGGGGAGAGCCGGCTCAGAAAAGGCGGGCCGAGTGGCATTGGTTAGAAAGAGCCGGTTGGAGAAGCAAAAGGGGGGGGGGGGCATACTGTTGCCCCTGAGCCAGAAATGCCTGCAGATGACCCGTCGAAGGGTGACATGGGTCTCCCCAAATTCACATGCTGGCAACTTCGGAAGGTGACTGTACTTGGACACAGGTAATTAGATTCAAGGGAGGTCCTCAGGGTGGGCCCTAGTCCGATATGACTGTGTCCTTCTAGAAGGAGGAGATGTGGACACAGACACGCCCAGAGGCAGGATGATGTGAAGACACAGGGAGAAGGCAGGCATCTAGTGGTCAGGAAAGAGGCCTCAAAAGCTACAACCCCCGCCCGCACCTTGACCTCAGACTTCTGGCCTCTGAACTGGGAGAGAATACATTTCTGTTGTTTAAAGTCCCTGGCCTGCCAGGCTTTGTCATGGCCACCGCAAGACACTACAACAGCCCCCTGTCCTCTCCCAAGGCTGCAGGGCTGCCCGCTTCAGGGGCCGTGGGCTCAGGGGACAGCTGCTGCCTGACAGACAGAGGGTCCAACGCCCGCTCCTCCCACCAGCCCACTCTGCGGAAACCTTCCCCAACTTGAGGCATCTTCCCTTTCCTCAAGTGAACGTCTCTCATTACTTGAGAAATACGTGTTCATCATAGAAACCCTGGAACATCTACAGATGCGTGAACAGTAAGGGACTTAATCCTACCACGTGGGAGACAGCTCCTCAGAAGATTTTAGACACATTTCCTTCCAGATGGTCCTATGCACATATGCCCTCCCTCCTTCACGTAGGCAGGGACTGAGTCCCTACCAGATGCGACATCTGTGTACCAGGCACAGAAAATGCCCTGGGCTCACGGAGTTAACAGCCTAACCTAGGTAGAAATTAGGAACTTCTCCCCCAAATGGGATTGTAGCACACAACCCTTCCTAACCTCCTTCCTCCCACGTGCCACGTTCTGGCCCCTCCCATTCAGTAAATACTGTCCTGCACTCACTGTAAAGCTGGCCTGTACACGTGGCCCACCGGGGCCCACGGGGGGCTCAGTCGGTGAAGTGTCTGCCTTCGGCTCAGGTCATGATCCTGGGGTCCTGGGATCCAGCCCAGCGTCAGGCTCCCTGCTCAGCAGCGAGTCTGCTTCTCCCTCTCCCTTTGCCCCTCCCCACTGCTCACGCTCTCTCTCTCAAATAAATTAATAAAATCTCTAAAAATAAATAAATGTGGACCATCAAACTGTTCCCCACGAACAACGGGATAGGAACATCCCCCCAGGCAACGTGCTCCACATCTCGGCTGACCTTCCTAGGATTAATTCTGACGGGAGGGGCTCCTGGGTCAAAGGGCATGTGTGCTTTTAGGGCTTTGGACGTGGATCCACAGACACGCCTCTGCGGGTAGCACAGACAGCACAGCCTGCGGGCTGCTGCGCCCTCCAGGGCGCCTGGCGACAGCTCCAGGCCTCCCAGCTCCCAGGCAGGGTGACGACCTACCAGTTGGACAGGGCCTGCAAGGCAGCATTCATGTAGCAGGAGTTCCCGAGGTTCTTCATGCCCGTGAGGCCTAGACACCAATGCACACGGGGGAGGGAAGGTGAGGGCCCTGCCCCTCCCAGATGAGCTGTGGCTCCCGAGCCCCCGGGACCCAACCAGGGGAGGACACAGGCGGCTGGGGTTCTACCCCAGAAACCTGCCAAGCAAGTGAATGTGTTTCCTGCTCACGACAGCCGTGGGTACCCGAATGTCTCCAACAGACGGACTGCTTTGCCCTCCACCCAGCCCGGCCCAGCGTCCGCCCTGCACAGGTGAGGAGGCCGGGGTCAGAGGGGCCAGCCTGCCCAGGGTCCCAGGGCTGAGGTGGAGGATGAGGGGAGGAGGACTGGCAGACCAGCATTCCACCCCGCTCTAGGCCGCCCTTCCCCGCCCCGCCCCGGGCCCCGCCCACAGCGCTCTCTGTTCTGGGGCCGGCTACCTCGAGGCTTCAGGTCATCATCCTCTGACTCGGACTCTCCTTCGTCGGCCACGGCAATAGGGACAGCTTTCAGAGGGTGGGAGGGTAGTGGAGAGTCCTGCGTGGAAGTCTCCGAGTCAGGAGCACGGGAGGTGGGGCGGGAGGGCTGGGGGTCAGAGGCTCATGTTCCCCCGGGGGGAAAGGAAGCCCAGCCCCCAGCCGCAAGCCCGCACCGAGTCAGCCCATCTGAGCAGAGGACACCCCAGAAAAAGACGGCACTGGTGGCCTCAGCCCGGGATCTTGTATTTTATTTACAATAATAAAAAATTACCAATTTGTAATAAATTCGGGAAAAAAATAGAAACAATAACAATAGACATGCAACTCTCCTGAGACAGCCAGTGGCAGTCTATACACAGCTATGCAGATGGTGAACTGTTATATGCATGGGCCCCCAAACAAGGCGCTGTCCATATACCGTTTTACAGGCTTTTTTTGTAAGAAACCACGTTTGCAAATGTATTCCACAAACACTTAGGGAGCACCTACGACGTGACGGTCGCTGTGTAATTGTGGGGGAGGCAGGGCACACACGCGGGCCTCCCCGAGCTCCCACTGCAGCTAGCCAGCCCGATAGCGGCGTGCTGACCCCAGCCCGAGGCCACCCTCCACACGTGGGCTTGCCGGGCCCACATCTTTAAGTGCTGCACAGAGCCCCACTCGGCGCCTCGTTAGGGGGGTTTCCGGGCTACTGGGGATTCCCATGGGATAGGTCTTAGAGCTGGGATGGCGGGGGCTCTCCACAGGCCCAGGCTGGGCTCCCACAAGCCCTTGCACACAGCCTCCCCACGGCCTGCAAACTCCCAAAGGGAGGCCCTTCCCATGAAGACCTGTGTGTCCTCTACCCCCCACATGGGCCTTGGCCCAGAGCTGGGGCTCAGCAAGCATTTGCTGGCACGGGAACAGATGCCATCTGGGACCCACTGACGCCTGGGTCACAGGGCCCTGCCCTCGACACATGTCACCACCACCGGCACTGACCCCGCTGCACCCCCTTACCTGCTCCGAGAACCTGGGGGAGGGGCCTGCCGGGTGGGCTGCCAGCCTCTGCTCCAGGAACACCTCCTTCTCGCAGGCGTAGCACCACACCCGGAACGTGTCCAGGTTCACCGTCAGGTTATGCTGTTTTGCCTAGAGGGCAAGATCCAAAATGAGGCTGTGAATACACTGGCCCAACAGGTGCCCGCGGCTGCACACGGGAGGCCTCAGTAAGAGGCGGCGTCAGGACAGAGGCCTGGAAGCTCAGAATCTGAGCGGCCCGCAGCCAGGAATGCCCAGGGCTGCCGCTGACCACACACGCGCACGTGCTATGGGCCTGCACCTGCGCGTCCGCTCTTGCTTCTCTGCAGCAACCCTGCCGCGCTTAGTCCCATTTTACAGACATAGCCTCTGAGGCCCAGAGGGGGCAGATGGAGTCAGGAGGCTGCGGGAGCCAGGGCCTGAATTCTGGGCCATCCGCCCGCAGGGCCCACGCTCCTGCCCACGGCGCTCACCTGAGCATGAATGGTGCTATGGTCCGCGAAGGATTCTCCGCAGCCAACGTAGGGGCAGGATACCTGCGGGGAGAGGGAAGGAGCAAGGATTGGGGCTAGCCCGTCTCCACCACCAGGACCCACAAGTGACTGAGACCCTGCCACCCCACAGGACGACAGCTTTATACACCGTGCGGTTCCAGCTGGACAGGACGGCTACCGTTAACAGTGGCCCCTGCCCTCTGAGTAAGGTGGGGTAGGGTAGGGTAGGGTCATGGCGAGACGTGGGCCAAGCTGAGTCTGGCTGTGTGGCACCCAGGCCCTCGCCCTCACTCTGGCACCCTGTTGACTTGGGCCCGGCCCCTGAGGCATCCAGGCCCCATGTCCCCGTCTGAGGTTTCCAGCAGTGCCCACCCGAGACGGACGCTCCCAGCCCAGTGTCTAGACCAAGCTCCACACCCCCAACAGCGACAGGGATGCCTTACCTGGAGACAGGCCCACAGGTTTGGTCCGCTAACACCACACGACTGACAGACTCCCTGCGTGAGGGGAAGAGCCAAGTGTGAGCGGCCTGGGGGACACGCTCCAGCCGGAGGCGCCGACGGCTGGACCCCAAAGCTCTCCACTCAAAGGGTTTTTTGCCTTGGAAAGGCTTTCGCCAGCCTGCCAATCTCAATGTCCTTCCTCACAGGACACTTTACACTTCACTGCTCAAATTTTGTTTCGTTATGTGCTACAAAAACACCTTCCGTAAAATCATCTGAAACTTCAATCAACAGACCCATTAATATGCTCTTTTCCCGCGCCCTCCACTCTTCCTTTGATGACTGTGTAAGCCTTTCTCCCCATCTACACTCTGGGCTCCATGAAAGAGGGATGGTCTGCTTTGTCTACCCCTGTGACTTCACAGAGCCTTGTACAAGCTGGGAGATCTGATGACCACAGAAAACACCGATGTTTCTGGTCTTCTGGGTGACAGGGCCTGTTTCTTGTCCACCAGCACCTCCCCTTCTTGCCTTAGCACCAAGATGCATGGATTTGAGCTGAGCACATGGGCAGCCAGCTGCAGACTGTTTCCAGCCCCCACTGTGGTCACAGGGCTCAGTTCTAGTCAATGAGAGGACAGTGAGAGTGATATGTGTCACTTCGGGCTGTTCACCCCCCTAGCTCCTTCTCCTCCTTCCACTGGCTGGAATGCAGATGAGAAGGCAGGAGCGGAGGCAGGCACCTTGGACTCAGAGGTGAAAGTCACGTGTTGGGAAAGGCAGGGCCACCCTGCCATCCTATCTAGCTCTGGACTGTTCTAGGAGAGAAAAGGAAATGTCTACCTCATTTAAGATACTGTATTTCCGGGTCTCTTCGCTACAACTTCAGATGCGCCCTACATAATCTTGCTTGCACATGTCCAGAACAGCAATTCCCAGCTAAGCCTCCACAATGCCCAAGGGGCCTCCATGCGCTGAGGCGGGTTCTAAGTGCCAGCTCTGACAGCAGTGACAACGTGGGGCTCAGTCAGAGCAAGAGAGACACCTGCTGAGGACGACCACGGCTAAGTTCTTCACACGCGGCTCATGTCACCCCCGCCAGTCCGTGCAGCACCTCTTTGGGACAGACGAGGAACTGAAGCTCAGAGGTCCCGCTGTGCTACGAAGCAGGCTTGGGGTGGGGAAGCCAGGGAGCCTGGGTCGTCGAGCCCCCCAAGCCCATGCCAGGAAAGCGGGCCTCCCCTTCCCACGATTCCTCGGGAACTTCTCATTCTCACGAAGCCCAGTTTGCGGCAGTGTCTAAACACGGGTTGAGGTGAAGAAGGTTGGAACTGAGGTCTGCAGCCCGACGGAGTCTCAGGCTGGGGTGCTGCGGGCGGCAGGAGATCCACCAGTAGCCCCTGACCTTCCTGAATCTGTCATCTCTTCTGTGATTTCCTGATTCCACAATTCACTTCCCTCTTCTGGGGCTTCCTTTTCCTTTCAGTCACTTGAACGACAAAAGTATCCTGCGCTTTTTTTAAAGTAGGCTCTGAGTCAATGTGGGGCTCGAACGTTCGACTCTGAGATCCAGAGTCTCATGCTTTACCGACTGAGCCCACCGGGCTCCCAGTTATGCTTGTTTTTGTTTTTGTTTTTTTTAAGATTTTATTTATTTATTTGACAGAGAGACAGCCAGCCGGCAAGAGAGGGAACACAAGCAGGTGGAGTGGGAGAGGAAGAAGCAGGCTCCCAGTGGAGCAGGGAGCCCGATGCCGGGCTCGATCCCAGGACCCCGGGATCACGCCCTGAGCCGAAGGCAGGCGCTTAACGACTGAGCCAGCCGGGCGCCCCAGTTATGCTTGTTTTAACAGCTGAGATGACACATACGTGTTATACACAATTTGAAGTAGAGGATAGAACATATAATAAATATATGTGCCGGAATAATCTGAAGCATGTCCCTCCATACTTTCCTCTGATACAAATGCATATGCATATACTTAGGGGAGGGGGTGTGATTTTAGGAAAAATAAGATCATACTATACGTGTTTCTCTGACATGCGCTTCTGCCACCTTTTCATGGTCATCTTCCCGAGTCTGTACACAGACACCACACCTCGTCCTCTGCAATGGTCACACGGTGCCCCGTTCCCTTCTTGATGAATATTCAGGTTGCCACCAGTTTTCTCCTCTTACACGTGACGCTCCATGAATACTGCCGTATCTGGATCTTTATAACTCATGCTGGATAAATTCCCAGAAGTGGAACGGCGTCCCCGAAGGGACAGGAATGCCTACCCAGCCCCACCACGTGTGTGGTCTCCTTCCCTCCATCACCATCAGCTCCGATCCGATCAGCCTGTGGTCCGTCGGGCAGATGGAAATGCCATCATCTTACTATCGTCAGCATTACCCCCCACCACTCATGAAGCTGAGCATCTTCCTTCGGAAGCTTCCCGGCCATTCACCTCTCCTCCATTGTGACTGACCTGTTCATATCCTTCCCCCTTCTGCTATTTTAAAACCAACGTGGTTTCATCTTATAGGTTCCTGGATGCTCCGAGCAGGATGGAAGACATGCTCCCTGAAATGCAGGCCTGACACATCTCCAGATGCTCCAGAAGGCCTAACACCCCCAAAAGGCTGCCATGCCCCAGCTCAGATCGTCCCTCCTCGCTCACCTCTTTGCCCTCAGATCCCCCCTACTCCTGCCTCCTCTGGAAGAAAATCCCGTCGGTCCGTCTCATTTACTCCTCTGTGCAGACTCAGACGGAACCCGGTGTTGAACAGTGCAAATGCACCACAGCCTCGCTCGGCCCCTCCTCCAGACCACAGAGAAGCAAAACTACTCCAAAAGCAGCCACAGGTACGTTGAAGGCCTGAACCCTCCTGCAGGCCCAGGTTAAGCCAGCTCAGGCCAAACGCCACCCAGGACCTGCTGGTACAGGGAGGTGGCGTGACCAGCATCAGGTGCCTGGAAAGAAGAGCCGGCCCCGTGTCTAGGAATCTGACGCCAGACCCCATTCCCGGGAGTGTGTGCCCCGCACACTCTGCCCCCCGCACGCAGCGGCACTGCCACGAGGCCATTCGTCACGGCGTCACATTCACCCCATGCGAAGAGCCGGGGTGTCTGCCCGCAGAGGCTGAGTTACGGGGTCCACACATCGAGGTACCACGCCACTCCAGGGCCCACCCGTGAGAAGACTGTCTATGTACCAGGGTCGACAGAGCTCCAGGATACACTGTCCGGTGAATAGAGCAAGTTACGAAAGCATCTGCCGTATGCTACCTTCTATGGAAGGAAGGGGGAAAGGAGAACTAAGCACATCTGCATAAAGAAAAAGAAACTCCTGTAAGTGGCTCCCTAAGGGGGGACGGGGAGGGTGAGCACGGGGGGGGGGGCTTCTTGACGTTGGTGTTTTTATATTGTTTGATTTTGAACCACAGGAAAGGATTACGCTGATTCAAAATATTTTTCCAGGGGCGCCTGGGTGGCACAGCGTTTAAGCGTCTGCCTTCGGCTCAGGGCGTGATCCTGGATCCCTGGGATCGAGCCCCACATTAGGCTCCTCCACTGGGAGCCTGCTTCTTCCTCTCCCACTCCTCCTGCTTGTGTTCCCTCTCTCACTGGCTGTCTCTATTTCTGTCGAATAAATAAATAAAATCTTTAAAAAAAAAAAAAAAAAGAAACTCAATTTAAAAAAATATATATATTTTTTTTTCCAGACCAAGACACATCCCCCCCAACTCAGAGAGGCCCACTTTCACGCTTTGGCCCTCCCGGGGCCTTCCTCGGGTCCCATGTGTCAAAACGGCCACAGACTCTCCAAGCGTGATTCAGCCCCGCCCTGGAAAGGCTCTGTCCACCGCTCCAGCCGCAAAGGCACAGAGCATTAGTGGTGCCCAAACAGAGGGAGCTAAGTGGTAATTACCGGCCATTAGGACGCAGCCGCCGGAAGGCCGCCAGAACAGATGCCGGCCCTTCCGTTCACACAAAAGGTCAGGGGAGCCGGTTCTTCCGCCACCTTCAGAAACCTCTGTACCTCAGGAATGCAGCCCCCGCCCCGGGCAAGGGCCCCAGCCCTGGAAGGTCTGACCCTTTACCTTAGATTTGAACAGCAAGTCCTCCTTGGTCACCTCCCCTATGGAGTCAAGGTGAGGGCAAAGGTCCCTGGTGTCCCCCATTCTGGCCTGGGCTCACCTATGAGAAAATGCAGGGAGACGAGGTTAACGGCAGCCACTGCGGGAGGCAGGCACGGGCTTCTGGCTCAGTGCACAACTTTGGTCTCAAGCCCTGGCTCTGCCACATATCAGCTGGTGTCTCGGGGAAGCCACGTAACTGCTCCGAGCCTCACTGTCCTTCTCTGGGAATTGGGCATGACGGTAATAACATCGACCCCAGCGCGTTGCTCAAGGACTCACAAATGGGTACACGTAAAACTGGTAAAATGGGAATAAGCCCTGTGGGGTGTACCGTTGTCAGCTCTCCCAGCTGGGCCACCGGACTGCGGACATGCCAAAGCTGTGGTACCACTGGGGGAAACTGAGGGACATTTGTGGCAACGTCCGCGAGTTACAATTATTTCCAAAGAAGATGTCTAAAAAGAAATAACTGAATTTGCTTCAGCCACCCAAACTTTTAGCAGAAATCGCACCTAGGAATCTGACTGTTGATATTAGCTCCAAACTGTTGCCAGAAAAGGTCCAGACCAACCAGAGACGAAGTGGAGCCAAGGTGGTTGGATCGAAGGCAGGGGCTGTGTGTCCACCGAGGGAGGTGGACCCCCAGCTCTCCTGGAGGCCCCTCCCCACCAGAAATGGCCAGCCAGGGGTCACGAGCCCAGGCTCCCAGCCAGCACCAGCTGTGCCGGGGTGCTGATAAGGTTCCGGGTAACACACGAAGTGGTCCCCAGGCATTATTTCATGACAAACTTCCCCAGCCATCTTCCAGGCCGCTGTGATGGAGCCCCATTTTACAGAGTGGGAAACAGGGGTTCCTTCTTATCTGGAGTGTGAGAGCCAAGCTGGTCAGACTCGTAAGGCCCCACCTGTGTTCGCCCTCTTTTTAACTTGGGCAACCGTAAACGTTAGCAGAAGCGGACAGAACGGCTCGGCTCACTCCCGTGTACCCATGACCTAGCTTCAACCTTGAGCCAAGCGCGGCCCACCCTGCTTCAGCCCAACCTCCCACTTCCTCTTTTTCGCAGTGGGTCCCAGATACCACATCATTTCATCTGTGCATGCAGAAGGACTTGAAAAAAGAAAAAAGGACATAACCACTATTCCGTTATTACACCTAGAAGACTTTCCTCCTCGGTCCGTGCTTCAGGCCTACCCCCAAGATGGGCGGGCTGTGGGCCTACCTCTGTGTGGAGTGCCACCCCCAGGAAGCAGCTGACATCCGCATTCTCCGTGGACAGCTGACAGTAGTGGGCCGCCCCGGCTGGTGTGAGCGCGGGCCTCTGGCAGGGAACCTGGGGGGACAAACCAGCGTACTTCATACAGCTCTGTTATTTCAAAATCACTCTTCGCGCCGACCAGAGGCTGCAAATAGGCCCGAATTCCTCCTGGGAGGGGCAAGTGAGTTTTTGGACATTTGAGGCATCGACGGGCTGGACAGGCTCCTCAATCCATCCACAAGGACAGTAAAAACACACCACTCCCGGGATAGCTAAAGAAGGCTTGTGCAGAGCTGGCAAATAGGGTCAGCCCCTCCTTGGGGGTGCTGGACGCTTCGCTAGCCACTGCTAGGCATTACCTTTTTGATCCCCGAGAGCAGAGACTTTCAAGGGTCTGTGAGAGAGGGCCACGGGCCTCTCCAGCTAATGCTCCCTCTGGCTGCCACTGCCCATCAACCCTCTGGACGGAAGGCTCAGCCCCTTCCACGCATGCCCCTGGGACCCTAGATCATCCGTGGTGCCTCCCAAGGATCCCATGCTGCTCAGAATGCCCGAGCCCCAAGTCTTGAGCCACCCCAGGCTAGAGGCACAACTGAGTCCATCCACGTGTCGCCACTGCTCCCCCCTTCCCTGCCGGGCCACAGTCTCCCAGATGTGGGCAGTTCAAAGAGGGAGAGGCAGTTAGAAGCTAACATTTAAAATGGTCACATGACAATGATGGGCTCAAGGTTCTAAATTCCAGGCCTCTTCACTCGAAGCCAGATTTTTAGGGTTTTGTTTGTTTGTTTCCGTTTCCACTGAGGTCAAGTGTGCTGCAGTACGGTGAGGAGGCTGGGGGGAGCAGGGAGGGCGTGTCTCTGGTGTGTGGCCATCTCTCCAGCTAGACGGCAGAGCCAGGTCAGGAGCCTGATGCCCAGGGCCACGAGCGGTGCCCGGGACAAGGATGACGGTGACGGGCCCATTCGGATTCCCACGTGCAATCAGACTACTTAAGTTCCTCCAACTTCAGATGGGGGGAGAAAAAGAGCCCTGCGGCTAACAACCCTTCATGTACCCTCACTGCCCCTGTTTTACAGAAGAAACAGAACTAGAGCTTAAGTAACTACAGGACTGGGGCGCCTGGGTGGCGTAGTCGTTAAGCGTCTGCCTTCGGCTCAGGGCATGATCCCGGCGTTCTGGGATCGAGCCCCACATCGGGCTCCTCCGCTGGGAGCCTGCTTCTTCCTCTCCCACTCCCCCTGCTTGTGTTCCCTCTCTCGCTGGCTGGCTCTCTCTGTCAAATAAACAAATTAAAAAAAAAAAAAAATCTTAAAAAAAAAAAAAAAAAGTAACTATAGGACTTGGCCAAAGTCAATCTCCAGCTAGTGAGTCTCGGGCGGTTACCTGATCAGATTGTCTGGCACAGAGCCGCGCTCTGGATCGGGCTTGGCAAACCTTGTCTGTAAGTGCCAGGCAGGAAATAACTTAGGCCTTGCGGGCTGTGTCAATCTTTTTTTTTTTTTTTTTAAGATTTTATTTATTTTTTTTATTTTTTTTAAAGATTTATTTATTTATTTATTTGACAGAGAGAGAGAGACAGCCAGCGAGAGAGGGAACACAAGCAGGGGGAGTGGGAGAGGAAGAAGCAGGCTCGTAGCGAAGGAGCCTGATGTGGGACTCGATCCCAGAACGCCGGGATCACGCCCTCAGCCGAAGGCAGACGCTCAACCGCTGTGCCACCCAGGCGCCCCTAAGATTTTATTTATTTACGTGACAGAGAGAGACAGCCAGCGAGAGAGGGAACACAAGCAGGGGGAATGGGAGAGGAAGAAGCAGGCTCGTAGCGGAGGAGCCTGATGTGGGGCTCGATCCCAGAACGCCGGGATCACGCCCTAAGCTGAAGGCAGACGCTTAACCGCTGTGCCACCCAGGCGCCCCTGGGCTACGTCAATCTTGATCACATATTCTTCTCTGTATTTTTTTTTTTACAATGTATTAAAACTTTTTTTTTTTTTCAATTCTTAGCTCCAGGGCTCTGCAAAATAACCTGGGCCTGCTGCCACCGTCTGCGGCCTGCTGTTCTAAATCACTGTGCTGTTGGGGCCTCACCAAAATACGCCCGGATCACTGACATTCCATATTTCACTGCACACAAATCATCAGTTTAAAGAAGGTAAATAGCAAAGAAGAGTCCAGAAGGTTAACACGGCTCCCGATTTTTTCTAAGTAAGTAATCAGGGTATGTGCAAAGACAGAATGACAAAGATACAAGCCGTGTATAATGGGGGGAACTGGATGTAATCTAAGCGAACAGCAACAGGCATCGGACAGATGATGACACGACCACACTCGGATGTACTGTGCAGCCATGAGACATGCAAGTATTGAATCTTCCTATGCACGGAATTAAATTATATCTAAATATAGGGAGAGATACACGATGTTCACGGACCGGCGCACTCAATATCAAGATACCCATTCTGCCCCAATCGGTGTACAGATTCAATGCAATGTCAGTCAGAAGCCCAGCAAGCTTTCTTGTAGAAACTGACAAACTCATTCTAAAATGTATACGGAAAAAAAGACCTAGAAGAGCCGAAATAATGTGGAAGAATCACAAAGTTGAAAGACTTAAACCGTCGGACTGAAGACTTCCTATAAAGGTTCAGTCATCGAGTCAGTGTGGCCTTAACTCAGACAGACATATGGCTCGAGGGAGTAGAAGCAAGAGTCTAGAGTTACACCCGCACATCTGTGGTCGAATGACTTCAAAAAAGGTACCGACGGGGGCGGGGAGCTGGGTGGTTCAGTCTGCCCTCAGCTTGGGCCGGGGGCTCGGGGTCCTGGGATCGAGTCCTGCGTTAGGCTCCACGCTTAGTGGGCCATCTGCTTCTCCTTCTCCCTCTACCTCTCCCCCTCGTTCGTGTGCTCTCTCCAATAACTGAACAAAATCTTCAAAAATTAAAATTAACAAAAGGACTGGTATAATTCAACGGGCAAAAGATAGTCCTTTCAACAGAGGCTCTCTATATGGAGGCAAAAAATGACCTTTAGGCCTCCCTCACATCATACACAAAAGTTATTTAGAAATGGATCATAGACCTTGTGTAATTGGTGGTCAATAGAGAGTGTGAAAGATCTTCCCTTTCTTCTTGTTCTTTTTCAAGGTTCTGGAAGAGCCGGGTTATTCTAAAATACATCCTTGAGATGCCCCGTTTGCTTTCTCATTGTCACACTGATGACATCTTCCCCTAATTCTTTTTCCTCTCGTTCTTCATTTGCTCGTGGCGCTGCCGGAGCTCAGCTTCAGAGCCCTTCGGTTTTCCACATTTTTCTCTCGCCTTCACCTCGATCACCTGCTGCATCCGCAGCTCCCTCCCTCCGTGTGCACCGGAGGGCCCTGGGCACGCCGTGGCTCCCGGCAGCCGCCGCCCGCCGCTGCGCATCTCGGAGCCTCCATGATCAGTGACATCTTTCCAGCCTTGCGCGTGTGTTCTTATCAACACACTTCTTAGAATCATAAAACCCCAATGTTCACCGCTCTCAACCCCGGCAGCACCCTGCCTTCCTCGGACTCTTCGCCCTTCACTGCATTCATGCGATCGCTACCTGCCACAGCGACAGGTGAACGGTCCTTCTTGGTTTTAACAAGCTTTCTCTCTTCCTCATCTTCTGTTTCCGGAAATTCATGCTTTCTTTTCTTTTCTTTCTTTTTTATTAAGATTTTATTTATTTATTTATTTGTTTATTTGAGAGAGAGAGAGAATGAGTGGGAATGGGGGGGGGGAGAGGGACAGACTTCCCGCTGAGGGGGCACCTGCCATGGGGCTCGATCCCACGACCCTGAGATCATGGCCTGAGCCGCCGAAATCAGACGCTTAACAGCTTAGCGACTGAGCCACCCAGGTGCCCCAACACCACCTCCTTTGATTAAAACTCTGAACTGTCCCACCTACACAGGCTCGTTCATTCTGGGGAAGCACCTGGCTGCTCCGGAGACGACAAATCTGTGAGGAACGGGACTTGCCTGACATCCACATTCCCAATCTAGATTCCCCTACAGCCGGGACCTGAGTTCGAGCCCCCTGTCCACCGATGTTCTGTACCCTTGGTTTGGGAACTTTGTAAAGCCCGCAGAGCCTTCGAGGTCCGGCTGTGGAGGCAGCGGGGTGCTGCCGCCAATGCCCCTCCCTCAGCGGGGGTGACCCGCGCCACCCCACATCCCGGACCCCCCTTCCACGACCAGCCCCGGTGCAGCCCAGGCTGCCAGCTCTCCTGACCTCAGACTTAACAACAGCAAACATTCGAACTCTAGACCTTGTAGAGGAAATCGTAGGAGAGAATCTTGGCAACTCTGGAGTCCGCCAAGGCCTACGACACGAAAGGTAGTCATTATAAAAGGAAACATTGAAGAGTTGGACTTTTAAAAAATTAAACATTTTTCTTTTCACAAGATGCTGTTAGGGAATGACAAAGCGAGCTACGGCCTGGGAGAAAATTTTTCTGTTCACAGTACATGAATCTATCAAATATCCGAAATACATAAAGAACTCTTACAACCCAAAGAAGGATAAACTGTCCACTTTTGTGAAACGGGTGAAGGATTGAGTGGGTACTGCCCCAAGTAAGAATGGCCACCAAATCAATGAAAGCACGCTCAACATTGTTTGCGAGATAACATCTCACACTGCCAAGAACATCTAGAACTAATAAAATCTTCAATACCAGGTGTTGCTGAAGATGCGAAGGCATTTGCCCATATTGATAGGACTACAGAATAATATCAAAAGCTGGAAAATAGCCTGGCAGTTTCCTCCAAAGTCAAGCATACACTTATCACGTGACCCTGCAACTCCACCATTGGTATTCACCCAGGAGAAACGCGAACATAGCTCCATGCAAAGACTTGCACACAAACGTTCGTAGAAGCTTTATACATAACAGCCCGAAACTGCAAAGACCTCCGAGGGTCCAATGACAGGAGACTGAAGCCAAGTAACATGCTGTTCAGAGAATGGAACACTACTCAGCATCAAAAAGAACCCCAGGTCCGCACAGCCACGTGGGTCCAGGCACATTAAACTGAGCAAAAGAAGAAGTCAGATACAAAAGAGTACACACTCCAGGATTCTCTTCATATAAAACTTCGGAACGGACAAAACTAATCTAAGGTGTTAGAAACTGGGTCAGTGGTTGCCTGGGGCAGAGAGTGAGGCTACACTGTAAAGAGGCAAGAGGGAACTTTCTGTGGTGGTAGAATGTTCCAGATTTTGATTGGGGTGGGATTTAGGTCCCTATACCTGTCAAATCTTAGGAACGACATCTTTAAAGTGCATGCATTTTACTGTATGCAAAGTTTATCTCAATAAAGTTGATTAAAAGCCCCTTATTTTATTTTTTTAAAGATTTTATTTTATTTTTAAGTAGACTCCATGACCAACGTGGGGCTTGACCTCACGACCCTGAGACTAAGACCACACACTCTATGGATGGAGTCAGCCAGGTGCCCCTAAAAGATTTTATTTTAATTTTTTTAAGATTTATTTATTTATTTATTTGACAGAGAGAGAGAGAGAGACTGCCAGCGAGAGAGGGAACACAAGCAGGGGGAGTGGTAGAGGAAGAAGCAGGCTCCTAGCGGAGAAGCCTGATGTGGGACTCGATCCCAGAATGCTGGGATCACACTCTGAGCCAAAGGCAGACGCTTAACAACTGCGCCACTCAGGTGCCCCAAGATTTTATTTTTAAGTAATCTCTACATTCAACATGGGGCTTGAACGCACAACCCTGAGATCAAGACCCGAGCTGAGACCAATAGCCGGACACTTAACTGAGCCACCCAGGTGCCCCCGACTTCTTGATATACACCCCAAAGCACTGCAAGCAGGGACTTGAATAGATATTCGTACACCCGTGTTCGTAGCAGCACTATTCACAAGAACCAAAGGAGGAAGCACCCAAGGGTCCAACAAAAGATGAATGGATAGACAAAATGTGCTCTATCCATACGACAGAATATTATTTAGCCTTGAAAAGGAAGAAAATTCTGACTCATGCTACAACAAAGATGAACTTTGAGGACATTATGTAGGTAGAATAAGCCAGACACGAAAAGATATATACTATACGATTCCACTTCTATGAGCTACTTAATCAAATCCATAGAGACAGGAAGTAGAATGGCGGTTGCCAGGGAGAGGGAGGAGTCACGTGTAATGGGGGCAAAGTTTCAGTTTGGGAAGAAGGGAGAGTTCTGGAGATGGATGGGGGGTGACGGTTGCACAACAATGGGAATGTGCTTAATGCCACCGCACCGTGCACCAAAGATGATTAAGATGCTACATTTTATATATATTTTAATAAAATTTCAAAATAAAATTTTCAAAAATAAAATTTTCAGAAGTTGCAGAGAGAGAGAGTATCACACCATTAAAAAGAAATTTTAGAATGGGGATGTTGGGCCTAGGTGGCTCAGTCAGTTAACCGCCAGACTTGATCTCAGCTTAGGTCTTAATCTCACGGTTCAAGCCCCACGTTGGGCTCCATGCTGGGTGTGGATCCTACTTTAAATAAACAAACAAACAAATAAATAAGGGGGGAGGGGCAGAGAATGATGATGAATTGAAATATACAATGACCAGGAAAGAGACTGGTCCCCATTGGGCCCTACCATGCTGTCCACTGTCTCTGTCCTCTCTCCACTTCACTGTCCCCTGACCAGGAAAGGCATCTGTTGGCCACCCTGCTGAATGCAGTCCCACCCTCCCCCACCATCCTCTCTCTGAGGGAAGGCCCTCTGCTCATCCTGGCCCATACCTGGCGTGCTCAGTAATCATTTTCATCATTTACCTGTTTTTCTGTCTAATGCCTGTTTCCTCTTCAGAATGTAAGCACCATACCCCCCCAAGGGCAGGGATCAGTTTTGTTTACTGCTGTATCCCAAATACCCAGAATGACACCTGGAACAGTGACTTCTCAGTAAATACTTGCTGGATGGCTCAAAAGTACAAAAAGCTATAAAACACTATCATAGGAAAATTCCATTTTGGTAAACTAATCTTGCTTTGTGCCTACAACAACTATGCTATCATCATTCCTGGGGGGATGGAATCAAGTGATTTTTGTTTCCTCCTTTTTTTTTTTTAAGGATTTTATTTATTTATTTGAGACAGAGAGATACAGAGAGAGAGAGCATGGGCAGGGGGAGAGGCAGAGGGAGAGGGAGAAGCAGACTCCCCACTGAGCCAGGAGCCTGATGTGGGGCTCCATCCCAGGACTCTGGGATCATGACATGAGCCAAAGGCAGACGCTTAACCAACCAAGCCACCAGGTGCCCCTTCCTTTCTTGTTTGTCTGCATTTTAACAATGAACTGATGTTGCTTTTGTAATACACGACCTGATAGGTTACTTGTAATTACCTTTAAAGTTTCCAAAATAAAAAGAACACGTGTCTGGCCTCTTTGGTACGTAAGGTGTCCCTCCTGGGCCCTTGCTTTTCCCCCAATCCCCGAGAGAACACTGGGGGAGCACAACCTCCATCCCCTCGGGGCTCTCCAGACCCCCAGAGTGTGACCAGGACACCTGAGGTCCATTTTAGAGAGGGGGCAGCATCTGAGTGCCCCCCCCCGAAGTTCTCAGAGAGGAAGTGGCACAGTTGCTACCCAAGTGGCTTCAAAGTATAACCTTTCACCACGTGACTCATCTGCTTGAGATCTGCTCTTAACACCTTTGCTTTTGGCTCATTAACTTCCGTATTGGGTTAAAATTTTTCCTCTCCTCCCACCTACCCTGGAAATAGAAAAAGGCTTTTTCTGTGGTTTCAATACAATGACGATACACCTCTGTAAAAGTTGGAGAACACCGACAAACATAAAATGGCATAAAAATCACCTGCGATCCTGTGGGGGGGGGGGTTACTGTGTTAGTAAGTCTCGTTTGTGTGTAGTGCCTAATTTAAATAACGACACTAGAATATAACAGATACAGTTTGTATACTAGGTTTTTCTGTTTATACCATGTACATTTCTCCTATCACTAAACTTCTTTTCAACAACTTCGTTTCTAATGGCTAATACCTCACATACAATTTAAGCTACACCTTACTTAGCTGCTTTCCTGCTCTTGGACACTTAGGGTATTTGTGTGTGTGTGTGTGTGTGTGTGTGTGTGTGTGTGTGTTGCCATTATAAATAAGGCAGTGAGAGATATTTTGAAATATAAATCTTTGACTATATCTTTGACCCAGGAAAAATTACTAGGTCAAAATGTATGTGCTTAAGACTCTGGATACATATTGACCAACTTCCCTCTAGATCCGCTATATAAATTTATCTGCTACCAGCAGTGTCTGAGCATGACCAACATAGAAAGTTTGAGGGTTGGTAACATTTTTTCAAAGTTGATGGTTAAAAAGGGCAAAGTTGAGTGGTAGTACTGTAAACTTTGGGTGTTTACTCTTCCGCACGCAGGACCTGAAACGCCAGAAGCGCCTGGTCTACAAGGGCTGCACTCCACTTATCTCCACTGGCTAGGAGCTTTCACTTCGTTTTATCTTGGTGCCCAACTGGCTTGGCTTGGGATAATGGCACACACGCCAGGTTTGGGCCCTGCCCTCATGGGGCACGGAGGCCCATATTTCAACCCCAGGGTAGCCATACGTAGCCACCAGGGATGCGATCGGTACTAGCGGCAGCCACCTTTTCCTGCGGTCTTCCCCGAGTCGGATGCTTCACATACGTTAGCCCTGGGGCTGACCCTAATTCCAGAAGGCAATGAGACAGCTAGCCCTGCGTTCAGCGCCTTGCTGGTCACTCGCAAGCTGTGTGTCTTTAAATGAATCAGTCGCCCCTCAGTTTCCACATCCGTGAAATGGGGACAGAGACAGCAACTAGTGTTGCGGGAGGGTGCAGGGAGACAATGCATAGGGAGGATTTAGCATTCGGATCACACAGACTTCCAGGGGGGCTCAGGGTCTGTATTTACAAGTAAGGACGCTCAGAAATGTTCTGTGCGATAATTTGTGTTTGTGGCCATGGTTTATAGATCAGGGGACAGAGATGGGTAGGAATGTGAGTGACACGCCTAAGGGTGCCCTCCACCCGCTTTTCAGCCAGGGCTCTGTGGCCCAGGACAGCGCTGACTCTGACCAGGCGCTATGCCCAGTGCTTCTCCTACACTCTTCACGTAAGGAAAGCTGTTTTTCATCTTAGGGAGGAAGAATGGAGGCCCAGACACAGGAAGCCATTTGCCCAAGACCATACAGTGAGGAAGCGACACAGTGAGGAGGGAGCCCGGCTGTATCTGCCTTCACGGCGCTTCCCACTCTTGCCTCTGTGCAAATAACTGGAGAGCACACAGCAGGCACTTAATAAAGACTGAAAGGGAAACCAACCTATGCTACCGGGGGAGCTGGCCCCCGGGAACAGGCCCTCCGGGAGAAGCTGTGCTGCTGGGAGTCAGCAAGGCACCTCCCCCTCCCCACTGGCCAGGCCAGCCTCCTCTCCTGGGGCAGAGAAAGCTGGGGGAGGGAGGCCCTGGCAGGTCTGGCCCAGAGCCCACCCATCGCAGGCCCCGGTGAGGCTTCTGAGAGGGTTCAGCCTGAGGGACACTGAGCACTTTTCCCTCCCTGGGGCCTGAAGCAAGGAAGGGGGAAAGTGCCCCCAGCCAGGGGGCGGGCAGGCAGGCAGCACCTCTGGGCCTGGCATCAGCCGCTCAGACCAGGCCTAGGGTGCCCATTACTCATCATCTTCCTGGCATTTCTGGCTACCTCCTCCTCCCAGTTAGGAGGCCAGTTCCTTAGGACAGGAGAGGGGATGCAGCCAAGCCCGCGCCAACACAGACAGACACCTGCCCTGATCCTTATTATACCAGCCATCCCACACTCCACATACCTGCCCACACCCCTCCGTGACCCTCTGGCCCTCAGAGCATGATCCTTCCCTCCCTCCTGCCCTCTTCTCTCTGTCCTACTTCCAAGCGACTCCATTTCCCCTAAAGCCCAAATACATCCCTTCCGCCAACCCAGCCTTAATTCCCTAAGAATCCAACAACCTCCTGACTCCCTCAGCCTCCTGCCTTGACAAGTCTTGCTTCCCCCACACCTCCGTTCTCCCACACCTCCAGTTTGCCTTACCCACCTAGCCTTACCCACCTAGCCCCTGCCCAGAATGGCCCCATGCACTGACACAGACCTCACTGAATCCTTACCACTATCCTGGAGGGCAGGCAACAACTGGGAGCTAAACCCATCTCCACTTCCATCACTAAAGGAGGAGAGGCTGAGGCTCAGAGAGGTGGAGTAACTGGCTGGAGGTCACACAGCTACTGAGCCTCTGATCCAGAATTTGAACTTGGGACTGCCCACCCTGAAGTCAGTGCTCTGAACTGTCAGCTCCACAGTCTCCCCAACAGCCCCAACCAGCCTGGTGGGGGTGATCTTCACTTCCTCCAAGCCAAACACCTACATCTGGAGGGCAGCTTCCTCGGGCCTCCCTCACAAGAGCCACTTCTGAGTCATGCTTCACAGCATTTTTCTGCTCAACTTAAACTCCTGAAGTCTACGGTAACACCTCTGAAGCCTGGCACTGCAATTTGTTCCCAGGCTCTGGAAGAGTCAGTTAATTGGAGAGGGCATGGGTTTGGGGCCACCCCAGGCTGGCAGTCTCTGGGGGTTAGCAGGCTGGAAGCCTTGACTGGCCCCCAGTCACTGAGAAGCCACAAACCCTGGAGTGCATAAGTATAAGCAGAAACTCAGACTAAGACCCCTAAAACCGCAAAGCAGAAGGGTCAGAGAGGTTCACGCCAAAGGTCACAGAGCCAGGAAATGACAGAATAGGGACTCCAGTGGGGGAAAGAGGCTCCGAGAAGGGAAGGCTCCTGCCCAGAGTCACATGGTAAGGTGGCAGAACAGGGGCTTGAACTGCGGGTCAGGACCTATAACTCAGTTCCACTGCTTTATCGTGTTACTGACCTAATCCCAAATGAGAATACACCAATTTAAATTTGCAACTCAATCCCCCCTCCCACTCATGATTCCCTTGCCTCACTGTATTTCCATACCACTCATAAACTTCTGCTATACTCTGCATACTTATGTTATTAGAACCTAAAGTCCAGGGGCGCCTGGGCGGCTCGGGTGGTTAAGCCTGCAACTCTTGATTTCAACTCAGGTCATGATCTCAGGGTCCTGGGATCGAGCCCCGCCCTCAGCATGGAGTCAGCTTGTCCCTCTCCTTCTGCTCTTCCCCACCCCCTCACCCCCTCCCCTGCTCATGCTCTCATTCTCTCTAATTAATTTTAAAAAAATCTAAATAAACAGACAAACAAACAAGAACCCAAAGTCCACTAGATCAGGGATCTTTCGTCTCTTTTGCTCCCTGGCATACTTCAAGCACCTAGATCAGTGTCTGCTCTATTCAGTAAAAGCTCAGTAAATATCTGACTAAGTAAATTAGTCCAACAAATACCGAACACTTACTACAGCCAGGTTGCGAACTGCAATTGTGTTGCTACATCCCAAATCTACCTACATTAATGTCCACTGAACCCTGAAACAAGCCCGGCTCCAGAAAGGAGCTAGTGAACCAACCCAAATTCAAGCCAAACACGTACATTTCCTTAAACAACCAAACTCTCAAAATTAAAGCATGACACATCTCTGAACTGAAGAGAACCCACATTTCCTGGAGGCTCCCTCTGAGAAGCAGTTTCATCTCACCCCCCAAAAAAAGGCCCAGCAAGACTTAAGAGGGTCTGCAGCCCCGTAGCCTGGCCACCCACTGCCACATTCACAGCTGCTATTTTCCCAGCACTGCCTCGGCTACACAGGTCTCAGTGAGATCTGCCACAGCCCAGAGGGTGCGCAGCACTGGGCATTTCTGGCCCCGCCAAGCAGGGCCAGCTCATTTGTACCCGACGCTCCTCCCTGGGATGTCAGAGGAGAAGGGTCCAGAAATGTCCTTGGCTTTCTGGCCCTCTCCTTAGTGCTGTCCAGTACGTCCTAGGGGGAGGGTTGCTAGGTGGGCAAAACCAGAGCCACCTCTAAAAGGGTAATGTCTGCAAACATGGACTCCCTGGGTTCCTGCAGCAACTCCTGGGGAGCCTCCCCTTCAGCCAGCAGGGACAGGGTGTCCAGTGATTCCCAGGTGCATCTGGGGTTGGCTGAGCCAGACTGCAGAAGGCAAGACTTTGAGATTTTAATATATGGCTTTTGACCAATGCCAAAAAGCTGTTCCAAGAAGTCCTGAGTTCATTTGTCTCAGTCCAAGGGAGAGAACAGCAATCTCAGGAAGAGACTGTTCCAGAGAAAAGGAAGGCATTCCAGAAGTGCTGCCCTGCGTCTGAATGGTCTTCCAGAAGAGGAAACCAAAACAGTCTCCGTCAGCCCCTCCCCCCAGCCGATGAGCTATAATAACAGCAGCTGCAGCAAACATTTACTGAGCTGCTACTGTGCTAGGTACTGTGCAGAACCTGCAGCAGAGGGGGGCCTGCCCCTGATCCCCGCTCCACCTTCCAGCTGTGTAAGCTTAAGCACCTATCACCTCTCTGAACCAAAGTCTCCTCGTTTGCAAAATGAAAAATAACTCGATCTGCTTCATAGGATTGCTGTGAGAGTTCACGGAGATAATGCCTAGCCCAGTGCCTGCCACATAGTAGGGCTTAATAAGGGGCAGTGCTTTCAAAGAAAAGGACCGGCCTATACTGAGAAAAGGAAAACTGTTCCAGAGGTTCCTAAAAGTCCTGTAAGCCATCACTGATACATTTTGCTATTTCCTAAGCGTTCGTTGATGCCTGTTTGTTTGTTTTCAAATAAACTTAATCCTCACAGCATCCTCGGGGTGGAAAGGGCGGAGGGCACGGCGACAGTACTCATGACAAAGGATGAAAACAAGGCCCCTGAAGGTCCGGGGAGGAGGCCGGCAAGCACACGAGGAGGGGCCCCCTCCCCTCAAACACTCCGGAGTACGTTCAAAAACATCGGACGCGGGGATGAAGTGGCTGGAAGCCACCATTTGAGGGGCAGTCGGCGCCCGGACTTTAATTCACCACTGCGAAGAAGTGGTCATCTTTTATCCCTAAAGAAAAAAATGCACGTCAGGGCCCAGACCCGGGGGGAATAAGTTAGCGCCCCGACACGCCACACTCGTGTTTTCAACGCTGGGTCAGGCCCCGCAGAAATAAAAGAGATGGCGGCCCCCCTTCCGGAGAAGTAACGACACCCCAGGGCTCCAAGTGCGGCATCGGGGCCCCAGAGGACACCCCCTGGGCGCCGGCCGAAGGAGGGGAGAAGGCGGCGGCGGCCAGGGCTCCCGGGCTCCGCTCACCTGGCAGCGGCGTTCTGCGCACCTGGCAGGGCCAGGCCCTACCCGGCCCGAAGCCAGGCTGTGACAGTCCCTGCTCGGAGAGGGCCGGCCCCCCGAAGCAGCCGGCGGCGGCCCGGAACTCACCTGCCGTCGCAACCGCGCCGCCGCTGCCTTGTCAGTCAAGCGCACCCACAGCTGCACCGCGCAGGGCCGTGGGGCCCGCTGGCCGCGCCCCGCCTCCTCCCCCTCGGCCGCCCAATCGGGAGAGGGGGACGCCACGGATGGGGGCGGGGCCAGGCGGATAGTGCAGGCCGGGGGCGGGGCCAGGAAAGTTTGGGGCGGGGCCGGGCGGGGCCGGAGCTGTGCGCTACGCGCTGTGCGCTCTGACCTCACTGCTGCGCGCCGGAAGCAGCCCGGGCCACTGTACAGGGGCGCGGCGGCCGGACCGCGGGGCGGGCGGGACCATGCCGGTCACCGGCAAGAGTTTCCGCCGGCGCCGGGCCGACTCAGAGTCGGAAGAAGATGAGCAGGACTCAGAGGAGGTTCGGTGCGTTTGGGATGGGGCTTCCAAGGGGCAAGAAGAGAGAGCCGGCTGTGAGACTTAATCACCGGCCAGGCTCCTCTTTGTGAGCCGAGATTGTCGTCCCTTTCTGCAGACAAAAACTGAGGCTCTTAGGGATGAGGCCGCCGCCCCAGGGCCGCACAGTTGGGAGAGGTGTCCCCAGGATGCACGGTGGATCTGACACCCAGTGGGTCTAAGCGCAGGGTCGCCTTCTGGAACGTTGTGCCGGCGGCTCAGCATCTGGGCAGGGGTGCCCGTCGAAACTGCCTTTTGAGTCTGAGTTCCGCGGAGGGTCTCTCAGTCTGTGCGTTGCCTTTTTCCAGATTAAAGCTAGAAGAGACCCGCGAGGTGCAAAACTTGAGGAAGAGGCCCAACGGGGTGAGGTGGGTATCGCTGGGGGACCCGAAGGAGGAGGAGGCGGAGCTGACAGAGACACGCCCCCTCCTGGATCTCCCACACAACTATCTCCTCAGACAGAGCTTCTTCTCTTAGCACACTGTACACCTTCCACTGCCCTGAAAGGAGTCCAGCGTTCTTTAAAGACGTTTAACCAGGAGATGGCCTGAGCTGTGTGCTCTTGAGGTTTGCCCCAGAGGTGCAGAAACGGGTTATTAACTCGTGTTTTTATTGCACCCGATTGTGAAATGCACATTGATTGTTAAGAGTTTGGAAAATTTAGAAAAGTGTAATCAAAAAAATAAGCAGCACCCATAATTCTCCCATCTACAGGTAACCAGTGTTAACATTTAATGTTCTGGCCAATCTGTTTTCTTTCTCTCTTTTGTAAAGATTGTGAGCACTTCTCTTCTATGCTGTTTTTCAACTCATTTTCACAGTTCAGGCATTAACATTGTGGTTTATTTTTCCAAAATCCTTTCTAGTGGCTGCATATTAGCCCACCACTTGCATTTGCCATAATTTGTCAACTAATCCCCTACTTAGGGGTCATTTGTAGAGAACAGTAGGTCATTTGTAAATGTTCACCAAATAAGGGTGTGATGGGTATTTTTCTACATTTGTCTTCAGCTTCGTGTTCCCCAAAGGCAAAATCTTAGAAATGAGATTTCCAAGCCAAGATAATGTCAAATGGCTTTTTAGGAGAGTGTACCACTTCAGCGTACGCCCCACCCAGCATCTAAAGTGCTTGCCCAACTCTGTTTTATGCTCGTAGGCTTTTCCAGCTGGCTTTAGTGCCCACTCCTCAGATCTTGCCTTTACTCTAATGTTGCAACGTATAAACTTCCTGAGTGTTTTTCCTCATATCTCAGTTATGTAATTTTTGTCTCTCTCTGTCTCTCACTCTTACTCACTCTTTCTCTCTCTCTCTCTTCCCTTTTGTTTTCGTTCAGTGCTGTGGCCCTGCTGGTGGGAGAGAAGGTACAAGAAGAGACCACCCTAGTGGTGAGTTGTGGGGGCCTCCGTGGGTAACGGGGAGCTGTGGCTGCTCTCCAGTGGGTGATTGTGTTTAAAAAAAAAAAAAAGTCCACTGCCAGTTATATAGACGCTTCCTCTCAGCTGTGTTTTCTTTCTGTAGGATGATCCCTTTCAGATGAAGACAGGCGGTATGGTGGACATGAAGAAACTGAAAGAAAGAGGCAAAGATAAGTAAGTGCAGACCTCGCTGAGACACACACTAACCTGTAACCCCTGCCTGGGTCTGTGTGACCCCAGATAGCTGGGGCCTGCAGCAGCAGCTTTAGTGGGATATCCTGAAGTAACCTGTGTGCTTTATGAAGGGTCGGTAGCTTAAAAACAAATGAAAGCAAAACTTTTTTTTTTTTTTTTTTTTTTTAATTTTAGAGAGTGTGAATGCATGCCCGCACATGCGCTGGGGCAAGGGCAGAGGGAGAGGGAGAGAGAGACTGTCAAGCAGACTCCCTGCTAAGCGTGGAGTCCAGTGTGGGGCTCAGTCCCATGACCCAGAGTTCATGACCTGAGCCGAAATCAAGAGTCAGATGCTCAGGGCGCCTGGGTGGCTCAGTCGGTTAAGCATCTGCCTTCAGTGCAGGTCCCGATCCCAGGGTCCTGGGATCGAGCCCCGCATCAGGCTCCCTGCTCAGGTGGGGAGTCGGCTTCTCCCTCTGCCTCTCCCCGTTTGTGTGCTCTCTCTCTCAAATAAATAAAATCTTAAAAAAAAAGAAAAAGAGTCAGATGTTCAACCGATCGAGCCACCCAGGCGCCCCCAAAGCAAAAACTCTTGAAAAGTTAGCTTAGTGTGCTACGGATACTCGCCTTTTGTAAAGGTGCATTGTTGAGTGTGTTTCAAACCCGTGTGCAAGTTTTGTTTTTCTTTTTTAAGAAGCACACAAAAACACAATTATAAAAAAATAATAGAAAATAAGAAATTAAAGTATCTACTCACTCCCCAGAAAAATCTCCAGAGGCCAACGGTTTGCTTGCTTCTGTGTCTTCTATTTACGTATCCCATACATATTTTTTCCCAACCATAAGCAGGATGTACTTTCTGTGTGTGTTTTATTTATATACTATCAAGCTCAGCCTCACTGAATTGTGACTTTAAGACTCTGCTTCATTGCTTCTCCTTTTAGGATCAGCGAAGAGGAAGACCTCCACCTGGGGACGTCATTTTCCGCAGAAACCAACCGAAGGGACGAGGATGCTGACATGTGGGTATCAGTCTAGCTGTGAGCGATTTAGGGTTAGACAGAGTGCAAGGTGTTTAGTCGCAGATGACATTTCTAAAATTATTCAAAGGCAGCAAAGTTGGCCCCTGTCACCCCACCTCCCAGGCTTTTCAAAAAATTCTTTAAAAAGTGGTTCTTGGGATTTTAGATTCCTTGACTAGTAATATTTTTCCTAAACACTGTAGGAGTAAACATTGGACTTACCCACTTTTTTGCTAACAAGGCCGTTACACAGATGACTACCGTCTACCATTCCCTTTCTGTCTCCAGCAAACCTTGCCTGTATTAACACCGGTAGATTGGGAGGACATAATCTCATAATAGAGGTTGGCGCTTTAAGCTGAAAAAGTTTTGCTTGATGAAAAAACTCAAGTTATTTTAATGTTTCTCATTTTTCCACGGACTGATGGAAACTTCATGGACCATCCCTGCTCTGTGGGCCAGTGTTGAGGACCACTCATTTTCAAGACAGGTTTTGTGAGCCTCCTGCCTCTCCCTGAGGCCTGTGGTTTTCTCATTTCAGGATGAAGTACATTGAGACAGAGCTGAAGAAGAGGAAGGGGATTGTGGAACACGAGGAACAGAAAGTCAAGCCGAAGAATGCAGAGGACTGTCTTTACGAACTTCCAGAAAACATCCGTGTTTCCTCAGCAAAGAAGACCGAAGAGATGCTTTCCAACCAGATGCTGAGCGGCATCCCCGAGGTGGACCTAGGCATCGAGTACGTTTCAGACCCCGGTCTGGCCCCTCTCCTGCCCCTAGCCCACCAAAGAAGTGAAGGGGACTGTTTCTTACCTGTCTCCTTGGAAACCCACACATAATAACTATATTTTCTCCATCCGGCTGAGATGCTTGTGTGCCCACAGTATGTCTGAAGGATTGGTCAGTGTTGTTAGACTTAAGGGAAAGTCTCCTGAACGCAAAAGTGTGATGTTTTATTTATTGAGATATAGGTAACATGTAACATTATACTGGTTTCAGGTATACAACATAATGATTTGGTGTTTGTATACAGGTGTTTGTTTAATCTTTGTTCACAGCTCTTCAGCTGTTCTAATCAGACCCTTGTATTCCTCTCTTTTATTCTAGCAGGAGCAATGTCAAAGGTTTACCCACCCCATGATCCTCCTTTTTATTTTTTGGAGAACATCTGCTCTAACACGGGATTGTCATGGAAGAAATACGATGTTCAGAATCCTCTTTGGATGTAGCAGGAAGTGGGGAGACTTCTGGGTTCTCGCCTCTTTTCTGGCCTTACTAGCTCTGAGACCTGGGCAGTTCTCTTTTCCTCTCCGAGGCTCAGTTTCCTCTTGATCAGAAGAGGACAGTATGTCCTGCATCGCCGACAGCTGTGAGAACACGTGAGAACGTGACTGTAGGAGAGTTGGTCGGCTGTAGGACACTGTGCTCCCCGAGAGGATCTCCCTGTGCACCAGTGGGCTTCCAGCCTGACCGTCAGTTCTGTCTGAGGACCAAAGGTGAGACGATCTAATACATGGCATGGCTCCTTTCTCCCCGCAGCGCTAAAATAAAAAATATCATTTCCACGGAGGATGCCAAGGCCCGCCTGCTGGCAGAGCAACAGAACAAGAAGAAAGACAGCGAGACATCTTTCGTGCCCACCAACATGGCCGTGAATTACGTGCAGCACAACCGATGTGAGCTTTTCTGGGGGAGTAGCTCTGCCCCATGGGGGAGGTCCCCTGGTTCCCGTATCTTGTCTGACGTGTCCCCTGGTCTCTTTTGATTCAGTTTACCACGAGGAGCTCAATGCCCCCATACGGAGAAACAAAGAAGAGCCCAAAGCCCGACCCTTGAGAGTGGGTGACACGGAGAAGCCAGAGCCTGAGCGTGAGTACAGCAGAGGCCCGTGGAGGCAGGGTGGCGTCGGCACGGGTGGAGCTTGGGCTTTGGGGCCAGCGCACCTGGGTTCCACTCCATTCTCCGCACCATGGCCATTTGCCTTTCCCTTTCCAAGCCTCGCTTTATTCACCTGTAAATGGGGATCATCATAAAACCAACCATTTGGGGTTGCTCTGAGGATTCACTGGGCTATCAAAGAGAATAGAGACTTGAAAAGTTAGGACATTTCAGTAATCAAAAATAAATTGAGAATTACTCACAATGTCACCCAAAGATGAGCGCTGTTGACATCTTTATGGATAACCTTGCAGACTTTAAAAAAACATGTGTATTGGAAAGATATATTGTATACATTTTTAACACAATCGCATAGTGTTTTACTCAGTAGTGTGCCCTGCTTGTCTCTCTGTGACAGTAAATACATAGTTTCCTGGTCAGTGGCCATCTCATGTTCTATTGTATGGATATACTGCAGTTCCCCTGGTTGGACACTTAGGTGGTTTCTCATTTTTCCCTATTTATTTATTTATAAGATTTTATTTATTTGAGAGAGAGAGTGCGCACATGCGTGTGCACAGAAGCAGGGGGAGGGGTAGAAGGAGAGGGAGAAGCAGACTTTCCTCTGAGCAGGGAGTGCAACGCAGGACTCGATCCCAGCACCCCATGATCATGACCTGAGCCGAAAGCAGACGCTTAACTGCTGAGCCACCTCAGTGCCCCTCATTTTTCCCTATTTAATCACTGTATTTGCCTATATCATGTACTTAGGCTACATGCCAAGAAGTCCCAAAGGCTCCCCTAGACGTGGGGCGATTCGTTCCCCCACTGGCAGCATCCAGCGGTGCCCCTTTCCCTCGTGCTAACCAGCACCGGGGGGCTTCTCCTTTTTCATCTACAACAGGATGATCTCAGGAAATGCTGAAGTTGCTGAGGCTTCTGAAAAATCCAGGCTGTTGTTTTCCCCTCCCTCCCACTTGAGAAATGATTTTCTGTAACATCTTGGTTGCGTAGTCTTCGATTCCCAGAGCTTTGTGTTACTCACACGTAGTAAGCAAGGACTTTGGAGTCCCCAGACTCGGGTTCGACTCTCAACCTCCCTTCACTTTCTGAGCAACCTTGAGGAAGTCACCTAAGCTCTCCGGACAGTGATGGCAACGTGCCCCTGTTAGAATCGCTGTGAGGGGTAAAAGAAGTTGTATCTGAAAGCACTGAGCACCAGGCTTTGTACAAACTGTCACTGCAGTGGCACACCCACTGACTGGTCACCTCGTCTGCTGTCACGTCACCATACAGTCACCTGACTCCACCCTCTGTTTATTGTCATTCACGAGTGAAAATAACAAGTGTTTACTGCCGCCCTACTGTGTTCCTATCCCCAAGGGTAGGCACCTGGGGCTCCTGTGGGGGAGTGAGAGGCGTGGTCCCAGCCTAAGCAGAGCTAAAACCTCTCAGCGGCTTCCAGTTTGGCAAATGGCTTTCCCTCTTGTGCTTTGCAGGGTCCCCTCCTAACCGCAAGCGTCCTGCTAATGAGAAGGCCACTGACGACTATCACTACGAGAAGTTCAAGAAGATGAACAGACGGTACTAAGGGTGGCAAAAGGGAGAAGTGCAGAATGGGATGTAAATAGCGCTGTCCCCTCCGTACCCCCTTCCCCCCCCACCCCCTGCCTGCCGCCCCAACAAAACGCTTCTTGGATGGGAGTTTGCTTATTTGCTAGCAGACCGTTCCAAAAACAGACTCTATTCGTCCTGTTGCTTACCTGCTGGATTTTTCAGGCACCGCATTTATAACCTTTTGAAACAAAACAATGTGTCGTTTCCCTATTTGAGGGCAAACTCTATTCTTGTGAGCATTATTAAATCTCGTTTGTAAATATGTTGACTTTCTCTTAATATTGGCCCGGGGTCAGGAGGAAACAGCTGTGCTCAGAGTGAGACAAAACCCTTTCAATCACGCTGTTAATTATTATATATGCAATCATGTGTTCTACTTTCAAATACCTGGAGTTCAGAAATGCATCCTGCACTGTTGACGCTGGAGCCAGCTGACAGCAGGAAAATCTAGGATGGGATCAAAGGGACACTGGCATTTTCTGACTTTTACAAAGTTATCTATTTCTTTTCATTAAGAAAGAAAAAGTTTCTATCATTTTCAGCACTTAAGTATTAAATATGAAACGAATCCAACCTTGTTTGTATTGTGTCTCCTTCTACCAACACTAGGTAATGTGTTGAGAGCCTGGCGTGTGGGCAGCTCAAATGCAAAACTTGCTGAGAGATTTTCTCATTAAGAGATATGGCTCCAACCTGCTGGCTGTTGGGGGGCGCTGCCCCCTGTGCTGTCATTCTCCTGAGGCACTTAACACAGGTCAAGATGAGGAAGGATGAGCAGGTTGGTTGACCTCTGGGCTGGTTTTTAGAGTGGGCGTTGTGGTTAGAGGAGTTTGGCTTTGGAGTCCGAGTTGAGCCTTACTCACCGCGTATTATACCCTTGGACAAATCTCTTTCCCTCTGAGCCTATTTTCTCATCTGTAAAATGGAGATAGTTTTTATTTTTATATTTTTTCCTCCATTAGAATGCATGATCAGTGAAGGCAGAAACCATGTATGCCTCGTTTTTTTCCCTTGAATCCCCAGGGTCTAGTCCATAACCCAACACATGGGCAACCCTCAAAACCATGAATGAATGGGTGAATGAGTGCAAGTAACTTCTCAGTGGAGAAATCTGAGGAACACTCCCTCATCCAGGTGGTGAAGGTCAGTAACAGTCATAAATCATGTTGCTAGTATGTATCCTTCATATGTCATGAAAATAGCACTCTACCCATGTGAAGTATGTTCCTCCCCAACACTCATATCCCCAGTCTAATCATTAGAAATTACTTCCCAATAGTGGGGTGTCCTACAAAAGATTTGACCAGCACTCCCCCAAGACTGTCACGGTCATCAAAACCAAGGAGAGCTTGAGAAAGAGTCTTAGCCAAGGAGGAGCCTAAGGAGACATGAGAACGAAATACAATGTGGTATCTTGGGCGGGATCCTAGGTCAGATAGAGGACATCGGGTAAAACCTAAGGAAAAATGGGCAAACTTTAGTTGGGCCAGTATAGGTTCATTAATTTTAACAAATGTAACATACTAATATGTTAATAATACGGGAAATTACGTGGGAGGGTATATAGGACCTCTTTATGCTGTCTTCATTTTAGTATATCTCTAAAATCGTTCCCCGAAAACAGTCTTATTTAAAAAAAAAAACAAAAAACGCCCCCAGCGTCCTCCCGGCCTTCACCTCCCGGAAGCAGGCAGGGGCTCTGCCCCACACAAAGATGGCGGCCGCGGCGGCGCGATCAGACCCGCCCCGCACAAAAATGGCGCCCGCGGCGGGGGTGGGGTGGGGACCGGAAGCGTCGTCTGGCCGTAGCGCCGGTCTGGGGTAGCGCGAGAACGCGCAGGGCGGCGCGGGTCCGGGTATGAAGCTGGACCGGGCGGCGCTGGGCCTGCTGCTGCTGGCGCCGTTGGCGGTGCGGGCGGTGGAGCCCATCAGCCTGGGACTGGCCCTGGCTGGCGTCCTCACCGGCTACATCTACCCGCGTCTCTACTGCCTCTTCACGGAGTGCTGCGACCAGAAGCGGAGTCTCAGCCGGGAGGGTAGGACGGGCGGGGCGAGCGTCGAACGGGGGTCGGGCGGCCGTCGGGGCTGAGGGCCGGGGGTCGGGAGTCTGAGGCGGGGGGCCAGGGCCGGAGCCGCAGGCGGAGCGGCTTGGCTGGGGTGGCGCCCGGCGCCAGGCCACGACCACGACCTCGGACGACCCGGGTTTGGTCGGAGACCCAAGGAGGCGGGCTGCGGGCCGGGCCGCTTCCTCCTACGAGAGTTTCGCTCCGGAGGCAGGAGGGATGGTGGGAAGTCTTCCCGCGCCGTGGGCGGCGGCCGAACCGCAGCCCTGTCCTGCGGCGCGCGGAGAAGGGGCAGGGCTGGCCGGGGGAGGCCTCCAGGCCCACCGCCACCTGCGGGCCAAGTGCTGACGTACCTCAGCGTTTCACCGGCGCTCGAAGAGCTTAGCTGGCTCTGCTGGCTTTCACACGCGCCTGTACACTTGGCTAGATTTCGCCAGACACACAGACACCCCCTTCCTGACTAGCTTTGCTTTTCCCCAGCGCTGCAGAAGGATCTGGACAGCAAGCTCTTTGGACAGCATCTTGCAAAGAAAGTCATCTTAAATGCTGTGTTCGGCTTCATAAGCAACCCGAAGCCGAAGAAACCTCTCACCCTCTCTCTGCACGGGTGGACGGGCACGGGCAAAAATTTTGTCAGCAAGATCATCGCGGAGAATATTTACGAGGGTGGTCTGAACAGTGACTATGTCCATCTGTTTGTGGCCACGTTGCACTTTCCACATGTCTCCAACATCACCCTGTATAAGGCAAGAGCAGAATTTTGGAATCCTTCCTGGATGATGCCCCGTTCGCGGTTTCTTTGTCGTGGGGTGGGATTTGGGAATTGCCTGTTGGAGTGAGTGGCCTGAAGACGTCTACACGCGTGGGTTCCTTTGAAAGGTGTGGAAGTTAGGGAGGGTTTGAGGTTGTATGGAGCAGTATACCATGGAGCTTCGTGGTGGTTGCTGAAAACAGGCTCCCTATGATACTCGTTTTAGTAAGTGGGGTTAGACATGGACGTCATCACGTCCAACCTAAAGATCATCACATCTAACTCATTTTGTAAAAGAGGAGACATTTCTAGAATGGCCTAATGTAGTTTAGCCGAAGTGTTGCAAATTGCTTTTACAGTTTAACTTGCTGATTAATAATGGCCTGGACTTTGGGGGCAGACACACCTGGTTGAGTCCTAACTCTCCCACCTGCCAGCTCTGTAATCTTGGGACCAAAGAAGGCAGGTGTACACAGGATACGGATGAACATTGCCGTTTTAATGACAAGGACCAGCAGCTCAGTGACATGGCATCGCTGTATCCGCACAGCACAGGAATTACAGTCAGTGTGGGGCTTTGGAACCAGGCAGGGCAGGGTTCAGATCCCAGCTCTACCACATTACTAATTTTGTAATCTTGGGCAAGATGATGAAGCTCTATGCCTCAGTCTCCTCATCTGTAAAATAGGTATGACAACACGTGCTACATGGAGTTGTGGGGAGGAACCACAGAAACTCGTGTGCGTGGTGCCGAGCACACAGCACTCCATAAACGTGGCCATTGTGGAAGCAGTTATTTCTCTTGCACTCACTGAGAACTTTGATTGGCTTTTCCCTCTTGTCATTCAGGACCAGTTACAGTTGTGGATCCGCGGCAACGTGAGCGCCTGTGCGAGGTCCATCTTCATATTTGATGAGATGGACAAGATGCACGCCGGCCTCATAGATGCCATCAAGCCCTTCCTAGACTATTACGACCACGTGGATGGGGTCTCCTACCAGAAAGCCATCTTCATATTTCTCAGGTAAGGTCAGGGCCGGGAGCCGCTTGAAGAACTCTGCACCCAAGTCCCTGGGCTTCAGGACGAAACCCAGTCCTCACTCATCCGGAATTCTGTTGCAGCAATGCCGGAGCAGAAAGGATCACAGACGTGGCTTTAGATTTCTGGAGAAATGGGAAGCAGAGGGAGGAGATCAAGCTCAAAGACATGGAGCCAGCCTTATCCGTGTCGGCCTTCAATAACAAGAACAGTAAGTGCCAGCTGTTACTAACCCTTGCGCTTGTGATCCCGCGGCCCTAAGATGTAGCGCTTCGGCATCGCCGCGGCCTGGGAGCTGACCGGAAATGCCAGTTCTCAGTCCCTGCCCCAGACCTACTGAGGCAGAACTTCTCGGAAGAATCTGTGTTAAACTCCAGGTGACTTTCAGACACCCTAAAGTTTTGGAAAGTGCTGTTTTAAAGAAAGAGGGACAGTCTTTGATTGTTGACGTCTTAAAAAATGAGTTCCTTGTTTTCTTTAGCTAAATGCTTTTCCTTTGTGGAAGAAAAGCAGGCAGTTGAGCAAGGAGGGCTGCTGTGGGTGCCTCCAAAAGAGAGGACCTGTCAGGTCCCTTTTTGTGTGTGTTGTCCTGGAACTCTGAGGAGATTCTGTGCACTAGAATAATAGCCAAGCAGGCGGCAGGCCCTTGTTCTGCACTGGGTGCTGCATAGAACACCCTACCTGCAGATTTTCTTTGATCTCCACAGTAACCTCGTGGGGTAGAAACTGTCATCGTTTCTACGATGGAGGACATGGAGGCTCGAGGGGAGCCGCTTGCCCAAGGCCACCCAGCCTGTTTGGTGTCCCTGGTCCCAGAGCCTGAGCTTTTCACTGCCCAGCTCATGGGTTTTCCAGTGAACTCAGACACCTTTGACCTTGAACCCTTGGCGGTGGGAACTCCCCATGATGCAGAATGACTCAACAGGTAACCTGGGAGCCATGTGGGCTGACTGTTACCATTTAAATCTGCTCCATTCGGGTTTCTTCTTGGGCTTAGAAGACAAAAGTTCTCCCTTGAAACAGGAATTCATCCTCCTGCAGAGATACGTGAAACAGTATGGGGTGTTGTATATCCGTTTTGTGTAGCCAGACTATTACTGATGAAAGCCAGGATATTTTGTAATAGGTTAGATGGTTCCTTGGCATGCCAAACAGTATGAACGCATGCACTGGGAACCATAGCCTAAATGCTTCAGCAAGGTGAGGCTTGTTGCCTAGAACCCACGTTCTGGGAGGTTACAGAGGGTTCCAGAGTATAAGCTTCAGAATCAGGTGGACCAGGCTCAGCCATTGACTGACTGCGGCCTTGGCAGATGGCTGAACTCATTCATTCATTCATTCATTCATTCATTCATTCCACAAGTGTTTACTGAGCACCTACTAGGTGGCAGGCACTGGTCCAAAAACTGGAGACATAGCAGTGAACAAAAGCAAATCCTTATTCTCATGGAGTTTACATCCTATTGATAATAAATAAGGAAGGAAATGGGTCAGTTGATGGATATCTGTATCTACATAGAGGTAGAGATCTGTCTTCCTGTCCGGTAGGTAAAAGGGCAGTCAGTATCGAGGGTTTGGGGGTGCTGGAATGAGGATGGGCTGCAGTTTTATATAGAGTGATCAGGGATGGCTCACTGCGAAGGTAACATTTGAGCTGATCCGAGGAGTGAGGGAGTGAGCCATGTGGATACCACAGGGAATAGCATTCCGTCAGAGGGAACAGCACATGCAGGAGCATTGAGGGGGGGTTACCTAGGGTCACTGTGGCACCGAGGAACAAAGGAGAAGGGGGTTGGGTAAGAGGCAAGACTTCCACTGGGGGTGCTGGTCGTGGAAGGCCTAGAGGGCCATAGGGAGGCTTTGGGTTTAACTTCAAATGGAGGACAGAGCCCCTGGAGTGTTTTGAGCAAACACTGACATGACCAGACTTGGTTTTAACAGGACCACGCTGGCTGCTGGGGTGGGGGTGGGGGGCGGCTAGACTGAAGGCAGCAGGGGCAGGGACACAGGAGCTGTGCAGCAGCCTGGGCCACGAATGCTGGTGGCCCAGCCCCCCATGCTAGTCGTGGGACCGGGTGACACGGTGGGATGAGGATGCGTTTTGAAGGGAGAAATCTAAGGAAGGTAGAACAAGATCTCCTAGAGGATCGGCGTGGGAATGAGCGAGGACCAATTCAGCGGTCTGGCTTGAGCTGCAGAAGGGTGGCGCTGCCATCTCGGGGGACAGACGGCGGAGTTGCGAGTTGGTGGGGCTGGGTGAGAGATCTCGGAGGCAGGCGTGGACAGTGGGCGAGGCACCCCTGTAGAGATGCGGGGCAGATGGCTGGCCGTTCAGTGAGCTTCTGGTGGGGCGCTTGGGCTGAGGGTACAAACTGGGGAGTGGTCCGTAGATGGTTTTTCCAGAGACTGTCTGAGATCATTGTTTCGTCTGAACACTCTCCCTGTGGTCGGGTTCTTGTCGTGCCGGCTCTGCCCAGAGGTCACCTCCTGAGCCAGGCCGCGTCTGCCTACTCTGGCCAAGGAGCCTGTCCTCCTTGGCCACTCACCCCATCTCAGTGCTCACAGCCCCGGGCACTATCTGAAATTACCTGTGTGCCGGCTTGTCGGGCTGTGACCCCCTGAGGCCAGCGTCCACGCCTGCCGGCTCCATGCCCTCTCCCCAGGGCCCGGGGCTTGCCTGACGCAGAGCAGGCCTTCAGGAAACGGGCTATGCCCCTTGTTACTGCTCGGCCATTAGTTTTGTTCTTCCCCGCAGCCACGGCCAGACTCCACCCCATCCAGGCAGTGAGATCTTTCCCGAGCACCAGTTATGTGCAAAGCACTGCTGGGAAAGGAAAACGGACGCTCCAGTTAGGATTTCTAACGAGAACTGTGTGTTCGCTCTTTGTCCCCGTTTCTGGCACAGATCTAAAACACTCAGAATTTCCTACGTGACAAGAGCCACAAAGGTGCCTTGATATTCATAACAAACCCGTTAGCCACACCTGAGTTTGTGTTAATAAGGGGCCTTTGGAGAAGCATCTAAAGGGCATAGTCTGGTTTCCAGGGGAACCAACCAGGTGATGGGAGGGTTCGAACTTTCAGTCCCGTCCCCTGACTGCCGAGGAGAGGAGGGGGGCTGGAGGTGGAATCAGTCGCCAGTGGCGAGTGATTTGATCAGTCACGCCTATGGAACGAAGCTCCCGTAAGAACCCAGAAGGATGGAGTTCAGAGAGCTTCCGGGGTGAACACATGGAGTGTGGGGAGAGTGGTCCTCTGGGAGGGGGCCTGGAAGTGTCCCGTCCTTCCTGCATTCCCTGCCCTGTGCATCTCTTCCATCTGGCTGTTCCTGAGTGCTGTCCTTTAACTGAGCAGAATTGTAGCACGGCCAGCTGGTGCTGGAGGGTGGCTTGGTGGTGTGGGAAAAACGCCACACACGTCGGAATTGGTGTCAGAGTGAGGCCAGGATTGAGGCCCCAGAGTAAAGTGGCGAAGCGTAAGGGAAGACGGTCACCTCTGGAAGCACGGGTGTGACCCAGCGGCATACGGTCATCAGGAGGGAGCGTGTGCTGGGTCCTCCTGGGAATCCAGGAAGGGACGTGACTGGGTCATGGGGTGGGTGCCGAGCCAGCACTCGTCGCCGCTGAAAACACACAGCAAAGGCTGTGCCCTGGGGCCGCACCAGAGCGCCATCTTCACACAGCATGGCTCTGAGGTTCAGTTCCTGGTCCCGCGGTGCGCGCTGCGTGGTTTGGACGTGCGGGCAGCGCTGGTGGGTCTCTGCCCTGTTGCTGATCCAGCTGCTGCAAGTCCAGTGCGTCCCAAGTAAGGGAGTGGCGGTTCCTTCCCTGGGGCCTCCTCTCTCCTTGCACTTTCTTTGAAGCTCTGCCAGCCTGGAATGCTGGTCCGCCCCGTACCCCTCTCCGCCTCTCTGCGGGTACCTGGCACTCGGGGCTGGTCCGCGTCTCTCCCGCTTCGCATCTGTAGGTCCATCTGGGAGGCCTCCCCTGTGCCCGAGGCCTAAGGAAGGTGCCACGTGTCCTGTGCTTGGCTTTCGCGGAGGCATCGAGCTCCCGGGTTATACCTGACTCACTGGATCGTGGGCTCCACCTCCGGGTCTGGCCCCCAGTGGACGCCCAGTGGATGTGTGCTGGATGGATGAACAACACCTTTTTCTTTTTCCCAGGTGGCTTCTGGCATAGCAGCTTAATTGACCGAAATCTCATTGATTATTTTGTTCCCTTCCTCCCCCTGGAATATAAACACCTAAAAATGTGCATCAGAGTCGAAATGCAGTCCCGAGGCTTTGAAATTGACGAGGACATTGTAACCAAAGTGGCTGACGAGATGACATTTTTCCCCAAAGAGGAGAGAGTTTTCTCGGACAAAGGCTGCAAAACTGTGTTCACCAAGTTAGATTACTACTACGATGACTGACGGCCCTGGAGTCATTGCTTCGAGTTGGAGAAGGAACTCAAAACACCTGGCTCTTTTCCCGGACCTCCCCCGGCTCCGTACTGTGGAAGAGGACTAAAGGGAACACTTCCTGTGGGACAGGATGGGAATTTTCCTGCGCAGTTTTCATCCGGCGAAGCCTACAGGCATCATACCCTGCAGATCGTGGACTTCGGAACAGCCCCTGGAGGCGTCAGAGAGGAGGAAGCAGCCAGCTCCCAGTCCGCTCAGCCCAGGGCTCATGATTTTGTAAAAATCATGTTTTAATTTCAAGCGTTTCTGTTTCAAGGAAGGACGTCTAAGTTTTACTGAAAATGTGGTAACTTTATTTAAAATGGTTTTTAACGTTATGAGAAACTTCTCAGACTCTACATTCCTGGCTTTGTGTGGTTTTTTTAAGTTCTTGTCACCGTATCGTATACCATGATGTCTTTACTGCAAAAAAAGCCCGAGGCTGGGTTCTTGGCATGTTGTCCCTAGGATGGCATAACTGGGGACCAAGGCTGGGGCAGTGATGAGACCTGTCACAGGGTGACTGTCGCAAGGGGCAATGAAGTGTTTAGATAAAAGGACGAGTGCGTAAGAGGGGACACACTCAGGCAAGTTGCAGATAGATAAGCCTTAAATCCCCTTTCCAAGGGTTTTGATCTCAGTAACATTGTGAACCGCGGGAATGATCGTAGCAACATTGTGAACATTGGTGAGAAACAGAGTTTCTTTGAAAGAAAAGTATTTCCAGCTTCTCACCTGCCAGTCCTTCAGTTTCACAAAGGAAGATCCTTCTCTGCTTTCCATTCCTGAATGAGCTATGTGTTGTCTGGCAAGTTTTGCCATATTTTTAAAAACTGTACTCATTGCTAGTTTTTGTTGTTTAATGAGAATTCCCAGAACCTCTTAGGAAAGTTTAACTGTCCCTCCCCCCAGTCCACCCAGAGGATGCCGAGGATAGCGTTTTTGCTTATAACTACAAAGAGCTACCATTTTGCAATAAAATTGTGTATAATCTGTGAATACATCTTTAAAGGAGGGAAAAAACCCTCCACCGTAGGTCTTATGTGCTGCAGCTATGAATTAAGACCGAACAGGTGCAGTGCAGGCTGGAGTGAAGTTTCACGCAGGGACACAGGACCCTGACAGCTCTTGCTCTTCGCTCAGCTGTACTGGGGTTCGTGGAGCTCCTACACCCAGCCGCAGAGTTGAAATCCAGAGACGTGACCCCAGCTGAGATGCTAGGCAGGAGTACGGAGCCCTGCAGGAACCTAGACGTACCTTGGTGTATGCAACACCCATGTGTGCCTGCCGGCGGTGGGGCTCCTCTGGGGTGTGGGACCTAAGTGCTCCCAGGGACCCATTTCTAGTAGGCCCAGAGGACCAGCTGGCGCCCAGCTGCCACAGGAGCCCCTCTGCCTGTCCCCTGGCCTGCAGAGAGGCTCTTCAAGGGCGTCCAGGCCTCCTAAGGACGGCTGCAAGTGTTGGAAGGTCCTTTTTTTTTTTTTTTTAAGATTTTTAAAATGTATTCATTTGCGAGAGAATGAGTGAGAGCACGAGCAGAGGGGAGGACAGAGGGAGAGGGAGCAGCAGACTCCACACTGAGCGAGGAGCCCGATGTGGGGCTGGATCCCAGGACCCAGGGATCATGACCTGAGCCAAAGGCAGACGCTTCACTGACTAAGTCGCCCAGGCGCCCCACGGGTTGGAAGGTTCTTGACGTGGAGCAGAAGCTATCCCCAGGAGTCACAGATCGGGCTAAAAGTTCTCAGACGGCAGCCCCAGCACCTGGGCGCCCCGAGTGAGGGAACACAGGAGACCCCTGACTTCATTTGGCAAGTGCAGTCTTTGTAGACGAGGCAGTACAGGTTGGAGCGGACACGGCACAAGGCTGGGAACAGACCCGGAAAGTCCTGTCTCGGGACTGGAGCACCTTCAGTTAAGAAATGGGGGGAGTGGGTGGGATGCTGGCAAAGAGGGTTTGAACTTTTCAGAAAGTAGCTGGCTTGTCCTCAGTCCTGGAAAGAGGGTTGGTGTTAATGATTCACTGACACAGAAGAGGCCAGGTGGCGCTCGCGAGAAATTCACTGCGCCGGCTCTGGTTTCTGGCTCTGAGCCTGGCCTTGCTCAGGTTCAGAATGTCAGCAGAAAGTCCTGTTTTCCCACTGCCTCAATATCCTTCCTTCCTATGTTAATTTTAGGAGAAAACACTTGCTAGAAAGAAGTCCAGCTCTCCCTGGCATTTTCATCCATGGAACTGTGGCGTAGAACCCATCCCCTAATCCAGTGTATGTGGGGGGGGGGACCAGCCCTGACGTGCAGACTCCCTTCCAACATGTCCAGGGTGTAGTAAGCCTGACACCCAAGCTGTTGAACAGCCTTCATCCCAAGCTCAAACTTTTTCAGAGTTACCAAATAAACTAGGGGAAAAGAAAAAGTTTGCAAGTGACGTGTCACATGATAAAATATAGGCTTTATTTCATATTCAGTATGTCAATTCAAGTTCTCGTTCTACCTCTTACACAGGGCGAAGGAGGCTGGGCTGTGGTCAGCCGTGGCCTCTTCAGGTTACAAGTCCAAAGGTGGCCTACACGTGGTGAATGAATTACGTCACTCAGAACAGGGAAAATCTTGTCTCTCCCTGACCCAGATCCTCACGGGGTTATGAAAGAACTATCACTCGGCTCCAATGCAAGAACACGTACCAAAAAATTTAAGCCTTAATTTGTCTTTCTTTTTTTTTTAAATCAGAGAGAGCACAAGTAGGGGAAGCAGGAGGGAGGGGAGAAGCAGGCTCCCCGCTCAGCAGGGAGCCTGACGCAGGGCTCGATCCCGGGACCCTGAGATCATGACCCGAGCCGAAGGCAGACGCTTCACCGGCTGAGCCACCCAGGCATCCCTTAACTTGGCATTTTTAAAAGACTACAGGTGACCCTCTGTAAGGCACTCCCGTGTCATAAAGATGTTCCTTCTCCATCTTACATATAAACACACTGTACGCTGTTCTAATGTGTCTGTGGTCGCGTCGCAGCGGTGACACACACACCCCAATTCACACGGGCTGGAATCCGTCTTATTTCCCAGTGACCAGGGCGGTCCAGCCTGGCACTGCCACAGAGGGTGCTCGTCATCAGAGGACACTCGGGACCTTGTCTGATGACCAGCTATCTCCACGCACTGAACAATAAAAATGCACACCGTTTTCGTTAAGATCTCTGATAAAGAGATAGGCAATTATTCCATTTTTTGGTGTCCTTCCCATGTTTTAAAATGTCCCTTTTCTATTATCTAAGATTCACAAGTAAAAACATCATAAAAAACATACATATCCTTGAAAATTCTAGCATTTCTGGTGTACAGTACTTACACTTCTTTGGCAACGTGGGCTCTGCCAGCTGGCCACTCTGGCACGTGTTGTCCACGGAGACTGAGCGTGGCCTATGGATTTCAAATGATTCTCTGGAATAAAGTGAGAGACTGACCCATGCACAAATTGTTACAGACATTTTACCATGGGAACCAAGGACTCAAATTCAAAACCAATGACCTCACTCTGACTGGACTCTCATGATGACGTGTGATTGGGGGCAAATCTAGCAGCAACCAAAGTTCAGGAGCAGAAGTAGGGCCAGGCAGGCTGAGCTCGATACTGGGTGAGAGACGGCAAAGGAATTCCAGGACCAGCAGGCGCAACGGACAGACTGCAGGGCTGTCAGTCCTGGTCTGCTGCAGAGGCCTCGGGTGGAGACCCCACCCCACAGGCAGATAGGTCACCTGGTCGAGAATGTTCCGTGGCAGGCCCACATCACCACCGGACACCGTGCCTGGAGGTGCCACCGATTTCAACTGAAAAGACTTGAAACCAGTGGACGCTCTCTGTGCAGAGAAACAGAGAAGGTTTTCAGCAGGCGCAAACTGAATGCTCCCCAGATGGCGGCAGGGCCCTTGAACTCCCTGAGTTAGAGCGGCAGCTTCTGAGGTGTGGGTGCTGTGGGGTCAGAACGGGTCCTAGGTCTCACACAGCTGTTTGCAAGGCACTTCTGTCAAGGTCCGCAAGGGGGGAGGGGCAGGATTTTAAAAGTTCATCTTCCACTGCAGTTAACAGATGGATTGCTGTCAGGTCCAAAATGACAAGCGCACTCCACAGGTGAGTGTCTGTTCAAAACTCGACTCCGAGAAACTTCTACAGGCCGCAAGTCCACAGGTGCAAAGTGCAAACCCCAAAGAGGGCTTCAAAGTGCTTCCAGAAGGCAAGACCCTCACTTGCTGAGCTCTGGCGGCCTCTTGCCATCCTTGAGGAAGAGGTCAGTGAAAATCCAACCGTGACTGCACAGTCTTGCAGCCCTTGTCTGAGTAGATTTTCTCGCTTTTAGGGAAAAAAGTCATTTCATCTGCCACTCTGGTGACAATGTCCTCATCTATGGCAGAGCCGCGGGCCCTCATCTCTGCCCGTACACACATCTTCACGTGTCTGTACTCCAGGGGGAGGAAGGGGATAAAGTAATCGATGAGGTTTCTATCTATCAGTCCGCTGTGCCACAAGCCACCTGCAAAGCAAGACACAGCTGGGTCTTCCCATCACTGTCCCTGTCACCTGGCCAAGCTCACTGCTCTTACAGGGCCCATTTTGATCCCAACCCACAATAGTACATCCTTCATGTCTCTACCCTTCGAGATTCTCTATCAAGCGTGCAACAGGCTTGATAAAAGGACTGGTCAGTTACCCCTAACTGGTTTCTGTTATGGAATGCCCGAAGAAGTCCCTACTTCAGCGAAGCCACAAAGGCCCACGGATAGATTCGGTGCCTTTGTGGAAGGTTTAAAGAAGGAGGGGACTCTGCTGGCAGGGTTAGGGGGCTCCCCAGCCTGGGAGACTCACTGTGTTTATTGTTGAAGACTCCGACAGACAGCACGGGTTCCAGATCCTTCAGCTGAATGTCTTCCCTCTTTCTTCCCGCCCGCCAAAAGTCAAGGGCAATCTTAGTTATGAGGTCCCCACCGGCATTGCTGAGTTTGCCAAAGAAGCAGAGTAAAAATACATAGTAAGATTCTGTGTCTAATCAGGAATCATACCTGCTCTGAGGTTTATTCTTAACCGAGGAATATTTATGAAGTGCTCCTGGACAAGGACAAGATAAGCGTCTGCCCTCACGGAGCTTGAAACCTGCTTTTCCAGAACTTGTCGTACGATGCTGACTTTTGATAACCCTCGGTGGCATGTGCAGGTTACGAAATGGCCTGTTACCAGCAATATCTAATTCATTTTCTCCCGCTCTCACGCTCCTTGCCATGCCAACTGTAGCAACCCCAAAGTAAGAGAAGTCAACACTTCACTTTTGCCAGGCACCTCTGTCCCTGGGCAACAGAAGGCTGACAGTTGCCGGGATCTCCTTCTAGCACCAGGAGAATGAGTGCCTTGTGTGCCCCCGAGAAAGCACCTGCCGCTGACCTGAGAAAGATGAAGATGGCCTTCCGGTAAGACACGCCATCCACCTGCTCGTAGTAGTCTAGAAACGGCTTGATTGCGTCGATGACCCCGGGGTGCAACTTGTCCATCTCATCAAATATGAACACGGAGCTCGCACATGCGCTCACATTACCCCGAATCCATCCTTGTAACTGGTCCTAGACCAACCATAAGAGAAAGAGGATGCAGAGGCTCAAAGGATGTGCCAAGGGGACCAGAAGCACGGCGCCGTGGAGTTCTCTGGGCCTTTACGAAGGACTCTGGGAAACAGCATCCTAACCTCCATTCGCATAACAGCTTTTCCATAACTTTATAAAAAGTGGAAACTGAAAGACAAGAAAAAAACTTCCTTGCATTTTAGCACCTAACTCAAGTGATGGGTTGAATACGACTTTTTACAGGTATAAGAGGAGCAAGATACAAGAATAGTCACCAGTTCACTGTGAACCAGCCCATCATTTCAGCTCACCGTGGCCTGAAATCTCAAGTTAATTTCAGCAGACATACGGAGGAATTAAGAAGCTGGACTCAGACTTGCACAGTGCCCCCAAACCAGTGCCTGGACTGATGCAGTGAACAAAGGAGCTGGCATTTCACAGAAAGCATTTGTTCCTATGCTTTCCCGAGACAAAGACACCCAAGCAACAAGTCCGCCACCCCAAAACGTGAAAGGCTCCAGAGGCCCCCTCATCTAATCGCTGTATTCCTAGAGATTCATGAAAGAATCTGGAAAAACAAAAATTATTCCTTCTTTTCAGGAATTTCCCAGCTCTGTTTGCATGGCACTTTCACTTCCTTGTTGAGTTGTTTCTGTTTCTTATTTAATGTCCTCACCTAACAGTAGGACGATTAACCTTTACAAGGACAACAGTCATTGAATTGAGAACCGTACTAGACAAGTTAATATAAATTAAATGTAGACAGAATATCTCAAAAGGAGGAGGAACGGTCTTAAGAGTCAGTTCTTTGAGGCTTTCATTTGAAGAATGAAAGCAACGCCAAGGATTTGGATGCGAGGAAAGGAAATAAAAGCTCCTGAGGGGGGAAAAATCCTCTAGTCTACAGTGCTAACTGCAAATGCTGCATCACAGGTGGGAAACTTTGATGCAGCCATATCAGGACAAATCACTTAAGACTGATCCGCTTCACCAAGGCCTGGGACAGAAACACTGAACCCGCTCATTCATTGCAGAACGTGGCTACCCCGCAAACAGCGAGTCTGGAGAGTGGGGCCCAAGTTTCTGATTCGCCACAAGGCCAGAGAAATTGTGAGGAGCAAATCCCCTCGCCTCTCCTGGCTCTGTCTTTTAAGGGAAATAATGTCACCTGCCCCACTGTATTATCTTGGAATCAAATGAGAAAAAAAAGTTGTAGGAGAGCTCTGCAAACAGCAGAGGGTTACTGGGGACAAGTGTGCCTTAACTCAGTGAGGGCCCGGAGCTAGAGCAGTGCAAAGAGAAGCAGCAGAGGCCAGAGTTAGTGAGGAGGTCGCCCAGACCAGTCCAAGTGGCCGGTGGACAGGATAACAGGATTCTCTTGCCTGGTACAGTTTTATCTGCTGCTCGTGAGGGAAGTGCAGAGTCGAGACAAACAGGTGGACAAAGTTACTCCTCAGGCCTTTTGAGTGAAGATGTTCAGCCACAATTTGGCTGACAAAATTCTTGCCTGTGCCAGCCCAGCCATGTAAGGAAAGGGTCAGCGGTTTCTTGGGATTTTTGTTGTTCTTGAAGCCCGTCAGTGCCTTGAGAATCACCTCTGTGGCCAGATGCTGCCCAAACAGCTTCTCCTCTAATTCCAGCTTGAGGGCTGCAGGAGCCAGCCGTAGAACAGAGAGAAAAATACACATTAAACAGGCACCAGAAAAGCAGCACTTTCCCCAGGTGGCCAAAGCGAGAGGCACATATTAGCACGCGGTCCAGCAGGGTATCTGCCAAACCCCAGGGCTCGCCCGGAGGCAGAACCTAGGGCTGCAGAGTCACACGATGCCACTTCCAAGGATATGCACTGGACGGATGTCCTCCTTAATACTCCAGTGTCTGATAAGGAAGCTAAACGTGTTCGTTCATCCAAGGATTAGCCCTCTCTTGACTGAGCTGCATGCTATTCCCCAGCCACCCCTGCTGGCCTGTAAGAAAACCAAGGGCCAAATGTGGGCTTTCTGGGTAGCCGCTGCACATATGAAAACTACTTAATAGGACTGACATGGTGCGAAGGGCTGGGCACGCTGCTTTCAGCTTCTTACTGTACTGAGGGAATCCGAGGCATTTACGAAGGAGCTTGGGCAGAGCCCCACGATCTGGAGCATGGGTCTCAGAGGGCACGGCTTCCAGGGTTGGAGTCCGGACCGAAACCCCGCCGTCCTCCCTCCCGCCTCAGCTCAGGGTGAGCGCCGCACCCCTCGCGGGCCGACCCGCCCTACCCGACGCGTTGAGCGGCTGCTTCTCGCGGCAGCACTCGGCGAAGCGGCAGTACAGGTCCGTGTAGGACAGGTAGCCGGTGAGCGCCGTCGCGGCTCCGATGGCGATGCCCACGGTGATGGGCTCGAACGCCGCCACCGCGTGGACCGCCAGCAGCAGCCCCAGCACCGCCCCACGACCTAGGCGAGCAACCTGCCGCATCGCAACCCTCGTAGCCCGCCAACCTCCGCGCCGCGTTGCCCGCCCACCGAGATCGGACCGGACTTCCGGCTGCGTTACTTCCGCCCCTCGGGCCGCCCCTCGGACCGGCCACATTGGTGGAGGCGGGTCTCTGTGCCGCCATCTTTGTGCGTGGCGCGAGAGCTGTCCAGCGGCTCGGCTTTCACGGACCCCACTCCTACTTCTTACCGTTCTGTGCCCTAGACCTTTTCCGAACCCCCACACTTGGCTTTGTCATCCCTTCCCCTGGAGCTGTAGTGAGCTTCTCCCATGTCTGCCCACCTGCCTGCCTTCCTGAGACACCTGCTCTGCGCTGTGGGGGCTCGGGCCCAACCGAACACTGGGGAGGCACGAAGACTGCGGTTCCCTGGCTCACAGTCAAACCCGAAGCCCGTTGTGTCCTTCTGCGTGCTTTAAGGTCGGCCCCTTGTCCGGTGCTGGGAAGACAGCCTTGAAGGAACGGGAATTGGTCCTGGCCGTCCGGAGCCTCCAGGCTCTGGGAAAGGCAGACAGCGGGCGGGGGCCCCACACTGGGCCGCGGGAGAGGCGAGGCCCAGGGGCCGTGGAGCAGGGAAGGCTTCCATCCAAACTGAGAATTCAAGGAGTTACTCAAGAAGTGAGGAGTGCATCGTCTACACAGAGAACAGAAAGTGCAATTTGGGGAAGTATTTCACATGCTGGAGGCTGGTGAGAATGAGGGCGCAGAGCTAGGGGAGACTGGAATGGGAAGGCCTGCAAGGCCTGTAAGGAGTCTGGCCTCTGTTCTGGGGACCATAGGAGCCACAGACGGTTTCACACGGGGAGCGGCATGGGCAGAACAGAGTTCACTCTGGCTGTTGGGTTCAGTGAGGAGACTGGTCTAGGTAACCTTGGCCCAGGCTTTGCTGAACTGGTTGAGCTAACCGATCAACAGATATTTAATGAACACTGGCTCTGTGTCAGATTCAGTGCCATATACTGGGGATACAGCATGGACAGGGCAGAGTCCCTGTGCTCACAGAGCTCTCCGTCTGGGGTAAGGGAGACAGACAGATGGTTTACATCCAGTGTGGTCAGTGCGGTAATGTGGGAGGCCCAGACGAGGCACCTCACTCAATCTGCAGGTTGGAGAAGGCTCTCCTCCATACCTCAGTTTAGACCTGAACAATAAGTAAAATTGCTATGGGGTTAGATTCCATTGAGTATGCTAGAAGAGCAAAGTAGCTATCATCTTAAAATACTGACACAATAGACAGAAAATCGGACCTTTTGTAAACATTTAAGCTTATGATGAAATTTTTCAATGTTGATCTAAAAATGCACAGAGGGATGTATGAGCAAAAAACGTGAAGATCCCTCCGGGAAATCATACCCTGCTTAGTAGGCATTGACTGTTCATCCTCCCCGGTAACTCTGCATTTACTTTAAGTAGCCGGTGCCTCCCTTCTGGATTAGTAGCTGCTAGGAAAGGACTTATGTATGGATCCGGAGCTTGGTTCTCTGGACAGATGGCCTCCTTCCTCTCTACCGTCAGCCTCTTTGTTGCCACATCTTCCTTGTCTCTCCACTCTACAATCCTGACCTGCCCTGAGGCTCTCTCTTTTTTTTTTTAAGATTTTATTTATTTATTCAACAGAGATAGAGACAGCCAGCGAGAAGGAACACAAGCAGGGGGAGTGGGAGAGGAAGAAGCAGGCTCCCAGCGGAGGAGCCCGATGTGGGGCTCGATCCCATAACGCCGGGATCACGCCCTGAGCCGAAGGCAGACGCTTAACCACTGTGCCACCCAGGCGCCCCCCTGAGGCTCTCTTTGAGACCCCTTTTCTCTCCCCCTTCTCTGCCTTAGTGAGAGGCCCCAACTTTCTCCCTCGAGACCCTGCATCTGGCTGCACACTGGACATCTCCATTTGGCTATTCTCCAGACATCTCAGCACCCATACAGTCAAACAGAAGCGTTGATTGTTTTCTACAAACATGTCCCTCCCCCACGGTCCTTATCTCAGGAAGTGGACCCATCTTCCACCAGTTGCTTTGACCCAAAGCTAGTGGTTGTCCTGGATTCTTCCCCCCCGCCCCAAACTCTACTTCCAGTCCATTGGCGGGTCCTGACCCTATGTCCAAAACCTCTCCAAAGCTCTTTAGTCACCATCTCCATCTCCTTGGCCACCCCCAGTCCAAGCCTCCATCATGGATGGCCACAGTAGCCCCATAGGGGTCCCCTGCTTCTTCACTCATCCTCCCTAATGTGTACTCCCCATGAGAGAGACAGGTGGTGGTTTTTTGTTTTTTTTTTAAGATTTTATTTATTTATTTGACAGGGACAGCCAGTGAGAGAGGGAACACAAGCAGGGGGAGTGGGAGGGGAAGAAGCAGGCGTCTAGCAGAGGAGCCTGATGTGGGGCTCGATCCCAGAACGCTGGGATTATGCCCTGAGCTGAAGGCAGACGTTTAACGACTGTGCCATCCAGGCGCCCCGAGACAGGTGGCGTTTTAACAACAAATGGGATCATGTCACTCTTGCGTTCAGCCTGTCAATGGCTTCCAAAGACCCTTAGGAAAAAATCCGCCCTTTTTATTCTGACCTCAAAGCCCTACATGATGTGCCCCTGCCTTCTCAGACCTTCACATCCCACATGCTCCCTTGTTCTCAAACCCACAGCCCCGTCTCTCTCCTGAGCATCCTGTTCTCTCTGCCTGGACTCTTGCTTCGGAGTCTCACCTGGCAAAGGACTTTCAGGCCTCAGCTTGAAGCTCACCCGCCCTACCTAAAGTAACCCCACTTCCGCCCCCCATAACCCACTGTCCCTATCACCCTGTGTGTGTCCTTCTCTATTGTCCATCTCTCTCACTGGACTGAGAGCTTCAGGAGGGACCTTATCTATCATGTTCTGTTTCTCTAATTCTCAGAACTGTGCCATATACACAGCAGGTGCTCAATAAATATGTTTAACGTTCAAGGGTAGCATACTCTCCAATAAGCCAAACTCTGATCTGAGGGCCAAAGATGGTACTATGGACTAAATGTGCTCATCCCCCAAAGTTCATATTCTGAATGTGATGGTATTAGGAGGAGGGGCCTTTGGGAAGTGGCTGGGTCAAGACGATGGAGCCCTTAACATTAAGATGTTAATAATCGGGGAACCAGGTGAGGGCTACACGGAAACTCTCTGTACTATCTGCAGATTTTCTGTAAATCTAAAATAAAAGGTTTCTTTTGTCAAAAAAAGCAATTTTGGGGGCGCCTGGGTGGCTCAGTCCTTAAACGTCTGCCTTCAGCTCAGGGCATGATCCCGGCTTTCTAGGATAGAGCCCCGCATCAGGCTTCTCCGCTGGGAGCCTACTTCTTCCTCTCCCACTCCCCCTGCTTGTGTTCCCTCTCTCGCTGACTGTCTTTCTCTGTCAAATAAATAAATAAAATCTTTAAAAAAAAAAAGCAATTTTGTCTATGCTACTGTCTGACCATCAGTGATGTTGTAAAAATCATGCTCACATAAGCTCACATAAGCTCACATAATTCTTCTAAACTGAAGTTGGTTCGTGAAAGTGTGTAAATTGCACTTGATGGGCAGAAATGCTCGGAAGACTGAATGCAGTGTATGTGGAATGGATAAATTGTCTATTTTATACCCGTGAAAAGGAGGGAGGATCCCAGGGGTGGGGCATGTAGGACACGTGGCAGAAGCCCTGGACCCTTCATGCTCTGGCACTGTCCTCGTAGAGAGAGAATCTGATTGGCCCAACCTGAGTCAGGTATTCAACCTTGGATCATACAGTCATGGGCAGGGGTGTCACACTTGTGCCAAAGTAGCCCCCAGTTTGTACTATTCTACACATTTCTATGATATTTTCTTCCCCTAAAAGTGTATTTACTGACATCATTTTGTCGTTTATTGTGAAGTTGGCCACTGGAATCCATGGAGGGTGGGAAGACAGCCCTAAGAGTAGAGGACCTCCACAAGAGCTCTCTGGGGAACCAAGACACACTGGAGCCCCAGGAATGGATAGAGCTGAGCCCCACAGTTGCCCCCCCAACCGCATAATCATCCTGAGACTGATATGTGCTCCACTCCTGCTCTTTTAAGAAAGTTTAAAATTTTTAATAAAACAACTTATATATTTCAAATGGACAAAAAATTATAATCATTTACCGTATCTTAAGATACATTGCCTTAAAATGAGAACTTCCAGTAGTCTGAGGTTTGCAAGATAGATCTAGAAACTTAGCTTCTATAGAAAATGAAGACTATGTAAGTCAGATCAGGGACAAGGTAGTGGCAGCCAATGGTTCTTTTTTATTAATTGCTGTAATACCGTCGTTTGGTGGCTGAAGGAGTTTCATATTTTCTTTAGACATCGTTAGGCACCAAAACTCTTGCAGGACGACTTCAATGCTACGCAAATTCTGCCGTCTTGCTGGCACTGATGTGGCTCTTGGGTGACCACTTCATTAGAACTACTACTCCATTCATACTAATTTTTGCTACAAATCTTACAAAGGGGAGTGATTCTGGGCATTTAGAGCCACATTCTATCTTACGGCTGTCTGTTCGGTTTTCATAAATTGTCCAAGCCTGTGCTGGCTGCCGTTCTGTATCACTGTCATTGGAAGCCTGGTGCCTTCTTCACCTTCCACCCATCCCCTGGCCCTCATGCTGTGCATTCCCTTTATTCTTTCTATCATCACTCTGTTGGAGCATTGCTTTCAATGTTTAAATTGTTGATCAGAAACATTCAAACCACCAGCTTGACTCCTCAAGGCTGTCATAAGTTGAAAGAGCGACCAGAAAAGTCTTGAAAGCTTGTGATTCTGCTGGAGACAGGACTCGGCATTCTGGTTTCCCTGCTGGCTGAGATTTTCAGGACCAGTGACAGCGCTCCCTCTGCCCTACACCTGTTTCCCGGGGAGCTTTGGATTTGACTGTCAGGAGTCAACCTGATAGACTGGGAACCTACCTGACGCTGGAGAGACCTGGGGAGGGAAGCACTAGAGGGTGCTAGTGAGCTGCTGGTCGGAGGACTCAGGCCCATTGAAATCTTGACTCTATCCCTTACTACCTCTGCGACCTTCAAAAGGTCACAAAAAATCGATGACAACGAAAAAAGTTCCAAAGCCTAGATTATTTAAAATGCCGATTGTTTACATTAAGCCTTGTTCTCATCCAAGTCTTACCAGTGTCTACATTATACAGAGGGGTTCTCCTGGGGTGCACTGTGTTTGGTCTTTTCCTTTCTTGTTTTTTTGTATACAATGATACCCAGTTTGTTTCTAGGAGATCTTACAGCTATAGAATATTACATATGCTTTTAAACAGCTTTGCTGAGTTAAAGTTGACATGCAACAGACTGCACATATTTAAAGCATACAGTTTGGTAAGTTTTAACATCTGTATACACCCACGAAACCACCACCACGGGAACCATCACCCCCAGAAGATTCCTCTTCTCATTTTGTCATCCTTCCCTCTCATCTTCCCTCATGCCCCCTCCCCCATCAGCCATGGATTTGCTTTCTATCACAGATTAGTATACTTTTCCATAGAATATTGCATGTTTTAGAAATAACATTATTATTTTATTTGTTAAATGCATTCTACTCAATGCCAGGTTCTGGGTGCATGAAGTCATTCTCTCATTTAATTCTAAAGCAACCCTGTGAGGCATCAGTGGAAATCTTCGTTTTACAGGTGAAGAAGTTGAGATCCAGAGAGGTTAGCTAATGCGTTGGAGATGCTTACTATAGGAGTAGAAAGCGATGGAGCCAGGACGGACACTCGGGGCCCTTCTGAACCCCCTCCCCGCCAAGATCTCACTCACTGACCTGCTCCTCTCTCTCCTTCACCAAGCAGGAGACAAGCTGCCTGGGTTCAGATTCTGCTTCTGCCATGACCCCGTGTATGACCCTGGGCAGGTTACTGAACCTCTCTAGGCCCGGGTTCCTCATTTGTAGAGTGTGTATAGCAATGGTCTCTTCTTTACAGGGTTGCTCTGAGGGTCACTTGAGATGACAAGTGTTGGGGTCACCTTACTTAGCAGGGGGCTCGGGCAGGAGGACTGAACACGTGGTCATGGTGTGGGATGTAAGTGCAGCCAGACAGACGTGCGGGGCATAGTGGGAACCCGGGAGGGTTGTGCTTCCTTGTGCTTATACGTACAACTCCAGTCCCTCCCTATTGTTCCCTGACCGCCTCCAGTCCCCTAGTCAACCGAAGATTGATGGACCAGGGCCGGGCTCTGGAATGACTGGCCTGGCTTGGAAATCCAGCCACACCACTGCAGGCCGTGTGTCCTTGGCAGTCACTTATTTCCAGTCAAGTCTCAGATGTGTTTGACCCAAAACTGGCTTCTTCTCCCCCTGGGACCCAGCCACCCCCTTTGACCTCCCGATGGGTGTGGGCTCAAGGGCTGCTAACCCACTTGATAAGCAGAACACAGTGGGCAAAGGAAATCTGCTGCCCAAATGTATCACACACTGCTGAGGTCTAAACCCAACGCTGGAGAAGATGGGTAGTGGCTGGCATCCGTAGGGACTGTGAGTTTCAAGCTAAGGAAATATGGGCAGGGGATTAAGTAGCAAAAGGACTTGGGGGCGCCTGGGTAGCACAGTCGTTAAAGCGTCTGCCTTCGGCTCAGGGCGTGATCCTGGCGTTCCGGGATCGAGTCCCACATCGGGCTCCTCCACTGGGAGCCTGCTTCTTCCTCTCCCACTCCCCCTGCTGTGTTCCCTCTCTCACTGGCTGTCTCTGTCAAATAAATAAATAAAATCTTTAAAAAAAAAAAAAGTAGCAAAAGGAAGTGGATCATCAGGCCAGGGGAGATTCACAGTACCTCACCTAACATGCAGAGATGCTGGGGGCCAAGAGGAGGACTTGAGTCAGGCCCAGAGTGCCCGCCTCTCCCCCTCCTTCTCTTATCACCTTCCCTCTCTGGACCTGCTCCATTCTCTGCACAGCACCTGGCTTTGTATGTGCTGCTGCAGACACCCAGCGACCGCACACTCACGGTCTTCTTCTCCTCTCTCCACCCCGAATCCCAATTCCAAACTCCCAGGGAAGAGATTTGATTGGCCCAGCCAGGGTCAGGTGCCCCTGATCCAGCCAGCTGTGGCCTGGGGTGGGGGCAGCATCCCCTGGTATGGACCATGCGAATGAGTATAGGACCACTCCCGAAAAGGGATCCACCTCTAGTGCAGCTCTCCCAGGCTCCTCCAACCCAGCCCCGTGTCTGCCACGCCATTCTCACTCTGCCCAACAGCCCTGCTCAGCCCCGTTCCAAACCCACGTCCTTTCATTCATTCACTTCACCGGAGAATTCTTTCTTACTCAGCCTTTTGTTCTACTCAGACCTTCAACAGGTGGGATGGGGTCCACCCACATGGGGGAGGGCAATCTGCTTTACTCCGTTTACCAATTCAAAGGTTAATCTCATCCAGAAACTCCCTCAGGAACACACCCAGAAATAATGTTAAACCAAATATATGGGCACCTCACGACCTAATCCAGCTAACACATAAAATTAACCATCATACCCTTCAAAAGAAACCAAGGGTGACCCTTCTCTTTGCACCCTTCAAGCTTGTGACAGTGCTTTGCGCATGGTGGAGAAGGGGGGTGTCTTGTTGAGAATAGCGGAGGGGCTTAGATTTCACCCTGCTTTCAAGTTCACATGCTGGCCTTCCAGTTTCACAGAGGCTGTCAAAGGCACGAGCTTCCTAGGTCAGAGATGGGGACTTTATTACTCCCGGCACAGACACCAATAAATATTTGTGAAATGAGTGGATGGTTGGATGGTCTGCAGTCCTAAGCTACATACCCAGGAAATGGCAGTCACCCAGATCTTTTGGGGGAGCAAGAGCCCCCCCAAAGTCAGTTAAAGAGACAAGGTAGAAGACAAAACCAATTTGGCAATAGCTGCCAAAGTTGAAGATGTGCGTGCCCTGCGACCCCAAAAATTCCACTCTTCAAGCCTTTATCACATTATGGCACATGAAGAAAATGAATGTATGAGTACATCCCACTGGGGCCAGTGGAGGGGCTGCTGGATGAGGTGACTGGGCTCAGGGCTCTGACTACCCTGGGCTCTTCCCAACTGCCCACCTGCAGCCCATTCATAGCATGGAGGGTACAAAGCCCAGCCCCAGCGGGCCTCATACACGTGCAAGGGAGACACATTTGAGGATGTTTGTTGAGGCTATTTGTAATATTAAAAATTGGAATCAAGCCTAATTTCCCATCACTAGGGGAATGGATAAGCAAACCATTGTCTAGTCCTATAGTGGAATATTATGTGGCAGATAAAAGTGCGTGGACTTAAATTACGTGTATGAATGTCTATAAGTCTCAGGAACCAGAGGTGAAGGGGAAAGTAGCAGAAGGCTATGGCACAGCACACCATTTATTTATCTATTAAAAATGCACATGTGCTCCAACTTCAAGTTATATTACAAAGCTGTAATCTCATCAAAACAGTATGGTACTGGCACAAAAATAGACACATGGATCAATAAAAGAGAATAGAAAGCAACAATTGTATGGTCAATTAATCTTCGACAAAGGAGGAAAGGAGATGCAATAGGAAAAAGACAGTCTCTTCAACAAATGGTGTTGGGAAAATTCGACAGCTACATGCAAAAGAATGAGACTGGACCAGTTTCTTATGCCACACACAAAAATAAACTCAAAATGGATCAAGGACCTAACTGTGAGCCCCGAAACCCTAAAAATCCTAGAAGAGAGCACAGGCAGCAACTTCTCTGACATCAGCTGTAGCAACATTTTTCTCGATATGTCTCCTAAGAAGGGAAATAAGAACAAAATAAACTACTGGGACCACATCAAAATAAAAAGCATCTGCAAGGCAAAGGAAACAACCAATAAAACTAAAAGGCAACCTACGGAATGGGAGAAGATATTTGCAAGTGACATATCTGATAAAGGTTAGTGTCCAAAATATATAAAGAACTGATACAACTCAACACCCAAACCCCAAATAATCCAATTAAAAAATGGGCGGAAGACATGAACAGACATTTCTCCAAAGAAGACATCCAGATGGCCAATAGACACATGAAAAGATGCTCAACGTCACTCATCACCAGGGAAATGCAAATAAAAAAACAAAACAGTGAGATATTACCTCACACCTGTCAGAATGCCTAAAACCAACAACACAAGATATGACAAGTTTGGCGAAGATGCGGAGAAAAAGGAGCCCTCGTACACTGTTGGTAGGAATGCAAACTGGTGCAGCCATTGTGGAAAACAGTATGAAGGCTCCCCAAAGAGTTAAAAATAGAACTATCCCTACAATCCAGTAATACACTACTGAGTGTTTACCCCCAAAATAGAAAAGCACTAATTCAAAGGGATACAGGCACCCCTATGTTTGTTGCAGCATTGTTTACAATAGTGCAATTATGGAAGCAGCCCAAGTATCCATCTATTGACGAATGGATAAGGAAGATGTGAGATATAGATAAAGATAGATATAGATAGAGTGGAGTATTATTCAGCCATAAAAAAGAATGAACTCTTGCCATTTGCAACAACGTGGATGGATCTAGAGAGTATTATGCTAAACGAAATAGGTCAGAGAAAGACAAATACCATATGATTTCACTCATATGTGGAATTTAAGAAACAAAACAAAGAAGCAAAGGGAACAAAAGAGAAAGGGATAAACTAAGAAACAGACTTTTAACTATAGAGAACAAATTGCCGGGGGGGGGGGGTAGTGCTGGTGGTGAAACAGGTGATGGGGATTAAAGAGAACACTTATGTCATCATGAGTGTACAGAGTAATGTATAGAATTGTTGACTCACTATATTGTACCCCTGAAACTAACATAATGCTGTATGTTAACTGGAATTAAAATAAAAACTGTAATAAAAAATGTGCATGTGCTACACGTTGTTTATGGAGACATACACGTTTAAAGTAAAAACAAGACATGACAAGGAATTGAAACACTCCAGCTCTGGCACGGAGATGACTTTTGGGGAGGAAGTCCAAAGGGGTGGGACTTGGAGTTTCCTTCTATTAAAGATACAGAGAGCCGAAGGAACTGCTATAGCAAAATGTTATTTCCTGCGATGAAATAGTTTATAATTCAATACGGGAGTTCGGGTGGCCTCCAGAGAGGTAGCTTGCACACATCTGGAGAATCTGAGAACCTGAAGAACGTTGTATTTTTGGCCAGGAGAGAAGGGCTAGAAGGCGTTCATTTCCTCAAAACTTGCCTCACGTGGAGGCTCCTCAGAGGGAGGCTGGTGTAGTTTCCAAGTCTAACCACTAGATGACGCCAGCAACTTGAACCAAAGAAGAAGCGAAGCGATTTTTTTTTTTTTTTTTTTTTTTTTTTTTTTTTTTTTTGCAAGACAGAAGCATGTATCTGAGAGCATTCTCTGTATCTGAGATACAGAGAATGTATCTGAGAGCAGGAGAGGCAGGTAGAAGTCGAAAACGGCGCCCAGGTAACAAAAGGACCCCTAGCTGACGCAGCAATACCACTCACTTGTGTGGATGAAGTGTCTATTTCCTAATCCTTGGAATTACCCAAGATGCAGTTCTTCAGCATTAAAACATGTCAATAAGGGGTCCAGCTCCCACCCCCACGCCTGACTGATATAATTTCACTCCTGCCCAAGGAATGACCCAGAAGTGGATGCACCCTCTGGAAGATGGAATGATCCGTTTTTAGTCTCAAGTGTCTGCACTTTGGCATAAAGGCCCTATGTTCACATCCTGGCTTTGCTTCTGAACAGCTGTGTGACCTTGGGTGATTGACTTAACCTTTCTGGGCCTCAGTTTTCTTATCTGCCAACTGGGGATAATAATAGTACCTACTCTGGCCTGTTACAAGGGTTAAATGAGATTACACACATGGAGCCCCTGGCGCATAGTAGGCCTTTGCCAAACGGAGGAAACATTAGGTGCTAATGCCCACACCACTCTAAAGTAAGCAATTCCAGGGACTAAAGATGAAGTGTCAAGCCAGCAACACAGTGAACAAAGTTTAATGCTCTCCTGAGGGATAAAGATATTCCCAAGCACCCAGCCATGGAGGAGGGTAGTTGGACATGTGATGAACGTGTAAGAGGAGCAGCTGGAGACCCCAAGGCAGGGGTGACATCATTCTTTCCTTCTTTCACTCCTTAGACAAGTATTAAGAGGCCAGCTTCCTGTGTAGGTCCTGGGACACTGTGGTGAGTAAGACAGACACTGCCCCTCCCCTCTCTCCCTCCCACCCCCACCCCAGGGATGCACAGCCCAGTTGGGGCAGAACAAATGTGTGAGGGTTTGGGGACAAAGGGTGTGAGGTCAGGGATAAGATCATGGGTCCAAGTCATGAGGCCCCGTGTGTCCACCAGAGGTGGGCAGGCCTGTCAAAAATAAGTCTCTTTGAAACAAAACAAAACATTATTGGTCAATATGTTCTAGCCCGGTGACATTTTAAAATAACATTATTAAGCATATTTGCATACCATGTAGCTCACCCTTTTCATGTGTGCAATTCAGTGATTTTTAATAAATTTACCAAGTTATGCAACCATCACCATTAATCAGCTTTAAACCAGTTCATCTCCCTCGTATGCTCCCTCCTGCATATTTACCGTTATTTCCTGTCCCCACCCCAGGCAACCATAAACCTACTTTCTGTCTCTATGGCTTTGCCTTTTCTGGATATTTCACATAAATAGGTCAATAACATATGGTCACTTGTGTCCGGCTTCTTTTCCTGAGCACCATATTTTCAACGGTCATCCATGTCCTAGCATATACCCGTAGACTGCTCTTTATTGCTGACTAGTAATCCATTATAAGGACGTTTAGGTTGTGTCCCATTTCTGTCTGATCCATCAAATTTTAACCTAGGGCCAAGGAGTGGACTTCACAAATTCTGTCAGCTTCTTGACATGACATGCACAACGAGTGTGTATGATTTTTATGGGAGAAGTTCTGCGATTTTCCTAGACTCTCAAAGGGTACAGTGACCGTCCTCCCATATACAGAAACATGACTCCGGACCAAGTGAAGTTGGTTCAGCCTAAATTAGGTGGGACTATTTATCGTTCTGGTCAAAGAATGTGGGCCTTTGCGTGGGGACATTGCTCAGTGCGTCTCCTGGTGGATGCTGGAGGACAGTGGCCAGCAATGACCAAACAGACATGATCCTGAACCAATGTCCGGGCTGGATGGGGGGTAGGTGATTCTAGAAGTGTGCTCGTGGCGGTTCTCCCTGGGGACAGCATTAAGAAGAATGCCAAGGTTCCCAGGCTAGCCCACCACATGTGTTAACACCCAACCGTGTGCCCCAGGTGGGGGAGTGGGCGGGATACAGGGAAAACAGGGAGAAGGGGGAGAAAAGTTCCCAAAAGTTGTGTCCCTAACACAACAAGAAAGCAAGAGCCTCCTTCTTAGAAAATTGGTAGCATTTTATTTTGTGGGGAAGAAAATCTGAACCTACAGAAAAATGGAAAGACTACTACGACAAACGCTCACATGTCCTTCCCACGGATCCACCCAGTGTGAATGCTCTCCCATTGGGCCACCTCTCTGTCCCTTTTGCTGACCCATTTGAAAGCACTTCGCAGACATCATTCAGCTTTAACCCTAAACCGTTCATCATGTATTTCCTACGGTTAAGGTCAATGCCTGTAAAACCACAAATCACTACCCTACACAATTTAATTTCAATATAATAATATTATCAATTATACAGCCCACATTCAAATTCCCCCAATTACACCAATACTGTCCTTTAGGTTTGTTGTTTGTTGTTTTTTTTAATCCAAGATCTAATCAAGGACTAAGCCTTGCATTTGGTTGTCATGGAAGCCAGATTTGGAATTGAACCAAAATTAATGAAAATTGCAAGCCTGTGTGAGAACTTGAAGGGGCCAGGCGCCTGAGGGAAGGACGAGGCACAGGGCACCTCAGGGAACCCTCAGAACAAGGGGGCTGCCGCCCATGTTTATAAAGGAGAAGCGGGAGGTTGTGTCCTTATCAGAGAGCTGAGCTGCCATCGCCCCGGTGTGGTCGATAAGAAGAACCCACAAAGCCTTGCCCCAAGTCCTCCGGCTTGAGAGTCGGGGAGCTGGGATTTGAACCCACTCTGGCCGACTCTGAGCACCGCGACGTTGAAACACCGGCTCAACGGCTTGGTTTGCTGACCCCGCGCCTCCGTCCCATCTGGGGGGCTGTCCTGTCGCCCACTGTGCTCCACATGTGACGGGGGGGGGGGACCCGAGGCCGGGAGATCGCAAGGGGAAAGCAGGTGGGATGTCAGGGCTGAGAACAAACCAAACGCACAATCCCGTGGCGCCGATGGAGCGAGGCCAAGATGCGGGGCCCCAGGGCGCGCGGTTCTGGGGCGCAGGGCTTGGGCCCTGGTTCCCTGTGCAGTTTCCTGGGGCTGGGTCAGGGCGGCATCTCTCCTCCGCCTGAGACCTCACATAGGTTTTTGGAAAGACCCTGAACAACCGAGAGAAGGGTCTAAGGGTGGAGGTAAGGAGCCTCAGGCTGCCGCTCCTCGCTTCCTTTGACTTGAGAGCTTTAAAAAATAAAAAGCACCATAATGTGTGCGTATATTTTAAAATATTTTTTAAATCACAGAAACAGAACATGATCGTGAAGAAAATGAGAAAATACAAACAAGCAAAAATAAACAAAAATGTCACACCCCCACCACACCGACATCATAGCTGTTCGAATACCAGACTTCCAGAACTTTCACCAGGCAGGTGCTGACCCAGCTTAGGGCTTTGTTTTCCCGACTGAGACCCCACACGACCGGAACACTGGGCGAGCAGGTGCTGCGGCCTTTGTAGGAGAATGTCCACTGTTCTCCCGAGGGGCCAATTTAATGATCCTGATGTGCTTTCATTCAAGGGACTGACCAGAATACAGTGTTTTATGACCTGCTTTAATCTGTCAGTGATTTCCCTGTTTCCATTTCAGACAATTCTCTTAACCTAAAGCAAGATTTTATTTAAGATTTCCCAGTTAATCCCACACTGTTCTTCATAGCTGGTTTGTGCCTACTGCCATTCAAGCCGGGCCGTGCATGACATCGGATTGTATGTCCTCAGGGTTCTAAGCTACTGTGCCCCTTTTTGTGCCAGTGACCTGTTGGAGAGATGGGGCCGGGTGTTCCAGGCACAGCCACACCCCCTAGATTTGTCCCTTGCTGCCTCTTGGTGTGATCGAATGTGTTCCTCTATCCCCCGTATTTCCTCTAAATGGGCAGTTAAAGCAAGGCTGGATTGTGTGAAACATGAGCCTGTGATTAAAATCTCCCACAATACGGGGGGGTGCAGGGTGGTGCAGTTGGCTGAATTGGTTTCGGCTTGGTATTGAGCTCCAAGTCGGGCTCTGCGCTCAGTGAGGAGTCTGCCTGAGGCTCTCTCTCTCTCTCCCTCTGCCCCTCCTCTATGCTCACATGCTCGCTCACTCTCTCTCTCTCAAATAGATGAATAAATCTTTAAAAACTATATAAATAAATAAAATCTCCCACGATACAGAAGTGTGTAATTAAGGAGGGATGATGAGTCCCCCACATTGCTGGTCCTTCTCCCCAGAGATGCCCAGTTACTGGCCGGCTGGTCCTACCTCCAGACCTTTTTCTCTGCTTCTACAAATGGATGGCGGTTTCTATGTGTGGATATTTGCTTTTGTTTGTACAAAAAAAAAAAAAAAACACAAAGAGGGGGGATTGATACAATAGCTATTGTTCTGGAACTTTTTTTAAAAATGTGACTATCTCGCCCTATTGTGGCCATCTCTCCATGTCTTGATGGTGAAACTCTGTCAATATAACCTAAAATCACTTGAATTTTGCTGACTAAATGCCGTACTTCTTTTGTGTATAAGCTGCCATTAGTTAGTGGTGAGGACCTGAATGCAAATTCTGTGGACCAGAGAGCATCTAACTTAATTCAACAGACTTTCAACTCCTCCCCCCAACCCATCCCTACCAGCCCTTCCCCTAATGCAATCAGATGATGTTTTAAAAATCCGAGTCCCTTGGCTGCTGAAAATCCCTTCCTGGTTCCCTTGGCTCTGGGGATGAAGCTCAAACCTCTTGCCTGGCTCTGCTTCCCTGCTCCGTAGCCCTTGGTGCAGGACCTTCGCACGTTCTGTGCTCCGTAGCCCTTGGTGCAGGACCTTCGCACGTTCCCTGCTCCGTAGCCCTTGGTGCAGGACCTTCGCACGTTCTGTGCTCACTCCTGCAGTACGCCTCCCCCCCAACCAACCCCACCCCAGCTCCTCAGGCTCTGGCTCTCTAATATATCTTCCTCTGGCTACAGAAGAAATGCCACTACCAACAGCTGATCCCTGGTTTCAAGCCAAGGTTGTGGGCAAGCGTTTTCAGTGTGTGCACCCCTTCAGGGTTGAATTGATCCCTCTGAACAAGAGAGCCCCTTTTCCTACCCTGCTCCCCATCCCAGCCTGGGCGTTCCAGGGAGGGGGTGGCCGCCATCTTCCTGTCTCCTTTGCCACCGTGCCTCCAGGACCTGGGACAGGGCCTGGCACAGTTGGCACTCACAGAAGGAATGGATAAACACACGAATGAATGCTGGCAGGAATGCCAACAGAGACAACCTTGTTGGCAATGGGAAGCTGAAGTCTTCAGGACACGCTTTGATCCAGAAATATCTGAATGCACACAGATGCCCGTCTTGGCATTGTTTCTCCTGGGGAATGCACTGGGAACAATTTAGATGGCCAGCAATTGGTTAACACAGAACGGAATGCTTGATCTTTTCTTCCAAGTCAGCGTTTCTTCCAGGCTCCCACCGCAGTAAATGGCATCCCTACCTACTCAGCTATTCGAGGCACATCTGGGCCATTGGGATTTTATTTCTTTCCTCCTCCCCCTCCTCCTCTTTCTCCTCCTCCTCTCCGCCTCCTCCTTCTTCTTCTTCTTTAATGAAATCCACCCAGATGGAGACAGAAATTTCTCAGCACCCAAGAAGCTCCCTCGTGTCCTATCCCAGTCAATACCCGCCCTCTGCCCAGAGGTAACCACTCTTCCGACGGCTACTGGCATTCTTGTTTTCACACTTCCTCTGTCTCTAAACCAGACAGCCAGCCTACCACCGAGGCCCGCCAGTTCTGTTCTGGTTCTCCTCAGGCCCCATCGCCTCTCCTCTGGGCAGCAGCACCAGGCTCCTCACTGGTCCCCTCCCCGCAGTCACCCCTGCCCCCTGAGCAGCCAGAGCCAGGACAGAACAGAAGACTGGCCTTGACCTCGGCAGAGGTGAGGATCTCTGTCTGCCCGGCATCTGGGCAGACGGACGTCAGAGGGCTGAGAGGCAGGCAAGGGGGGGGGCCACCCGGCGGGGCCTGTGGTTTGAGTGAAGAAAGCGGTTGCATCAAAATGGAGAGCCTGACCTCGGCCTGGGGCCTGTCCCTGCCTGAGTCATGCTCGAGAGAGACAGGGAGGGGAAGGCAAGAAGCCGAAGCCCCTCGGATCTCAAGCGGGCCAAGGCCTTGGGTGTGACGTCTCTGAAGTCATCACCGATGAGCTCAGGCAGTGGTGCCTGGGGACAGGGTTAAGAAACAGGAGGGAGGAGGGCTGAGGCTAGTCCAGCGGAACTCCAAGCCTGGGTCGGAGAGAGGTCATGCGGTGGAGAACGGGGTTGGAGAGAGGTCACGGGGTAGACAGCTCCAAACCACCCCCAAGGGCCGGAAGCCTCCGGCATGAGCCTGTGTCCCTGGCACCCAGCACTGGGCTCAGGGTGCAGGGATAGAAGGAACGAATGAGCCAGAACGGCATCTCTGCTGGGCACTCCAGTCCCCCACTTTCATTCTAGAACCTTCAGAAACTGCCATTCTGGGTCATCACAGGTCCCTGCTTCCCACAAGGACTCACCCTGGCATTGTGATCCGAAGCCCGCCCTTCTCACAGGCTCAGGCGTGTGGCTTCATCGGGGCAGAACTGGGGAGTGACTGAAAGCTGGGTGCAAAGTTGGCATCCAGCCAGGAGGAAGAGCATTTTTCCCCCCTCCAGGATAATGTTGTGCAAATGCAATTCAGAGGCCCAAAACTGCTGTCCCCGGGACGGGATAGGAGAGTCAGAGCCTCCCAGGATTGTCAAACTCGGTCACCTGGGTTCCTGGCTGCAGCTTGTGCTGGGGGTGGGGGGGATAGCGAGGGACCTATCTGGTCCTTTCCAGACTCTGAGTTCAGAACACTTCGGGGACACCGCCCCACCCCCAGCAGCCCAGTGCTCTGGGCGGAGCACTCGATTACAGCCCACGTGCTACTGCCTGCAGCTCTGAGATGGACAGTCTGGACCGAAACCAGACGGCCCCGGAGGAGGTCAGCCCGAGGGCTCTCCACACCTGCTCCGGCAGCAGGCCCCTCCCAGCAAGTCCTCATCCCCTGGGCTCCCCGGAGGGTCTTCTTCACGCACACCTGTCGTGTATGTGTACCCAGCACCGCAGTTTCGCACAGAAATGGATTCACTCCTCCGAACCTCAGTGTCCTCATCTTGAAAATGGGGATAATAACAGACCCACCTCCTAGGACTGTTCCGAGAAGACACTGAGCTAATATGTATAAAGCACGGGACACAGTGCCTAGCAGGAATAAAGTTTGGTAGTATTGTTAATTTGGTTACATAATAATTGTTATTTTATCACCAGGCTGTCCTACCCGGCTCACGTTCCCCACCCTAGCTGAAGCTCTATCTCTCAGCTGCCCGGTCCAGGAGGGAAAAACCTGTTCTCTTTTGCCAGGTCCTATGTTTGTCTTAGACAAGTTTGTGCCTGCTTAACCCCAGGCATTGGGCCCCCTCCCCGGAGCGTTAGTGGGTGTCTTCCCTCAGCCGCTGCCTCTGACATGCTCGGCGGTGACACCCCCCACCCCCAACTCCAGAGGCCTTTGATGGGTACATGTAGTCCGAGTTGTGCCCAGAGAAGGGTCTGGCAGGAAACACGCAGTGCGGAGGGGGTTGCTGGCTGCAAGGGGCTCATCTGGGCCGATACTGTGCTCCTCCGTGCCAGGGAGGACCCAGCTCTTGGGACAAGGTGAGAGCAGGGAGGCCTTCATGGCGTGGAGTTAGGGTTGGGGGGACTGGACAGGGAAGCATTTAGAGGCTTGCACAGAAAATGTCGTCTTACCCTCCAGTCCCCAGAAAACAAGTGGGATCCCAAACGGCCTTTGGTGGGACCTTGGCTTCCGACGGACCCCAGCGCCTTGCAGAGCAGGTGAGGGACCTGTGCTAACTAGCTCTGGTTAATGGCAGCTGGCTCCTTTTGTTGTCACCAAGGCAGAGCCGCTCTGAGGATTCTGGGATAGAGGGGCTTACGGTGAGGACGCTCATGGTGGTACAAGGGGGAACCTCTTGAGCCGGTTTCGGGAACACAGAGGAGGACCCCAGGGCTGGCCAGGACCAGAAGCGGATTCACGGAGGGGTTTATTTGTCAAGGTTCTCTGCACTGCTCCTGCTACTCACAGCACCCCTCTACCCCCGCCCCCGCCCCGGGGTGCTGAGCTCAGCCTCCTCCCACGCCCATGTCCACCTTTCCATCGCCCTCCAGGTTATCTCTGTTCACACCCGAGGAGCACCGGCTCAGACGTAGCTCTTGGGCTGTTGCGGTCATCGGCTGCTGGCTAGCCTCCCACTGGCTGCATGTAGTGGGGTGCTGTCCACTGTCCAATCAGCGGAAGCCGTGGTGGTCAGACCCAGGAATTGCCTGGGGTGCTTCCTTGGCAGAGGTGTGTCTAGCTGTGTTTGGGTGCGGGTACAGGGGCACCCCTTACGGCGGCTCAGGCAGGGCTCCCATTCTAGGCCTTGTCCCATACACCCACCCTCTGGCTTCCAACCAGCTAACCAGGTTCCTGGAGGGTCCAACAAAAGCCCCCCTTTCTCCTCTGTACTTCTCACCCGTTACACACACATCATGATCCTTACCCTGTTGTGAAGTAACTAGTTCCTTACCAGTCTCCACCGGCCTGGACTGATAATTCACGGAGCAGGGGTGGGGATGGACCTCCACACAGGTATCTCCAGCCCCTGGGCTCCGCCTCTGGGGCGACAGCGGTGTGGTTGTTAAGACAACAACAGCAGTGATAGTTTACATTTAACGCCGGGCACAGTCCCACGTGTCACCTGGCTTATCTCAGGAATCCTCGAAGGAAGTTCTATCATCACGCCCATTTTAGAGATGGAGAAAGCGAGGCCCGGAGAGGTGAAGTATGGAGCTCGGTTAGGAGGCAGTGGTACCGACAGTAACCAGGCGCTGGGTTGGGGCTTGTGCTCCTCCCTGCTCCTCAGCTGCCCAGCCATGGGGGACAGGTTCCTTGGTCGCTCCACGCCTCAGTTTCCCCTTCTCCAAAAGTGAGATAAGAAGATTCAACATAGGGGGGCGCCTGGGTGGCACAGCGGTTAAGCGTCTGCCTTCGGCTCAGGGCGTGATCCCGGCGTTATGGGATCAAGCCCCACATCAGACTCCTCCGCTATGAGCCTGCTTCTTCCTCTCCCACTCCCCCTGCTTGTGTTCTCTCTCTCGCTGGCTGTCTCTATCTCTGTCGAATAAATAAATAAAATCTTTAAAAAAAAAAAAAAAAAAAAAAAAGAAGATTCAACATAGGAGCCGGTCACAGAAAAATCGGCGCTCTTCAAACTGTAAAACTCAACCCCGGGGTCGGCATTATTATCACAGATGGGAAGAGGAGGTTTCGCTGTTCTTTCAGCAACAAATTGGGCTTTGCAGATTTGACCTTTAAGTTCAGCTTGCTCGAAATCAGCCCACGATTTGGGCACATGCCTCAAGGACAGCTCCAACGTCTTGATTCACAGGTCGTGGGATCGGAACTGAAAGGCATATGAGTTTCATCTGAGGTTCTTTTTTTTTTTTTTAAAGCTTTTATTTATTTATTTGACAGAGAGAGAGACAGCCAGCGAGAGAGGGAACACAAGCAGGGGGAGTGGGAGAGGAAGAAGCGGGCTCCCACGGTGGCAGCCATCACCAGATGTGGGCCTTGGGCTCCCCCGACGTGCTGAGTCCAAACGGAGATGCTCCGTGCCTGCAACATTCACACTGATTTTTAAAGACTTAATATGAAAAGAAGTAAAATATCTCACTCATAATTTAAAAATATTAGCTACATATTAAAATAATACTTTTGATATATTGGGTTAAATAAAATAGATTATTAGAGGAGGCTGAATAATATCCCAAGGATACCAGTTCCTAAGTCCTGGAACCTCCAAGTGTTACCTTATAGGGAAAAGGGGCCTTTCTTTGCCATTGCGATGCGGTTACCGGTTACCAATCTTGAGATCAGGAGATCATCCTGGATTATCCAGGTAAACCCTAACTGTGATCACGTGTCTTTGTAAGTGAAAGGCCAAGGGGGATTTACACAGCCACCTGGAGGAGAGGAAGCGGGGTGGAGGCAGAGGCTGGAGCAATGTGGCCACAATCCAAAGAATGCTCGTGGCATCACCAAGAGCTGGGGGAGGCAAGGAACAGAGTCTCCCCTTGACGCTGGTGGCGGGGAGCGCAGCTCTGCCAGCACCTTAGTTTCTGACTTCTGGCCTCCAGAATTGTGAAAGACTGCATTTCTGTTCCTTTAAGTCACTGAGTTTCTGGTAACTTGACGATTTTTTTTAAAGCTGTTATTTATTTATTTTTATTTATTTGAGACAGAGAGAGAGCACAAGCGGGGAGGAGGGTCAGAGGGAGGGAGAAGCAGACTCCCTGCTGAGCAAGGAGCCTGAGGCAGGGCTGATCTCCTGACCCTGAGATCAAGACCTGAGCCAAAAGCAGACGCTTAACGCTTAACCGACCAAGGCACCCAGGCGCCCCCCCCCCCGGTAGATTTATTTCCAAATTGCCAGTATCAGCTAAATAAATCTTCGGTCTTTGGCTGGATTATATGAAGTAAGCACTCTCTGGAGATCCAACCAGGAGCTACGCATGTTCTGTGGACACAGAAACACCTCTAAAAACACAAGGCACGTGTGAGTGTCCTCGGGCTGCTGTCACAAATGACCACAGACTGGGTGGCTGAGAACCACGGAATTGTATCCTCTCATGGTCCTGGAGGCCAGAGATCTGCAATCAAGGTGCTGGCTGGGTTGGTTCCTTCCAGAAGCTCCGAGGGGGAGATCCTCTTCGTGGCTCCCTTCTGGTGGCTGCCGGGAAGCCTTGGCATTCCCCAGCGTGTGGCCTCATCGTTCCAATCTCTGCTTTCCTCGTCACATGGCCTTTTCCTCTGCGTGTCTGAGTCTCCCTCCCCTTCCTCTTCCAGAGACACGGATCATCGGATTCAGAGTCCACTTTCAGCGATGGTCTCATCTCCAAGTCCTCAACTTCCGTAGCTCTGTGAAGACCCTGTGAGATTTCATTTCATTTGTCAACCTGACCGGCCATGGGCTCCCCTCCCCCGGATGAAACATTATTTCTGGGTGTGTCCGGGAGGGTGTTTCCAGATGAGATTAGCATTTGAATCAGCAGACCCAGTGACAAGAAGATTGCCCTCCCCAGGCTGGGTGGGCATCAGCCGATCTGCCGATCTACCAAGACTGAATGGAACGGAGAACCTCACCGTGGAGCTGGGACATCGCTTCCCAGGTTCTCCCGCCCTTGGACTGGGATTCACACCATCAAATCCCCAGGTTCTCAGGATTTTGGACTCAGACTGAATTACACCCCTGGCCTCCCTGCATCTCCAGTTGGCAGATGGCAGCGCATGCGTGGGACTTCTCGGCCTCTAGAATTGCAGGAGTGATGATATACGTTTTGTGTCTCTGGAGAACCCTGACTCACGCAGACCCTATTTCCGAGGAAGGCCACATTCCCAGATACTGTGGGTTAGGACTTGGACATATCTTTTTGGGGGACATTGTTCCGTACACTACAGGCCTGTTACCTGGGTCTTTGGTAGAAGGTGGACTGCAGAGGGTGTGGGCCTCACAACTGTGTGGTCCTGGGTTCGATCCCTCTGCTCGTGACCTCTTTACTATGGTTGTTTCCTCTCCCACAAGCCTCAGGAATCTGCTCTGACACCTGGAGGTAAGGGACTTAGCCCGCAATGTTGGTGTGAGACCACTTATTAGCTATGTGACTGGGTGAGTTACTCAGCTACTCCATATCTCAGTTTTCTCATCTGTGAGGTGGGAAGAATCCTAGTACCTATTTCAACTGGATGTTGAAGATTGTTATCATTTCCCAGGGACACAGTGAACATTATGCAAGTGCTGTTTTCTTTCTTTCTTTCTTTCTTTCTTTCTTTCTTTCTTTCTTTCTTTCGTATTTTTTTTCTCTAAGATTTTATTTATTTGAGAGAGAGAGAAAGAGCACAAGTGGGGGTAGGGGCAGAGGCAAAGGGAGAAGCCAGGACCCTGGGATCAGGACCCGAGCCGAAGGCAGATGCTTAGCTGACTGAGCCACCCAGGCGCCCTCTTTCTTTCTTTTTTAAGTCATCTCTACCCACAACATGGGGCTTGAACTCATGACCCCGAGATCAAGAGTTGCACACTCCACCGACTGAGCCATCCCGGTGCCCCTGTACAAGTGTTGTTAAAAAAGGGGCGGGGGGGGCCTGGGTGGCACAGCGGTTGGGCGTCTGCCTTCGGCTCAGGGTGTGATCCTGGCGTTCTGGGATCGAGCCCCACATTGGGCTCCTCCGCTATGAGCCTGCTTCTTCCTCTCCCACTCCCCCTGCTTGTGTTCCCTCTCTCGCTGGCTTGTCTCTATCTCTGTCAAATAAATAAATAAAATCTTAAAAAAAAATACTGCATGACGCCTGGCTCAGGGGAAGCTGCTGTTGTTCATGCTGTTATTTATGAGAAAATGTTGTCATCTATTATATTAGAGGTGATGAAAAGTTCTCTCAAGCTCTGATGTTATCCTTTCTCTGGCTTTGAATCAGACACGCCTTCCTTACTCAGCTCATGTTGAGCGAGCGACCTTGAGCTCAGAATCAGGGCCAGCTCGTGGAGCCACACAGGGTCCCATGTGCTCCATTTACTGCTCCACTGTCAGCAGCTTGAAACTCTCGATGACTTTTGAACAAGGGGCTTTGCATTTTCCTTTTTTTTTTTTTTTAAGATTTTATTTGTTCATTTGACAGAGAGAGAGACAGCCAGCAAGAGAGGGAACACAAGCAGGGGGAATGGGAGAGGAAGAAGCAAGCTCCCAGCGGAGTAACCTGATGTGAAGCTCGATCCCAGAACCCTGGGATCACACCCTGAGCCGAAGGCAGACGCCCAACGACTGAGCCACCCAGGCGCCCCTGCATTTTCCTTTTGCAAGTGGCCCCACAAATTATGTAGCTTGGCGTCACAGCCCATCCTGTGCTGGTGGCAATGAGGGGACTCCAGCAAGGGGCCGTGATCCTCTCTGACCTGCACTCGGTCTGTGGCACACAGGGTTATGGCCCCTCCTAGAGGGACCTTCACAAACTAGGTCATGCGGGCTGGGAAAACATGGGATCCAAGGACGAGCTGATTGGGATTTTGCCTGGAAGAGGAGATTTAGGGTTGACCTGGCGGTGTCTTCCAATTTCTAAGGGCTGTGGGGAGGAGAAGGGAGCCTGCGTGTCCCCTATGGCCCCAAAGGACAGATCCGGCTCAGCCCAAGGAAGGAGTTCTGCGCAAGAGTTGTGCAAGAAGGGAACAGCTGGCTTGACTTCAAATCTTAGCTCTGCCTGGGGGTGAAGAGCCCAGGCTCTGGCTGCAGATAGCTTCACCCCTGCCCAGATCTGTGTCCTTAGGTGAAGTCATCCATAGCCCCGAGCCTCTTTCTCCATTACACAGGTGAGCACACTAAAGATAAAACAAGGTGGGTTTATACCCAAAGCACCTAAATGCGCCTACCTCCATGATAGCTGCCTGCTGTTGTCGTTGTTATTGATTATTATTATTATTATTAGAAAGTAGTGAGTCCCCCAGATTGGCAGGGTTCAAGGTGAGAAGGACCATCATGGAGTTGCAGAGATACCCCGGGCATCAGGGGTAATGGAGGAAACACACACTTTGCCCCCTTAACCCTTTTGGCATCTGGCGTGTTTGGATGATTCATTTAAAAACCCGCAGTCGAGAAATACTGTCTTTGTGACAACGGCCTGACAGAAAGAGGGTGGCGCTTCTTGTCGAACTGAGGAGCTCTGGGGTCCGGGAGGCTGCTGAAGAGCGGGAAGGATTCCCATCCTTCCTGCATGGGAAAGCCCCGGCTAGCTGTCCCTTGAGCCATCGCTGGCCGAACCGTGATCCCAGGAATGCACAGCTCTCCTGCGAAGCCTCTGGGAAATGGGTTCCTGATGTGTCTGAAAGCCGGACGCCGGAAATGCCCACGGGAAAGCAGCATCCGGGGGCGGCGTGCAAAAGCGTGTGCTGGGCTGCATGCACGGGCAGTTCTCGGCACTCCCCGACCCCCGAGCCTCTGCCTGGAGCCACACTCGGAGGACTGCAGCTTCTCGGGAAATGTCTTGGCAGGCATTTGTGCTGAGACAAACATTTCTCCGCTCCCTCGTCCCCCATGCTCCTCTCCTGTCAGCTGCGTGCTGTCCCCAAATAGCATCCAGGAAATGCTCCTGCCGACCGCAGCCCCGTGCATCAGGAACGGGATCCGAGGCCCCGGGTCAGGCTGCAGCAGCTGGGCTCCGTCAAGGGCCGCGCTGGGCCAGAGCGTGGAAGAGCCACACGTGTGTTTCTCTCTGCTGAGACAGGGGAAGAGGATGGCCCAGGAATTCACGGCATTTCGGGCACACAGTCAGGTGGCCCATCTTCCAACAAATATTTACTAAGCGCGGCTCTATGCAGACACCCCACCGGGAGCTGTACACACAGCCGTGAGGAAGCCGGCGGCCCGGCTTTTCTTTACTCTTTTTCCTTTCCACGAAAAAGACCGCATTTCTAAGTGTCCAGGTTCAATGGCACTACGTCCATGTACATCGTTGTGCAACCATCAGTCTCATCTCTAGAACTTTCTCGTCTGGTCTTCCAGAAAGAAAGCCCCAGCCCCATGCGCCTGACATCGTCACTCGAATTCCCCCTCCGCCTACAGCCTGGCAACCACCGACCCCCTTTCTGCCTCTAAGGATTCGCCCATTCTGGACATTTCTTACAAACAGAATCATAGGCTATGTGGCCTTTTGGGTCTGGCTTCTTAGCATGATGTCTCCCGAGTCATCCGTGATGTAGCGTGTGTTGGTACATTGGTCCTTCTGATGGCCGAACGAGGTTCTACTGGCTGGCTCCCAGGCTTTCCTCACTGCTGGGCTTTAGAGCTGAGCAGCCTTGCTACTCCTCACTCCCCCGAGGAGCTCCCGGGGAGTTTCCTGCCTCAGGGAGGCGTACTGCGAGCAGAAGAACCTTATGTTACCCACTAAAGATTGCTGCCTCTTAAGAGCTTGCTACATACAGCCCCGCAGCCAGAACCCACCAGCTGTGGGACCCGGGGCGAGTACAACCATCCACCCGGGCCTCAGGCCTCATATCTCTAAAATGGGTCTAAGAGTCTTACCTCCTTCTGGAGGATTAACTACGGTGGCATCTGTGATCAGGCCTGCGTTGGGTGTGAGAACATTGCCCAGCGATCCTGTGGCCAAATCACCCGGTCCGACTGCTGTCCTTAAGTGGGATGACACCATCCCTGAAGGCCATCTTGGCCATCGCAGGAATGGGCTTTGGGGCCAGGCCGGGCTTGAGAGCCCCGGGAAGCGGCCTGGCACATAGCCCCAGATCAGCCCAGTTCTCTGATGGGCAGCTTCTAGTGTTCACCATGTATCCTTGTCAGTAACCGTGAGCGGCTGTGTTTCTGCACTGCGGGATGGGTGTTTTTGTGCTGTCAGTGCGTAACCTAACTAAATTTAAAATCGCATCGTCTTTGCAGTCCTAACCGACTAGGCACCGGAGGCGGGTTCTGTTGTTCTGGTCCCAGCCTGCCCGGCAGCCAGTCCCACTCAGAGACACACAGGCCTCTTCCCAGGTGGGCTCTGTGCCTGTCAGGAGAGGCAGCCAGGCTCCCCCCGGGATTCTAGGAGGTAGGCAGGCAGGAGTCAGGACCCAGAACTGAACTCAGGAGCTTTTTACTTATCTTGGTCTAGATTCTTTGGGTTATAATGAAAGGAATCCTAAGCAAAGGAGCTTAATTCAATTCAATAAATTACAGTTAGGTCTCTATGTCAGGCATGGGACCAGGACTTGTGCTTTATCGGCAAACAAAACCGAGACCCCTGCCCTAAGAAGCCAGGTGTTAAGACAGTAAGGATAATAAATAAATTATATGGTGTGTCATTGAGTGAAATGAGCTGTGGAAAGAAAAGAGAAAGCAGAGGCAAGGAAGTGACATCAGAAGGGCCATGGGTGGGGACAGGCTGTGGAACCACAGGAAGGTGGTTGAGGGGGCTGGAGGGGCTGACATCTGAGCAAGGACTGGAAGGTGAGTGTCACGCAGCAAATGCGGGGGGGGGGGGTGGGAATTCCAGGCAGAGGCCCCAGCCAGAGCGAAGGCCCAGAGAAAGGATAGTGTGGCTAGGCTGACCGAGTGAGTAGAGAAGGAATCCAGAGAGAACCAGATGGAGACCAGATGGGATGAGGCCACGGGCCATTGGCCAAACTTCGGCTTTCACTCTGAGCGAGATGGGAGCCACTGCAATTTGGAGCCAAGGACAAGCGTGATTTGACTGATGTTTTGTTTAAGCAAAGAAGGAAACTCCTAAACTCCCAGGCCCTGGGTGAGTCAACGGGTCGGGACCTTGGTGCTTCCAGAACAACCCCCCCCACACACACACACACACGAAGCAGGGAGCAGTCGCGCGCAGCTTCAGGCCATTACAGTCGCAGGGCTCCGTCCTACAGCCAAGAGTGGTCTTTCCAGTGGGGTCACAATATAAACTCCTGGGGAAGGTCTCTGATTGGCTCTGCTTGGACCAATCACAGTGGCCTGATGCCAGGGACATTGTGATTGGCTTCCCTGGATCACATGGCCACCCCATCCCAAGAAGAGGTGTTTTCGGATTGGCCGAGCCACCGGCATTACAGGCAATAGGGGTCCAGCTCCTAAAGGGAAAGTTGCGATTTCCCAGAAGAAGGTAGGAGGGAGAGGGGAGCTGGCCGCCTCCGACAAAAACAACAGCCCTTCCTCGAGTTGCTCATCCTGGATTCCTCAGGGGGTCCGGCCTGTGGGACACCCACCCCCCCAACCGTCTGCCGCAGCAGGGGCTGCGGAGCCACCGGAAACGCGCACTAATCTGTGTTTGCACCGCACCCCTTCCGCAGAGCACACGCCACATTTCACAAACACCGCTTCTCCAGAATGAGGAGAAGCGGTTGATGCCGCTCTGATGACTGAAGCACGGATCTGACTTCAAAGGTCACTCGAGCCGCAGTAACTTTCTTTTATCGCTGCATTTCCCCATCCCTGGCTGGAGAAAGCCCCAGCAGTGCTCACCGAGGTCAGGACCCAGCGGCCGAGGTGGGGCCGCTTCCTCCTCGCTCTGAAGGTCCTCTGAAGTCACAGACAATGAACCAGCCCCCAGAGCCGGGGCTCTGATCCTCAGGAAATGCCGAGGAGCCTGAGCTGGAAGAAGCCACTTGGCGGCTCACACGAAGCGGCTCCTCTTTGCTCGGAGTTGTACACAGTGACCAGAGACCTCTTATGGGGTTTGTTTTCGTTGTTTTGTTTTTTGTTCTTTTAACACAGTAAAGTCACAACTTCTGAAGATCCATTGCAGCAAATTCTTACGTCTATATTCACCTGCGTGGCCACCACCCAGGGGTGATATGAACACATTTCTGATTCCTGGGAGGCCTCCTCCTGGGCGGCCCCGGGGCTTCTCGTGCCTTCGCTGTTGTATTTCCCGTGAACCTCGGGGCCAGGCCCAGGTGAGCACCCCCATCCCCACCCAGTGCTTTGCACACACGGTCTCCCATCGGCCCACCCCCTGCAAGGCAGGAGCCCTGCTCTTACGGGCAACGAACGTCACGGTCACCGGAGCTCAGAGAGAAGCATCATCACCACCACCAAAAACAACAGCGGCCGCTTCCACGGGCTGCGGGAGGCTTTAGGGAAATTCTTGGCCAGAGATCAGAGAAGGGCTTGAACTCCCTGCCAGGTCCTGGCTTAGCTGGTTCGTTTCAGCAGACGATGAGGAAAAGATTCCTACCATGAAGTCATGCACGTCAGTCAGCAGCGCTTCCCCACGAAGTCCCTCTTATTTTTGGCTCCAGGTAAGGGTGGATAAGAATCCACTCTTTGCCCACGCTGGTTTTCCTAGCCTCTGCCAGTGAGTTTTCTGTCGTGTTTCGGAAGACCAAGCAGGGCAGAGCCTGCTGCCTAGTCCAGGGAAGGGCGGACGCCCAGGGTCGCCTCTTAGGCTGTGTCTGGTCCACGATTCTAGGGCTGGTGCAGCCACCAGACCCCAACCCCCACAACTGAACTTGTCGTCAGGGCGGGCAGCCGCTCCAGCGGTTTCCCCAATCCAGGGGCAGGACCGACAGGCACCCTCTGTTCTCAGAAACATCAGCAAGGAGCAAGCTTGCACGATGCCTTCAAACATACAGGCAGAGATAAAACCTAATTCAGGACATCCCATACTTTCTATGTCCCATCCCTGATCATGACCTCTCATTTATCTTGTGGGGCTGGGACAACCCGGGCTGGCGGCCCCATGTTCCAGAAACATGGGTGTAGGTTTACAAGCACATCTTTTGTCCAGATAATGGAAGGCTTGGCGCAGAGCAAATGGACAAGCAATCCTCCCCCCACCCCACTCCCCCCAACCCCAGCAGCAAGGACAGGGGTTTCCAAGAGCCTCCGTCTTGGCAACCCAAGCATTATCCCATTTTGAGGAGGTGGAAACTGAGGCTCAGAGGCTCATACAGATGAGGGCTGACTGTGTGCCAGGTGCTTAATAATTAGACACGACTCCCTTCGGTTCTCTCACCTGCTGTGCCGAGCGACAACAGCTGTGCATCACAGCTGATGAAAAGTGTTCAGAGAAGGAACCTGCTTGCCCAAGGCCATGAAGCTGCCGTCACCAAGGGCTGGCTCTGGATTCAACATCAGCTGAGTCTGCTCCCGCGCACGTGGCCAGTGTCTCTGCCCCCTGGCCAGTCCTTCCCTTGGCCTCCGCTGCTTTGAGACAGGCCCAGACTGATACTGCTGTCCCTCTGGCCAGACCCAAGGGTGAAGAAGACACGGAAAACTGATTGTTTCCTCCTGCGCACCGCCCCAGGGCACCTCCTGGCAAAGCAAGCAGTGCTGGCAAAACAAGCAAGGGACAAGATTTCCTGCCTTTGCGGAGGTCCTGCCCCCAACCTGGGAAAGGGGGTGAAGGAGGGGGAGCACATTAAGGTGAGGGTCTTGAAGCAAGAGATTCAAAGAATGTGACGGCGCAAAATGTTGATGTTTTTGTTGAAGAGCTGATGGGTCTTTCGGGAAGTTCCTGTAAATAATAAAACCATTTGCCTGGGAGTCTCCCAGAAAAGCGCAGGCATTCTTCATTTCATTGTGCTTTGCTTTATTGCACTTCACAGATACTGTGGGTTTGGGCTTGTTTCTTGTTTTTTTTCCGAACAAATTGAAGGTTTGTGGCAACCCTTTGTTGAGCAAGTCCGTCGGCCCCACTTTTCCAACAGTGTTTGCTCACTTTGCCTCTCTGTATCACATTTTCGTAATCCTCACAATCTTTCAAAGCTTTTCATTATTACCGTATTTGTTAGAGCGATCTGTGATCAGGGAGGATGACTCAGGGAAAGCTAGGATGATGGTTCCCATTTTGTAGCAATAAAGTATTTTGGGGGTGCCTGGGTGGCTCAGTCAGTTATGTGTCTGCCTTCAGCTCAGGTCATGATCCCGGAGTCCTGGGATTGAGCCCCATGTCAGGCTCCCTGGGAGCCTGCTTCTCCCTGTCCCTGCAGCTCCCCCTGCTTGTGTGCTCGCTCTGTCAAATAAATAAAATCCTTTAAATAATAATAATAAAGTATTTTTTGCTGAAGGTACGTACCCTCTTTTTTAGACATAATGCTCTTGCACACTTACCAGACTACAGTGTAGTGTAAGCATACCTTTGACGTGCACGGGGAAACCAATAAAATTCCTTTTGAGCTGCTTTATGGCGGGACTCGCTTTATTACAGTGGTTGGAAACCGAACCCGCAACATCTCCAAGGTACGCCTGCCCAGAGATGCTACAGAACATAACAGAAGGGTGTTCTCTAGTTTCCTATGGTGGCTATAACCAATCAGCCCAGATTTCATGGCTGAAAACAACACCAATTTACTAGCTTAGCGTTCTGGAGGCTAGCAGTCCAAAGCCAATGTCAGTGGGCGAAAAGTCAAGCTCTCCCAAGGCTGGTTCCTTCGAAAGCTTTAGGGGAGAGTTTGTTTCCTGGGCTTTTCCGGCTTCTAGAGGTCACCTGCATCATTTGGGTGACAGCCCACCTCCCTTTCATCTTCGAAGCCAGCAGCATAGCGTCTCCTCTCCTCTCTGACCTCTGTTCCTGTCTTGATGTCTTTCCTCCCTACTGCCTCTCTCCCAGGAGAACACTTGTGATCGAATTGGATTCACCCAGATAATCTAGGATGATCTCCCCGGCTCAAGATTCTAACTTGAATCCCATCTGCAAAGTTCCCTTTTGTCAGGTATGGCGCCATAACCCCAGGTCCTGGGGATTGGGGAGCGGACATCTTTGGGGGGCCCGTATTCAACCTACTACAAAAAAGCAAAGTCACCTCACGTAGGTATGGCTGTGGTTCAAATGTCCAGGCTGAGAGTGGGGACAGATAGCTCAGTCCTCGTGCCTACCACCTGCCCTGACCCTCTGGGAAATAGGCATAAATCAGCAATGTCTGCCACCCGAGGAGCTCCTGCCAGGCGTCCGGCTTTGACACACCCCCAGAAGGCAGGCACTGCCATATACCCCCATTTTACAGATGAGGAAGCAGATTAGAACGGGTTTGAGGATTTGCCGGGGAGGGGCGTCTGGGGCCGGAGGCTGGACCAGGGACACCTCTCAGCCCTCAGCTTCTCCCAGCATCTGGGGGCAGAAGCTGCCTCTGCGCCGGAGTGGGCGGGTGCTGAGTGCAGACAGGCCTCCTGGCGGCTCTCCCCGCCTCCTCCAGCTCCCGGAGACACGGCCGCACGCCTGCTCCGCCGTCTTCCCGGAGCTGCCGCCTGCCCACCAACATGCCTCCCCCTGTCCTGGCGTTGGTGAGCGGCCAGGCGCTCTCGGCTTTCCTGCTTTGTGGCACACTGCTGGTCATCAAGATGTACGTGGTGGCTGTCATCACGGGCCAAGTGCGGCTTCGGAAGAAGGTAGGCTGCCCAGGACCCCGAGCCCCACATCCCCTCGTGCGCTCTCTTGCTGCCCTGCCGGGAAGCTGTCAGGCTGGGAGGCTTGGCCAAGGTGTTTTCAAGGGCCCGAGTGTGAGGGACCGGGGACCTAGGTGCCTCTCCCAGTCCTGTGGGATGGCAGGGCCTGCACCTTCTTGTCCTCTGTTTTAAGAGCTTTTACTCACTTTCTGGGCCACCAGGTGGGTTCTGGCTGAGTGCTACTGTGGCTGCGGGTGTCTCGGAGAAGCGGGTCCCGGAGGCTGGAGTGAGACAGGCTAAAGCCTCCATTGGACCTGGTGGCTTCCCAGCACGGGAGATCTGATATTTGGGTATTTGGGTGGAGCGGGAACTAGCGACCCAGGAGTCCGAGAAACCCTTCAGTGGAAATTCCCAACTCACTGGCAAGGGCGCTTACAAAGCCGCGGCAGCCTCCAGAGGCCAGGTCCCAGACAGGCTCCACTGGAATTTTCTTTCTTTTTTTGAAGGTTTCATCTATTTATCTGAGAGAGAGAGAGAGAGGGAGGGAGGGAGGATGAGTGGGGGGAGGGGCAGAGGGAGTGGGAGAAGCAGACTCCCCACTGAGCAGGGAGCACCAGAGGGCTCCATTCCCAGGACCCTGAGATCACAACCTGAGCCAAAGTCAGATGCTCAACTGACTGAGCCATCCAGGCGCCCCTCCACTGGAATTTTCAAGGAGGAATTTCCCCCACTAATCCAAGCCCCAGAGCCAAAACAGCAATAAAGAGGCTGAGATTTGAGCCCGGGTGAGCTGGTGGGTGGGCCGACCCATTCAGAACAACTCCGCTCTCGCTTTGGACAGCCAGATCCCGAGAAGTTTCTCGGGCCAAGCTGGCCGGCTGTCCTGTTATTCAGTAGAGGAATCATTTCCAGAAACTGTGCCCCTTTGTCCAGTTCCAAAGCCAGGCAAGGCTCGCTCTGGCCTCGAGTGGGGCGGGGTGGACACCGGGGCGCCGGGATCTTGCTGGGGGTCAGACTCAGCCCCTGACACAGGTGCAGGCAGGGTTGAAGGCGGAGCCGCTCCCTGCGCAGATAACGCCCAGAGGCACAGGCACGTGGGTGGCCCCTGCCTTCCCCCCGCGTTGGTCCATCCTGGATATGGGATACAGGCACCCAGCGGGGACCCAGCAGCAGGCACCCAGCGGGGACAGCTGCGTTCACCCATCAAGTCCCTCCTTGAAGCTGAGTGTTTACTCCCCACCGTGACTCTTGGGGGGGGGGAGGCGGGAACTACCTTCACCTTGTTTTCCAGGTGAGGACCCTGGGCTGAGAGGAGACATTACCTGTGAAGACCACCTAGCGGGGTTTGCCCCAGGAATGCGGAGGGGGCTGTCTGGCTCCACAAGCTGCCCGGGGGGCGGGGGGGGGGAGTTCTCGACAGAGTTTCCCTTTTAACGCGACTTCAGGGATAGAAAGAGATAAGCCTGAGAGTGCCTTTCTCCCTGGTCGCTGGGGAAGAAAGCAAGCTTCCCTCGGGCTGTCCCCAGAAGCTCCTTAGCATCTGGGATCTTCCCTCTGGTTTCTGTTTCGGTGTTCCGTCAACCAGGAAAGAGCCCAGGAGCCACACCTTGGGAAGGGGATGGACGTGGGCCTCAGGCTCCTCCACCCACCAGCTGTGGACTAAGGGCAAGTCCGGGAGCTCAGTTTCCTCATCTGTAAACAGGGGATGGTCAGGGCAGTGCCGGGAGGGTTCAGTACCTCGCACAGAACTGAAGTTTCCCCTTGCTGGTTCTCATTACTTATTAACAGTCGAGGGCAGCAGCAGAAGCTTGTTTGTGGGGGCGCACCCAGAGGCCTGCCCCCTGTCCCAGCTGGAGGTGACACTCTCGCTTCTGACCCCAGGGGCTCTGACTCCAGTTCTCTTTAGGGGTGAGCGACCCCATGGACCTGACCTCCATGAACAGCTCCTGAACAGCCCTAGGACTCCCTCCAAAGGGCCCACGGACTCTGGGCCAGAGCCATCCGAATTGGTGATGCCACGACTGAAGGGCCAGTGGAGAGGAATTCTGGGTGTGGGGGCTCTGATCCTGACAGCGACTGGCCTCGGGCCTGGGCCGCATTCACTTCTGGGGTGGGGCAGGGGCAGCCCCACCAGGCAGGACAAACCAGCGCTCGGGGGCAGAGGTCAGCAGGGCTCGTGAGTCAGAGGAGGCAGGAGTTGCCGTCAGAGGAGCACGTTAGAAAGCCGCTGCTGACATCCAGGTTTGCCGTGGGGTTGGCGCGGCTGGCTTCCAGAGGCACGTGAGTGCAGGGCGTGGGCGGCCGAGGACCCAAGCGCGACCTTCAGTCTCTGCTGTCCACAGACCATTCATCGCGTGCCCTCGTGGTGCCAGGCATTGTGCGAAGGCCTCTCCAGATCTCCCCTTCTCTCTTCACGTAGGAAATGAGCTCCATTTGATCCAGAGCTCACAGATGAGGGAGCTGAGGCTCAGGGAAGTTAAGAAATGTGCAGCTGGGGGCACCTGGGTGGCTCAGCTCGTTGAGCATCTGACTCCTGATTTGGGCTCAGGTTAGGATCTTGGGGTCGTGAGATCGAGCCCCACCTTGGGCTCCATGCTCAGTGGGGAATCTGCTTGGGATTCTCTCTCTCCCCCCCCCCCCCGCCCTCCCCCCCAACCCCCATGCACACTTGCACAAGTGCTCTCTCTCTCAAATAAATAAATAAATCTTCAAATGAAATGTGCAGCTAGTCAGTGCAGAACTGGGGTTCTCTGCCCTCAACCATCAAACCCTCTCATTGCTCGTAGCTCAAAGTCCAAATTCTTAGAGTGCCTCCAGAACCCTTCATCTTGGGCCTCTGTCCCTTGTTCTCTGTACTCCAGCCACACTGGTTTTCTGTTCTTCAAACATGCCCATCTTCTGACCCCAGGGCTTTTGCACATGCTGTTCTGTGTATCTTCAATGCTGTTTCTCCAACCCTTCTTCATCTGGTTAATATTGTTGCATCCTTCAAACCTCAGCTTTACTGGCCCTGCCTCAGAGAAGCCTTCTCTGACCCCCAGACTTGGTCAGGTCTCCTGTGACCAGTCTCAAGGCCAACCTTGTCTTCTGTTTTTTAACACTCACCACCTGGTCTTCCCTGGTTCATAGGCAATTCCCCAATCAGACTGTGAACTTCCCAAGAGCAGGGGCAGGAGGGCCTTAGCCTTAGTCTATTCTGGCTGCTGTAACAACATATCATACTGGGGGCTTACAAATGACAGATTGATTTCTCACAGTCCTGGAGTCTGGGAAGTCCCAAGACCAAGGTGCCAGCAGATTCGGATTTGCTTTCAGGGTCACAGATGGCTGTCTTCTCACTGTGTCCTCCGGTGGCAGAAGGGGCAAGGGAGCTTTCAGGGAGGGGGGGTAGTGGGCACTAATCCCATTCGCGAGGGCTCCACCCCTATGACCTAATCACCCCTGAAGGCCCCACCTCCTAATGCCATCACCTTGGAGTTTGTCTTTCAACATATGAATTTGCAGGGCACACAAACGTTCAGTCCATAGCAGCCTTGTTTGTGGCGAGTGCCAGCACTTGGCACATAGTAGGAGCTCGAACAGTCATTCTCGGCTGATCTATTCCAGGCTTTTGCCAACCCCGAGGACGCCTTGAGACACGGAGGCCTCCAGTACTGTCGGAGTGACCAGGACGTGGATCGCTGCCTCAGGCAAGTACTATGGGGCCTTGACCTGGCCACGGCCTGCCCTTCCACCTGGCCACGGCCTGCCCCTCCAGGCCCAGCTCTGAGCAGCGGGACCTGGGGGATACCCAGAGGACCAAGGTCTTCTGCCTTCCTGATCCCCTCGGACCGTTCTCATTTATTCATCAATCCAATTTCGAATTAATTGTGGAAAAGTAATACCAGCTCATGACTCAGGATTCCAGAGTTGGAGAAGGCCACTCAGTGAGAACTCCCGTCTCCCCCCCGGCCTCTGACCTCCAGGCCCTACCCAGCTCCGCTCTCGGGGGGGCAAAACACGGTGTCTCTGCATCTTCCCAGGGACGCGTCCTGCACTGACAGATGCGTGCTTTTTCCTTTTTGCCCCCAAAGGGTCACCCTTCACCTGCTGATCCATTCACAGGGTTTGTAACCCATCAGCTCACGGCGGGGTGTCACCCGCTGGCTCAGCTCTGCAGGCTTTAGGCCGCTACCCTGCCGAACGGATCGCCCTTAGCTGTCTGACCCGTTCCCCTCCAGTGGGCATTAAGGCTGTTCTCAGTCTTTCCCGGGTATGAACAGAGTGCATCCAAACCTCGCATTGCCTTCGCGGGTATGTGTGAGCAAAACTGCGGGGTGCATTCGAGCGGGGTGAAGAGTATTGCTGAATAGTCACAAATCTACTTTCACCACGGGTGTGGGAGAGGTCTCCCCTGCCCCCTCCGAGCTTCCCCTCTGGAGGGCTACACTGCCAAGGCGATGGGCGAAAATTTACGTCATGTTTTGATTTTCCTTTGCATCTCCCGTATTCGGAGCGAAGTGGAACCTCATTTTGTATGCCTAGCACCCCCCAGTCCATCCAAAACAATTTTCCTCATTATAAAAGTCAGAATGGCTGGCCGTTGCAGACAACTTGGGTCCTGTTGCAAACCCCCAGCGGCAAAAGGGAGACCAGTCCCCATTCTAATCCCCGCTGACATCGAACACTGTTTCCATCCAGCTCCTCTGTGTCAATGTTTTCCATAAAATCAGGTACACATCGTATACCCAGTTTGGGGTTGTGATTTTTTTTTTTTCAGTTAACATTATTTGGCGAGCATTTTCCATGTCAGCAAACGTTACTCAAAAAAATGGTATTTTAGAGACGGGTGTGTAAAATCCCATCGGAGACTCAGTGTTAATTTCACGTCACCAATCTGAATGGCCCAGTTTTGGGCAGTTTGCTCTAGTTCAGACCAACGGGCTGGAGAGTGGAAGGCAGCATTTCGGGGGGGGGGGTGGGAACCGTCTGCAGAGTTGGGGGGAGAAGTGGGAGGATGGGTAGCTGCACAGGAGGGAGACGGGAGACACACACACGGTTCTCAGTGCATTTCTGTGCATCCCGGGCAGAAATGGGTGGGACGCCGTCGTATGAATAATAGAGATTCTTTTATTGAAAGAGAGTGATTTTTTTTCCCTTTTAATTGTCTTGGCTGTTGAACATAATGACATACTTGTGGTTTTTAAAAATTACAGAAATGTGTAAAGTAAATGTAGAAAGTAAAATTCTTTGCTGTCCCACCCTTTTTTTTTAAAGATTTTTTTTCTTATTTGAGAGAGAGAGAGAGAGAGAGAGAGGAGGAGCAGAGGGAGGGGCAGAGGGAGAGGGAGAAGCAGGCTCCCCACCAAGCAGGGAGCCTGACGAGGGGCTCGGTCCTGGGAACGGGATCATGACCTGAGCCGAAGGCAGACGCCCAACCGACTGAGCCACCCAGGCGCCCCTGATGCACCCTTTCTAATCTAACTACAGTGTGTAGTACTTCATCCATGCGACATGTAATGAGCACCTGCTGTGTGCAAGGCGCTGTACGTTAGTGGACAAAGCCTTACCCATACACGAGTCCATACTAGTGACCCGTATCCCACCCTCCCCCTGGGGGCTTGACTCTCCAGGGCAGCAGAGAAGGACCTGAGCAGTTGAGACTGTGGGTAGCCAGAGCCGGCTCCCGCAGCCACCGAGGGGGTGTGCCTAGCCTCTCATGGGGTTCGGGGGTTCTGTGTAGCAAAGCTTACTTGTGACATTGGAGTGGTTACGTGAGCTGTCGGACACTTGGTTTCTTTTCGGTGGCCGTAACCAAGCCAGGGAGCGACAACAGACCCACGTGGTACAAGGTGTTTCCGCCTACCCGACACAATGTTTCCTTCTGATCAGAGTGACCCACTATCTGTAGTAGTGATGCTCAAATGGCTGGAATTCGGTTCAGCACTTTTCCAGCACCTCTTATCAGACCATGTTTTACATCCTCGGCAAGTGTTTATTCGTGGGGGGACCCTGGCACATAACAGTGTTCACTGGGGACTTACCATGCCAGACCTGGGGGCTCCTGGCCCCCTGGGGCTCCTCCTCCCCTTCCTCCTGACCTCACATAACATCGTGGCACCTTGAAGGTGCAGAGCTCAGAGCAGCACACATCCGTCATCTACTGCCAGAGAACGGGCTGCAACCTGAGGCGGACAGGCTCTGGAAGCAAAAGTTAGTTAAATATTAGACCAGAGTTTATGGTGCAGCCAGGGTCACCCTTCCGCACAAACAGGAAAGCCCTTAGGTCTTGGTTCTTGGAGGATGAATCTGCTTGCAAGTTAGCAACACCCCAGAGCCGAAACATGAGCCCCGCTCCGGGAGGAGTCGGGAACCAGGTTTCGAGGGAAACGATGAAACCCAGCCACGGTCTTCCGTGAAGCCTATCCGAGTCTCCTGTGCATTTGGGCCAAAGCCTGAGTCTACACGTATGAAACTGCAGAGAGGAAGTATCTGAGTGACCCCCAAAGAAAAAAGACACACACGTGACCCACGCTTTGCAGTGTTTCTGTTTGGAGTGTGTGGGCCTAATCCCACTGAACCAGTTTGTCAGGAGATTGGTCCCCAAACCGCAGCCCTAGAAGTCCCTTAGACGTCATCCAGCGCGTTCATTTTGCCTTTTGTGGGGGGTGCCCCGAGGCCCAGGGGCGGGTTAGCAGCACGCAGAACCCCAGGCTCCTGCCCGGGGGTGTCGGGGAGGCTGGCAAAGCCGAGGGTGAGATGAGCCTTAACCGTCGTGTCCAGGTCGAGGCTGGTGATGGCAGCGAGGGCGACGAGGAAGATGGCAGGTGAATCAGAGACGCAGCCCCTCGGGGACGGCAGCATTCCAAGCATTTTGTAGATGCCAACGCCCCGGGGCCCCCAGCAGCCCCCCCAGGAGGGTGTTGTGAGGTCCGAAGGCAGAGCCGGCTTGCCCAGGCCCTCTGAGCCCGGGCTCTGCACGAACGCGATTTTACTCCACCTTATACCTGCCTTTGACATTGAGCAACTGTCATTCATCGATGCGGCCCGTGCGGGCGACGGGGAGGTCCAGGAAGCAGGACAGACCGCAGCTGTCCCTGCCAGCTCCCTCAGGGTACCCCCCCCAGGTCTCCCTCTCCCCACCCGTCACCTGCCCTCCAGCAGCCAGTGGCGCAACGTCTGGAGGGGGGAGGGGCGGCCCGGTGCCGCCGGAGGTCCCAGCAAGTCCAGTCTAGCAGCGGGGATTGGCTTTGGGTGACTTTTATGTGAAAAAGTGGTTATTATGGGAATGACACGTTTTGCCCAAGCGTCTCTCCTATACGTGACTCCCTCCATGTCTGTCAGTGCATATCCGGGCCCGAGGGAGGGGAAGGAGTTTTCTTGCCTCACCTTTGATTTCCCCACAGCTCCCTGCCCTTGGCACCACTTGTGGTTTCGTGGGGGCCCCCCCGCTGTGGTTTGAGACCTACCCAAGGGAGGAGGGATGACGGCTGGGCCAGGCCGGGGACTGAGAGTCAGAGCCCAGGGCATTCTTGGCCCCAGCCACCTCTCCCCCCTCACTGGTGACCCTCAGGCCCTCCGTCCCTTCCCCCAGAGCTGGAGCTGGGAGGTGGGCTCAGCCCCTCTGCTCGGGTTTCTGGGGGGACTGCTCAGAGTGGGGGGCCCCACCGGCTGTGCACCTTGCCCATCCTACCCTCCTCTCCACCCTGCTCCCCCTCATCTTTGGGGTTTGGCCGGTGACTCTCTTAACAGCTTTCTAAAATCTGACTCACTCCTCAGTGAATACATGCTTTAAGAAGTGTCTGAATGAATGGGATTCGTCTGTTAGTGAGACTATTCTGGAAACTTCAGAATAAAAGTGTGACAGAAATGCTCGTCCAGGTGGGTCATCTGTGGTTGGCAACCACATTCTGGGACACATGCATTCGTCTTCTCCAAAGTAGGTTTTCCAGGGGTGTCCCTCTAACAGTGTTAGGGGGATTGTGGGGATACCAAGCCCCATTTCCATAGGGTAGAGTGGTTTTAGAGGGACCCCTGTGGTCCCCTCCCTCATTCGTACCTCACGAGTAAGCTGAGGGGCTTGCTTGATCGGGGAGCGGCCCCCCGCCTAGTCTCCCCCTTCTAGTCCTTTCCCTGGCCTCCCGCTCTTGGGCACTGGGGAGCAGCAGCCTTCCCCCCAGCCCAGTGCGACCTGCCCTGCCGCGGACTTGCTTTCCCTGAGGCTGGCAGCTGTGGTGGAAATTCAGCAGGACAGGAGGGCTCGTGTTGGCTCCAGGATGTGGGGACGGACGCCAGCTGCTGTGTCCTGAGTGTGGCCTAAGGAAGATCCAGGCCCCCTGGGTGAACGGGAGCTTGTATCCACTCTGACTGAATTCCAGGCTCCATACCCCACCTCACAAGACCCCTCTCCTGCTCCCATCCTGCCTCGCTCCCTCTCATGCCACCACACTCCAGACACCTGGGTCACTTTCCTGTGCCTCGAACACCCGATGTTCATCCCCACCTTTGCATTTGCCAATCTCACTCCCTGGAAAGTTCTTCCCCTGTAGGGACGACCTGTGGATGACCCCTTATCAGTCAGGCTTTGGTGCAAGCGTCTCCTCCCTGGTCCCCACCCCCGTCGAGAGGCAGAGACCCCTGCAGCACTGGGCTGCCAATGAAGGCCTCCTCCCGGCCCTGAGCAGCCCACCCGATTCCCTAAGCCCCAGGTCAGCCCTGGCCTCGGGCTCTCCTGGCAAGCGGCAGGGAAGAGGAGGGCTCTGCGGCAGGGCGCACACAGGAGCTCCTGGACTGGGCCTGGCCTCCTGGCACAGCATCGGTGAGACGCCTTCCAGCTGGAAGGGCCTGGAGAAGGAGCTTGGGTTCCATGCCTCAACACATGCGGCCCGGCCTTGGGGGAGGTCACAGCCCCGGTGCTGGGATCTTGTTTATTCTTCGAACATGCCATCAGTCGCTGGCTCAGTCTCTAATTTACGGGACTTGACCTTCCCACCTCTCCCCAAGGAAGCTGCCCGGTAGCGGGAGGCATGGAAAATGTGAACCAACTCTTAGCAGAAGTGGGTGAGTTTTCTTTCTTGGTCATTTAGTTATGGTGGGGGTTGTGCACAGCCCTTCCACGCCCCCCCTCCACCGGCACCGCCACACATACTCACACACTTGATCATTTTAAACAAAACACAACAAAGA